>NC_140960.1:20318693-20991193 GCF_014529385.1 Adiantum capillus-veneris | reverse complement strand
TTCTTAATAGGATCCACCTTCAACCCATAGGCGGCTGCCTCAACCATTGAGATGGCATGGCTAGTAGTCATGTTCTCAACTAGCTTCTTCATCCCGCCTTTGCCAAAGTTTGTTCCCAAGAGCTTACCTGTTTCACTTAAGTGAATTTTTCCATCTTTAAAGAAAACGAGCTCCTTTGTCAAAGCGTCTTTGAAACTTTCACAATCCCTCCTTCCATGGTCAGTACTATCACACCATATGCATCTATTGACAAAGCCTTCTCTGGTTTGCGGTCGTTGCCCTGTAGATTGACCTGATGGTTGCCCCTTTTCTTCTAGCCTTGTAAGCTTCAACTTGAGCTCTTGCATTCCTTTGACAATATCATCTAGGATGGATTTGTCACTCTTTGGAACCACAATCACAGGCTTTATAGGACTCTCGGGAACACTTGGGGATTGAGTAGGGTTGACTATCATCTTGTCTCTTCGTTGTTGTCGCTTAGCTAGTAGTGAAATGGTGTCTTCGACCTCATTCCAATCAGTCTTCAAACCCTGTTCCGCATCCTTATCCTCAAGTAGTAGCTCTAACTTCTCTTGAATCTCTTTACCTGTGGCTTGCAAAAATAGCTCTGTCTTCTCCGAGTTTAGAGTAGCCTTTTCAGTTCTTGAAAGTTGATCATAACGGTGTTCAAATTCCCTTAGCAGTTCGGTAGGCGAGAGCCCCTCTTTTGACCAAACTACCCACTCTAAGAAAGTCCTCTTTGTTACCCTTTCAGAGTCCTCCATGAAATAATCTTCCTTCAAGGCTAATTTGAATGCTTCCCAAGTTGCCCCATGCTCATTTCTAATTCCCCTTACATGCTCTCCGATCTCGGGAACCACAGCAAGTTCAAAACCTTGCACCATCTCTGCTTCGGGCACTCGATGAAGCTCCATCTCCTTTACATATCCACAAAGATACTTTGTTACATCTTTGCCTTTAAATTGGTCCAATTTCTCCACCACAAATTGAAGCGCTTTGGTTGAGGAGAGCTCCCTCCTTTCTGCAGCTTGTTGCTGCTGCATAAACACTGCAAAAGCTTGAAACATTTGCGTTGTGACTGGATCAAACCGAACCCCCTGTTGCTCCATAGCTTTAAACCTTTCTTTTGAGACCTTCAATGAAGCTTTTGAACCCTCACCCTAGCCTGCTTCGCGTCGGGTTCACCAAAAACGTGTCAAGAAGTGCGCAGTGCGACTAGGAAAGCGTCGGGCCTCTGACTGTGAGGATTCGTAGCAAAATCAAGCAAGGCGTAGACGATTTGAAGCCAAAAACACACTAAAAAAGAACAAAACTCCATCCATGAAAGCTCCACTTTGAAAAAGAACCAATACTAACTCAAAACTCTTGTGTGTGTGAAGATTAGGTGTAGCCTCGCTCCCAATTGCACAGATGCAGTGCTCATTCGACCTATTAAAAACCCTAAATTTACGCTTCGATTTTTCGTCATGACCATTTCATGGAAGCTCCAATGAAGTACTGAAGCTTCCATGAAATGGTCACGACCAAGAATCGAAGCGTAAATTTAGGGTTTTTAACAGGTCGAACGAGCACTGCATCTGTGCAATTGGGAGCGAGGCTACACCTAATCTTCACACACACAAGAGTTTTGAGTTAGTATTGGTTCTTTTTCAAAGTGGAGCTTTCATGGCTAGAGTTTTGTTCTTTTTTAGTGTGTTTTTGGCTTCCAATGTCTACGCCTTGCTTGATTTTGCTACGAATCCTCACAGTTAGAGGCCCGGTGCTTTCCTAGTCGCACTGCGCACTTCTTGACAACGTGTGTATAAGTGTATCTTTAAATTTAATTTAAGAGAAAAAATAAATTGAATTATCTTATTTCTATGTGTGTGTGTGTGTGTGTATCTTTACGAATAGCAGTTCATGTCATTGTCATCTCTCTCTCTCTCTCTCTCTCTCTCTCTCTCTCTCTCTCTCTCTCTCTCTCTCTCTCTCTCTCTCTCTCTCTCTCTCACACACACACACACACACACACACACACACACACACAGAGGTTATTTTGGCAATAGGAAGTCATTACTATAACATTTCGTCACCCTCTCTCTTAGATCTACTCTCTCTCTCTCTCTCTACCCCCCTTTTTTCATTGTTTTTTGTCTTTTTTTTCTTTTTATGTGTGTGTGTGTATCTTTAAATTAAATTAAATGTTTAAATGATTGAATAAAATCAATAATCAAATAAACAAATTAAATAATTGAAATGAATCTAAAATAAAAAATTAGACCTTATTTTTTAAAAAGTTATCTGGTTGTGCTGCTTCACGCACACCTTGACAATTGTTGCCCCACACCCGCCTTGGCTTGCGCACTTGCTGCCTACGAGAAGAAAGAGAATGTTAAGTGGAGGTTGTTGATAGAACATCTCATGGAATAAAAAAACATTTCATCAAGTCACCTTGCTTCACGAACACCTCGATAATAGTCGAAAGCACTCGCTTCGATTTGCATGTGAGTGCAACTGCCCAAAATAACTAAGATTTCATTTCATTTAATTGTTTCTCTCTCTCTCTCTCTCTCTCTCTCTCTCTCTCTCTCTCTCTCTCTCTCTCTCTCTCTCTCTCTCTCTCTCAAAAGATGTTTCTATAACAATTCATTTCATTCTCTCTCTCTCATAGCAAAAGTAGCAAGCGCGGCTATAGAGAGAAAGAGAAGAAGCACAAGAAGAGTATTTAACGCTCAAATGAGCGGCATCAGAGATAACATTAATATAGATTTTGATTTCTTTCTTTCTGTCTCTCTCTCACAAGACGTTAATATAACATTTCATTTCTTTCATTCTCTCTGTCTCATAGCAAAAGTTGCAAGCGCCGCTCCAGAGAGAAAGAGAAGATGTAGAAAAGCGTGCAACACACACACACATGCACTCTACAGAGAGATGCTGCAACCTCTCTCTCTCTCACACACACACGCACCCACGTGCGCACTACAGGTGCTTCTGTTGGTGCGAGAGAGCTATCTCAGCAAAGGCCTGCCGCTCTTCCCTTAGCTGGGCGTTGCCATGAACCACCTCATTCTCAGCTCCAACTTGTATAGTGAAGTGCCCTTGTCGCAAGACCCCGGGCCACATCTGCGTCGCTACCTCATCGACAACTCAGAATCCCTCAGCGCCCTGCGTCCTCTTGAGCTCACGCCCTTCTACGTTATAGGCCTCAATGGGGAGACTGATGACAGTGTTCCTCTTGAAGTTCTCCCTGTCGAGTACTATGGCTCACAGTCAAGCCTGTACCTTCTCCTCCCTACACCCAATTTTTATGACCCGTACGCTATAGAGAGAAAGAGAGAGAGCATGCAGCACAGGTGTGAGAGAGATGAGGAGGGCATGGAGAACGGATGCGGAGATGAAGAAAACGCCCAAGAAGGCGGCACACTTGGGCCAGAAAGAGGCCAACGCCACCGGACACTAGAACAGCCCAGCTTGAAGTGACTTCAACTACAACCTCACACACATGCGCGTGCACTCTTCAGCTCCAGCAGTATACGCGTAGTTCATGGATCTCCCAAGAGCATACGGGGGTAGATGGGAGTGTGTCCTTGGAAAGAGAACTGCAGGTCCGCAGAGTGGTACACACACAGTACACACAGCTCACCTGGGTACGAGGGAGTGTGTCCACGCCTTAGATACAGAGAGATTAGAGACACAAAGCGAACTCCACAATACACGGCGCTCACCTGAGAAGGCGATGGCAATGGAGACGCCCTGCTCGTGGCTCTCTCTCTCTCTCTCTCTCTCTCTCTCTCTCTCTCTCTCTCTCTCTCTCTCTCTCTCTCTCACACACACACACACACACACACACACATATATACACACACCGCATCGTGGATAATGGTGGATTGGCTCTCTCACGTACGTAGCAGTCAGTTAAAATACCCTGGGCAGCGCAACAAAAATTCTTGCCAACGTGCAGTAAAAGGCCTTTAATGCAAGCAGGGCGTGGGTAGCTATGTATTTCCAGCTATGTAAAGGTTTTTTTTAAAATATTTTTTTTGCTACTTTTCTACTTTCTCCTAAATTGTGACACATGGCAAGGCAACCACGGCCACCATACTATGTTAGTTTATATATATATATATATATATATGGATTTTGAGCTGCAAATGCATAACCCTAATCATTGCAATCCTTTCCATTTCCCCACTAAACCATATACGCACTAAAACTTCCAACTAATGGTGGTCTCTCTCTCTCTCTCTCTCTCTCTCTCTCTCTCTCTCTCTCTCTCTCTCTCACACACACACACACACACACATACACACACACACACACACACATGCAAAAGTTCAGCCTCTATTGTTGCTTTCATTGAATATGAAACAAAATTTAAGTAAGAGGTCAACACAGGTTTCAAGCACTACAAGAGGTTGTGTGCTCTTGTGACGCTGTTAGCGACGGAAATACACTGGGTTTTTATAACCCCCGGCGTCGCTAAAACCGTCGCTACGAGAGCGTCGCTATAACCGTCGCTATACGCGTCGCTATATAGCGACGCGTATAGCGACGTATATAGCGACGCTCATAGCGACGGTTATAGCGACGTTTACACAGAAGACTATAGCGACGCTCATAGCGACGCTACAGAGCCATAAATAGCGACGGTTATAGCGACGCCCGAGAGAATTTTTTTTTGGTGACAAGGCATTGAATGCCCTGCCACCCATCAACCATATTGTACTTGATTCACTTTTTTAAAAAAGTGCAAGGGTAGATAATAGACCCAAAATAGTCACCCACAAGACGCATTGTTTGCAAAATTGACAAGCGTAACATTGACAATTGTACACATCATAGGCAAAATGAATTGATTGGCAAATGTAATAATGACAATTGTACAACATCATAGGCATAAAGAATTGATTGGCAAAAGGAACTGCGGTGACAAATGTAAGAATATACATGGTTCAAAAAGAAGTATAAAATCCGTCTCATGATACATAAGCTATGAGAAACCCTAAACTAATGCTATCTAGCTACGGCTAAACTGACGTCGTCTAGTCAGACGTCTCATCGCGTCCAAGCGGCGTATCTGTCGGATTGTGCAAAAAAAGACAATAAGACAGCTTTCAGTAAGTATAAACATATAACGACATTTATAAAACAATACAAAAAATAGAAAAGAGTAAACCCTAATACTAACCATGCCGCCGCGAGAACTGAGAATGTCCATCAAAGCGTTTAAGCCCTTCCTGCCTGCGTACTCGCGCTCGTACGGTGTGAGATCACGTCCTATCATCGACCACTGTCAAAAAATACAAAGATTTCATTATGTTAGAATTAAAAAACTCATAAACCCTAAACTATCGAACATAAAGAGCAATGCGAAAACACTTACAAAATCGGCCTCAAATGATGCCCATCCACCGCTCCCCAAGTGGTGCGAGCTCCCTGCCTCTACTCGCACTCTCGCTGCATCCTTTTGTTGCTTCCACTTGTCGGGATTCTCGCGCGCTGCTTTCTTCGCATTCTTCCAATCTTCTTTGGCCAGCCAATCTGGCCTGTTCCACCCATTCTTGATTGCTTTTTGCACTTCGGAACGCTTGTGTTTGCAGTATTCGCGCATTTGAATCTTCATCAGGTCTTCATTGAAGCGCTGATCCCGTGTTGGAACGGGAAACTCATCATGAAGTATGCTGATGACTCTGTTTTTTAAATCACTTGGTACTTCACTCCATTTGTTTAGTATGTAGTGTCTAAACAGCTGAGAGCAAAGACCACGCATGCGCGAGATCACCTTCTTGCCGTCATCATCCATGATGATGCCGCCGCTGAAGTCGACGGAGTAAGGCAAGCCCTCTGGCCGGTGACGCATGAACCTGGGTGTCCCGGCAGGGGTCTCTAGCGGCGTGTCAATGGGGGTACGGACGTCAGGTGTCTCCACCGGCGTCTGGGCCCCGAAGCGAGGAGTGTCGAGTGGGGTGGCTCCTGGCGGAGTAGGTAGAGGTGTGTAGCTGCTAGGAACAGTCAGCCGCGCAAAACCTGGCATAGATGGCGATGATGTGGCTGGTGTGGGGGCGAGCAAAGAAGGGGAGGGTAAAGAGCCTCGTCGAACACGAGGCGGTGTGGAGGCATCGGCGGCGGAATCAACACAACAACCGCCACCGCCACCACTAGAGCGCCGGTGTCTAGACGAGTGTGAAGATCGTCTCGTCGAGGCCGAAGCTTCGGAGCGCGCCGAATGCTCCGAAAGAGAGGGAGATGCGGATGGAGTAGGAACGCGCGATGATGCGCGAAAGCGATGACGCTCCACGTACCACTATCTCTGCTGCGGTGACAAAGAAGAAAGAAACTCCTCATCATCCATACCTGCATTAAACACACGAATATTTAAACTTAATATTGAATGAATAGAGTAGACAATGATGCAAAGACCATTAAATACAATGACGTAATGATGCATATAAATACAATGACGCAATGAATTGAGTGATAGAAGAGGCAAGTCGAAAACTTAGAATTTTCAATCAAAAGATGTGAGCGCGAGTAGAAAAGAGCGTTATACACCATGGAAGGTACTTAGAGAGCCAGAGCTTTTACAGCACGGAGCAAAATTGTTCAAATACAATATTTGTGGCTTTAAGAGATCTCTCTCTCATCCTCGCATAACTCAGCATAACTTCCTATATCTATATAGAGCTCTTCGTTTAAACACATATCCTCTGTTTCGTTTTGTAGCTCCTCTGCATGCACCCCATATAGAGTAGTAGCATCTTGATGCTCGTCTGGCACCACCGCAGCGGCTTCTGATTGAGCATCTTCTCTGATCTCCTCCATTGATGCCGTTGTGATTGGCACATGGTAGCCTTCATACGTCCTTGCACTACGAGGGGCTACCTCTATGACGTACCACCAGTTTGATGTAGACTTTGTAGGATGAAATATTACCTGTCAGAGCCACATAACTTACATGAGAGCTTTCAAGCACATAACTTGTAAAAGGGGGATGTTAACTATTTACATACTTACTTGTTCACAATGCTCTGGTAGTACGAAAGTGTCTCTTAGGTCAGTCCATTTCTTAGTAGAATCCACCTCAAGAAAACCAGACTCTCCTCTACGCACAGTAGCGTTGCGACCCTCCATGATTATCTTGAACCATTGCACGTCGAACAAGTCAACAAAAAATCCTCTGTAATCGATCCTCAAAATCTCTTGCAGCGTGCCGAAGTAAGTGAGTTCCGCCACCACAGGATCTGCATCAGAGGAACGTCGTCGACTAGACTGTTCAAATTTTGCCATGATTCCACAATCTTGAGTAAAACGCTTTTTGTCGATCCGTTCCACCCTAAAATGTCGACCTTTACACCATGCTGCTGTGTATGACTTATACTACAACGAACAAAGATTATGAGTGGCCGTTCAAACGTTTAGAAATAAAGTCACTAGCAGTCGTACATTGCAAACTTACCTTGGTCGCGCAACCCCGAGAGTACTCCCACTCTTCCTCAGTCACTTCGTCACCGCATTGTTGTGCGCTTTTCAATTGGTTGTGCAACCATCTTAAGCTCATGAAGGTTGGTAGGCTCTCCAGACCCGTCGGATAGTGCATCGGTGGTCGTCTTCCCCGTCTCCACTCGATTCGTGCCCTTTGTCGCTCTTGCTTTGCATCCTCATATTGTGAAATCCACTTTTGCATCACTGGATTGTGAAGCATGCAAAATCGGTTGATTTTAGCCTCTAGATCTTCCGTCATCTTCTTCTCAACACCGAGATTGCACATGACAATCCCAGATATGCGCTCATCATCTATGGTTCGCCATAGCGTGTCCCGGGCTTTATCAAATCCGTCTAGCCACTCTCCAATGTACACTAGGGACTCTGATACCAACCAACCTTCTGCCATGCTACCCTCCGGACGTGCCTTTTGACACACATATCCCTTAAGCGTTTTCATGAAACGTTCTAAGAAGAACATCCATCTGGAATGAACTGTGCCAGCTATTTCCACCTCATCAACTATGTGAACAAGAAGATGCACCTGAATGGTTAGCATGGTAGTAGGAAAATGTTTCTCAAACATGCACACAAGCTCCGCAGCATTTAGTTTGGCGAATGGTATGGAGTCTACGTTGATCTCCTTTTGTGAGATCCATTGCACCAGCTTTGCAAGTTTGTAGATTGTGTTACGGATGTCGAGAGACAAACATCCCTCAATGGCAACCGGTAAAATAAACTGTAAAGTATGTGCAGCAATGATATTAAAGTCCACATTTTATGCAATGATATTAAAGTCCACTATGAACGTACCTGACACATTTTATGCCAATCGTGTGACTTCAAACCGGTAAGCTTTCCGTCTTTAGTAAAACACGTTCGGAGCGAGTGCATTACGCCAGTGGGGATCCGCAAAGATCGAATGGTCTCTTTTACTTTGCGTTCTTGGGCTCCTGTGAAAATCCATGGTGCTTTAGGGAGTTTTATCGATCCATCAGACGCTGTTTGCGGCCAATATTGCTCCATACGATCCACATTTCTAAGGTCAACTCTGGCTCCCAAAGTATCTTTCTTGCCGGTCAGATGGTCCCATAGTAGATTACCCACATTCTTGAATATGTGCATTGGATCGAGCAAGTGATTGATCATGAGTCGGGGCCAATATGGTAACTCGTACCATAGAGATAGTCTCTTCATCCCTGGAGGCAATCCTTCATCGCACATCTCCTTCTGCTCTAACCATGCTTGTGCAGACATCCTTGGTGGCTCTCTTCCCAAAAAGCCGTCGCGTAACACATGATTCTCTGGAAGATACGCTTGATGACCTTCGTAGATTTGCTTCTTCAGTGAGGGCGCCCTACGTGCATTCAGTCTAGGTCCACATGTGACACATGCTCTGTATCCGCTTGTTTGAAGCCCTGCATGTATACACATGATAATAGATCAACTATGGGAAAAAACAAGATTTACAATGTCTGAGTGAGGAGTGTCAATAGATCACCTGAGCATTCTGTTAGCCCGGGATAGTCATGCATGGTCCACATTAGAATGCCTCTGATCAAAGCATTCCGTCGTCCTGTGTGTCGGCTCATATCCACCACCTCTATGCCAATCCACAATTGTTGTAGCTCTTCCAATAGTGGACGAAGATACACATCCATATTCTCCACTTTATATCGCCCTGGCACAATCAAGCTTAGCCATAGGTGCCCCTTCTTCGTAGTCAACCACGGGGGAATGTTGTAGTTGACGATGACAATGGGACATACACTGTAAGATGTTGATCTTTGACCAAATGGATTTACGCCATCCATAGCCAGGCCTAAGCGCAAATTTCGAGCTTCCCGGAATTCGTAGCACACCATCCGAAGATTTATTCTCCTCATGCCATGATGCTAGGGCGTCCATGGACTTACATTCGAAGAAATGCTTGATGCGAGGAAGCAGAGGAAAATGTCGCAAAACTTTTGTGGAAGTTTTGTCCCGTGGAGATCTACTCGATATCTTTCGGAATCACATTTCGGACACTTCTCCATGTCTATGTATTCCCCTCTGAAAAGAATGCAGTCATTAGGACAAGCATGGATAGAATTGTAATCCATCCCCAAGTTTCGCAAAATCTTTCTTGCTTCATCTCGGGAATCTGGCATCACATTGTCAGCTGGTAGTATGTGCTCTTTAAGCAATCTACACAACATAAAAATACGATACAGTCGTGTAAAAATCTATCAGATCATTATACATTTAGAGTTTTATTAAAGTAAACTAATTGTAATAGATCACCTGAAAAGCGCTGTGACGCTAGTGTCACTCCATCCAAACTTTGCCTGCATGTTGAGAAGAACCAGGAGTGCTTTCAATCTAGACATACGTGCTCCATTATACAATGGCGTATCGGCTTCACTTTTCATATCATCATAGATAAGCCTTTCTGAATCCATGATCGTCTCGATCATTTCATCAATCTCGGGCTCAAACATTGCCTCGTTGGGAATGTGCTCTGCATGATCATCCCCCGAGCTGTCAGAGGCTACATCTTGTGGCCTCACATATGCTGCTTGACCAAAGCGCCTGCGAACACGTCTATTGGGTTGCAAGATTGCTGCTTGTTGGCCAGCGTCAGAGTCGGACGAGTTATAATTGGCAACAACTCGATCTATAATAGATGGATCGAACTCGCCAAATTCGCGAACGTGCTGCAAAGAAACACGTCTTGTCCGTCGCACAGTATGCTTGCATTGATTACAAGGACATAAGACCCTCGTTGAGAGATAGGTGTTTCGGTTGGACGGTCCCACATCCTCGTCACTACTCATAATGAGGATAAAAATCTTATAACCTGGACAACAAATTTAATATTCTATTGGCATTCTTCGTCTTATCTCTCTCTCTCTCTCTCTCTCTCTCTCTCTCTCTCTCTCTCTCTCTCTCTCTCTCTCTCTACCTCACATTCTCTAGTCATGTCCAATCCCCGCACACCTTGGTCTAGAGGTGCACGGAGATCAGAACCATCGGGTTATAATCTCGTCTTTATTGGTCAATACCTATATTTGTGGGTACAAGAAATCTACAGACCCACATCTACATGATACTGCATGTAGTGGACAAAACCCCTTTGCCTCTTCTCTAGCTGTAGCACTTCACAGCATCTTAACATCTTTTCACAGTAGATCTTTTCACTGTTCGTCTAACTCTAAACCCTAAACCGTAAGTAATTCTTGCGTGGACTCAATCTAACGTAAATAAGCGTAAATCTAACTAAAAATAAACCTAAATCTAATTTAACGTAAGTCTACATCTAACCTAATCTTTAACGTCTTTTGGAATATTTTCCTACGACGTTAAAACTCTCTTCTTCTTGTGTGTGTGTGTGTGTGTGTGTGTGTGTGGGTAAACCTAAATAAACCTAAGTCTAATCTAATATAACATAAATCTAAATCTAACATAAATTATGTTATATTAAAAACAAAGAACTAAACTAACAGGGATTATAAGAACCTTAAAACTGATTTAACACATAATTTTTCACATAACTCGGCAAGAGTTGGCATTCTCATCACTAAAGATGTGAGAGTTAACTTCCGGCGGTGACACTGCCTCATCTCCATCCACATCGGACGACAGCAATTGGCCCTTTAGACCGTTCTTGCTCTTGTTACTAACTTTGAAGTTGCTGTTGAATGACTAGAGGTTGTCTAGATGGTCATTGTGTCGGGGATGTAGTGACTCTTGCCGCTCTGAAGATCCACCTTCTTCCCTATCTTCTGAAGACATTTCACCAGTACTTTTGGATCGACAGAGCCCACCATGAGTGAAGGCAGCAATACCCTATATTCCATTGAGGGCTTTCTTCACCCGCTTCATGCAGGCATCGCAGTCTATGGAGACCTAAATCTAATCTAATATAACGTAAATCTAAATCTAGCGTAAATAAACGTAAATCTAATTAAAAATAAACCTAAATCTAATCTAATTTAACTTAAATAAACCTAAATCTAATTTAACGTAAGTCTACATCTAACCTAATCTTTAACGTCTTTTAGGATAGTTTCCTACGACGCTATAACTCTCTTCTTCTTGTGTGTGTGCGCGTGTGTGGATGTGTGTGCCAATAAAAAGAGATAAATGGTATAACCTTTCTATCACCCATGCCAAGTATGATAGATTGGTTATGCCATTTCCCTCTTGAATAATAGGTCTTGAGTTCAACTCCTCGTCGGCTAGATCTTTAGGTCTTTTAATTTTAATTAGTTTCCTACGACGTTAAATTAGTTTCTCTCTCTTTGTGTGTGCGTTTTTTTGGATCGTATGCATGTTTTCTCTCTCTTTTCCTCTCTCAATGTGTGCGTTTTTTGTTTATGCATGTTCTCTCTCTCTTTTCCTCTCTGAATGCGTGCGTTTTTTGTTTATGCATGCTCTCTCTCTCTTTTCCTCTCTCAATGTGTGTGTGCATTCTTTGTTTATGTATGTGTGTGTGCGTTTTTTTTAATGTTTGTACTTTCTCTCTCTCTCTCTCTCTCTGTCTCTCTCTCTCTCTCTCTCTCTCTCTCTCTCTCTCTCTCTCTCAAAAACACTATGTGTGTGTGTGTATGTGTGTGTGTGTGAGAGAGAGAGAGAGGGAGAGAGAAAGAGGGGAAGGGAACATGAGAGTGAGGAGAGGGAAGGAGCATACCTGGCTCTCCTTCCTCTCCTCGTGTGTGTGTGTGTGTGTTTGTGTGTGTGTGTGTGTGTGTGTGTGGAGAAGAAAGAGAGAGAGAGAGAGAGAGAGAGAGAGAGAGAGAGAGAGCGTTACCTGCTCCTTGCTTGAGGGCGCCGAAAAACTCAAATCTGAGATCTGAGTTTTTGGGCGCGCTCTGTTATTTTTTTAGCCCAGTCGGCGTCGCTATGAGCGTCGCAAATTTCCAAAGAAATTTGCGACGCTCATAGCGACGTCGGGATTTTTTTTTTTGAACGTCGCTGTGTGAGCGTCGCTAATATGAATAGCCTCTTGTAGTGAAGGGAGCATAACCAGCAGGTATGTCAGCTCAATCACCCTACAAAGTCTTGTTGCAAACTTTATAGCCCACAACTAATTCATCAGTGAGTGTATGATCATAGCTCGGTTTCATGGCATCGACTTCCTGCAAGAATAGTGTCTTTGATGCTTGTTCTCCTTTGATCTAGCATGTTACTATTTTGTGTTGCCATTGTTGTGGATATGATACTATCGGTTCTCTAATGCTCAATGGTCATGAGTATGGATGAGTGTGTGTAGAGGACAAGGTAAGTTGATTAAACATGGTACAATGGAATGGGGAGTGTAAGATAATGACTATGAATGGGAGCCAGGTAGAAGGGGCTAGAGAGAGAGAGAGAGAGAGAGAGAGAGAGAGAGAGAGAGAGAGAGAGATTGTATGATGTTTGCAAAAAAAGAAGAGATGAGAATGTCAAACGCATACAAGAGCAGATTTGGGAAAGGACATAGATAATCAAGTTTGGGAGGCATTTAAAGCTTTTTTCGCTAGCAAAATAGCACCCTTGCATTGGTCGTAAAAGCGAAAACTTGAAGGCAAGTTCCGATGGTTGGCATGCAACTTGCAAAGTGCAAAACGTTCTTCACTTTGGAGCTATTTTCTCTGTTTCTGAACATTTTTTATGTCATTTCTTGAGCATTTCTTCAAGACGTAAGGTTACAAGGGTTGGGTGGACAAAGTTGAAATTTTGATGCTCATTCCCTCCAATTTCCAGTCATGACTAGAAGCTAATGAAGGGCATTTTCCTTTTAGAATGATCAATAGCATGGCAGGGTAGGGGAGAGAGACAATCAAACAGTAATGTAAAGCCAGTTTCGCATTTTTTTCAAATTTAAAATGGAATACTGTAGGTGAAAGCCGCTTTTTGTTTGTGTTTTGCTTTTGAGTGAAATGACTAATTTTGATCATCTAACTTCTTCAATTCGTGGTTGAGTGAGTGCATGTGGTCAATTTGTATAATTTTGAGAGATTTTATCCCTTTTATTTTGAGCAATTCTAAATTTTGAAAATTCCCTCCCCCTTCCCCTGACAAGTGTTAGCTGCTGCAATGTTCCAACTAGTGTCCATTGAGCGCCATGCGACAGTGCGCAAAGAGAGAGAGAGAGAGAGAGAGAGAGAGAGAGAGAGGGGGGGAGGAATGAACAAATCAGTTACAAAGTGGGGTGGAGCCCTTTTGTGCCAGGAGCGGTCATTTCTGAGCCTAGACGGTGCAACCCTGCAACATTTTGTGCAAGGAAGGGTCGCTGGGTCTACAGTGATGATCAAGGCGCACAAAGCCATGTCAAGTGCGGTGAACTTCTTAGAGCACTTATACAAAGCAACGCCAAGAAAGGAGCAATATCAGCTACACAAGCAAACATGGAGCGGAAGAGAAGAATCCTTTCTTTTGTGAGCTCACGTAAAGATTGTGCTAAGCAGATGGTTTGTGCAAGGGTGGTAGGATACATGCTGATATTCGTGATAGTGGGTTACTTGAAAAGAAAACATACTTACACAACACGTTAATCAGTATGTATGTCAAGTGCACTCAACTTCTCAAAGTGCAATAGGTCCTCAACAAGCTTATGTCTGCAACATTGTCTCATGGAGTGCATTGATTGCAAGATATGTCCATTGTCCAATAGGGTCAGGGTCAGGAAGCTCTAGGTTAATGTTTTCAGGAGATGTAGAGAGAGAGAATCTCTCCAAATGCAATCACGTACACTTGCACCTTGAAGGCATGTGGCATTACACAAGATGATAATATGGACAAGAGAATTCATGTTGATATTGTTCGTCAGGGGTTGTTGAAAGAAAATGCAGTGCTTGGCATTGCCTTGGTTGACATGTATGCCTAATGTGATGCACTCCATAAAGCACAAAAATAGCTTAAGGAGATTCCTGTCCAATATGTCATCTGTTAGAATCCACTGATTGTGGGATATGCCCAACTTGGGCAAGGCCAATAAGCTTTGGGCTATTTGCGACGAATGTGAAGCGAGGGTGTCTTTCTAGATACAATCACATCGCTCGCCTCTTGAAGTCAAGGGTCAAGGTTAGGAAGCATATGGGCTATTTTCAGCAAATGCAGAGAAAGGTGATCTCTCCAAATGCAATCACGTACACTTGCACCTTGAGGCATGTGGCATTACACAAAATGCTAATATGGACAAAAGAATTCACGATGGTATAATTAGTCTGGGGTTGTTGTGAAACAAAATGTTGTGATTGGCATTGCCTCGTGGGATTCCGTCTCTTGGAATGCACTGATTGCGGGATATGCTCAACTTGGATAGGGTCAAGAAGCTTTGCATTGTTTTTGGCTGATGCAAAGCAAGGGTGTCTCTACAGATGCAATCACATACGCTTGCATCTTGAAGGCAAGGGTTGGGGTTAGGAAGCTCCAAGCTATTTTCAGCATATCCAGAGAGAGGACATCTCTCCAAATGCAATCATGTACAGTTACACCTGGAAGGCATGTGGCATTATACAAGATGTTGATATGGGCAAAGGAATTCACAATGATATTGATAGTAAGGGTTGATGAAAGAAAATTTTGTGCCTGGCATTGCCTTGGTCGAGATGTATACCAAATGTGGTGCACTTCATAATGCAAAACAGTGCTTCAAAAGCTTCATGTTCGGGATAGCGTCTCTTGTCAACGTCTGGAGCATGCTCGTCGCATGCCCGCAAGTCAAGACAGCCAGAGCTACCTTTGCATTCTCTCATTTAAGGCATCATTGCAGTGAGTGAGCATAGATTGCCGGCTAATTCAAACAAGCTGCACTCATTGGAGTTTAGCAAGGAGTGCACACGAGGTCAAGGCTTGTAGAACTAAGCGATTCGTCCCAATGGAGCGGGCAATTTCGAGGGCGGGTATGAGCAGCTGGCTAGAGCTGCTTTGCATTCTTTCATTCAAGCCAGTAGTATAATGAGTGAGCATAGATTGCCAGCTAATTCAAAGAAACAGCACTCATTGGAGTTTAGCAGGGAGCTTAGATAATTCAAAATATATCTGATCATTGGATTGTATCAATCTAAGCTATTAACGTTGTGCCTAGCATTGCCAAGTTAACTTTTGTATTTCTCTACATTGCAATCTACTATATGTAGATAAAATATTTTTGACGCCCAACAATAGATCAATACTAAACAATAGTACAGCAAGACTGGTTCACTTAGAAATTCAAACAAATTTTTAGATTTTGTAAGGATAAAAACAAGAATAACAAGGATAAAACAATAACAAATGTGGCGGACGCAGGTTTTGCTTTTTGCTAGAAAGCAAAATGGCGGGCTGTTTTTAGTGTGTATTTGTGACTTAATTAACATCTTGTGAATTTATACTATAGATAAAGCGGGAAGGAATTACAGCCCCTCCCCCGGCCACGTGTCGCAAGAATGTTGATCCGGCCAGTGTGGCTTGAGCGAAACGACAAACATAGGAGAGAGAAGAGAGAGATGTCGCCTACCCTCGTCACTATATGGCACGGCTCCAGCTAGGGACCTGACCTATGGTGGGAAATCGAAGCGAAAATCGCAATGCAATGTCAACTGTTTGTCGACTCGGTGAACTAGGGGTGAACTAAGGGTGAACTTGGGGCAAAAATGGCACCCCGCGTTCACCCTTAGTTCACCCGCCTCGCGGGGTGTGGATCGAACCCAGGACGTCTTGATTGCCACACGAATGCCCTACCACCACGCTAGCGCGCGTCCCTACCCATGTTGTCATGGCACATGATCACAGCCTTAGTTTACCCACCCCCAGTTCACCCCTAGTTCACCCCATGATCAGACGGCTGAGATTAAAGCCGCCTCGCCCTTCCAAATTTGGGTCCTAGATCCCCTCTGAGCCACAGCCGTGCCATATAGTGATGAGGGTCGCCTAAGAGAGAGAGAGAGAGAGAGAGAGAGAGAGAGAGAGAGAGAGAGAGAGAGGCTGAGAAGCATTCAAATTCGTAATGGTGGGTGAAAATGAGACTGTTATAGAGCATTTTGGCAACGACGTCTCTCTCTCTCTCTCTCTCTCTCTCTCTCTCTCTCTATATATATATATATATAACCCTAATCTTTGCAACCCTTCCATCTCCCCACTAAACCATATACACGCTGAAAAATCCAACTAATGGTGGTCATTGTCGGTAACGTGAGATGGACACAGTATAGATCTGCATGGATCCAAGGTGCTCTCTCTCTCTCTCTCTCTCTCTCTCTCTCTCTCTCTCTCTCTCTCTCTCTCTCTTTCACACACACACACACACACACACACATATATATATATATATATATATATGCACAAGCTCACCCTCTATTGATGCTTTCATTGAATATGAAACAAAACTTAAGTAAGAGGTTAACACAGGTTTCAAGGAAGCATAGCCGGCAAGTATGTCAGCTCAATCACCCTACAAAAACTTGCTGCAAATTTTATAGCTCACAACTTCATCGGTAAGTGTATATTCATAGCTCGGTTTCATGGAATCAACTTCCTGCAACAATAGTGGCGTTGATGCTTGCTCTCCTTTGTTCCATTGTTGTGGATATGATACTATCGGTTCTTTGATGCTCAATGGTCATGAGTATGGATGAGTGTGTGCAGAGGACAAGGTGAGTTGATTAAACATGGTACAATGGAATGGGGAGTGTAAGATAATGACTATGAATGGGAGCCAGGTAGAAGGGGCTATAGAGAGAGAGAGAGAGAGAGAGAGAGAGAGAGAGAGAGAGAGGGAGAGAGAGAGAGAGAGAGATTGTATGATGTTTACAAAACAGGAAGAGATGAGAATGTCAAACGCGTACAAGAGCAAATTTGGGAAAGGACATTGATAATCAAGTTTGGGAGGGATCTAAAGTTTTTTTCACTAGCACAGTAGCACCCTTGCGTTGGTCGTAAGAGAAAAATCTTGAAGGCAAGTTTTGATGGCTGCCATGCAACATTGCAAAGTGCAAAATGTCCTTCACTTTGTAGCTATTTTCTCTCTTTTTGAACATTTTTTATGTCATTTCTTGAGCATTTCTTCAAGATGTAGGGTTACAAGGGGTGGACAAAGTTGAAAATTTGATGCTCATCCCCTCCAATCTCCATGTCTTCAACATGACTCATGACTAGAAGCTAATGAAGGGCATTTTCTTTTGTTGAGAATGATCAATTGCATGGCAGGGTAGGGGAGAGAGACAATCAAACAGTAATGTAAAGTGATTTTCCCATATTTTTTCAAATAATTTAAAATGGAATACAGTAGGTAAAAGCCGTTTTTTGTTTGTGTTTTTCTTTTGAGTGACATAGATGTACTGACTACATTTGATCATTTAACTTCTTCAATTTGTGGTCGAGTGAGTGCATGTGGTTAAATTGGGATCTTAGATCCCTTTTATTTCGAGCAATCCCCTGACAAGTGTCAGCTGCTACAATGTCCGATCAGTGTCCACTAAGCGCCAGGCGACATAATGCGGAGAGAGAGAGAGAGAGAGAGAGAGAGAGAGAGAGAGAGAGAGAGAGAGAGAGAGAGAGAGAGAGATGCTGCAGCATTTTGTGCAAGGGCTTAGCTGGGTCTGCGGTGATAATCAAGGCGTGCAAAGCCATGTCAAGTGTGGTGCACTTCTAAGAGCACTACAAAGCAACACCAAGAAAGGAGCAATATCAGCTACACAAGCAAACATGGAGGGGAAGAGAAGAAGCCTCTCTTTTGTGAGCTCACATAAAGATTGTACTAAGCAGAAGGATTTGTACAAGGGTAGGAGGATACATGTTGATATTCGTGATAATGGGTTACTTGAAAAGAACACATACTTAGGCAACACGTTAATTAGTATGTATGTCAAGTGCATTGCACTTCTCAGAGTGCCATACGTCCTCGACGAGCTTCTGTCTGCAACATTGTCTCATGGAGTGCATTGATTGCAAGATATGTCCATTGTCCAATAGGGTGAAGGTCAAGACGCTCTAGGTTGTTCAACAGATGCAGAGAGAGGGCATCTCTCCAAATGCAATCACGTACACTTGCACCTTGAAGGCATGTGGAATTACACAAGATGTTGATATGGTCAAGAGAATTCATGTTGATATTGTTAGTCAAGGGTTGTTGAAAGAAAATGGCGTGCTTGGCACTGCCTTGGTTGACATGTATACCTGATGTGATGCACTCCATAAAGCACAAAAATAGCTTAAGGAGCTTCCTGTCCGGGATGTCATCTCTTAGAATGCACTGATTGTGGCACTATAAGAGGAGTAGTCTATAACTGCTAGCATTGCCGTGGAAAAACAAAGAAAAATGGAAAGAGAAAATATTACATACGCGGCACTAACCACGGCTCATATCGTGGTGGTGGTTTGAAAGCAATAATACAGTAATATTTGCGGTAATATACCCGTTGCTATTACTGCATCTATTGCCGCTCATATTATCGTGCTAATTACAACTAAATGTCCATTAAAAAATAAAGCTGCTCATTTGGGCCACCCAACTCAAATCTGAGCACCTTTATTTTTTACCTATATAAAACAATAAAACATCAATTGTTTTTTGAAAGAATATACAAAAAACGAAAGAATTGAAATTGAATTTACTTTACCTTGACAATTTAATGTGCAGAAGATCAACTAACTAAAAAAGTTGCAAATAAAATGAAAATAGTTGTATATACATTGTGCCACATTGGAACTTTACGAAAGTTTATACAAATATTTTTCTATCTAATCCTCCTCGTTCTCATTGTCGTCCAAAGGCACGTACATTGATCACCTTGACTCTACATAAGCCCAAACCAAATTAAACAATTATCAACAGCTCAAAACAATTGATATAAAATTATATGTTTAAACTTACCGCTTATAGTGATCCAACCACTGCGTCGAATTTCTCGCGAGAGATGTGGTTGTTCTCGAACAACCATCGCCAAGCATCAAATTTTGTATGTCGCTCCCAATACTTGACCATCTCTTTGGTTGGTCAAGTAAGAGTGATTTTTTCCTAAGTTAGCAATAACAACAATAAATCATCAACTATAATTTTTATAATCACCGATTTAGGTTGCAATTTAATCAAATCTTATATATTTGTCCTTTCAAGTTGCTTTGCCTCCCAAGCCATAGTGTGTGGGAGTTTGTTTGGCGCGAGCTTCGCATTGTTGTCGGTAGGATGAGCCCGTCATAGCCTCTACTCGCTCTTTTCTTGCATTGCACACTCCCACTCTGCATCTGTCATGTTACAACCGCAATAGCTCCTGTCTGGATCTCTAACCTGGTAGGTTGTTGCTGCATGTCGTACATTGGACTGCTTGTTTTTAAAAAATGTTTTTTTCTAGCCCTCCAACCACTATTGGACATTTGGAAATCTAGCATGCAGTGCGTCCTCAATGTAGAGTGCATGATCGGGCAGTTGGTCTCTAAACTTTACAAAACAGTTCTTATACATCGAATGTATAAGAATCTAAAGATGGTGTTGAAATGCCATGTCCTGTGCTGTACCGAAGTCCACCTCCCCACCATATTTTACCTTATAGTAGCACCCATGTGTGTCTGGCATGGGTGCGTCAATATCCTCGTCCTCTACGTCAGGGGAAACACGCTTTGAAATAGGGGACTCCGTTCCCCCGCCACTACCAAAACAAGCGAAGCCACAAGATCCCCCGCCGCTTCATCTCTCTCGGCATTCGCTCCCTTGAGACGAGCGTTGACACACACCACTAGAGGAAGTACGTCGACAGTGTTCTAGCAAAATAGGAGTGGAATGGAGTGGCGTAGGACCCTATGATGCCATGGGAGTGGGACCCTGCGAGATGGAACGAGAATAGAATGATAAGAAGGCGCCATAGACAAAGGTGTTGTCGGTGCGAGGCTCTGGATGTAAGGAGTCCCTCCCTGAATTCCCCATGGTGTGGATTGTGGAGCAAGACCGGACGTCACAAGCTGCTACGGAGTGTAGTGACCAAACAATCCCTCCGTTCAACAGAGGTACCGGTCTGATAAAGAGAGAGCCAACTGTAGATCTAGCTAGATCTACAACCGGTGGATGAACCTGAGTAGAGTAGGTGTAGGATGTCCATGCCTACAAATAACAAAAATAAACCTATGATACTCATGGTTTAGGGTTAACTAGCCAAAAATCATCGTTATTCCTTTGCTTGTTCTCACCGCCTCAAGACTCGGGTCCACTGGAGCTGAATATGTCCATTCCGGGTGGGATCCCACTTGGATGTGAACCAACAAAAAGACACTACGTACTACATTTGCCCCCCATAGCGACGGCTACAACGACAAATTATCATCGCATTAACGAGGCAAAAGGGCGTCTCTCTAACCGTCACTAATGTACGTCGCATAAACAAGGCTTTTAGCGAGGGTTATAGCAACGAGTAGGCGTCGCATAAGCGACAAAAATAAGATTTTTACTTTGCGTCGCATAAGCGGCGCGTGGCATAAGCGACACGTGGCAAGATGTGTGGCATAAGCAACACCTAGCATAAGCGGCAAGCCGCTTAAGCGACGGATTGTTTTTTTTTTTAAAGATCGCATCAGCGACGCTTTGGACGTGCAACGACTATATGACGTGCATGGCCTTTCACTCAAGATCTTTAGGTGATCTCTCTCCCCTCCCTCTCTCTCTCTCTCACACACACACTAGCTCTCAGGTGAAACACACATACAAAAATCTAGCTCTAGTGCTCTCTCTCTCTCTCTCTCTCTCTCTCTCTCTCTCTCTCTCTCTCTCTCTCTCTCTCTCTCTCTCTCTCTCTCTCTCTCTCTCTCTCTCTCTCTCTCTTCTACACACACATACAAACTCTAGCTCTCCAGTGGAACACACACACCCACAAACTCTAACTCTCTCTCTCTCGTGCCGGTGTTCTTGCATGATTTCTTTCATGTAGCAGTCGTTTCTATAAGTCCTAAATCGGCTCCCTCTGTTCAGTTAAGGAAAACATTCTTGATGTATAACATAAGATCTATAAAGAAGTCTCTCTCTCTCTCTCTCTCTCTCTCTCTCACACACACACACACAGACAAAAGATTAGAGCCTAACATAGAAATAATGCTTGCAAATTCAAAAAATGATCCATTGGTCAGTCGCTTCAGATCTCGCGAGCCATATAATTTGCCAACATGCCTCGTTGGCACGTGGACAAGCTATGTGGGCTCACCAAAGCTCAAACAGCTCGCAAATGGGCCATTTTCAAAGTCCCAACAAGCTGTATAGCTTGTTCACATGCCTCATTTTCATGGGCTCCATGTGCTAAATCTCGCAGATCGACCATTTCTGAAGTCCACGACCAAAAAAACGCTCGCGGACTACTTTGGAAACGGCCCATTGGCGAACCATTTGAGCTTTTGCGAGCCCCCATAGCTTGTCCGCATACCAAAGAGGCATGTGGGCAAGTTATAGGACTCGTCGAGACCTCAAAAAGCTGATCGATGTGTCATTTTCAAGTGTTTTTTGCTCGAGGACTTTGAGAACGGTCCATATATCAACAAGTTGTTTGAGCTCTTAGCGATCCGTATAGCTTGCCCATATGCCTCATTGGTACATGGACATTCCGCGTGGGCTCACAAGAGCTCAAACGGCTCGCTGATGGACCGTTTTTGGAGTCCACAATCAAAGAAACTTGTCCCTCTTTCATACAACTCGGGACATGTGGGTTTAACATGAAAATAAAGAAAACTTGGTACAGGTTGGTACTTGGTACATGTCGATACTTGGTACTTGGTACATGTCGATATTTGGTGCTTGGTCCTTGCTTTGGTAGTAGGTTCCATAATGAAACTTTGTACTTGCAATTGGTACAGGGTCCATGGTACTAATTGGTCGGTGTAACTTTGTGGTATTGTAATAAATTAACATGAAAACTAAAAAACCTTTTTAGTGTTAGATTTGGTATAAGGTACTTGGTACTTGGTACTTGATTTGTACTTGGTACTTGGTACTTGATTTGGTACGTACTTAGTACTTGCAGCTTGATACTTGGTACTTGATTTGATACAAGGTATGTAGAATCTGACACTTAGCGTAAAATTTGCTACCTTTATAAAAAGTATGGAAATCAAAAGCTTGTTAATATTAGAGCCTGACATAGAAACCAAAAAAACTTGTTAGTGTTAGATTTGCAGTTGATTTAGTGTTTGGTGTCAGGTTTCATAATGAAACTTAATACTTGTAGTTGGTGCATGGTGCATGGTACATGGTACATAACTTGAAACTTGGAGCGTATGATGCTTGGTACTTTGAAACGTCATAGTTAAAATCTTCATCTTCAAAAAAACATTAGAAGCCTTTTCACCAATGTGTAAACCGATCAGGCAAAAAGCCACAGGCGGTGACCCAAAACCAAAACAACAACAATTGAACAGAAATACTAGCGTCCATTGCGATATTTCTTTTATATTCTTAAAGACTTGCACAAGAGTGCTATAAGATCAAAATGCCTTAGTTTTTAGAAGTAAAGCAGCTAACAAAAAACTTAGGACTAGGTTTCACATGCCACATCATCATTTGGTAGCACAATGACCACAATTTCAATCCATCTTTTTAAAAAATATATATGTAAAGACAAATAAATAACATTGAGATAGTTACTTAGGCTAATTATCTTATCGACAAATAATTAATTGTTTGACAATAGACAAATTTAGTGATGCAACAAACACATGTCAATATATATCATTAGTAAGTTTATGTACATGTCTCCAAAATGTGTGGTGATCAATCCTCACATATACGAAACAAATATTATATATCATCACATACAATGTAGTAATGCATAGTGAAAGATACATATATAACGATCCCAAATATGCAAAATAAATCTCTATGAAGGATCCCTGTGTGATCCATCACTACTGGAAGAATCAATATCATTGGTCTCATGATCGCTAGTGCAACCACCACTGGTCCAAACCGTGGGACTACGACTGTCCCCATCTCCGTGATCGTCACCATCATGGCCAGTGATCGGGCCACTGCTCCTCTCAGCCTCTCGATGTTGCCCCTTGGCCTCTTGTCGAGCCACCTCTGTCACATTAGCCTCGCCACGCTGCTCCTGTATTCGTTAGTGAAATAAAAAAGGAATATATTATAGCTACCATGAAAAAAACTACAAAGCAAAACAAGTATACGTACAAGTGGATCTGGACTGTCAGTAAGTGTCTGACACAAAGTGCGGTAGCCGAGTATGTAGCGTACTCTATCTCCTACGCCATCGGTGCACGACCATAGTTTGTTGTCTACATTAAGACACAACCAAAGACTTATTAATTTTTGCATTCAATAATACTACCTTTAAAAGTTATACTTGTGAATGGTCTATACTCACAAATGTGGGCACAAATCCATCCCATCCCATCGATCCTAGTCTAGATGTGTGACGTAAAGCTACTCTCTTTTGTGCTGCCTCCTATGCAAATTTGAATAAACAAAATAACATAGATTAGAGAAAAGTTAGAATCAATCTAGGAAAGTTCATATTAATTCTAATATATATTACCAAAGGCACACACCTTTTGTTGGGGAAAATCAATGCGTAGGTGCATCTCCTTGCGGAAGAACTGCCATGTCTCCATGCAAATGGTTGCCTTTCTCTTGTTTGATGGCACCATACAATAGCGCCTGTTTATTTTCTAAATTACAATAAGCGTCAGAATATACCAATATAACTTATTAGACTTCAATGTTTTGTTACTTTTATTGAGTTTTTTATTTTGGTCATTTGACAAATGTCTCATGTTTTTATGGTAATTGAAATCCAAATTCGGATCAATCAGAGGGTACACCACCACCTCCTACTAGTGGTAGTTGGGGTGCATAGAGTTTCGATACTGCACATGAACCCGTTTACAATAATTTCTACTACGATGAACCTATTATATACTAGTGTGCTCATTGTTGTGGCACGTATCGCAGGCCACGACGGGAGTGCTTTTCACATCAGATGACTTATGGTACTTTTGAGCAAGCATCACCACCTGAGGAGTGACATCAACCTATGGTATATTTTTTATCTCCCTTTGTTTGATATTGGAAATTTAAAAATCAAAGATTGATATATATAATGTAACTTGATTATATATGTAGGTATCTTCACTTGATGACGAGGATGCTTTTATACCAGTGGTGCACATGTCTCTCGCACACGACACGGACAGGTCATTTGTCAATTGCAGCTCGAGGTTTCTCGACATCCTCTACCTCCTCCATTGGAGGCTGAGATGGGTGGAGATCATATGTTGCCTACTCATTTACAGGATCTAGTACAGACCTATGATCGTAGACGATACGGAGGCTGGCAAGGAGGACCACTTCGTTCAGATGGAATGGTTTTTGGCTTTTGAGGCAATCGCTACATGATTGCTCCGTCCACCATCAGTGAAGCGGGACGAGGCGTCTTTATTGCATAGGATTTTCATGTGAGATCACCCTTATGTCTTTTTGTGGACCCATATATAGATGGGGTCCATGGCATCATCTTAATCGCTACATCCAGAGCATGACTACTTATGGATTATGTCTCAATGCAGCCTCTCTTTCTGCTAGAAGGATTACACATGCAGAAGGCCAAAGACTCTATGTTGATGGAAGACCTTACTTTCAAGGAAACATAGCAGATTTAATCAATAGTAGTTGAGGGAGAAGTGCAATAACCAATTGCACGTTTGTAGAGTGTGAGAATAGTCATGAACCAAGACATATGAGTAGGGATGTACCAAGATACATAGTTTTCCATGCTATTAAATCATTATGCGCTTGTGATGAATTGCTAGTCAATTATGGATGGCGTAGACATCCACGAGCACCCTTAACAGCTGAGGGTTGAGAGCTCATTATATACAATTCCTAATGTTATTTTAAACTATTGTACCCTAATTCTATACTTTAATTTTCATTACGTTCTGTACTGTTGCTAATTTAATTTGATATTATTTTTTGATGTCTCCAAATGTTATTGAATTCCATGCACATCTCTCTCTCCTTTTATATAGAAGCATGCTACTGATACAATCTTCTTTACCTTCAAATATGCAAATTCCAAATTATGACATTGATAATGTCACAAATCAACATTCACATGACGTATCTCAAATGTCAATAGAGTGCATGAGGATCCTACATAGGAGTGATCCTAATATGTATGCAAGACTAAAGGAACAATATTCTAAGGACTTTAATGGACGTGATAGTATCTTTGATAACGACGAAGGCATGGCTGATTTTATTGAGGATTGGCATCAAAATGATAGTGCGAGTGATATTCCTAACAACAAGAAGTATCTTCGAGAAGAAGCTCTAAAGCATATCTATGAAGGAAGCCAACTGACATGACTAAGTGCAAGCTTACTTATTGTTAATCTTCAAAACCGTTTTGGATGGAGTAATGTATCCATTTCAGCACTATCGGAGTATACATCTAACATATTTATGTGTTACACTCTAAACATTGGTGCTTGTTATTGTCATATTTTTAATCAACTTGCAGGCTACTCTCTCAAAATTTCTTGCCGGCAGCAATTCCCTCCCTGCATCACACGATGATCAGGTGAAGAAGATGATAAGTAGCCTTGGACTTGAATATTCTTCCATACATGCATGTCCCAATGATTGTATTTTATATAGACATCAGTACCAGGACAATGTGACATGTCCAAAATGTCAAACGCCTCGTTATAAAGAGGACAAAGGTAAGGTTCCTAGAAAGGTATTGAGGCATTTTCCCTTGGCTCCGTGTATAAAACATATGTTTGAAAGTCCCAAATTAGCTAATCTTATGACATGGGGAGCGGAGCACGAGAGCAAACATGGAGTTTTGCAAATTCCGCAGGATAGTCCTGCATTTGAGCATATTGATTCGCCACACCTCCACTAAGATTGCTTGATGTGAGGGGCAAAACAAAAAATTCATTGGCTTAAGTGGGGAGGTGAGAGGATGGTTCCAAGTGGCAATGGAGTAATCCCACATGGGGGGAAGCAAGTGGAAATTGGAGGGTATAAGGGGGAGTGGGTACCCCTAAGGGTGTATCAAAGGAGCTAATGGAGCTTCCTTGCCATGCTTGTGAGGGCTCGTGGGTGTTGGGGGAGAGAGGGGTGCCATTTTCAGTCCACACCAGTTGCCCAGGTGCCTGGCCACCTTTTGGTCCACTAGACATCCCCTTTCCCCACTTGCCTTGGTCAAAAAGTGGCCGACATGTCATTTTTCACCCAAAAAAGGCATAAAATGGACCAATTAAAAGTGCCCAAAGGGGGAAATGATGTTGTCTAAGAAGAGAGAGAAAATACCTTAGGATAAGAGCCAAAAAAATCCCCTTTTAATAGCTGCAATTCCCTGCACACCCTTTTTTCTAACAAAGATTAGCTTTTTTGGAGCTTTTGAGAGATACCCCAACTTCAAAAGCTTGTAACTCTCTCGTCTGGTGTCGGAATCAAGCATATGGATACTCTATGGAGGTCTACATGACACGATATTCATCTTTATGGTCTTTGTTTCCATCAGTTTTAATCATGGTTTGGGTTAGGGCTGTTTTTTGCCCAACTCTACAGGTGTTCGACATATAGGTGTTTTCCGCAACTTTGAGGTGTTTCTTTTTTATGGGTGGTGTGTGCAAGGATATAGTGGTTCTGATTTTCCTTCTTGTTTTCATGCTAACATCATTTTGGTGCCCCCACAGAGGAACAAGTGCTCCTATTCTTGTGAAATATGTCTATTCTGCAGGCAGTGAATGTAAAAGAGATGTGGGTCCTGATGGACAACCGCCTATGTATGTGAAAATTGTGGACAACACTTGAGGAAGTTGTATAATTGGATTGCAGCCTTTGGAGGGGGCCAGGTTAACCAGTGTGAGGTGGATTAGGTACTGGAGAGATCCATCAGTATCCCTTGAGTTTTCGACGTCACATGTAAGTGTTTTTGTGGCATTCAAACATGGTAGGCGAGTTCCCATGGTTTCATGGATTACCTAATGAAAATGCACAGACGTTCATTGAAAAGTTCAAAGTCAATTTCTTACGCCGTAACATACTAGACCAAGCTATATTGTTGCGGCTGCTGCAATATAGTTTATAGGATGAGGCAAAATTTTGGTTACACAATTTTGAGAAGTTGATGCAGGCACAAAACCCAGGGGTGGTTTTGGACTACAATTGTGTGAAGCAAGCTTTCCTAGTACAAGACCAATCCATCAAAGTACCAGACAAAGTTTGGCATGAAATTTTGGAATACACTCAAAGGGCTAATCAAAGTGTTGATGATTTTGTCATGCAGTTCACTCGTTTATGGATAAATGGGCCCAAGCTTTGGGAAACGAGATCCCTCCATCCATGGTAAAGAAGGACCATTTTGTGGCAAACCTAAAAGAAAGCTTGAAGTTCAAAGTTGAGTTGAAAAGACCCGTCACCTTTGAGGAGGCAGTCGCCATTGCCAGAGAAAAAGAATGGAAAGCTCAAACGCTTAATGAATACGGGAAAGTGGTCCCTGAGCAAAATAGTGGTAGCCAAAAGGAGGATAATCAACCTATTCAAAGGGCTACTAGTACTGAACAATTACAAGGAAATATGCAAGACATGATGACCATGATGCAAGAATTACGACTTAGTGTTCTTGGTGGTGGAGGTGGTCGTGATCGTGGATGTGGTAGAGGAATGGCTCAGGCATGTGAAGCTCATCCTAATGCTAACCAGGGTCATGGGCAAGGTAGTTTTGATCCGCAAAGGAGGTTCATTCCTACTTGTTATAATTGTGGTGAGCTTGGTCACATCAGCACTTATTGTCCAAAACCAACAAGGTGGGAGGGGATATGTTTCCACTTCCTCAACAGATTCCTAACAGAGCTAATGATTATTCATTGGATATATAGGGAGATCAAGGTACTGGACACGAAAATCAAGCATCAACCTCTGGTGGTCATGTGGGTATTGTGCGGGTAGAAAAGAAAGACGCAGATGTGTTGCCAGTAGGCAAAAGAGAGAGGGAAGGCTATGCAGCACCAGGGACTAGTAGAAAAAAATGAAAGGAGGAGGGTGAAGATGCAAAATCCAAGAGAAAGAGAAAGCCTCGTACACAATTTGAAGTGGCAGATTTTCCTTTGCGAGAAGGCCAAACAGCTTACATTTTAAAGGAAGACCTGATTGGGAGGAAAATAGATTGTACTTTTGGATAGTTGATGAATATGGTGCGCAAACTTAAAAGGCAGTGGAAATCATTAGTGAATCCAGAAAAAGAGCCAAAGCATGGACAAGTCAGAGTGTTGTATGTGGGAGAGTTACCTGACATTTTTCCTGTGGTGAATGCTTGGCACAAAGGTGTGGGCATGGGAGAAGCCTACATTGATGGAGGTGCTCAAGTTTGTGTGATCACACAGTCATGTGTTGAGAGACTGTGTCTCATTACATGCGGAAGCTCTAGGTTTCAAATTGGACTAGCAAACCATGCCACGGTGAAATGTTTGGGAATGATCAAGAATTTAGAAGTTGAAGTCTTTAACGTGAAAGTTATGGTGACCTTTCATGTTATGCCAGCTAGTCTGGGAGCCTTTTCTCTCATTTTGGGACGACCTTGGTTGAGAGCTGTTGGTGTCGTGCAAGATTGGGGCAAGGTCACAATCGGTGTGCATGGCAAGAAGGGTGAAAAGAGGGTGTTTGATATGACTACTAAACAACCTATGGCACTTGAAGATGTGAGTGAGAATGATGAGTCCGAAACTACCAGTGATGATAGTTTTGAAGACTCGGAAAGTAGCACTACTTTGACTTCCAGTGATGAGAGTGAAGTGGCATTCTTGTTGTTGGACGAGGAATAGAGAGAAGTTAGTGAAGTGTTGTAATTATCAAGGAATATAAATGCTTCAATCCGTTTAGAGAAAATTGAAGAGTTGATGCAACCTAAACAGGAACTGCCAGTGAAGAAAGAGTTGATTCAAAATATGTTGAGTACTGATTTGACACAAGGAGAAAGAAGGGAGTACTTAGCTATGTTGGACAGGTTTCCAAATCTTTTCATTACCTCATATCAAGAAATAAGGGGTTTTGTTCGGGATCCTGTGAATGTTGAGCTAGTTGAAGGGGCAAAACCAATCAGACAAAAGTTAAGGAGGACGGGCAAGGAGCAGATAAATTCCTTAAAGGAAGAAGTGGATAAACTTTTGGATGCAGGGTTCAATGTGCCAGTGGATAATGCGAAATGGGTGAGCCCTATAGTAGTCACCCCAAAGAAAGATGGGCGTTGGAGAGTCTGTGTTGATTACAAGCCACTAAATGCGGTGACCAAGAAAGATCCTTACCCTTTGCCTTTTATTGATCAATTGCTAGATGCAGTGGCTGGCTTTGAGAGATACAGTGTCTGTGATGGGTATTCAGGATACTTTCAGCGTATCCTTGCTCTTGAAGACAAGAAAAAGACTACTTTTATTACGCCATGGGGTTGTTTCTTCTTTTGTTTCCTTTCTTTTGGATTGACAAATGGGCCAGGAACCTTTGAAAGAAAAGTAGATTGGGTCCTTACCCCGTTCCTTGGGAAGTTTGTCAAAGGATTGATAGATGATTTCTGTGTATATAGTTCAAGGAAAGAGCATGTTCAAAAGCTTGAAATGACATTTGCTAGGTATGATGAATGCGAGGGTTAGCTCAATCCTAAAATATGTCATTTGGCACAGCCACGGGTGAAGCTTCTGGGGCATGTAATTTCAAAAAATGGGATTGAATTAGATCCAGAGAAAGTGGATGCTTTGTTGTTACTGTCACCTCCAAAAGATACAAAACAATTGGCCACTTTCATACAAAAAGTTAAATATTTGTCTCGCTTCATACCTTTGGCATCACAGCTATTGTATCCATTGCAGCAAACAGTTAAGAATGATCCCTTGGAGTGGTCTCATGACTGTGACGATGTTTTTGACATATTTAAAGAGGTTTTGAGTATGTTACCTATTATGCAAGCTCCTCGCTGGGAAAATGAGTTTTATGTCAACCCATCAATGGGAGATGATGCTATTGGAGCTATGTTATTGCAAAGGGGGAAGGAATCTCTTTATATGAAGCATGTTCATTATGCTAGCAGAGTGAAGACTCCTCATGAAAGAGATTTTTCTGAAATTAAATTGGTGATGACCAGTATGGTTTATGCTTGCAGACGCTTCAGACACTACTTGCTGCAAAAGTCATTCACTTTTCTCACCAGTTATTCATTGCTTCCCCAATTGTTCAATAATTCAAATATATCAAAAACAGTGATGAAATGGTTTATTGAGCTTCAGGCGTTTCAGTTCGCCTTTTTGGTGGAGGAAAGTAGTCAAGCTACCCTGGCAGATCTTGTTACTTATAAGGATACTCCGGTTTTGGTTAAAGAAGAGGTGGTGTGAAAGAGGGAAGTTGGGACTCTTGCCATCCCTAATGCTTCAGTGTTATACTTTGATGTTTCTTATTGAAGAAGTCATGATTCTGCTTCAGGAGGCATTGTTATTTATGATGCACAAGGAAATCTTATGAGGAAGCAAGGGCTGAAATTTAATGCAAAGAGTAATAATGAAGCAGAATACATGGCTCTTGAATGTGGTTTGCATATTTGCTTACAATTGGGAATTAAACGCTTGCAAATTAAAGGAGATGCTTTGTTGGTTGTGAAGCAAGTGTTGGGAGTATGGAAGAATAAGAACCCTAAATTGAAAAATTTATGCTTCAAAGTGAAAGTGTTGCTCAAAAAGCTCAAAGCATGGAGTTTGCAGCATGTTGGGAGGTCTCAAAATGAAGAAGCTCATGATGCTGCCCAAGAAATGATCACTTGTGTCTTTGTGGTGAAGACAAATGCCCCTTTATATCATGGGAGAGAAATCTTATCAAAGGAAATGGATTTTCTATTGACAGGTATTCTACCTGAAGGTTTACCGTCTTCTAGAAAGTATGCGTTCATAAGAAAAGCCAAAAAATACAAAATGCTTGATGATGTGCTTTACATGAAAGGAGGTGATTTGGTTTTGCATTCTATGTTGTGGAAAGAAGAAATTTACAAAATTCTGGAAGAAAATCATGAGGGGTCTTGTGGAGGCCATTTTGCTATGAAGATCCTGTTGCATAAGATCTTGCAAGAAGGTTATATATGGCCGACTATTCAACGGGACATTAATCATTGGTACAAGTCATGTTTGCCTTGTTAGAGGTTGGGAAAGAGACTTTTGAAGCCTAAATGTGAAAGACAATTCTAGCTTTTGACGTGTTTGAAAAATGGGGTCTTGATGCCATTGGAACCTTACCTATGACTAGCAAAAGAAATGCTTATATCTTGACAACAGTGGATTATTTGTCACGATGGGTAGAACCCAAGGCTGTCAAACAGATTACCTATAAAGAGATGGAAAAATTTGTTTATGAGTATATATGTTGCAAATTGATATGCCACTAGAGCTACTTTCTGATAGAGGACCAGGATTTAGAGGAGAACTGTTTGATTTCTTATGCAAAAAGCTCCATATACAATATATGTACAGTTCTCCCTATTATCCCCAATGCAATGGTCTTAATGAAAGATTCAATGGAGACTTGGTAAAGATCTTGACAAAGATTACACAGACACATGGAAAGACTTGGGATTCAAAGTTGCCTTGTGCGTTATGGGCCTATAGAACTGCTATCAAAACGAGCACAGGATTTTCCCCTTACCATTTGATTTATGGCAAGGAAGCTTTATTGCCAATTGAAGTGGAAATTCCTGCTCTCAAGTTGTTGTCATTGGAAGATGAGGATCCAGCAAATGTATGGCAAAAAAGGTTATTAGATTTACAATTCTTGCAGTTGGATAGAGTTTTAGCTTTGAGCTACTGTGAAGAAGTGTCAAGGAAGGCTCAGCTAAAAGCCAATGAGTGCGTGGAAGATAAAAAAATTGAGAAGGGTGATTTAGTGTTGCGATACAATAGTAAATTGGAAAATACCTTTTAAAAGAAGTTTCAAATCAAATGGGAAGGTCCTTTTACTATTGTAAACAAGTTTGAAAATGGCACATATCAATTGGCAGACTTACATGGTACACAGCATAAGTATCGTGTTAATGGTTATAGATTGAAGAAGTATCTGGCACGTTTGATGACAATTGTGGCTGAAGAAATGCTATCAACAGAAGGAGACAATGTGGAGACATCTGAAAATGTGGATGAGGTTTCTGGGGATGAAATGCAGCAGTTATTCACCCTGGGGATCTCTGCTTGTCATAAATGACTAAGCAGGCAAGGGGGATTTGGCAATCTATGTCAGGCATTTTTTGGATAAGCATGAAGTCACTAAGTCATGCCAAAAAGCTTGCTCACTAGCCTCGAGTACATAGATGTACATAATGCTTTGACTTTTTAGAGTGCTCTTGTAAATATTATGTATAAAGGCTTGGTTCTACTTAGTCATTTGTAAGAGTTGGGTTGGTCAAACTATTAAAAGGTGGTTTTCAATGAGTACTCTCAATCATGCTTGATGGCCGGTGAATCGGACTCATACATCATATGTTACAGGCATTGGAAGTGGACAGTTCCTTACTTAGAAAGTGGATGCGGATGCATGTGAAGAAAGGAAAGTGGGCTGATTTAATGGATTTTAATAGAAAAGGTGTGTCCAAGGACTTTTGGAAATAGCCGAAGTGATAAGCTCCGAGCCGGGCTTTACATCATCGTATTCAGTGCTCGGAGTCACCCACCACGCCTCTGCCAAGATTGCTCGATGTGGGGGACAAAACAAAAAATTCATTGGCTTAAGTGGGGAGGTGGGAGGATGGTGCCAAGTGGCAGTGGAGTAATTCAACATGGGGGGGGGGCAAGTGGAAATTGGAGGGTATAAGGGGGGGAGTGGGTACCCCCTAAGGGTGTATCAAAGGAGCTAATGGAGCTTCCTTGCCTTGCTTGTGAGGTCTTGTGGGTATTGGGGGAGAGAGGGGGAACCATTTTCAGTCCACACTATCTGCCCAGGCGCCTGGCCACCTTTTTGGTCCACTGGACATCCCCTTTCCTCACTTGCCTTGGTCAAAAAGTGGCCAACAACTCATTTTTCACCCAAAAAAGGTCTAAAATGGACCAATTAAAAGGTGCCCAAAGGGGGAAATGACGTCGGCTAAGAAGAGAGAGAAAATACCTTGGGATAAGCCAAAAAAATCCCCTTTTAATAGCTGCAATTCCCTGCACACCTTTTTCCTAACAGAGACTAGCTTTCTTGGAGCTTTTGAGAGATACCCCAACTTCGAAAGCTTGTAACTCTCTTGTCTGATGTCGGAGTCAAGCATATGGATACTCTATGGAGGTCTACACGACACAAGATTCATCTTTATGGTCTTAATCTTTATCAATTTTTATCATGGTTTGGGTTACAGTTGTTTTCTGCCCGACTCTACAGGTGTTCGACATAGGTGTTTTCCGCAGCTTTGAGGTGTTTCTTTTCGACGGGTGGTGTGTGCAAGGCTATAGGGGTTCTCATTTTTCTTCTTGTTTGCACGCTAACATCGGAAAAGCGACAAGTTAAAGACCTGAATGTATATTTGGCTCCTCTCATTGACGATCTTCAAGATTTGTGGAGAGGGATTGATGTCGTGGATTTGTCAAGAAGCATGGTCAAAGATAGTTCATTGTTCATTCGATTTTATTATGGACTATCCACAACTTTCTAGGATATGGTTTTTGCTCAGGTAAATGGTTTTAATATAATATTGTCTCATACATTTTTTGTATATTTATTGTGCTAATCATCTTTGTTATGTTTTTCTTGCAGGAATATGTACGAAGGGTTATAAAGCTTGTCCTGTGTGGTGATTGGTTGAGATCGACTTATAACAAAAACCTCAACAAAAATATATATCTTCAACACAGACAATTTTTACCTGAAGAGCATCATCTACAAAATAGAAGGAAAGCCATACAGTTTAACGGGAAGGTAGAAGAAGGGAGATGTCCAATACCAAACACACCAAAGGATTGGTGCCTAAAGTGGATTGTTGGACCCGCTATCGATCCGGAGTCGGAGGTCATAAGCGGGCGATGATGATGATGTTGTGAAGGTGCGTACCAGAGGAAAATGTTCTCTGGCTCAAAGTCCTTCGATATGGTACACTTCGGAATATTGGAAGGATTTGAAGATATGTCATCTTCTTGATCCTATGCATATATTTAAGAACGTTGGTCATTTGTTATGGCAACACCTTGTTTGCTTGAAAGACACGGTGGCAGCAAGAAATGACTTAAAGGATCGAAACTCAATGCCTAATCTATGGCCACTTTCTGATGAAACTGGAGGTGAGACAACCTATGAGCCTGCCCCATGGGTACTCAACACAGAAGAGGTGCAGACTATCAACAAGAGGATTCAATTGAGTCGTACGCCTACAAGATATGGAGCATCTTGTCAAAACATGTTCACTTTAGATGACAAGAGCTTGTCTGGTTTAAAAACACATGATTGGCACAATTTTTGAAGGTAAATTTTTATCAATCTTCGTAAGTATTTATTTTCTTGCATGTATTGTTTATCAGATTAATCATGTATACAGCATGTTCTACCCCTTGTTATTGATGGACGTACTACCCAAGGAGTCCGAGATGTAAAATATCGCTTTGGATCGCTTGCAAGGTATTTATAGCTCATTAAATTTTAGTGTAAAATTTTAGTTGATAAGTTCTTAATTCAAATAAAACTTTAATATCTTCTTTCTTTTATTGATAGATGGATTACATCTAAAGAAATTGACAAGGGGTTAATTCCATAAAAGAAGCGTGAATGTATAAAGCTTCTTTGTTTAATGGGGAAGAAACTTCCAACCTCCTTTTTTGATATCCAAGCTCATTTGCTAATCCATCTAGTGGACAAGATAGAGCTTGCTGGTGTTGTTTCTACTTGATGGATGTTTTGGGCCGAGAGATTTATGGGAGTATTGAAAGGTTATGTACGCCAAAAAGCAAGACCATAGGGTTCTATGGCAGAAGGATGGATGCTTGAAGAATGCATGTATTACTTTTGTGAATATCTTGAGCGAACCGGTTTCGAAGTCCCACGCATATGGACAAATGAGTCTTCTTCTACCATGTTAGACGAGGTATTGTCTGGTAAGGGAGACGCTTTTTGACTTAAGATCCAAAATATTTTGGATATTTCTACTTTCATTGTCTATAATAGCGAATGCATGCAACACTTTGTTGAGGACTACAAGGAGGAACTTGCAAACCAACGAGTTGATAGATGTAAAAACAGGAGATCCAGACGTCAAACCAACATAAATAACATCAAAGACATACCTTCTTTCATGGATTGGTTATACACCCTTATGCAACGGGTGGATAGAGATCATGAGAGAATCTCAAGGGAACAGAGAGAGTTTATGATCGGATGTGAAAGAAAGGTAATTTTTGGGTTTTGAAAACTTTTAAACTAAACAAGCAATATTCCTTTTTTTCTTATATCATTTATATATTGATCAGGCTCAAATGGATAAAAGCTATTGATGATTTACATCTAACTCAAGATTCTTCCATTGTTACCTCTTTCAAGCAATTATCACGTGCAAGTTCAAGAGAAATCTTGTCGATGGTGAACTTGGTTATGTGGGAACCATAGTCGGCATTTATGAAATATCGTATCAGATCTTCAAACAGGTGAATGAAATCCCTCTTCATACAACAATGACATGTAGATTTCTTGTACATGATTCTAAAGTTTTGATTCGTGCATTTTGACAGGTGATTCTGAAGGTGGATTGGTTTCATGCCAAGTATAAAGGCAATAGTGCCACAATGAGAAGAGAACCGTCCAAATTTTGGTCCGTCGACTCCTTGAAGTTAATGTGTGCAATAAGAGAGCCTTACATTCTTCCAACTCATTTTAAGCAAGCGTTCTTTTATAAGAACCCAGATTCTCATCCATGGTGGCAAGTTGTGCATGTCCAACCTAGAGGTCGTCAGTTGTTTGATAGCGTTGATCCTAAGGAAGCAAATCAGGATGAATTGGTAACATCCTTGAATCTAGACACATCCATGTTAGAGACGTGTAGAATTTCCCTTGCCGATCATGATGACATTGTAGAATTTGAGAACGATAACCATCCGTACTCTGACACTACAGACACCGAAGAGGAAGAAATAGTGGATGTCAAGCACATGGAGGAAATGAATGTCAACACAGATTTAATGGCAGAGGAGTTTGAAGAAGTAAACAAAGATAATTAAGATGAGATTTTATTGACGGTTAATCTCAAATATGACGATAAGGACTATTAGCCGTGCGTGTCATATTCTTCTCTCTCTATCTCTCAGTCTCAGCACCTTCATGCAGAGTGTTTATCCACTTGTTTGTGATCACTTGCACTCTCTCATTAAAAGAATGGAAGGATCTCCCTTCCATAAGTAGAAGGAACCTTGAGCATGGTCGGATTACTTATCTTGAGTGAAGTTCAACTCTCATTTCCGCTGCACCTAACAACTCTACTACCGGCCTGCGGTATTATGGTATGGGTGTGTGTATGAGCATGGCTCTCTCTCAAGGGTATCATCTTGTATCCATTTGTTGGAGGACGAGCTCCGCCGGCAAGAGCAGAGGATAACCTGGATTTTTGAGAAGGTGGCTATGATGCAAGATAAGTGGGCCATTGAGGTAGCAATTGTGAAGGAAGAGAAGAGTATTGACGCATCGAGTGAGGAAGATACGGAAGGGGATTCTGTTTTTTTTTTCGAGGAAGAAATCGGTAAGGAAGAGTTGACGAGGAAGCTGGGTGCAATGTTTTTTGGCTATGTTGATGCCTATTATGAGGAATAAGTGATGCATGAAGTTGGATGTGGTGCTGGTTATGCCCCGTGGGATGGGGAGTTGTTGGCTTGCGAGCGAAATCTAAACTTTGAGGACTACTGGGGCAGGGACTGCAAGGAGCCTCGGGAGGACCCTGCGGACTGCTACCTCAGTGGCCCGGCACAAAATCCATTGACTGGGTTATGTGTAATGCAGGGCTACTGCCCTCTGAGGAGGAGACGTCTGAGAGAATGAAGGAAGAATCTGGACTTTTGGAAGATGTGGCGGAATGCGGATTAAATGCGGATTGTTTTTTATGTTTCCTGGAAGAGAGGTGGAGGATGCTTATAGCATGACTAAGGTCAACAAGAAGGTGAATGGACGTGCTTCGTTGAGCTAGAGAGTGCTCACTTTGTGGGTTGCTTGGAATGTGTTCCTAGGCACATTACAACCAGCAGATGGGGGTGTATGAGTTTATTGGGGATGACATGTGGAGCACCTATGACATGTGCGATGCCATCGAGATTGCAGATGGCGGCCGAGGCTGGCCTCTTGCCTGGCTAATGAGCCACCATACAAGCCGTGGAAATGTGCGAGGATCGTCTGATGCACAATAGCATGCAACTGATGCATGATAATGGGGTTCTCGGAGTTGGAATGATGGCTCCTCGAGAACAATTCTCTGGAGAGGACAATGGGCACAATTGCCTGGTGTGGGACTCGGGTAAAAGGAGTCAGAGTTGGATTTTTGTTTCATACATCTTGATCACTTTGTTGTTCGTTTTGAGTGTAAGCACACTTCCGTTTGTTTTTGGCCAGGTAAAGGCCCAATGGGGAAGATCAGATCAGGATGCCTCGACATCGGAGCAGGCGAGGTATAGATGCAAGCCATTCCGAGGTGGAATGTGGCTAAAATTGGGACTCATGCAGGAATTAGACGGCCGATGGGTTCCTCCTTGATGAATCAATAGTCAAGGAAGTATGAGAATAGGGGAATATCTGGTTGAGCCGAGTGGCCAGCAAATGTCTAAGCAGTGCGGTGATATACGTGGAAGAGCGGTGTGAGTGCGCATGAGAAGACTCTGAATGGTAGAGACCGGACTGATAAGAACGAGCAATTTACTGCATTCATGGTGCTTTTTGATCTAGGTGTGGAAGCACTCAAAGATGCATGGGAAAAAGACATGGCTGATGTAAGGCACTACTCAATTTGCGGGTACGCGGGCTTCGGCTATGATGGATGGAGCAAAGAAGAACCGGGATATGACGGGGATGCGGTGCAAGATGCCATGCATGTGTTGACCCAAACACTCTCTAGGATTATGGAGAGTTCCATTGAGATGTAGATTTGATGTGGTTGGCAAGTAAGAGCAATGCCAGAATGAGGAAAGCAAAGAGAAATGCCAAGCTGATCGGGTGGATGCCTATATCCCGGACGACGGGGAAGGGCAAGTGCTGGCAGTGCTGAATGAGCTGTTGCATGTGTCAGAAATTGGAATTTGGCCAGATGTAAGGTTGGATGAGGCCCAAAAGATACCCGAGAGGAAGGGATGTTATGTGGATGATGGTAGTGACGAGGTTTCTAGTGGCGCCAGCATGGTGGATGCGAGTTTTTGCGGTACTCCCGGTAAACCAGGTTTCGGGATGTTGGTGGCCAACGGGCCAAGGGCAATGCGGAGCAATGAATCGAATGAGGAGATAGAGGAACACCAGGTGAACCCTGCTGATTCTTGTTTCCCACGTGATGGGGGAAAGTTGAAATATGCGACGCAAAGCGACCTAGAGGCTGCTATTTTTGGTGTCATAATAATCAATATCTAATTCTCCTAAATGATTTTCTCATATTAAACTGATCATTTAATGTGGGGAAGTGCCAGGGGAGAAAAAGCTAGAATATTGGTTAAGCTAGCAGACCGGCCACAATAGGGATCCAAAGGGGGAGCCATCTGCAAAACAGCCATGTGCAACAATGGGCTAAAAAGACCCTAAGGTTCAGCCCATTAAGACTTCCAAAATGCTAAGGTTCCAAAATTCAAAGGTTGTGTCCAAAGGTCAACCCTAGGGAAAATTGGATGCTTTGTGTGTGCCCTAAAAGTCTTTGCACATCCCTACATGGGAGGGGGCTAGCTCTTTTTCTAGGGGATGAGAGAGAAAGCCACACACATACACACACACAAGCTCCCTTTACACAAAGGGAATTAGGGACACATGTCAGCTCCCTACGCCAGATGCCCAGAAGGTGTGCCCAATTCCTATTGGATGGCCTTGGAGGTGGACCAATGAGATTTAGACTAGAGTAAATCTAGTTTAATTAATTTAAAAACATTTAATAAAAGAAACCAATGAGAATTAAGTCTCCTAGAAGACTATTGGACAGTCTCCCAAGGGGTCCAATGAGCATTCAGGAGCCCATTGGCTTGCCTGATTCCTATTGGCCAGGAGGCAAAGGGGTCCAATGAGAGTTTAGTTTAATAATTTAATTACCTAAAGCTCTCACAAAAGGGGAAAGGGGGACACATGTCAGAAGGCTATCACTTATGCTTCTTATTACCTATTGGCTTGACTTGGGGAGGTCCAATGAGGTAAAAGCCAGACCAAAATAGCAGGAAGGGCTCGCCCAAGAGAGAGAGAGAGAGAGAGAGAGGGCTGATTTTTGCTTGGCATTAACACACACACACTCACACTTGACCATGTGTGAAGAAAGAATACTCTATCTCCTCCCAAGCTTTAATGGAGAGCTCATCACCTACTCCAAGCTTGTGAGATAGAAGCCTACATCAACACTCTCTTGGCATATGGATGCAAATCCAACCAAGAGCCAAGCTTCAATGCATGCTCATCTTCTCTACCAAGCTAATTACTAAGCTAAGCTATTCTAATATGAGTGATTATGTGAGGAGATGTGCATCTTTCTCGTAAGATACTCCTTCTTCCTCTCAATCTACTCTCCTACCCTGCTAGCTCTCACCATCTTCGAAGGTGTGTGAGGTCTTGGGTCTGAGAACGGGGATAATTCAAGTTGTGTTGTTAAGTGTTTTGCTTAGTGCATGAAGCTTCCATCTTCATTGCACTAGCTAGTCTTGAAGGAACACAAAGAATTGTATTGTACAATGTCTCTCTTGATGGGAGAAACCATAATACAAAGCCTTTTGGAGGGGGGACCGGCTCCATGCAAATCCGGTCCTCAACTGTTGTCAATAGCTTAATTTCTCTCTCTTTTGAAAGTATTGTTGATGCTAACTAACTAGGTGTTATGCTTTTTGTTGCTCTCTCCACCCAAGCACTCTTGTAATTCTCATTAGGAATTTATTCTAATGAAATGCCCACTATGTTCATGCTAATTTCTGCTACATATAAGTTATTAGGCCATTGAATGTTACATTGGTATCAGAGCTCAAGGTTTCTCTTTTCTTGCTCAAGAAGTGAGGTCCTCAAGCTAGCTACAAATGGTTGGTATTATTAATTGCATGTGAGTAAGTAGAATAGGGATTTTTCAGCCTTGCAGTGCGCCTGCCTTTGTGCAGTTAATGGGGCATCAGCGTTGAGAGCTATGGTCTTGATAGTGGAGTCCTACGGGGCTTGCCTACGGCTTAACCACTATTGAGCTATTAGAAGCTTGACAGGAGCTGGTGTTGTTTTGGTGTTGAAAGACCCTCTCTTCTATTCCTTGCAATTAATGGTATTCGAGCCGCGGGTACAGTAGCTTGAGTGCTTTTTCTAAAGGGGTAAAGAGGAGTAGCAACTAGGGCTTGAAGTGCCAAAGTACACCTAAAAGTTGTTAGATTGGCTGACAATAGTAAAGAGAGTGAAATTAATGTTGATAACTTTGATTTAGCTCATGAGCAAGCTACTAATGATGCTTCGATGCTTGTTAACTATCTTGTTTCTAGGCTTCATCAAGCCATGGGCAATCCATCTCTCCAAATTGAAGTGCAACGGCAGCTCCGTGCTCACGGGATTCTTCAAGCTAATCACCATGACGAGAGAACATCTAGGAAGCCTCCTAGTGAGACTCCCAAAAGAGGTCTCTTTCCGATTTGGGAAGAAGAAGAGAATCCTTACGAAGGGCTCAAGAATTTACTTCTTGATGATGCATCTCCTTCCCAAAGGAGAACTCAAGAGCCTCCACCGAAGGAACGAGAAAGAAGCGAGTCTCCCGCCACCTCGGCAGAGATGGCTCCACGAAGACGGCGGGCTAAACGCTCTCCATCACCACCAAAGCGGAGAAGACCATCGCACTCTTCGCCACATCATAATTCAAAGAGAGATGATAAAAAGCGGAGAAGACCATCGTATTCTTCTCCTCACCACAATTCAAAGAGGGATGATAAAAATCAAGAGAAGAAAAAGGCGAGAAAGAGGACACCCTCTTCTCCATCTTCTTCATCCTCTTCCTCTTATGAAAGCTATGGTGAAGATGACAAAGATGAAGACAAGAAAAAGGCGAGAAAGAGGTCACCCTCTTCTCCACCTTCTTCAAATTCTTCACCCTCTGAAGAAAGTGATGGTGCAACCTTTGAACCATCAAAAAGAAGAGGCCGTAGGAAATCCTATGCCGCATGGAAGAGGTCGTCCAAGCTGAAGAAATTCAAAGAGGGAGGGAAGAGCATCTCTTTCCTTACCTATGATGGTACCTTTGGTGCTACGGACAAAGTCTTGGCCTTTATCCAGCAATTCGATGCGGCGTTTGGAGATGAGGGCTTCACGGAGTCCTCTAAGCTACGCCATGTAGCTATGTACTTTCAAAAGTCCGCCAAACAATGGTGGTCTAGCCTACGAGCCAACGGTGAAGCTCCTCGAACATGGAAGGCTTTAAGAGCTTCCATTATGAAGCAGTTTTTGGCCACCGATGCCAAAGACAAAGTACTCACCGAATGGCGAAGCTTAAAGCTCTCTCCCAATGAATCCATCCACAAATATGTAGACAAGTTTTGGGACTTACAACTCAAAGCCACTGTCTTCAAAAAGTTGGATTTTGGAGAACAAAAGCAACAATTTTGTGCGGGCTTAACCGAAGAAATGGCGGAGTATGTCAACTCCCAAAGGCCGCGTACCATATCGGCAGTAATACACCATACTATGGTGGCCTCTCGAATCAATTTCCAAACGGGGGTTAAAAGAAATAATAAGCCCCCGGAAAACAAGGGTTCCAATGAGCCTAAGGGGAAGGACAATGTCCAAAAGTCTCCTAAGGGCAACTCCAACAAAGCTAAAGAGAAGGGAGTTTACAAAGGTAAGAACAAACTCTCTCCTGAAGAGCTTGAGCGTTATCGCGAGGATAACCGGTGTTTCAAGTGCGGCAAACAAGGGCATGTGTACCGCGCTTGTCCACAAAAGAACAACCGCCAAGATCCTCCTAGAGCTTCCTTGGTTGAAATCCAAGAGGAGGAGACTCACCAAACAACTCACAAAGGATCTCCTCTATGCCATGCTTGGGGAAAGGTAAGAGAACATGATACTTTTATTCTCTTTGACCCTGGTTCTACTCACAATTTTATATCTATAGAGTTGGCCACCAAGCTAGGCATGCAATCTTACGAGATGGGAGATATCCTACCCGCAGACAGTGCCTTCAAGGGGCAAGAAGCTTCAGTCACTCCCTTAATCGGGAAATTGAGGCTTCATGTCCAAGGCTATGTGGACAAAGAGGACTTCTTTATCTCTCCTCTCAAGCATGAGGATGTAATCCTAGGGGCACCATGGTTTGACCGCCTTGCTGCCGATGTTAAATTTCCTGAAAGGAGAATCTCCTTTAAGTTCAGGGAAAAAGACATGTATATAGATGCTAAGGAAATGGGTAACACCATCCCCATTGTACATACATCAGCTTTCAACAAATCAATAAAGAGCTCTATTTCCGTGTACATGATTTTTGTTAAAGATTCTCAAAATGAACCTAATGCTTTAGCAAAAGAAAATAAAAGCAACCAAAAGGAATTAGAGTTATCCAATTTTCTCAAGGGGTTTAAAGATGTTTTTATTGATGACATCCCTTGTGAGCTACCTCCTAAACGAGGTAATGATGACCATGCAATTGAACTTCTTCCAGGAAGTTCACCGCCTAATAAACCTCCTTATAGAGTTTCTCAAGCTCAACAAGAGGAGATTATGCGGCAAGTGCATGAGTTAGTTGAGAAGGGCATGGTTAGGCCTAGCTCATCTCCATTTTGCTCACCAGTGCTATTAGTGCAAAAGAAAGACAGCACATATCATATGTGTGTCGACTATAGAGCACTAAATAGGATCACTATCAAGAATAGGTTTCCCGTTCCACGGGTAGAAGACCTATTTGATAAGCTACAAGGATCGACCTACTTCAGTAGGATTGACCTAAAAAGTGGCTATCATCAAATAAGGATAGTTGACCAAGACATTGTAAAGACCGCATTTCGTACTACATTTGGTCTTTACGAATACATTGTCATGCCTTTTGGCTTGACCAATGCACCAGCCACATTCAACCGCTTGATGGAGAAGCTGTTCAGGCCTCATCGAACCTTCACTGGAGTGTTCTTTAATGATATTATCATCTACTCTAATTCATTGGAGGAACACAAGCAACATCTCCAGGTAATATTTCAAGTTTTAAGAGAGAATAAACTCTATGTTAATCGAAAGAAAAGTGAATTTTTCTTGCAAGAGATCCAGTATTTAGGTCACATTATCTCTCAAGATGGCATCCAAATGGATCCATCTAAGGTAGAGGTAATAAAAGGATGGCCTAAACCAAGGAATCTTCATGAACTAAGAAGCTTTATAGGTATGTGTGCATACTATAAACGCTTCATAGAAAAGTTCTCACAAATTGCGGGACCATTACATGACCTAACAAAGAAAATCATTAGGTATACATGGTCTGCTAAGGAGAACAATGCTTTCGAAAAGCTTAAAGAAAAGGTTACCTCTCAACCTGTGCTTACACTACCGAACCTCTCAAAACCGTTTGAGGTCCAATGTGATGCTTGCAGTGATTGCCTTGGAGCTGTTTTGCTCCAAGAAGGGCACGCCATAGGCTATGAGAGTCGAAGGCTCGACCTTGTTGAGCAATCTCTAGGCATATACGAAAAGGAACTCCTTGCAGTTCTACATGCCTTAGACTCATGGAAGCACTATTTATTGGGGACTCCTTTCATTCTGCGAACGGATCACCAAAGTCTTAAGTACTTCATGATGCAGACCAAGCTCTCCGAAAAACAAATGAGGTGGGAAAATTTCCTTTCGCAATTTCATTTTCATATTGCTCACATTGCTGGCAAGCATAATCAAGTAGTTGATGCACTCTCAAGACGGCCGAGAGTGAATGCGGTTTCCATAGCAACTCACAATGATCTATCTTCAATGATAGATGAGTACGCTATTGATCCCGACTTTAGAGACGTGATTTCAGCCCTTGCATTAGGGAAGAAAGAAGAACCATTTACTTTACAAGATGGTTATCTTCTCTATGGCAATAGACTATGCGTTACTAACTCACTACGTGAGAAAGTAATGTATGAATGTCATGCTCCACCTTATGCGGGGCATAGAGGGATTCAGTCTACCTTTAAGGGAATTGAAACATATTTCTATTGGCCTACCATGAAAGTGAACATACAAGAGTATGTTTCCAAAAGTGTGGTATGCCAAAAGACAAAATTTGATAGAGGGAAGAAACTTGGATTACTTCAACCCTTGCCAATCCCTAACTCACCATGGGAGAGCATATCCATGGATTTTATCTTTGGATTTCTTAAGTCTATCCATGGGAATACGGGAATATGGACGATAGTAGACAGGTTCAGTAAACAAGCTCATTTTATACCTGTCAAAAAGACTATCAAAGCCCATCAAATGGCAACCCTCTTCATTTCACAAATTTTCAAGTACCATGGCTTGCCAATGTCCATAGTGTCGGATAGAGATCCTAGAATGACCAATAATTTTTGGAAGGGTCTCTTTGAGAATTTACAGACAAGGCTAAACTTCTCTTCGGCCTATCATCCACAAACGGATGGCCAAAGTGAAATAGCTAACCTAACAATTCTCGATCTACTAAAAGCCTATGTAACAGAAGTAGATCAAAGATCCCAATGGGAGAAGTACTTACCCTTAGTGGAGTATGCTTACAATAACACTGTACATACTTCCACGGGAAAAGCACCTTTCGAGGTAATTGAGGGAAGATCAAAAAGTCCCTTGCTACTTAAGGTACATGGGAAGATCTTCGCTGCAGATGAGTATAGCCGAGACCTACAAGAATCTTTTCAAAAGATTAAGAATGCTATCTCTATCTCACAGCAAAGGCAAAAGGCTGCTGCTGACAAGCACAGAAGAGCCCAAACCTTTAAAGAAAACGATTGGGTCTTGTTAAAGTTTCCCAAGGCTCGATTAAGGCACACGACGGGCAAGAATCCTACGGGCCACCAAAAGTACTATGCTAAACTAGTAAAAATGTACTATGGTCCCTTCCAGATTCTTAGGCCAATCAATGAGATGGCCTATCAACTCAAGTTGCCCAATCATTGGCTCATACACAATGCTTTCCATGTGAGCCTATTAAAGCCTTACAAAGGAGAGCCACCTCAAGCACCAACTATTGAAGACCCACCGGAGATCGAGGACCAAGAAGAGGTGCTGCAGCCATTCTCCGACATGAAGACAAGGTATTAAGAGGCGGTAAGACTATCAGACGATATCTTATTAAGTTTAAGAATTATCCTTTTGAAGATGCTAGATGGATGCAAGGCATACAATTAAAGGATAACCTAAACCTTGTCAGTGCTTACAATGCTTCCCAAGAGTAAGCAAATGTACAAAATGTTAAAAATGAAAAAAGTTTTTGTCTTATAAGACTCTCTTTTTCTTTATTTCTGCACAAAAATGAAGTAGCATGCATGCTTAGATCAAGTTTGTGGAGACGACGTCTCCCAAACACCAAGTAGAGCTTGTCTCTTTACTACGGAAGACTGATAGGACTAATGTGCAGACATGCTTGCGGCAGCCTCAAGCTCTAAAGCGCCAAATGGACTAGTCATCCATTATGGAATGATGTCGTAGTGTAACATAGGGATCCTCTACCCGCTAAGAAAAGGACTCATGAATATGCTTTATCTTCTCTACACCATAGTCGAGGACGACTATGATTTCAAGAGAGAGGTAATGTCATAATAATCAATATCTAATTCTCCTAAATGATTTTCTCATATTAAACTGATCATTTAATGTGGGGAAGTGCCAGGGTAGAAAAAGCTAGAATATTGGTTAAGCTAGCAGACCGGCCACAGTAGGGATCCAAAGGAGGGAAAGTAGGGATCCAAAGGGGGGGCCATCTGCAAAAGATCCATGTGAAACAATGGGCTAAAAAGACCCTAAGGTCCAGCCCATTAAGACTTCCAAAATGCTAAGGTTCCAAAATTCAAAGATTGTGTCCAAAGGTCAACCCTAGGGAAAATTGGATGCTTTGTGTGTGCCCTAAAAGTCTTTGCACATCCCTACATGGGAGGGAAGGAGCCCTTTTTCTAGGGGATGAGAGATAAAGCCACACACACACACACACACACACACACAGGTTCCCTTTACACAAAGGGAATTAGGGACACATGTCAGCTCCCTAGGCCAGATGCCCACAAGGTGTTCCCAATTCCTATTGGATGGCCTTGGAGGTGGACCAATGAGATTTATACTAGAGTAAATCTAGTTTAATTAATTTAAAAACATTTAATAAAAGAAATCAATGATAATTAAGTCTCCTAGAAGACTATTGGACAGTCTCCCAAGGGGTCCAATGAGCATTCAGGAGCCCAATGGCTTGCCTGATTCCTATTGGCCAGGAGGCAAAGGGGTCCAATGAGAGTTTAGTTTAATAATTTAATTACCTAAAGCTCTCACAAAAGGGGAAAGGGGGACACATGTCAGAAGGCTATCACTTATGCTGCTTATTACCTATTGGTTTGACTTGGGGAGGTCCAATGAGGTAAAAGCCAGACCAAAATAGCAGGAAGGGCTCGCCTAAGAGAGAGAGAGAGAGAGAGAGAGAGAGAGAGGGCTGATTTTTGCTTGGTATTAACACACACACACTCACACTTGACCATGTGTGAAGAAAGAATACTCTATCTCCTCCCAAGCTTTAATGGAGAGCTCATCACCTACTCCAAGCTTGTGAGATAGAAGCCTACATCAACACTCTCTTGGCATGTGGATGCAAATCCAACCAAGAGCCAAGCTTCAATGCATGCTCATCTTCTCTACCAAGCTAATTACTAAGCTAAGCTATGCTAATATGAGTGATTATGTGAGGAGATGTACATCTTTCTCGTAAGATACTCCTTCTTCCTCTCAATCTACTCTCCTACCCTGCTAGCTCTCACCATCTTCGAAGGTGTGTGAGGTCTTGGGTCTGAGAACGGGGATAATTCAAGTTGTGTTGTTAAGTGTTTTGCTTAGTGAATGAAGCTTCCATCTTCATTGCACTAGCTAGTCTTGAAGGAACACAAAGAATTGTATTGTACAATGTCTCTCTTGATGGGAGAAACCATAATACAAAGCCTTTTGGAGGGGGGACCGGCTCCATGCAAATCCGGTCCTCAATTGTTGTTAATAGCTTAATTTCTCTCTCTTTTGAAAGTATTGTTGATGCTAACTAACTAGGTGTTATGCTTTTTGTTGCTCTCTCCACCCAAGCACTCTTGTAATTCTCATTAGGAATTTATTCTAATGAAATGCCCACTATGTTCATGCTAATTTCCGCTACATATAAGTTATTAGGCCATTGAATGTTACATTTGGTGCACCCAAGAAGGGGACTGTGGAAGTTTATGGCTGCATGCCTTCTGTATGCAAGAAGCTGGGGGTAGGCAGCCCATCAACTCAAGATGAGGCGGTGGACCTGGAATGTTGCACGGATGTCATGATACTAGGGCGTGAATTGGATTGTGGAGATGCTTGGAATGGGTGGACAGATCCTCCACAACCAGGTGGAGTGAGTAGGGACTTACCAACAATGATGGGCGTGACTTTGACGTGAGTGGTCAGTGATGTACGAGGTGTAGCAAGACGTGATTGGGGGTATGACCTGACAGTAAGGCACGGTGATCGGATCATGGCTGAGGTTATGGAAATTTAAAGGGAAAGGTATTTGGAGTCCTCTTACGGGCTATTCACTGAGCCGAAACAATTTAAAGTGGACCCTCCGGGAGTGGTCACCATTAGGATACAATTGAATGAGAGGGTGCAGGTCCTGTTATGGATGCGCATGTATGAGGTTGAGGATGGCACAGATGGTCAGTTCTCGGTCATGGTATCCTTGAGGAGGTACCTATTGGTGGGAGATGCACGAAGCCTAACTATGGGCAGCTTGAGCTTCCGGGCCTGGCTTGACTAGCCAGATACGATACAATTAGAGGGTTGGATGTACCTTTGCTTGAGGCGTCTTGCCATAAAGCGGGCGACCTCCTGAATGGTCCCAATGGCATGGACAGGTGACATCCAGACTAGTGGGCCGAATGAGATGCAGGGATATGACAAAGTGTGGGCCGAGTGTGGGTTCAGAAAGGATATTACTTAGGGGTTCTGGGATATAGAACCCAGATTTTTTTTTATGCTCGTGTTTTGGTATCGGAACCTAATGCTCACCAGGAGCAGCATGGTACAGGACGGCCAATTGGCTGGTATGGAAGGATGGGGGTCTCTCACCCGCCTGACTAACGATGCAAATGGGTGGGAAGTTGTTTCTCACACCAGGAGCGGAGGCTCTATGGTGCTTACTGAAGGGGGTGGTTGTTGAAGTCATGGACGGCGACGAGGGCTGCCTGGGTTTGTGGAAAAGGAGCCCCTTTTCGAGTTACTCAAGGGAAGTGAGCAAGGCCTGCTGAAGGTGAAGATATGCGAGTTAGCCCCGGGGGATTCACCATGAAAAACTTACCGCACCACATAACTGCAGGGGAGGGGTTTTTTTGTACAAGTTACATAAGCGTATAAGTTAGGGGCAGACCCCCAATAATTTATCTCTCAAGCTTAAAAATAAGGGAGGGGGTATCATATTTGAAGGGGGGGAGGGGGGGACTCACCTGGGTTGATTACTTGTAACAATTAGTTAACGATGTGCACTAGAACTCGGATGAGTTTACGGGAATTTTTTTATCAGGTCACATATAAAATTTTGCATCAATCAGGTCATAAATAAGGGCTGATTTGGAGCAGGTCAATGGTTGATTTACACCAACTTTGGACGCGTCAGAATTGGACGAGTAGCTAGAGTGCAGCCTGATTGGGCACATAGTTTGAAATTCAAAGTAAGACACATTGAGGGCACATCTAGTTATCATTAGAAGTGGTTCCTTAGTGCGTTACCTGTCACTATGCTACACACTCTTTGACAAGTTTTACTCAATTAGATTATGTGAGACCTAAACTTTGTATGTAAGATAGGGGTATGATAGTTTTCTTCATTGACTGTCGTATAAGCGTAGAAAGGGGGGTCATATTCCCTAATATAAGTCATATATAGGGGTTTTATCAAAGTTGCCTACTCGCAGGTGGCATCCCATTTTGTATATAGAGTGAATCCCCCGGGGAGTTAGCTGGTAAGTATAATGGAAAAGACAACAGGGGTCTCGTCGTCATGATGACTAACCCTCAAACTCAATTTTATAGGGAAGGTGAGTGCACGCAATACCTTCATATGGGACCTCGGAGAAGGTACCCAATGCTGGGATGCGTTTGATTATGGAACGGTACGCATGTATGAAGGTGCAGAGATAATAGCAAAAGGGAATACACTTGGCCGATGCAAGGCTAATCTAGGGGAGTTACAGCCGTTCTCTGGTCTTGATAAGCAAAATGTGAGCAGATGTTTGGTGTACCTAATGGATCAGCGGGGGTTTATTCTACTGTAGGCTGCAAATGGCCGCTTCATTCCCCCATGACGAGGTGGAATATAAGAGAATGTAAGACGGGTAAAGTGTATTCGATACCATGCCGGCAGGCAGCAAGGAACACGATTGGTTGGCCAATGGTTTCTTTATCTTCAAAGAGGGCTAATCAACGAGTGGAAGTACTACATGAGTGCACATGAGAAAGGTCAATGTAATAGAGTCCAAATCACTACAACAGAGCGAGGTACTGAAAAGAACGGTAAAAGTTTTTGCGGTGTGTGCAAACCTGGTGAGGTGTCTCTCAAAAATACATGGGAGGAAGAGCTGGTGGCTGATGTAATGCACGACCCGTATTGCGAGCGGGCGGGCTTCGGTGAGCACCAGCCCGCGTCTTATTCAAGTTGCTTTGTTTGGCTAGTAGCTTGGATTGGAGCCACGACAGCAAAATGCGAGGTCAATGATGATAATGGGTATGCTCGGAGAGTGATTATGCACATGCTTCTGCTCATCAAATAGTGTTGGCTAAGATGGGGCCACTGGACTCATGGCAGCGAGGCAGTAAATAAACTATACGCTTATTGCTGACAGTAAGGTAGGGTGTCGAAGTGCGAATCTAAAATGCGGGGAGGTCAATCGAGCAACTTCGGTTGGCTGATTGCTTGGACCAAGTTTATGAGGTGGATGCCTCATAGTCACAAAAGTTTTGAAGGCACAAAGAGGTGCAAAAGGCAGCCTATGATACTCGGCAGCCACCATTGGGGCATATCAATGGAAGTAATGCATTTCTCGGATAGCTCAAGGATAGAGAATAGTGAAGCAACTAGATTCCCTTGGTTGGTTGCTTGGACAAAGAGTTTGGTAGCAGGTGCTGAGGCTGAGGCATATTGCTCATGCTTTTGGACATTAAGAGATGTTGGCAAGGATGGAATCTCTACACCCAACAGGGCAGCGAGGTGGCGCATAATAGTTTTGTTTCATTTGTCTTTCCGATAGACGGAAGACATACACACCATGTACATTTGATTTGTCTCATAAGTCGGTTTCGGCCTGCTGACATAGACGTTAAAAATCTTTCTTTCTTTCTTTCTTTCTTTATTTCTTTCCTTCTTTCTTTCTTTCTTTCTTTATTTCTTTCTCTCTACTTACCATGCTGCGTCGCGTCGATGACCCATGAGTTTGCACATTTGCTTGACCATCCACTTGTGACTCCATCCTGTCCCATACTCTGTCTCTAGTGTGTTGATAACATATTTCTTGTCATCCTCATGCTGATCACTCCATCAAAGCCTCTCCTGATAGTCTAGTGGTACGTAGCAAAGTCTTGATGAACATCAACTTCACTCTATGACCCTGGTCACTCATCGTATCTGTATATTTAAAACAAACTATATGTCAGACTAACACAAACATCGTATCTGCACGTAACGTCAATGCAAGTAAAAATATCAATAGATCAAGAATCTACAGATGAGGTCGAAGTAGCCATGAATGGAGTGGATTACAACAAAATAGATCAAACAAAAATGCTACAGATGCTTCAAAAGGTTATGAATCAAATGCAAGATCAGGTAGCAAAACTGAAAGAGAAACACGCTCAAGAACAAATTCAATGCAAGAGTAAGCTACATGAGTGATTTGATGGTTTGTCGTCGAATGCAGCATGAGCTTATAACCGTATAGCAGATGTAGACAAAATGAAGCAGATCTTCATGTATTCCGACAAAGGACTCAACCTGAGCTATATGTTGTTGTTGGCAGCGCTAGCACTTCCACTTGCGCTTCCACTGCCCTCTCTCACATGGTATCAGACACTGAGGTTCTTCTCCTAATCCAGCAATCCCCTGCTGATTGCTTCTGTCATGAACAACTCCCTCAAAACTGAGATCACTCCCCCTTGGTGGCTGTGTTTTCTTCAAACAGCCAGTGTTTTCATCTCTTTGGCTGCATTTTTTGTGCTATGGAGGCCAGACCAGCCATTGCTCCTCCCTTCTCTCTCATCCCCGAAGCGATTGCCCCAGATCAGTCCTAAGATATTGTTCTTGGCAGCCAACACACAAGACTTGCCTAATCTGCATCTTTGCATTAACTTTCGGCCCTTGCGTTAATCGCATACGAGCATCGGTTCAATGAAAGGACGCTTGTTTTCGAGCACGTGAAGGAGGACCCGCAATTGGAGAGGGGAAAAGCAGCCCCATCAAGCGGCCCAAGGGACCTTCATTTTTAGCATGGACAGGGGGATGATGGGCTTTCTACCTCTGATCTTGCCTTCGACTTCTCGGCTTTGCATCCGGTGCATTGCCGGCCCGTATCCTCTTCACACGACACTATTTCGAGCCTTAAAACCTTGCTATTTTTCCTCTATTTTCAGCCCTCCGACGACTATGGTACGAGAGATCCACACTCCATCAAGCCTCTCCTACACTCCCGACATCTATCAGGGGTGAACAGAAGCGTTAAAATCTGCGTTACAACAGCCTTTTTTAGCCCCTCAGAGTTGAAGTTTTGGGTGGACAGTAGTACCTTGGCTTGTGTTTTCCATAGAGGATGATGCTACCTCCTAGCAGGACACCATCTGATGGTGTTCATAGCGGTCTTTTGTTGACTGCTCCAGCACAAGTTGGCTTCGACATCCACTTGAGTGGATATGTATGCTAGGCTCACTTGTAGCAGCATGAAGACTAGGAAATTTTTGGTGAGCCATCCTGCCATAAAGGTAACCTTCACTAAGTTGTCGATCAGGGCAAAAGGTGGTGCTATAGGCAAGACAATGTTTGACAATATGTCCATAGATGCACAGCGGACGGGCTTTCTTGCCATGTTCACGTACACGTCGACTCTGCACTTATGATCACGTGGGTTTTGCTTTCAGAGTAAGACCAATTTGATCAGGCTCAGCTGTGCCTGCAGTTGATGCAAGATCATGGGTCGGAGTTAGATCGTTGGCGATCTCGTAGAGGTTGTAGGCTTCAGTGAGATCGCACAGGGTGTGAGCTTGATGCCAGCAAAGGTGAGAGCATTTTTTCAGATTCTAGCCCGTCTCGTCGTTGTCCTCATCATCCTCGGCAAGTCCATAGCATTGTAGAGATTGTGCAATCAATAGTAGACCACTCTCGCCATAAAGAGTGGGGCCTTCGGAGGAGAGTTTGACAACTTTTCTGGTGTCGTATTCTTCTCTCTCTATCTCTCAGTATCAGCACCTTCATGCACTATGTTTACCACTTTGTTTGTGTCCACTTGCACTCTCTCATTAAAGGAACGGAAGGCTCTCCCTTTCGTAAGTGAAAGGAACCTTGAGCACAATCAGATAACTCATCTTGAGCAAAGCTCTCATTTGCGTTGCACCTAACAGCCACATTCGCCATACGCATTAGCAAGCACCATATGCAACACATGGTTGCCACATTCGGCATATGACATGTCAAAGACAACTTTATGCCTCATACCTTCTGTATGAGCCCAGCTGACAAAGTTCTCTCACCCATGTAAAGTTCTTGGAGCAACGCCACATGGCATAAAGGTGCTTAATGCAAAAATCATCCATATTTGGCAATAACACTGTGTTTGATGAGCATGATATGTATGAGCATTGCAATGAGCCTAATGTTGACATTACTTCAAATAAGCTGGATGAAGATTTTGTTGTGGACAAGGTTCTAGAATCAAACAAAGATGGTTTGCAAGATCAAGTTCAAGATGACATATGTCATGAGGGATCTGAAAGTGCAATAGAACCTTACAATGAGGACTGTAGACATGCTTGCAAAGGATTGGGGATTTTAAAGCATGCCATAGGGTTTGATTGTCTAGAGATGCCTATGATATGCTCTAAAGATAGAGGAGGTGACGATGTTTCATTGCAAATTAATGTTAGATCCAGGAGGTTGCAGCTCATGTTAAATGAAGAAGTATGTAATCTCAACTATAAGTTTGGGAAGTTTCTTATAATTCCTTTCGATCCAGGTGGAGCTCAATGCAAGAGTAAGCTACATGAGAGATTTGATGGTTTGTGGTCAAACGCAGCACAAGCTTATAACCGTATGGCAGATGTGGACAAAATGAAGTAGATCTTCATGTATCCCTGGAGAGGACTCAACCTGAGCTATATGCTATTGTTGGCAGCATTATAGTTGATGTTCATGCTTCCGCTTTCGCTTTCGCTGCCCACTCTCACATGGTATCAGACGTTGAGGTTTTTCTCCTAAGCCAGCGTTCCCCTTTTGATTGCTTCCATCGTGAAGAACTCCCTCAAAACTGAGATCGCTCCCCTTTGGTGGTTGTGTTTTCTGAAAACAGCCAAACCTCTCAAGTTGCATTTTCTGTGTTATAGAGCCAGATCAGCCATCGCTCCTCCCTTCTCTCTCATCCCTGATGGGATTACCCCAGATCAGCCCTAAGATCTTGTTCTTGGTGGCCAACACACAATCCTTGCCTATTCTGCACCTTTGCGTTAACTCTCAGCCCTTGTGTTAATCGCATACAAGCACTAGTTTCACAAAAGGATGCTTGTTCTAGAGCACATGAAGGAGAAGCCGCAATTGGAGAGGAAAACGACATGGAGAACAAGATCTTAGGGCTAGAGGGGAGGATGTTGGGCTTTCTACCTCTGATCTTGCCTTCGACTTCCCAACTTTGCATCTGGTGCATTGCCTTTGACTTCCCACCTTGGCTTGTGTTTTCCGCAGAGGATGATGCTACCTCTTGGCAGGACACCATCTGGTGGTGTTCATTGCGGTTTTCTGTTGACTGCTCCAGCACAGGGTGGCTTCAACATCGGCTTGAGTAGATGTGTGTGCTAAGTGTGATGCAAATGTAAAATTAGGACGGATTTCTTATGAGCTCATTGTAAGGGATGTTATATCCTTGTTTAAGGGATACACACAGCAACCCCATGTGTGCAAGCCTACAATAGCATTGGAGGAGCTGACTAAAGTGTTCACGTCCACGTCGACTCTGCCCTTATGTTCACGTGGGTTTTGCTTCTAGAGTAAGGTCAATTTTATCAGGCTCAGCTTAGCTTACAACTGATGCAGGATCATGAGCCGGAGTTAGATCATTGGAAATCTCGTAGAGGTTGTAGGCTTCAGTGAGATCGTGCAGGGTGTGATCTTGATGCCGACAAAGGTGAGAGCAATGGCAGGGATGGCGAAAGAGTTGTGGAGAAGGCCAAGCAAGGGATGGTGGGAGCCAACAAGTCGGTGTCCAAGAAGAAGGGCCTCCTTTTGAGCCCGTTGGATGTTCTGTGCGCCATGCTCACTCAGCTCCAAGTTGTCATTGTCTCCCTACTCAGGTATATTATGCTCTGCTTGCGCTCTTACTACTACTATGGCACTACTTTGCTTCACGCACCCCGAGTGCCACTTGGTGATTGAATCGGGAATTGGCAGCTTCATGCTCATGCAAGTGCAGCTTCTTAATGGCTTACACATGCCTGCAAACAAATTAGGACTCAAGGTACATATTTTCATGCTTAATATTGACTGAGGGTAGTAGTTGGTTGTTCGTGCATAGAATCAAGTTGCTGGTAGCATATTTATACGCCTATACTAGCTTGAAGATGAAGCTGTAAAACTCGTACTAGGTATTGAGCGAGCTGTAGTGTTAATATTGTAGAAGTATGCTGCACCTAGAAGGTAGTCTGCATTTGCGGTATTAGATTATGATATATGGGAGTTCATCCTTCTTGGGGACTTTAATGCCCGGATGGGCAGCCTTCTGACGGTGATGAGGAGGAGATGATGAGAGAGTTGGATACCATATTGAGTTGGGCACTATGAGTGGGAATATATCTAGAGCTCATGGCCCAGTACTCCCTAGATGCACTCTCCTATCTCTTACAAGGACAGAGATCACCAAACTCATATGTCAGGATCAAATTCAGGTAGATACCGTGAGCATATGGATACAGTCGACACTGGAGTTGGGCACAAAGATGACTTTCTATAGAGAACATATTCTCCAACTCACGGAGGATGGCTTTGTAATGAGACTCGAATACATGGATACACACTTATCTCATGAGCGGTGTCAGATGGAATACTGAGAAAGAGCTTGTATGTTGACAACAATGTGGGTGAGTCAATGTATGCTGATAGAAGATCATCAAACAAGCCTGATGGGATTGTTCATCAGTTGAGTCCTTGAGGTATGTAAGTATGAGATGTGAACCGTCAAGAGGCCACCAATTTGTGAATCTAGGTCATTACATCATTGGAGTGAATGCTATTGTCTACAACCATAGCAAGGGTTTGCTGGCATTTGCACATTTACAAAAGCAGACTATTTCTTTCTTCGCTTAAAAGAGAAAATCCAAAGTTCATGCGACGAGGATTTGCTACAACCATCTCAAGAAAATGCTAATTGGGTCGAATTTCCAAAGCCCTGCTACCCCTCGACAATATGGGTGCTTGTATGTCCGTCGACTTAAAACAAACCTAATTTCTTGCAAACTGCCGCACCAAGCACAATTAAAACTTGGGATCGATACTATTCTTAATGCAAACTTGATAGTCATCTTAGATTAATCTTCAAAACCTTGTGTACCTACACACTTTTTACATGCGCTTGAAAATGCAGTATGTGCAAATGCAGACACAAGTGGCCGCATGAGCACCTCCTTTATTCGATGTATACACACATTTCTTATCATCCTGAGCTACAGATCGTCAGAGGTGCTACTGGTATTAGCTAGCTACTTGGGTTTCACTTCCTTCAGCTCCTCCGCACTCGGGAACTTCTCAAACATGTCATGTAACCTGTCAATGGGTGCCACCAAGAGGCCAACTACCATCTCGAAAGGAGGCCTCTCAGGTGCACTCGGATTCCAGAACCTACACAATAAACATCCCTGAGAAAACATGGGCAAGAGATAGCCAAGAAAACATACCAGAGAGAGAGGGCTGAAGGAGAGACCTCGAACCTACACATGCGCACACATAGCAGGTCATGAACACTGGGGGAGGGGTGGGTGGGGTGGGGTATCTGCGCCTCGTTCAGCATATAGCTACTTTATTTTCACTGGTAAAGCTGTGTGAAAGATTCCCACGAGAAATTTGAAGACACGAGGGAGTATTATAAAAGTGCCTTGCATGAGAGACGCCATGGAAATGTGCAACCGTCGCTACCAGCCTCGCTGGTCTTTGTCGCTTAAGCAAGGCGTAGTCATAAGGTCATTTATGCAGCGATTTTAATTATTTTGTGTCGATTATGCAAGGGATGCCGTTGTTTATGCGACGACCAATTTTTAGAAAAACAATGTCCTCACTTATACAAGATGTACCTCGCCTATGCGACGCATTCATCATCGGTTAAACAACGTCTGTGAATTATTAGCCCCTCGCAAGCCCCCCTATGGCTAGTACTGAGAAGAGCTAGATGGCTGCTCTCCACCAGCTGGTCTCTTGTATGACATCTACATTACAAAGAGCAATATGAGATTTAGCTTTTTCCCCTACTGACTCATCTATAAATATGTACACGAATATATTAGCACACAATCATGTAGATACATATACATACTAGTAGACCTAAGTAGAGGCTAGTAGTGCCAAAGGTCAAGTGGAACCTCTTTAGATATCATCATAGTCTCAACCGTGGTAAAACCAAAGGTACATTGCAGTAATCCATGCATGAGTGGATCAATGACTGCAACGCCACGATTAAAAAAGGACTATACTCAAGAGGAAGCATCTCTGCTCTCGTATTTAGTGCCTACATACATGCATAAACAAATATGTATACAATTACGTAAATGTAGCCATCATTTTGAGTAGAGATAAAGAGTTATGGTTGTAAATGTAGCCATCGTTTTGTATTGTGCACAGTGCCAGAGTGCTCCTGCTTCTCTAGACTGCTATGAAGAAGAGCTTTTTTATTTTACTTCTTGCGTAGCATATCTTCACAGTAGCTCCTTATTCAAGGGATTGCTTTGCACATTGCATGGCTGCCTCCATTTTGAGATATGGTACCCTTGAAAGCTATCCAACCTAATGCCTATTTCATGGGGAAAAAGAGATAGGAAGAGAGAGAGAAAGATAGAGAAGCTAAAGAGAAGAGAGTAGAAAGTAATTTTTGAATTACATCAGCTTCACATAAAGAAGGTCTTTTTCATAGCACTCTACAGAAGCAGAAGCATACCCGCACTGCGCACATCACAAAATGGCTGCTTCGCCTACAACCATTGCTCTTTATATCCCTATTTCTTTATCTTCCTCTCTCTCTCTCTCTCTCTCTCTCTCTCTCTCTCTCTCTCTCTCTCTCTCTCTCTATCTATCTCCTTTTTCCCACTGATATCTCTGTTTCTCTATCTCCCTCTCCCTCCCTCTTTCCCTCTTTCCCTCTCTCTCTCTCTCTCTCTCTCTCTCTCTCTCCCTCCCTCTCCCTCTCTCAATTTCTATCTCTCTCTTTCTCTCCCTCTTCCCCCCCCCTCTCTCTCTCTCTCTCTCTCTCTCTCTCTCTCTCTCTCTCTCTCTCTCTCTCTCTCTCTCTATTTTTCTCTCTCTTTCCCTCTATCTCTCTCTCTTTCTCTCTCTCTCTCTCTCTCTCTCTCTCTCTCTCTCTCTCTCTCTCTCTCTCTCTCTATTTCTCTCTCTCTTTCTCTCTCTACCTTTATCTCTCTCTCTCTCTCTCTCTCTCTCACACACACACACACACAGTCGTTTTTTGACCTAGTACACAGTAGTTCACTCTTCTAATCATAACTCCTTCATTTGAACTCCAATTTAGGTGATCTATAGCCTCAATAAAAGGCACGAAGCCCTCTATGCATTGATGTAAAGATATAATTTTTTTGAGCAATGGAAGGCTTTGCTATAACAACATCTCAAAATTAAAACACTTTATCAAAAGCCAAGTATCTTGACTAGCTAAAAAACTAAGCAAGCGATAAAATTAATTTTGCCAACTTAAGGAAGGAGAGAGAGATGAGAGAGAGGAAATCCTCTAGAGTGTAGAGAAGGGGGGAAGGGGGAGGAGATCGTGCAAAATAGGTTAAACACCAAACGCATTTTGCCATTAGCTCTTCAGTGGTGTCAACCATATAAGAGGAGTAGGAGGGTTTTTAATAGGTATCCACTTGAGAGAAGAGGGGTTCCCAAGGTAGGTATAGGGTTTAAAGAGGAGGAGGCCACTTTAATAGAGGGGAATTAGCTCTTAAATGGGGTAGGAAAAGGAGGGAAAGAGGGAGGTTTAAAGAGTGTTAACTTGGGTGGTACAAAGAGAAAGGGACTTGGACCAAAAGTCTATGGAGTAAGAGGAGGGTGGTATGGGGGGACTAAGACCAAAAATTTTGGAGTAAGAGGGGGGTGGTATCGGGGGAACTATGACCAAAATTATGGAGTAATAGGAGGGGGGCATGGTGGGAACTTTGATTTAAAATATATGGGGGAGGGTAGCGGTATGGGTAGGGTTGAGTGTGTGTGTGTGTGTGTGTGGGGGGGGGGGGGGGGGGGGTATAGATTTTAATGAATACAGGGGAGGTAAGGGAAAGGGGGAGTGGGGTTACTTTTAGAGAGATGATTTCCCATATTAGGTGCATTAAGCCAACAAATGACCAGTTTGGAAATAGGGGGGAGTTCGTAGTTATTTACAAGAAGCTTAAAAAGAGGTTGGTTAATGGAGCGGCTAGGTTGAGTTTGCGGGTGAAGGAAGAAAAGGGGATTTTGACAATGGAAGGTGGGGCATTCTTGTGGTTATCTTTAAGAAGGAGAGAGGGCCTCGAAGCATAGGTAACATAAAGAAAAAAAGCTCTCAAAAAGGGCGTCGGGTATCCTTTGGCCCTCAGCCGAAGGAATAACAGGTTGCGAATTTGAAATAAATCCCTCAAGCGAGTTTTCCCTAATGATATACCTCTTGAGCTCAGAAAGAATAAATGCAATTTTCTGGTGGGTGGGGTGTTAAGATTGCCACAAGATGTAGTTGTACGAGTTAAGAGGTTTTTGGCAACAATGCGTGTCTAAAATCCCCTTTGAGAAGAAGGAGGGCCCTTTAAAAAAGTGTATGTCCAAGGTAAAATGTTCCTGTGAAGAGATGAAAGGAGTGATTTTTATATGCTCTTGGAGGGGATGTCCATACTCAAGGAGGTGCTTTTCTAGGATGGCGGGGGACCGTCCCACATCCCAAAAGTGTCGTCTATGAACCTCTTCAAGTATAGGAGAGAAGGGGAAGAGACAAGATTCCCGCCTTCTTCCAAAGAGCAAAGAAAAAGACATGCGTACACCACCGCAAAATTAGACCCCAAAACGGTTACTTTGACTTGATGCCAGAATTTTCCTTTAAAAGAGATGTAGTGATGGTTGAGAATGAGAGAGGCAAGGGAAAGAATGAAGAGGACTTTGGGATAGAAGAAGAAACCTAGGATAGAGCTTTCCAGAGCGTTAAGCCCCTCTTGGATAGGAATGCTAGGGTACAAGGATTCAACATAAAAGGTAAAGAGAGTGACATGGGGGGATAAGGGGATAGAGGCTAAGTCTAAGATGAGAGAATGAGAGTCCTTGAGGTGTTGCTTTTTAGCGAAGAGAATGGGGAAGAGTTGCACATGTAACCACTTTGAGTCATTTTCTAGGATATACCCGTTGTATGAACAAATGGGGCGGCCTACAAGAATAGGTTTATGAATTTTAGATAGAAGAAAGAAGGGACAAGGCTTGGGAGGGGCAAGAGAAGAAGAGAGGATGAACGCTCTCTCTTTGGAAGGTAGGAGATGAAAGTTTATAACAATGGAAAAAAGAGTAGATTGTACAAAAGGCAAAGGAGGGTAGTGATGGGAGAGTAGGTGAGAGGGTCTAAGAGATGGCGTAGTGCCTCTTTAGTGTACCACGATTGTGAGAGAATGTTGGGTCCAAGGTTTTTGTCGGCCGGTTAAATTAAAATTTTATGATCGTTTTTTAGAGAAAAGATGGCGTTCAACAACAGGGTTTTGGGTAGAAAAGGAGAAAAATAAATAAGGAGGGGTTTTAACCGAGAGAAAGTACAATCAAAGGCACGCCTCAAGGTGGTGGAGTGAGACGGAGGGCTCCAAGAGGGTTTAGGGAGAGAAAAAGAAGGAGAGAGAGGGAGCGCTTCTTTGAAAAACAGTTTTAGTTGTAAGCTTCTCTCAAGGTTGGAGTAACCCCCGAAGATAGAAGAAGAGGGTGGTGGAGGGGAGGGGGAAATGTAATTGAGTCCTAGACCTAAAATTCTACGTTCTGCGGATGAGATAGAGTGATTGGCTAGGTTGTGAAAGGAGAAATTAGTAATCTTATGTTCTAAGGTAAAAAGTGTTTGCTTACCCAAGGCTAAGATTTTGTAGAGAAGGGGGTTGGTGAGGGGGAGCCAATATTTAGACCTTTTTCTATAATCATGGCAAGAGAGGGGGAGAAAAGAGGAGTTACATGGAGGAGGGATCCAAAGGACTAAAAAGGGGATTCTTGGAGGAGGAGCTCGATGGTGGTTTACAAGGGGTGTAAGCGGAAGGGAGGATTCCCGGGGAGGAGGGTTTAGATTTCTTGAAGGGTTGATGCAAACCCTCTTCATGAGAGGCTCTTGCCAAAGGGAGGGTTTTCTTATTATGGACTACCCGATGGGAGTTTTTAGGGTTAGAAGGCCTCTTTGGTGGAGGTGAGAGAAGATTCTTCATTTGAGTGGTCACCTCATGATGCACCAATTCGCCAACAGTTTCTTCCTTTGGGAGAGACTCCACTTCCTCCAAAATGGTAGCTTGATCCCTCTTCCTTGCATTATGGGCCGCCTTGTTCATTGAAGAGGCCAAGTGGGTTTGGAGGATTGCATTTTGAAGTTGAGCATCAAACTCTTGTAGCGAGGAAAGCTTCCATGCGAGGAGTTGATTGGCCCAAGTCGAAGGTTGGACCCTTGGAAAAGAGATGGAGGCAAGCTTCTTGGTGAGGTCAAGAAGCCTTTCTTCAACTATGTCATGGTAGGAGTCAAAGAGTTTTTGAAGGTTGGTGACAAGAATACCTTGGGCGAGAATGTAGGCTTGGGTGCAATCCAATTGGAATTGGATGTTAAGAGCTTCTATTTTGGCACTCAAAAGCGCTTGCGCTTGAGAGTCCTCTAGGGAGAGGCGGGGAGGCTTCATACAAAGGCTAAGGGGGGCTTTTTGGTTGGCGAGAAGAGTTTGCAAATGAGTGAGGTGCGAAGAGGCTTTGTGGAGCTTGTGGTTAAGGGTTTTGAACTCCACTAAAGAAAGGGTAACAATTTTGTCAAATTCCAACGGTTTGTTGATGGCGGGAAGAACGGGTAGTGTATCCATAGGCGGGTTCATGGCTAGGGATGGGGCAAAGGCGAAGGAGGAGGAGTTTTCCGAGAGGGAGCCGAAGGTGGTCGGGAAAGTGAGGGGGGGGCTTGAAAGAATACCGCCTTGGTTAGGCTTGGAGAAGGCACTATTCCGCGATACAAAAGCCGCATTGGCGGTGCCACCTTTTGGAAGAGGGGATGGAGAGTTGATCAAGGTCTTCGATGGGTAGGTTGGCCGTGAGGCCTCGTAGCTCCTCTAGGCCAAAAAGAGACCTAAGATATTGTTCTTGGCGGCAAACACACAAGACTTGCCTAATCTGCACCTTTGCATTAACTTTCGGCCCTTGCGTTAATCGCATACGAGCATCGGTTCGATGAAAGGACACTTGTTTTGGAGCACGTGAAGGAGGACCCGCAATTGGAGAGGGGAAAAGCAGCCCCATCAAGCGGCCCAAGGGACCTTCATTTTTAGCATGGACAGGGGGATGATGGGCTTTCTACCTCTGATCTTGCCTTCGACTTCTCGGCTTTGCATCCGGTCCATTGCCGGCCCGTATCCTCTTCACACGACACTGTTTCGAGCCTTAAAACCTTGCTAGTTTTCCTCTATTTTCTGCCCTGCGACGACTGTGGTACGAGAGATCCACACTCCATCAAGCCTCTCCTACACTCCCGACATCTATCGGGGGTGAACGGAAGCGCTGAAATCTGCGTTACAACAGCCTTTTTTAGCCCCTCAGAGTTGATGTTTTGGGTGGACAGTAGTACCTTGGCTTGTGTTTTCCATAGAGGATGATGCTACCTCCTAGCAGGACACCATCTGATGGTGTTCATAGCGGTCTTCTGTTTACTGCTCCAACACAGGTTGGCTTCGACATCCACTTGATTGGATATGTATGCTAGGTTCAGTTGTAGCAGCATGAAGACTAGGAAATTTTTGGTGAGCCATCCTCCCATAAAGGTAACCTTCACAAAGTTATCGATCAGGGCAAAAGGTGGTGCTATAGGCAAGACAATGTTTGACAATATGTTCCGTAGATGCACAGCGGACGGGCTTTCTTGCCATGTTCACGTACACATCGACTCTGCGCTTATGATCACGTGGGTTTTGCTTTCAGAGTAAGACCAATTTGATCAGGCTCAGCTGTGCCTGCAGTTGATGCAAGATCATGGGCCGGAGTTAGATCGTTGGCGATCTCGTAGAGGTTGTAGGCTTTAGTGAGATCGCACAGGGTGTGAGCTTGATGCCAGCAAAGGTGAGAGCATTTTTTCAGATTCCAGCCCGTCTCGTTGTTGTCCTCATCATCGTCGGCAAGTCCATAGCATTGTAGAGATTGTGCAATCAATAGTAGACCACTCTTGCCATAAAGAGTGGGGCCTTCGGAGGAGAGTTTGACAACTTTTCTGGTGTCGTATTCTTTTCTCTCTATCTCTCAGTCTCAGCACCTTCATGCACTATGTTTACCACTTTGTTTGTGTCCACTTGCACTCTCTCATTAAAGGAACGGAAGGCTCTCCCTTTCGTAAGTGAAAGGAACCTTGAGCACAATCGGATCACTCATCTTGAGCAAAGCTCTCATTTGCGCTGCACCTAACAGCCACATTCGCCATACCCATTAGCAAGCACCATATGCAACACATGGTTGCCACATTCAGCATATGACATGTCAAAGACAACTTTATGCCTCATACCTTCTGTATGAGCCCAGCTGACAAAGTTCTCTCACCCATGTAAAGTTCTTGGAGCAACGCCACATGTCTTAACACTAGGTTGGTAATGGGACACTTTTATGTCCTATTAAGTGACCATTTTCCTTGAATTATGTCAAGAGTGTCAAAATGGATTTTGAGGTGCTATCTATCTAGAAAGTTGTCTCATGAGCTGAAAAAAACTCGACATTTTTTTGGAATATCAATTCCATCTTTAACCTTGTCCTTGCACAACATTTCACAACCTAAACTGTGTGAAAAAATGGGTCCTATTTTTGGCTTTTTTTCAACTTTTTGCAACTATACCACTCTAGATTTCATTTTTGTGAGGTATATAATTCTAGAGAACTATCTTTAGTAGTCCTCAACATGTCCTGATGCTTCTAGGGAGAAATAAATATTAAAGTTGTAAGTTATGACCAAATTACAAAAATTGTCAAATCCTGTTTTTTAGCCAATTTTAGCCCTTCTATGATTTTTTTGGTGGATTTCATGATATCCAAATTCATTTTTGATTTTCTACGTCGCATATTGTAACATAAAGCTAATATTCCTTGAGTTTTGGGGCACCTAATACCCTATTTTGCATAGTATTCAACGATGGTTGATTTTTTCAATTATAGAAGAAAACAAAACATTCTAGTATATCAAGTATAGCTTTTTCCATATTGTTAGTTTCTTGTGACAACTACATGCATTTTGTAGGTAGTAACCATATCTAGTCATAAGGATCAAATTTGGCTAGATATTGAATAGTTTCTATGGGATTCTACAACTCATAATGTTGAACCAAGGTTTTTCATGTTTGCTGTATTTAGCACTTCATCTTTGTCCCCAAGATTCCCCTTGGTAAGATATGTATTATTCTTTTGACATGCTCCATGGCTCCTTATGAACATAAAGGACAATAGGGAGCTAAGAAAACATGCATATATTATTTGTATTGAGTGTGGCTATAGAAACTTTGATGATAGGTTTGCAGAATGGTAAAAATTCAACTTTTTTGTACCTATTTATTTTGGCAAAACAAAAAATAGTGAGTGAGAAGCAATCATATGTTCTGATCACCAACCCATTGAAGTTAACTAGGGAATTTATCTTAAGTCCTACAAAAATCCCTAATCTTATTTTTATGCAACAAAACGTAAGAAATTACTGTTTTGATGAAAATGCACTGGTCCATCAACTTTGGAGGCTTGGTGTGACCAAAAGATGAGAAATTTTACAAGTTTCTTATTTTTTCCATGTGTAGTAGCCCTTGAACTATAACCTCATGAAAGGATTTTACAAAATGAGTGGATCTACTATGGTTTTGGAGGTTTTTTTCAAAACCTTGAAAGGACACTTTTATGTCCTGTTAGGTTACCAACCTAGTATTAAAGGTGCTTAATGCAAAAATCATCCATATTTGGCAATAACATTGTGTCTAATGAGCATGATATGTATGAGCATTGCAATGAGCCTAATGTTGACATTACTTCAAATAAGCTGGATGAAGATTTTGTTGTGGACAAGGTTCTAGAAGCAAACAAAGATGGTTTGCAAGACCAAGTTCAAGATGACATATGTCATGAGGGATCTGAAAGTGCAATAGAACCTTACAATGAGGATAGTAGACATGCTTGCAAAGGATTGGGGATTTTAAAGCATGCCATAGGGTTTGATTGTCTAGAGATGCCTATCATATGCTCTAAAGATAGAGGGGGTGACGATGTTTCATTGCAAATTAATGTTAGATCCAGGAGGTTGCAGCTCATGTTAAATGAAGAAGTATGTAATCTCAACTATAAGTTTGGGAAGTTTCTTATAATTCCTTTTGATCCAGGTGGAGCTCAATGCAAGAGTAAGCTACATGAGAGATTTGATGGTTTGTGGTCGAACGCAACACAAGCTTTTAACCGTATGGCAAATGTGGACAAAATAAAGCAGATCTTCATGTATCCCTGGAAAGGACTCAACCTGAGCTATATGCTATTGTTGGCAGCATTATAGTTGATGTTCATGCTTCCGCTTTCGCTTTCGCTGCCCACTCTCACATGGTATCAGACGTTGAGGTTTTTCTCCTAAGCCAGCGTTCCCCTGTTGATTGCTTCCATCGTGAAGAACTCCCTTAAAACTGAGATCGCTCCCCTTTGGTGGTTGTGTTTTCTGAAAACAACCAAACCTCTCAAGTTGCATTTTCTGTGTTATAGAGCTAGATCAGCCATCGCTCCTCCCTTCTCTCTCATCCCTGATGGGATTACCCCAGATCAGCCCTAAGATCTTGTTCTTGGTGAGCAACACACAAGCCTTGCCTATTCTGCACCTTTGTGTTAACTCTAAGCCCTTGTGTTAATCGCATACAAGCACTAGTTTGACAAAAGGATGCTTGTTCTAGAGCACATGAAGGAGAAGCCCCAATTGGAGAGGGAAAAGACATGGAAAACAAGATCTTAGGGCTAGAGGGGAGGATGCTGGGCTTTCTACCTCTGATCTTGCCTTCGACTTCCCAACATTGCATCCCGTGCATTGCCTTTGACTTCCCACCTTGGCTTGTGTTTTCCGCAGAGGATGATGCTACCTCTTAGCAGGACACCATCTGGTGGTGTTCATTGCGGTTTTCTGTTGACTGCTCCAGCACAGGGTGGCTTCAACATCGGCTTGAGTAGATGTGTGTGCTAAGTGTGATGCAAATGTAAAACTAGGACGGATTCCTTATGAGCTCATTGTAAGGGATGTTATATCCTTATTTAAGGGATACACACAGCAACCCCATGTGTGCAGGCCTACAATAGCATTGGAGAAGCTGACTAAAGTGTTCACGTCCACGTCGACTCTGCCCTTATGTTCACGTGGGTTTTGCTTCTAGAGTAAGGTCAATTTTATCAGGATCAGCTTCGCTTACAGTTGATGCAGGATCATGAGCCGGAGTTAGATCGTTGGCAATCTCGTAGAGGTTGTAGCCTTAGTGAGATCGTGCAGGGTGTGATCTTGATGCCGACAAAGGTGAGAGCAATGGCAGGGATGGCGAAAGAGTTGTGGAGAAGGGCAAGCAAGGGATGGTGGGAGCCAACAAGTCGGTTTCCAAGAAGAAGGGCCTCCTTTCGAGCCCGTTGGATGTTCTGTGCGCCATGCTCACTCAGCTCCAAGTTGTCATTGTCTCCCTGCTCAGGTATATTATGCTCTGCTTGCGCTCTTACTACTACTATGGCACTACTTTGCTTCACGCACCCCGAGTGCCACTTGGTGATTGAATCAGGAATTGGCAGCTTCATGCTCATGCAAGTGCAGCTTCTGAATGGCTTACACATCCCTGCAAACAAATTAGGACTCATGGTACATATTTTTAAGCTTAATATTGACTGAGGGTAGTAATTGGTTGTTCGTGCATAGAATCAAGTTGCTGGTAGCATATTTATACGCCTATACTAGCTTGAAGATGAAGCTGTAAAACTCGTACTAGGTATTGAGCGAGCTGTAGTGTTAATATTGTAGAAGTATGCTGCGAAGAGCTAGATGGCTGCTCTACACCAGCTGGTCTCTTGTCTGACATCTACATTACGAAGAGCAATATGAGATTTAGCTTTCTCCCCTACTGACTCATCTATAAATATGTACACGAATATATTAGCACACAATCATGTAGATACATATACATACTAGTAGACCTAAGTAGAGGCTAGTAGTGCCAAAGGTCAAGTGGAACCTCTTTAGATATCATCACAGTCTCAACCGTGGTAAAACCAAAGGTACATTGCAGTAATCCATGCATGAGTGGATCAATGACTGCAATGCCACGATTAAAAAAGGACTATACTCAAGAGGAAGCGTCTCTGCTCTCGTATTTAGTGCCTACATACATGCATAAACAAATATGTATACAATTACGTAAATATAGCCATCATTTTGAGTAGAGATAAAGAGTTATGGTTGTAAATGTAGCCATCGTTTTGTATTGTGTACAGTGCTAGAGTGCTCGTGCTTCTGTAGACTGCTATGAAGAAGAGCTTTTTTATTTTACTTCTTGCGTAGCATCTCTTCACAGTAGCTCCTTGTTCAAGGGATTGCTTTGCACATTGCATGGCTGCCTCCATTTTGAGGTATGGTACCCTTGAAAGCTATCCAACCTAATGCCTATTTCATGGGGAAAAAGAGATAGGAAGACAGAGAAAGATAGAGAAGCTAAGGAGAAGAGAGTAGAAAGTAATTTTTGAATTACATCAGCTTCACGTAAAGAAGGTCTTTTTCATAGCACTCTACAGAAGCAGAAGCATACCCGCACTGCGCACATCACAAAATGGCTGCTTTGCCTACAACCATTGCTCTTTATCTCCCTATTTCTTTATCTCTCTCTCTCTCTCTCTCTCTCTCTCTCTCTCTCTCTCTCTCTCTCTCTCTCTCTCTCTCTCTCTCTCTATCTATCTATCTCTTTTTTCCCACTGATATCTCTATTTCTCTATCTCCCTCTCCCTCCCTCTTTCCCTCTCTCTCTCTCTCTCTCTCTCTCTCTTTTCCTCTCTCAATTTCTATCTCTCTTTCTCTCTCTTCCCCCCCCCCCCCCCCCCCCCCCCCCCCCCCCCCCCCCCCCCCTCTCTCTCTCTCTCTCTCTCTCTCTCTCTTTCTATTTTTCTCTCTCTTTTCCTCTCTCTCTCTCTCTCTCTCTCTCTCTCTCTCTCTTCCTCTTTCTCTATTTCTCTCTCTCTTTCCCTCTCTCCCTCTCTCTCTCTCTCTACCTTTATCTCTCTCTCTCTCTCTCTCTCTCTCTCTCTCTCTCTCTCTCTCTCTCTCTCTCACACACACACACACACACACACACACACTCACTCACAGTCGTTTTTTGACCTAGTACACAGTAGTTCACTCTTCTAATCATAACTCCTTCATTTGAACTCCAATTTAGGTGATCTATAGCCTCAATCAAAGGCACGAAGCCCTCTATGCATTGATGTAAAGATATAATTTTTTTGAGCAATGGAAGGCTTTGCTATAACAACATCTCAAAATTAAAACACTTTATCAAAAGCCAAGTATCTTGACTAGCTAAAAAACTAAGCAAGCGATAAAATTAATTTTGCCAACTTAAGGAAGGAGAGAGAGATGAGAGAGAGGAAATTCTCTAGAGTGTAGAGAAGGGGGGAATGGGGAGGAGATCGTGCAAAATAGGTTAAACACCAAACGCATTTCGCCATTAGCTCTTCAGTGGTGTTAACCATACAAGAGGAGTAGGAGGGTTTTAAATAGGTGTCCGCTTGAGAGAAGAGGGGTTCCCAAGGTAGGTATAGGTTTTAAAGAGGAGGAGGCCACTTTAATAGAGGGGAATTAGCTCTTAAATGGGGTAGGAAAAGGAGGGAAAGAGGGAGGTTTAAAGAGTGTTAACTTGGGGGGTACAAAGAGAAAGGGACTTGGACCAAAAGTTTATGGACTATGAGGAGGGTGGTATGGGGGGACTAAGACCAAAAATTTTGGAGTAAGAGGGGGGTGGTATGACCAAAATTTTGGAGTAAGAGGAGGGTGGTATGGGGGAACTATGACCAAAATAATGGAGTAATAGGAGGGGGGCATGGTGGGAACTTTGATTAAAAATGTATGGGGGAGGGTAGCACTATGGGTAGGGGTGAGTGTGTGTGTGTGTGTGTGTGTGGGGGGGGGGGGGGGGGTATAGATTTTAATGAATAGAGGGGAGGTAAGGGAAAGGGGGAGTGGGGTTACTTTAAGAGAGATGATTTCCCATATTAGGTGCATTTAGCCCACAAATGACCGGTTTGGAAATAGGGGGGAGTTCACAGTTATTTACAAGAAGCTTAGAAAGAGGTTGGTTAATGGAGCGGCTAGGTTGAGTTTGCGGGTGAAGGAAGAAAAGGGGATTTTGACAATGGAAGGTGGGGCATTCTTGTGGTTATCTTTAAGAAGGAGAGAGGGCCTCGAAGCATAGGTAACATAAAGAAAACAATCTGTCAAAAAGGGCGTCGGGTATCCTTTGGCCCTCAGCCGAAGGAATAACAGGTTGCGAATTTGAAATAAATCCCTCAAGCGAGTTTTCCCTAATGATATACCTCTTGAGCTCAGAAAGAAGAAATGAAATTTTCTGGTGGGTGGGGTGTCAAGATTGCCACAAGATGTAGTTGTACGAGTTAAGAGGTTTTTGGTGACAATGCGTGTCTAAAATCCCCTTTGAGAAGAAGGAGGGCCCTTTAAAAAAGTGTATGTCCAAGGTAAAATCTTCCTGTGAAGAGATGAAAGGAGTGATTTTTACATGCTCTTGGAGGGGATGTCCATACTCAAGGAGGTGTTTTTCTAGGATGGCGGGGGGGCGTCCCACATCCCAAAAGTGTTGTCTATGAACCTCTTCAAGTATAGGAGAGAAGGGGAAGAGACAAGATTCCCGCCTTCTTCCAAAGAGCAAAGAAAAAGACATGCGTACACCACCGCAAAATTAGACCCCAAAACGGTTACTTTGACTTGATGCCAGAATTTTCCTTTAAAAGAGATGTAGTAATGGTTAAGAATGAGAGAGGCAAGGGAAAGAATGAAGAGGACTTTGGGATAGGAGAAGAAACCTAGGATACAGCTTTTCAGAGCGTTAAGCCCCTCTTGGATAGGATTGCTAGGGTACAAGGATTCAACATCAAATGTAAAGAGAGTGACATGGGGGGATAAGGGGATAGAGGCTAAGTCTAAGATGAGAGAATGAGAGTCCTTGAGGTGTTGCTTTTTAGCGAAGAGAATGGGGAAGAGTTGCACATGTAACCACTTTGAGTCATTTTCTAGGATATACCCCTTGTATGAACAAATGGGGCAGCCTACAAGGACAGGTTTATGAATTTTAGATAGAAGAAAGAAGGGACAAGGCTTGGGAGGGGCAAGAGAAGAAGAGAGGATGGACGCTCTCTCTTTGGAAGGTAGGAGATGAAAGTTTATAACAATGGAAAAAAGAGTGGATTGTACAAAAGGCAAAGGAGGGTAGTGATGGGAGAGTAGGTGAGAGGGTCTAAGAGATGGCGTAGTGCCTCTTTAGTGTACCACGATTGTGAGGGAATGTTGGGTCCAAGGTTTTTGTCGGCCGGTTTAATTAATATTTTATGATCATTTTTTAGAGAAAAGATGGCATTCAACAAGAGGGTTTTAGGTAGAAAAGGAGAAAAATGAATAAGGAGGGTTTTTAACCGAGAGAAAGGACAATCAAAGGCACGCCTCAAGGTGGTGGAGTGAGAAGGAGGGCTGCAAGAGGGGTTAGGGAGAGAAAAAGAAGGAGAGAGAGGGAGCGCTTCTTTGAAAAACAGTTTTAGTTGTAAGCTTCTCTCAAGGTTGGAGTAAGCCCCGAAGATAGAAGAAGAGGGTGGAGGAGGGGAGGGGGGAATGTAATTGAGTCCTAGACCTAAAATTCTACGTTCTGCGGATGAGATAGAGTGATTGGCTAGGTTGTGAAAGGAGAAATTAGTAATCTTATGTTCTAAGGTAAAAAGTGTTTGCTTACCCAAGGCTAAGATTTTGTAGAGAAGGGGGTTGGTGAGGGGGAGCCAATATTTAGACCTTTTTCTATAATCATGGAAAGAGAGGGGGAGAAAAGAGGAGTTACATGGAGGAGGGATCCAAAGGTAGGGATAGAGAGAGGTATGGGAGAAGAGCAAGTGGACCCAATAGGAAGGGTGCTCAAATCCTATTTCTTCCTCATCCATTGCAAGTTTTTTGACCCTCTAGGTTTACAAGGGAGGCTATGCTTTGGGTGGGGATGTGGGGGGTGAGGGAAAGGGGTAGAAGAGGAGGAAGGGCCCAAGGGATAGTTAGGTGTTTTCAAAAGGGGAGGGATATAGGTGGGGTTGGGAGAGGGGGGAGGAGTAAAAAGGGGATTCTTGGAGGAGGAGCTCGATGGTGGTTTACAAGGGGTGTAAGCGGAAGGGAGGATTCCCGGGGAGGAGGGTTTAGATTTCTTGAAGGGTTGATGCAAACCCTCTTCATGAGAGGCTCTTGCCAAAGGGAGGGTTTTCTTATTATGGACTACCCGATGGGAGTTTTTAGGGTTAGAAGGTCTCTTTGGTGGAGGTGAGAGAAGATTCTTCATTTGAGTGGTCACCTCATGATGCACCAATTCGCCAACAGTTTCTTCCTTTGGGAGAGACTCCACTTCCTCCAAAATGGTAGCTTGATCCCTCTTCCTTGCATTATGGGCCGCCTTGTTCATTGAAGAGGCCAAGTGGGTTTGGAGGATTGCATTTTGAAGTTGAGCATCAAACTCATGTAGCGAGGAAAGCTTCCATGTGAGGAGTTGATTGGCCCAAGTCGAAGGTTGGACCCTTGGAAAAGAGATGGAGGCAAGCTCCTTGGTGAGGTCAAGAAGCCTTTCTTCAACTATGTCATGGTAGGAGTCAAAGATTTTTTGAAGGTTGGTGACAAGAATACCTTGGGCGAGAATGTAGGCTTGGGTGCAATCCAATTGGAATTGGATGTTAAGAGCTTCTATTTTGGCACTCAAAAGCGCTTGCGCTTGAGAGTCCTCTAGGGAGAGGCGGGGAGGCTTCATACAAAGGCTAAGGGGGGCTTTTTGGTTGGCGAGAAGAGTTTGCAAATGAGTGAGGTGCGAAGAGGCTTTGTGGAGCTTGTGGTTAAGGGTTTTGAACTCCACTAAAGAAAGGGTAACAATTTTGTCAAATTCCAACGGTTTGTTGATGGCGGGAAGAACGGGTAGTGTATCCATAGGCGGGTTCATGGCTAGGGATGGGGCAAACACGAAGGAGGAGGAGTTTTCCGAGAGGGATCCGAAGGTAGTCGGGAAAGTGAGAGGGGGGCTTGAAAGAATACCGCCTTGGTTAGGCTTGGAGAAGGCACTATTCCGCGATACAAAAGCCGCATTGGCAGTGCCACCTTTTGGAAGAGGGGAGGGAGAGTTGATCAAGGTCTTCAATGGGTAGGTTGGCCGTGAGGCCTCGTAGCTACTCCGGGCCAAAAAGAGACCTAAGACATTGTTCTTGGCGGCCAACACACAAGACATGCCTAATCTACACCTTTGCATTAACTTTCGGCCCTTGCGTTAATCGCATACGAGCATCGGTTCGTTGAAAGGACGCTTGTTTTGGAGCACGTGAAGGAGGACCCGCAATTGGAGAGGGGAAAAGCAACCCTATCAAGCGACCCAAGGGACCTTCATTTTTAGCATGGACAGGGGGATGATGGGCTTTCTACCTCTGATCTTGCCTTCGACTTCTCGGCTTTGCACCCGGTGCATTGCCGGCCCGTATCCTCTTCACACAACACTGTTACGAGCCTTAAAACCTTGCTAGTTTTCCTCTATTTACAGCCCTCTGACGACTGTGGTACGAGAGATCCACACTCCATCAAGCCTCTCCTACACTCTCGACATCTATCAGGGGTGTACGGAAGTGCTGAAATCTGCGTTACAACAGCCTTTTTTAGCCCCTCAAAGGTTATGTTTTGGGTGGACAGTAGGACCTTGGCTTGTGTTTTCCATAGAGGATGATGCTACCTCCTAGCAGGACACCATCTGATGGTGTTCATAGCGGTCTTCTATTGACTTCTCCAGCACAAGTTGGCTTCGACATCCACTTGAGTGGATATGTATGCTAGGTTCAGTTGTAGCAGCATGAAGACTAGGAAATTTTTTTGTGAGCCATCCTGCCATAAAGGTAACCTTCACAAAGTTGTCGATCAGGGCAAAAGGTGGTACTATAGGCAAGACAATGTTTGACAATATGTCCATAGATGCACAGCGGATGGGCTTTCTTGCCATGTTCACGTACACGTCGACTCTGCACTTATGATCATGTGGGTTTTGCTTTCAGAGTAAGACCAATTTGATTAGGCTCAGTTGTGCCTGCAGTTGATGCAAGATCATGGGCCGGAGTTAGATCGTTGGCGATCTCATAGAGGTTGTAGGCTTCAGTGAGATCGCACAGGGTGTGAGCTTGATGCCAGCAAAGGTGAGAGCATTTTTTCAGATTCCAGCCCGTCTCGTCGTTGTCCTCATCATCGTCGGCAAGTCCATAGCATTGTAGAGATTGTGCAATCAATAGTAGACCACTCTCGCCATAAAGAGTGGGGCCTTCGGAGGAAAGTTTGACAACTTTTCTGGTGTCGTATTCTTCTCTCTGTATCTCTCAGTCTCAGCACCTTCATGCACTATGTTTACCACTTTGTTTGTGTCTACTTGCACTCTCTCATTAAAGGTACGGAAGGCTCTCCCTTTCGTAAGTGAAAGGAACCTTGAGCACGATCGGATCACTCATCTTGAGCAAAGCTCTCATTTGCGCTGCACCTAACAGCCACATTCGCCATACCCATTAGCAAGCACCATATGCAACACATGGTTGCCACATTCGCCATATGACATGTCAAAGACAACTTTATGCCTCATACCTTCTGTATGAGCCCAGCTGACAAAGTTCTCTCACCCATGTAAAGTTCTTGGAGCAACGCCACATGGCTTAAAGGTGCTTAATGCAAAAATCATCCATATTTGGCAGTAACATTGTGTCTGATGAGCATGATATGTATGAGCATTGCAATGAGCCTAATGTTGACATTACTTCAAAGAAGCTGGATGAAGATTTTGATGGCGTTCAACAAGAAGGCTTTGGGTATAAAAGGAGAAAAATGAATAAGGAGGGGTTTTAAACGAGAGAAAGTACAATCAAAGGCACGCCTCAAGGTGGTGGAGTGAGAAGGAGGGTTCCAAGAGGGGTTGGGGAGAGAAAACGAAGGAGAGAGAGGGAGCGTTTCTTTGAAAAACAGTTTTAGTTGTAAGCTTCTCTCGAGGTTGGAGTAAGCCCCGAAGATAGAAGAAGAGGGTGGAGGAGGGGAGGGGGGAATGTAATTGAGTCCTAGGCCTAAAACTCTACGCTCCGCGGATTAGATAGAGTGATTGGCTAGGTTGTGAAAGAGGAGGTTAGTAATCTTATGTTCTCAGGTAAAAAGTGTTTGCTTACCCAAGGCTAAGATTTTGTAGAGGGCGTTGGTGAGGGGGAGCCAATATTTAGACCTTTTTCTATAATCAAGGCAAGAGAGGGGGAGAAAAGACGAGTTACATGGAGGAGGGATCCAAAGGTAGGTATACAGAGGGATATGGGAGAAGAGCAAGTGGACCCAAGAGGAAGGGTGCTCAAAGCCTATTTCTTCTGCCTCCATTGCAAGTTTTTTGACCCTCTAGGTTTAAAAGGGAGGCTATGCTTTGGGTGGGGATGTGGAGGGTGAGGGAAAGGGGTAGAAGAGGAGGAAGGGCCCAAGGGATAGTTAGGTGTTTTCAAAAGGGGAGGGATATAGGTGGGGTTGGGAGAGGGGGGAGGAGTAAAAAGGGGGTTCTTGGAGGAGGAGATCGATGGTGGTTTACAAGGGGTGTAAGGGGAAGGGAGGATTCCCGAGGAGGAGGGTTTAGGTTTTTTGAAGGGTTGATGCAAACCCTCTTCATGAGAGGCTCTTTCCAAAGGGAGGGTTTTCTTATTATGGACTACCCGATGGGAGTTTTTAGGGTTAGAAGGCCTCTTTGGTGGAGGTGAGAGAAGATTCTTCATTTTGGTGGTCACCTCATGATGCACCAATTCGGTTAAACGACATCTGTGAATTATTAGCCCCTCGCAAGCCCCCCTATGGCTAGTACTAAGAAGAACTAGATGGCTGCTCTCCACCAAGTGGTCTCTTGTCTGACATCTACATTACAAAGAGCAATATGAGATTTAGCTTTCTCCCCTACTCACTCATCTATAAATACGTACACGAATATATTAGCACACAATCATGTAGATACATATACATACTAGTAGACCTAAGTAGAGGCTAGTAGTCCCAAGGCCAAGTGGCACCTCTTTAGATATCATCACAGTCTCAACCGTGGTAAAACCAAAGGTACGTTGCAATAATCCATGCATGAGAGGATCAATGACTGCAACACCACGATTAAAAAAGTACTATACCCAAGAGGAAGCGTCTCTGCTCTCGTATTCAGTGCCTACATACATGCAAAAACAAATATATATACACACAAATATATATACAATTACGTAAATGTAGCCATCATTTTGAGTAGAGATAAAGAGTTATGGTTGTAAATGTAGCCATCGTTTTGTATTGTACACAATGCCAGAGAACTCCTGCTTCTGTAGAGTGCTATGAAGAAGAGATTTTTTATTTTGCTTCTTGCATAGCATCTCTTCACAACAGCTCCTGGTTCAAGGGATTGCTTTCCACATTGCATGCATGCCTCCATTTTGAGGTACGGTACCGTTGAAAGCTATCCAAACTAATGCCTATTTCATGGTAAAAAAGAGATAGGAAGAGAGAGAGAAAGATAGAGAAGCTAAGGAGAAGAGAGTAGAAAGTAATTTTTGAATTCCATTAGCTTCACGTAAAGAAGGTCTTTTTCATAGCACTATATAGAAGCAGAAGCATACCCGCATTGCGCACATCACAAAATGGCTGCTTTACCTACAACCATTGCTCTTTATCTCCCTATTTTGTTATCTCTCTCTCTCTCTCTCTCTCTCTCTCTCTCTCTCTCTCTCTCTCTCTCTCTCTCTCTCTCTCTCTCTCTATCTATCTATCTATCTCTTTTTCCCCACTGATATCTCTATTTCTCTCTCTCTCTCTCTCTCTCTCTCTCTCTCTCTCTCTTTATTTGTATTTTTCTCTCTCTTTCCCTCTCTCTCTCTCTCTCTCTCTCTCTCTTTCTCTATTTCTCTCTCTCTTCCCTCTCTCTCTCTCTCTCTCTCTCTCTCTCTCTCTCTCTCCCTCTCTCTCCTTCTCTCTCTCTCTCTCTCTCTCTCTCTCTCTCTCTCTCTCTCTCTCTCTCTCTCTCCCCCTCTTTCCTTCTCTCACTCACACACACACACACACACACACACACACATAGTCGTTTTTTGACCTAGTAGACAGTATTTCACTCTTTTGATCATAACTCCTTCATTTGAACTCCGATTTAGGTGATCTATAGCCTCAATCAAAGTGCACAAAGCCCTCTATGCATTGATGTAAAGATAGAATTTTTTTTTAGCAATGGAAGGCTTTGCTGTAACAGCATCTCAAAATTAAAAAAAAAACTATCAAAACTTTGCATTTTTGCTGCCGACTTGAAGGCAATGTCGGACAAAACTCGCAAGGGTGGAAAATCCACAATCTCCATGGATAATGATACAAAATTTCCAAGGAGTTTGGATGCTAATTCAACCACATCATCCACAACTACGGAACCAATGATCATCGCTTGCTTGGTCTCATTACAAGAAACTGTCAATAAGCAAGGTCGAGGGCTATGCGCACTTGCAATGGAGAATGGCACTTTAAGAGTTCTCGTTGTGGAGAATGAGCACCTCAAGAAGGTTCTTGAAATGCAAACAACACGCTTGATGCACCTTGAGAATGAAGTTCAAGAATGTAAGCGCTCTCTTGTTGACGTGAATGTATTGAAAGAGTGCTTGAGCAAAGTTGAGAGTGATCATGTATTGAAAGAGGAAATGATAGATACAATACAACATGATGTATGTGAGATGAGAAATGCATCCAAATCATGGGCTGATATATGTAAGGATAATGTGGTTTCTACATCTCCTATCACGCAAGCCGTTGTCCAAGCAAAGAATGTAGAGAATGTGGACACTCAAGAATTGTAAGAACGGTAAAAACGCCCAAAAAACATCGTCATTCGTGGAATCAAGGAGGAAATCATGGGAACACCCCAATCTCTTGCAGTTGCTATTGAATAGTTTTTTGCTACATACTTTGTCATGTCTGGAAACATGGCTTATGGTGCACATCGAGTTGGAAAACAAGGAGTCCCTTGCTCGGGAGAAAGACATATTGTATGTATCATGGCTGATGAGGTAAAGAGAGAGATCATTCTTGACAATAGTTTGATCTACCTCAAGGGAACGGGTTCTAATGTATATGAGGATCGCACTCTTATGCAACAAAATGTACGTCACAAAGCATATGAGAAAAGAAAAAAGAAGGTTAAGGTGTCATCTCAAAAAGAAAATTCACTTGAGGAGGATGCAAGTCCACCCAACAAATAGCGACACATGATCTATGAGACCAACTCACGCTTGCGAATAAGCCTTTGGAATTGTAACGGGTATACATGGAATGCGGGAATCGGCATTGATGAGATTACCAATGACTACGATGTGATACTTCTTGTTGAAACATGGGAGCATGATGCACAACAAATTCTTGGATTTGACAAATACGATGTGCTTTCTTTGATGTGGGCCAAAAATGCAAAGCAACGTAGAGGCCAAGGAGGCATAGCATGTATGACCAAAAAGGGTTTGAAACATGTTTCCATTATCAAAGAAGATAAGTATAAACGCTACTTATGGCTGAAAATGAGTCCACCAAACGATCAAGTCATGTTTGTGGCTGGTTGCTACATTCCTTAGTAGGACTCCAACTTTTATGCTCACTTGGATATGGATAGAGATCAGCCCTTTGTTGAACTAGAGGAAGACATTGCTCATTACAAGGACTAGGGTGAAGTCATTGTCTTTGGAGACATAAATGCTCGCACAAATACGTTACAACACGACACACAAGTCGATATGCCTCATGTCTCAAGAAGAATGGATGACTCATATATGTACAATCAAAGTTCTAATGATGCAAAAGAACTAGATCACTATAAAAAGTCACTTCTACATATGTGCAATGGTACCGGAATGCTCATCGCAAACAGTGTATCTCTATGGCAAGGCACGAATGAATTTACATGTAGAAAGCACAATGGTGATAGCGTGATTGACTATATGTTGTTTTCAAAAGCTACTCTAGAATGCATACAAAGCTTTACACTTGGTGAATGGAATCCGGAATCGGATCATAGGATGTTATGTATTGACCTCAACTGTGGTAAAAGACCCAAGCATGTAGCCTCCAATCATGATGTGAATTATTTGTACCTACATCTAGACTTCAAACGAGCACTTATATATGCTGATATGGTGGACCAAATGTTAAGCATGACAGAGCATCAAGAGAGCCCAATATTAGAATGAAAGTGGAACGTTTTCAAAGAAGTAATTTGCTCTTGTGTGAAGGGATGCTTTTTGGTGAAACACATGTTTTGCAAAAGGTCTAAGAAGGGTAGCACCAAGAAGAAATGGTATGACATAGAATGTAGTCAAGTCCGAAAACACTTGCTAAGGTTGGATGTAAGCAAAGACAAGGAAGTTTTCTTAGAACATTCACACACATACAAAGTACTTGTTCAAAAAAAGAGGAGAAGGTGGGAAGTCAAAAAACAACTTCTTTTAGCACAAGAGAAAGCACATGCATGTAGCAAGTTTTGGCAAAATCTAAAAGACAAGCGTGTTGAGAGCTTTGATGACTTGACTCTTGAGGATATGTATACGCATTGCAAGAACCTCTATGAGCAACCCAATGTTGATAAGATGGAGTGTTGTAGCTCCCTTCCATTTATGCCTCCCTTCTTTATCATTGAAGATGTATGCCGTGCGCTTGAGAAACTTGCTACTCGCAAGGCAAGGGACCTCCAAGGTGTCAAGGTTGAAATGATTAAATGGACAAGCAAGAAAACACAATATTGGATACGCGATATGTTTAACCTTGCACTTCAGCATAGCATACCTCATGATTGGAGTGCAAATTGGATCAAACCTTTGCACTATAATGGTTGGTTCTTTGATGGCAAAGTTATTTGGATGTATCATGGAGATGAAGATAAGCGAATGGGTTGAAAAGAACGACAAATGTGTGTTTGGCCAAGTAGGTTTTCAAAAGCATCATAGCACTATTGATCACCTTGTCACGCATCTTGATTAAAAGGAAAAAAGTTGTATTGTTGCTTTTTGGATTTCAAGAAAGCTTTTGACATGGTACCCTGAGAAAATATTTGGAGACGTATACAAAGCCTCAAGTGCTGAGAGAATTTATGCATGCAGCCTTTCGCATCTACCAAAAAGTGATATATTGACTTGGTCAAGGATGCATTTTACTTGGTCAAGGATGTGTTGATCGACTCCCAAGTTAATGAGGACTTCTTACAACGCCAATGTATCACGGCTTGGGAGAAATCCGGAGGTTCTCGCTTCAGCCATTACACCACACACATTGCCCCAAACTACAAATCTCTCTTCTTCTCTGAACGAGGTAACCAAACATCCTTGAGCCCATCCCGTTGAGTACGATCCGCACCATTGCCTCCATTCGTATTAGCTCCCATTCTCTACGCTGTGAGACAGGATGTTGGGGCACTGGTGAGGAGTCTCATCGACTTTGCACCTTATGCCATTGTCAAATGCAAGAGAGTGAGTACTAAACACTACTTGAGTGCTCAGATTTTGACCACATTAGGTCCTCTTTTCCCCATATATTCAGTCATGAGATCTCCCTACATACCTTCCTCTCCCAACCACGATGTGGACTCTCTATTGTGATGCTCATTTCAGCTATTTTTGAGCATCAAGAGTCACTTATGACCTCCACTCACACCACGTGACATGTTCATTTGGTCCCATAGGTCATATTTGACCTCCTAGGACCATAATAGAACTCTCTCTCTCTCTCTCTCTCTCTCTCTCTCTCTCTCTCTCTCTCTCTCTCTCTCTCTCTCTCTCAATCTATTTCCTAACAAATCTACCACGCACATTTATTTGCAAACAAAGCTTGCATATTACAACAACGAGCAAGAAGATTGCATCAATGTCACTAAGAAACCTAGGGCAAATGAATGAGGTATGTCTCTCTCTTTCTTGATTTGTTTCTTCATTTATGTATGTAAATGTGTGTGTGTGTGTGCGTATTTGTATGTGTGTGTATATGCACGTGTGTCCACCCCATTAGGGAAAGGGGGGGGGGGGGGGGGGGGGGGGGGGGGGGGGGGGGGGGGGGTTTATGTTTAGTGATTACCTTAGGTTGTAGAAAGCTTGTCCATTAGGTTGAGCTTCGAAAGACAAATGCGATAAATGTTAGGAAATAAGACGTAGCTAAATAGATAATTGAGTAGATTACTTAATGGAGAGAGACAGATTTACATACACGAGATTATAGAGTAGAGAGAGAGAGAGAGTACACACAATATACGTGGTTCACCCAATGTGGGCTACGTCCATGGGAAAGCAGCCACTCAATGGCTTTAGTACTTCAAAACAAGAAGTAGTTTACAAAGGGACTATACCCTTAATGGAGCTCCCGCCTTGCTTCACTCTCACCACCTCACACCCACCTTGTTGCATCAACTTCACACTCTGAAATGTGTGTAGAAATGGCCTCCTTTTATAGGCCAAAAGGGATGCCCTCTCTCATGAGAGGCAGCCATGTGTAGCCGTCCTTGTGTGAGTAAGTCCAAATCGGACCCTCCAATCCGCCCATGTGTGGCCGCCTTTGTGTAGACAAATCCGCTTTTGAATTCGGCCACCGGCCACCGGCCATTGACTACCGGCCACCGGCCGGTCGATTTCCGACCACTTTCCGGCCGTCGGCCGGCCATAATATTCCGGCGAAAAGGAATATTCTGGCGAGGAAAAAAAAGTCTCGGGGGCCCCCGAGGCCTCTAAAGTTGCCCCTGAATTTTGACTGTGAAAATTTTGGTTTCCGGTGAGTGATTTTCCTTCCCGCACGATGGCTTCTCCTCATGGGGGCCTTACAAATGTACGCTTTTACCACAGAAAATTACAAGGGGTAAATCAGGCTCCATACTTAACAATCTCCCACTTGGAGACTGATCTCCAAACCAAACCTGTGACTGCTTTCCATCCTAGCTTCTTATTCTTGAATGCCGATTGAAGATGAGCAAAAGCTCAACTTCTCCTTGTTTGACCACCTTTGTAAACATGTCTGCAGAATTTTCACTTGTATGCACCTTTCCTAGATTTAGTTGTCCCTCTTCCAAAAGAGTGCGTATGAAGTGATATCTCACCTCAATGTGCTTTGTCCTTGAGTGAAAGGCTGAGTTCTTCGCAAGATGGATAGCGCTTTGGCTATCACTGTACAAGACACAATTGTCTTGTTTGAATCCAAGCTCTTCTAAGAATCTGTGAAGCCACAGAATTTCTTTACTTGCTTCCGTCATTGCTACATACTCTGCTTCCGTGGTAGAAAGTGAGACCACTTTCTGCAGCTTTGAAGCCCAGCTTACTGTTGTGCCTCCAACCATGAAGACATAGCCAATAGTGCTCCTTCGAGTATCTTTGTCACCTAACATATTTGCATCAGCATACCCTTCTAGAAAAATACCAGTTCCTCCAAAATGCAAAGCATTTGTTGTTGTCCCTTTTAGATACCTAAGTATCCACTTCACAGCTTGCCAATGCTCTTTACCTGGGTTGTCCATGAACCTACTCACAACTCCCACTGCATGTGCAATGTCTGGCCTTGTCCAGACCATAGCATACATTAGAGAACCTATCATTGCAGCATATGGAACTATAGACATATAGGCTATCTCCTCTTGTGTCTTTGGACACATATCCTTCGTTAGTTTAAAGTGACCAGCCAAAGGTGTAGAAACTGGTTTTGCATTTTGCATTGCAAACCTTTCTAGTATCTTCTTGATGTAATCTTCTTGAGATAGCTTTATTGTCTTCTTCGTCCTGTCCCTTGATATTTTCATACCAAGTATCCTCTTTGCAGCACCTAAATCTTTCATTGAAAAAGATTTAGACAGCTCCTCTTTTAGGTCTTTGATGTCCTGCATGTTAGCACTTACAATCAACATGTCATCAACATACAACATTAGGATGATGAATTTCCCATCTCCCAAATTCTTCGTGTAGACGCAGTGATCCGAGTTGCATCTTGTGAATCCATGATCCAACATCCATCGATCAAACTTCAAGTACCATTGTCTTGATGCTTGCTTCAAACCATACAAGCTCTTCTTTAATCTGCAAACCATTTTCTCCTTATCTTTTTCTTCATACCCCTTTGGTTGAAGCATGTAGATTTCCTCCTCTAAGTCACCGTGAGGGAATGCCGTATTTACATCCATTTGCTCGAGATTTAGATCATGATCAGCCACAAGGCTTAAGACAAGCCTAATTGAGTTCATTTTTACAATAGGAGAAAATATTTCATTGAAGTCAATACCTTTCTTTTGAGAGAACCCTTTTACCACAAGCCTAGACTTGTACCTTTTCTTCCCACCTTCTTCTTCCTTCAGCTTGTACACCCATTTGTTTTGAAGTTCCCGCTTACCTTTAGGAAACTCAACCAACTCCCATGTTTGGTTGCGATGTAGTGAGTCCATCTCCACTTGCATGCTCTTCATCCATTCTTCTTTGGATTCATGTTGCATAGCTTCTTCGTATGATTCCGGCTCTCCAGAATCTGAGATCAAGAGATGGTTGAAGGAAGGAACAAACCTTTCTGGAGGTCTACTTGCTCTTGTAGATCTTCGGGGAATAGGTTGAGGCTCCTCATTTGGTTGACGTTGTTGCACATTGTCACCGTTTGCAGTCCTTGAGTCTTCACCGTCCTCAAGCTCCATGTACTCATCACCTGTTTCTTTTGTTTGTTTTCTTTCCAAGTAATCTTTGTACATATTTTGTTCGTTAAAAATTACATCCCTACTCCTTAAGATTTTACCATCTTCAGGATTCCATAGGCGATACCCAAAGTCACCTTCTCCATAGCCAATGAAGAAACACTTTTTGGACTTTGCATCTAGCTTTGATCTTAGGCTTCTATCTATGTGCATGAAAGCCTCACACCCAAACACTTTGAGAAATGCATAATTCACCGGTTTACCTGTCCATGCCTCTTCTGGAACTCCCCCATCCAATGCCGTTGAGGGTGACCTATTGATTAAGTACACAGACGTACTTACAGCTTCCGCCCAAAGCTCAAGCGGTAGGCCTGCATGTAGCCGCATGCTTCGTGCTCGCTCCATGATGTCCTGTTCATCCTTTCCGAAATCCCATTTTGTTGAGGTGTCCTTGGGGTTGTCCTTTGCCTCCAAATGCCATTGCTAGCACAAAAGCTTTCAAAAGCTTGGCTGCAATATTCGCCTCCATTGTCGGATCTAAGGCATTTAACCTTGGTACCTATTTCATTCTCCACAAGGGCTTTCCACCTTTGAAATATGGAAAATACATCGGATTTATTCTTCATGACATAAACCCATGTTTTTCTAGTTGCATCGTCTATGAATGTTACATAGTACAATGAGCCACCAAGTGATGGTGTACTTGCAGGACCCCAAACATCAGAATGAACCAACTCAAGTTTTTTATTTTTTCTTTCACTTCCTGATTTTTGAAATTTTACCCTCTTTTGTTTACCATAAACACAATCTTCACAGAACTCTAAGTCCACTTCTTTCAAACCTGGTGGAAACTTCTTTGTTTGAAGGATTTGCATTCCTTTGGCACTCATATGCCCAAGCCGGTAGTGCCACACCGCACTGTCAACTTCTGTAGTTGCTGCACAAGCTAAAGGTTGAGTGCTAACAGTACACAAGTAAAGTGTACCGACCTTTTCTCCCTTGGCAACCACCAAAGATCCCTTTGAGATCTTCCACCGTTTGTTTCCGAATGCAATGTTGTGACCTTCATCGTCCAATTGTCCTGTAGAGATCAAATTTTTGTGAAGAGAAGGAACATGCCTAACATCTTTAAGCTTCCACTCATTTTTGTTAGCAGTTTTGACAGAAACTGTACCTTTGCCGACAATCTCACAAGCTTCATCATCTCCCAAGTATACATACCCAAAATTACCTTTGGTGTAGTCTTGGAAATGTTGCTTGTGTGGTGTCGCATGGAATGAAGCCCCAGAATCTACTATCCAGGAATTAGACACATTGACTAATGAGAGAATTAGAGCATCTTGCTCTACTTTACCTGCCACATTGGCCTCTGATGTTGGCTTGTTGTCTTGAGACTCTGCCTCCTTCTTCTTCTTGGACCAGCAATCCTTCTTGACGTGGCCCTTCTTGCCGCAGTTCCAACATTCAAGAACTGACTTTGTGCGTGACTTGCTCCGTCTTGAGCGATCACGACCCTTTTGGTTTTTGAACCTCTCCTTAGGCCTTCCTCTTGTTTCCACTGACAGTGCAGCACTTGATGATTCTCATGTGCTTCTCCTTCGCATTTCCTCGCTTAGGAGAACACCCACAACATCATCAAACTTAAGAGTATTTGTGCCAGAAATAGAATTACTTACAGCCATCACAAGGCTGTCCCAACTATCCGATAGAGATGATAGTATAAGGAGAGCTCACACTTCGTCATCAAAATTGATTTTCACCGATCGAAGTTGACTTATGTTTGTGTTAAAGTCATTTAGGTGTTCTGCAACTGAACCATTCTCTGCCATCTTTAGATTGAACAAGCGCTTCATAAAAAATACCTTATTGGATGCCGATGGTTTCTCGTAGAAGTCGTCAAGTGACTTCATCAAGTCCTCCGTGGTCTTCATCTCCGAAACATTGAAGTCCACCGTTGACGCCAAGCTTAACCAGATTGTTCCCAGTGCCTTTCGATCAAGGACAATCCATGCTTCATTTGCCATTGTTGTGGGCTTCTTTGCAAGACCGCCTAGTGGCAAATAGAGGTCCTTCTGGTAGAGATACTCTTCAATCTGCATCTTCCAATGTTGGTAGTTTTTGTCGTTGAACTTCTCAATCTTGAGCTTCCCTTCCTCCGCCATAACTCCCACTCAATTCAAGGAGTCCTTTCCTTGAGATAATTTAGCTACGAGCAAACCTTCCTCTGATACCAGTTGTTAGGAAATAAGACGTAGCTAAATACATAATTGAGTAGATTACTTAATGGAGAGAGACAGATTTACATACACGAGATTATAGAGTAGAGAGAGAGAGAGAGAGAGAGAGTACACACAATATACATGGTTCACCCAATGTGGGCTACGTCCATGGGAAAGCAGCCACTCAATGGCTTTAGTGCTTCAAAACAAGAAGTAGTTTACAAAGGGATTATACCCTTAATGGAGCTCCCGCCTTGCTTCACTCTCACCACCTCACACCCACCTTGTTGCATCAACTTCACACTCTAAAATGTGTGTAGAAATGGCCTCCTTTTATAGGCCAAAAGGGCTGCCCTCTCTCATGAGAGGCAGCCATGTGTAGCCGTCCTTGTGTGAGTAAGTCCAAATCGGACCCTCCAATCCGCCCATGTGTGGCCGCCTTTGTGTAGACAAATCCGCTTTTGAATTCGGCCACCGGCCACCGGCCATTGACTTCCGACCACCGGCCAACCAACCGATCGATTTTCGACCAGTTTCCGGCCGCCGTCCGGCCATAATATTCCGACGAAAAGGAATATTCCGGCGAGGGAAAAAAAGTCTCTGGGCCCCCCGAGGCCTCTAAAGTTGCCCCTGAATTTTGATTGTGAAAATTTTTGTTTCCGGTGAGTGATTTTCCTTCCCACACAATGGCTTCTCCTCATAATGGGGGCCTTACAAATGTGCGCTTTTACCATAGAAAATTACAAGGGGTAAATCAAGCTCCATACTTAATAGTAAACCCCCTTCGATGAGGTCATTGCAAATGAATCGAAACTCCTCTTCAAATCGAATGTGTGTGTGTGTGTGTGTGTGTGTGTGTGTGTGTGTGTGTGTGTGTGTGTGTGTGTGTGTGTGTGTGTGTGTGTGTGTGTGTGTGTGTGTGTGTGTGTGCGCGTGTGCGTGTGCACGCCTGCGTGTTGTTGTGTTTGTGTGAGAGAGAAGGTGGAGAGAGATTGACAAGGGAGAGAGAGAGTGAGGGTGTGGGAGGTGTAGGAGGGGGGAGGGAGCTTCAAGCAGGGGCGATGGCGGAGAGGAAGAAGGCAAGGTATGCCTACCCTTCTCTCTTTTTTCTAGGCGCCAGGCATTAGCACGACTATTATTGTGGATTTACCGCATTCATTATCGCGATTATTGTCACACAACGTCATTTCAACGGATACAAATGTATCGGGGGGGGGGGGGGGGGGGGGTTTACAAACCACCCCCTTTACCCTTAGATATTAATTAAAAAAAATTAGCTTTTTGAGTTTTTTTATGAAGACTTTTAATTTTTTTATGAGTACTTATTTTTGTAGTACTTTTAGATATTTTTTTAGTGCATATTTAAAGTACTTTTAGATATTTGCGATTAAAAAATTAACCCATTGAGTGCGCACAAAAATTGTACTTTATACAAAAAAAATAAAGACACTCATTGCACTTTATTCTCTTTGACTATATAGACATTTTTTGGTTGAAATATATTTATTTTTTAATTAATTGTTTATTTTTTAGGGCACATATGACTAAAAAAAAAAGTGTCGCGTGTGCACGACGTCGATTGGGATGATGATGGCCCCCCTGGAGGGCCTGAACGCGATTGAATATGACTCAAAACAAAACTCCCTTGTCCTTGTGCCAAGTGCAAAAGGGCAATCCCTCTCTTCAGGTGCATTGCATTGGAGCACATGGAGAACGAAGGGCTTTGGCATCCTCAAAAAAGCACTCGGAGAGATGAGAGCGCCACTCACCCCTCCCTTGAGGAGGTGTCCCATTGGTCTATGTTCGGTGGTGGTGCATCAACGCGCAAAGTCGAACGACAGAGGCAAGAGCTATTGGATGAATTAGGTGCACCACATGGTGATCCTCCCAGTAGCTCTACTTCAACAGCTCCTTTCCCCTCTCAATTGCACTATGAAATAGAGAATGAGCACATGTTCGACATGTGTGATGAGTTACTAGCTCATGAACACGAGGTCTGCGAGGAGGATTGCCAGCCATGCACTCAAAGAGCAGCAGCAACGGAGGATAGATTGATGGTGAGTGCCCGAACACCTCTTTACGAGGATGCACAGTACTCGGTGCTCCGGGCATCATTTCCTCTTCAACTCAAGAATTGTTGGCTGCTTTGAGTTCAAGAGATCCATTCGTCAAGGTCGTCCTGTAGCTCCTCTTTGGTTGCCGCATGCACTCACCCCATTATTGTGATGTTGGAAGATGTGGTAGCAAGTGGGTAGATTCAAGGGCTACAAATCTAGGATGGCAAACAACTGATTGTGAAAATGTTTGCATATGACTTGCTACTCTTCCTACAAGCGGATGATAACAATGTTAGTCTTGACTTGGAGATTGTCTAGGTGTTTGCTATAGCGTCAGGGTCTCAATGTAGCATAGAAAAATCAAGGCTTATCTCTTTAACAGAAGGTGAAAATTTTGATGTTGCACGAATTGGGCTGGAGAGGTTTTGAAGAGACGCAAAATTTTTTCCAACTCGGGATACCATTTGGAGAAGGAATCACTCACAAGACTTTCTTTGATTGGGTTCAAGACAAAATAAAAAAGAAAATGAAGCATTGGGAGCTCATCCTGATTCCTTTCCACTACACAGCTACGGTAATTAATACCTTCTTCATCCCATACTTAACTTCACCTCGGCAATCCTACAATTATCCCAGAAAAATTGGAGGTCTTTTTTGAAACCAATTAAGGAGTTCTTATGGAGGAATAAGTTGACTACAAGTAGACCCTGGTGGCAATGGGGTAAATGGATGGCTATCGCCAAATCAAGAGCTCAGTGTGGACTGGGCATACTTAACCCTATTAGTCATGATCTAGCTCTATGTGCTAAATTCTTTTGCACCCTCGCCAATCCTATTGAGAGTTGGGCTACCATGGCAAGAGAAATGTTAATGGAAGCCTGAATGAAATCCAAAGGGCGGTTATGGTCTAATCTCAACCTCCAAAACAGACTTCTCTTCCCCCCTCTGGAGTGAAGGCTCAAGTAGTTGGCTTTACTGGGAAGTTTATTGATAAATGTTGTAAAGTGAAAATTAGATATTGGAAAGGGATGGAAAGGGACGGCTAAGCATTGGTCTTTGTGGGGCCCAATTGTGGAATACTTGAGCCTTGATAATTGTTGGGGTGGTAAAGCCCAATGTGCCGCGCCTAAGTTGGGTAGCCAGAGACTAACCAGGAACTAACACTGACCATTCATTCTACATAAAACAATAAGAACTCATAACCCTAGCACTATTGTGTTTGGAGTCCACCCAAACCTGTGTCTCATCTCTTCTTCTCTCTTCTCCATTGCTGCACACACACACACACACACGCTCTTGCACACGTACTTCAACTGGTATCAGAGCTCAGGGATTGGGAGCACCATTGGAGCTCAGTGGGAAAGCAGACAGAGAAGCAACAAAAACTGCAACACGTTTTGTAGATCTGTTTTGGCCTATCAAAACGTCTTTATTCAAGCCGATTCCCATTTGAATTGACCAGTTTTTTATCCTCTCCAACTTTTCAAAAGAAAGTTTTCTCAAAATCTGCATCAATTTTGAGATACGTCACTCAGATTGCCTGTAGGTCGTGACGTACAAGCTGCAATTTTTTATAGATATGTTTTGACCTATAAAAATAACTTATTTCATGTCCATTCCCTCAGGTCCCAACCATTTTCACATGGTCTACAACTTTGCAGAAGGAAGTTTTTGCAAATTTTACATAGTTTGAGATATATTTAGTTTAGACAGCAGGGTGGTCTACCTTCGTCAATTCTTCTGCGTAGAGGTTTTCATTGCAGACTCTTTTTGCAATCTCTGTCACATGCATATTTGATGTAAGATCTTGAGGGTTTGTTAAATCAGACAAACTGCCATAGCGATTACAGAAAAGGGTTTATGTGGTTGATGTAAGATCTTATGCGGTTTATGTATTGTGATGGAAATATGCAAAACCTATTGTTGAGGGTCGTGGTAAGGTTTTATTGAGCTGGGGGATTTTCAAATGTGGATATCCTTTTGGTGATATAGGTTTTGGAGTGAGCCCTCAACATCCCCATAGTTTTGGTATCGACATAGGATGTATGTTTATGCGGTTAGTGCAGTATTAGTGTGCATCTGCTGACCTGCCATTGTTGGCATTGTTGTCATCTTTATGCGTATGCGTTTGACAGTGTTCAGTTGGTCAGAGACACTCTTCTAGAGTTAGAGACATTGACAGTGACAGTCCTTTGAGATTCTATCTTTCCAGTTTAGCCACATTGATCAGCGTTTCAGTCATTGTACACATTTGTTTTGGGTTCAGAAGTCAGTTTTACAAGGGAGACTCTGCCAAAAAAAAAGAGGTTTTCTATCATCTTCTTTAGTACAGCGGATCTATCACTTTTTTTCCTTGTTGAGTGATGGCTTCATCATCAGAGAACTCTTTGTTCAACATTGAGAAGTTAGATGGCACTAGCTTTCCATTTTGGAAGGAACAAATTTACAATGTCTTAGTACAGAAGAAGCAGATCCGGCCAATAAAGATGAAGGGGATAAAGCCTGAGGATATGGATGAGTATGATTGGCAGGAGTTGGATGAGCTTGCCAGGTCCACCATCATGTTGACTTGTCAAAGAATGTGTACTTCAATGTGAACATGGAAAAGACTAGCTATGAGCTGTGGAAGAAGTTATATGACTTGTATGAGAAGCAAAGTGCAGCATCACATATTTATTGACTGAAAAAGTTAGTTGATTTGAAGATGGATGAGGGCACACCCATGTGTAACCATCTCAGTGCAATTTTCAGTCAGCTTTCTACACAAGGAGTCAATTTTGACAATTCAATCAAAGCAATGTTCTTGCTAGTTACGTTACCAAAAAGTTGGGATACTTTTCGCACAGTTATAAGTAACTTAGCACCTCCTCATGATTTAACATGTGCTGATGTTGAGGGCAGTTTGCTTACCGAAGAGGTTAGCAGGAAGAATCTTGATGCTTCTCATGGTACTAGTAATGCTCTCATTGTTTGTGGTTGCTCACAGGAAAAGAGAAAGCAGAATCAGAGAGGAAATATTGTAGCAAATCTTGTGGCCAAAAGACATTGAGTGCTATCATTGTCACAAAAAGGATCATATGAAGAAAGACTGTTGAAAGTGGAAACAGAACAAAGGAATCAAACTTGGAAGTTGGTTCGGTTGCCTAAAGGTAAAAAGGCATCACCATGCAAATGGGTGTATAAGCAAAAAATTACACCTCATGATAATAAACCCAAGTACAAGGCATGACTTGTTGCTAAAGGATTTAAGCAGCATCAGGGTATTGACTTTGATGAGATCTTTTCTTCGGTTGTCAAGATGACTACTTTGTGGTGTGTACTTGTGTTGGTTGCTAAAGAAGACATGGAACCTGACCAGATGGATGTCAAGACGGTGTTCTTGCATGGTGATCTTCAAGAAGAAGTTTATATGCAGCAGCCATAAGGTTTTGTGGAGAAGGGCAATGAAGACTTGGTGTCTCAGTTAGAAAAGACTCTTTATGGTCTAAAACATTCATCAAGAGAGTGGTATCATAAATTCTATTCGTTCATGCTCTCTCAATGCTACAAATGTAGCAATATGGATCATTGTCTCTACACTAAGCGAGCTAAAGATGGTAATTTGCTGATTTTCATCCTTTATGTGGATGATATGTTAATTGCCGGGAAATGAAGGTATGAGATTTCAGCCTTGAAGTCAGAAGTACATGAAAACTTTGAAATGAAAGTTCACCCATGACATGCAAACTTTGAAATGAAAGACATGGGTGAAGCAAACCATATCCTTGGCATACACATTAGGCGAGACAGATGCAAGAAATTGGTCTATTTGTCTCAATCTGAGTACATTGCTAAAGTGCTCAAATATTTCAATATGGAGAGGGAGAAGGCATTGAGTACTCCATTGCCTCCATATGTGAAACTTTCTAAAAATGATTGCCCTAAGACTAAAGAGAAAAAGGCTGAAATGGCACAAGTGCCTTATTCATCTGTAGTTCGGAGTTTGATGTATGCTATGATTGCTACACATCCTGATATTGCTTTTGCAGTGGGAGTTGTTAGCAGATGTATGTCAAATCTAGGCAAGAAACAATGGGAGGCAATGAAAGGGGTTATGCAATATTTGCCTGGTACAAAAGACGTGCATTTTCTTTGGAAGAAAGGAAGCATGTGTAATGGGTTACACGGATGCATATTATGCAGGAGACTCGGACAAGAGAATATCCACTGCAGGCTATGTTTTTGAGTTCACTGGAGGTGCAGTTTCATGGCGATCTTGTTTGCATTATTGTATTACCTTGTCTACTACAAAGGTTGAATATGTTGCAGCTTTAGAAGCTTGCAAGGAAGGTATATGGCTTGGTCGGCTGGTGGGAGACTTGGGAATCAATTTTGAGATGCATGTGCTACATTGTGATAGCCAAAGTGCTATACAATTGGCAAACAATCCAATGTTTCATGCAAATACAAAGCATGTGGGTGTGAAGTATCATTTCATTCGTGAGGTTCTTAAGGACAAGTGATTGCAGCTTGCCAAGATTCACACCACTTAGAATCCTACTGATCTTCTAACAAAGGGCTTACCTTCACAACGGTTTGCACATTATCGGGCACTCATGGTCATTGGGTAGATGATCATGGCCATTGTCTACCTGTATTGTATGTATATATACATGGTCACCCCAGCTTAAAGGCACATTGTTCTTTAAGTTGGAGTTTGTTGGGGTGGTAAAGCCCAATGTGCCACGCCTATCTGTTGGGCGACCGGAGACTAACCGAGAACTAACACTGACCATTCATTCTACATAAAACAATAAGGAATCATAACCCTAACATTATTGTGTTTGGAGTCCACCCAAACATGTGTCTCATCTCTTCTTCTCTCTTCTCCATTGTTGCACACACACACATATGCTCTCGCACACGCACTTCAATAACCACTGCGTGGAAATTGCCAATAATTTGAATAACAAGGGTCTAGGTACCTTGGATGCTCTATGGAATGAACAAAAATGGGATTGGAAAACCTTAGTGCATCTAAAGATCTTTTGCAACCTAATGCTCCAAGAGGAAGACCTCGTCGCAAAGCTTCTAAAAAGAATTTCACTCCTCACCCGCCCCCCTTGCTCAACATCATTGGATTGGAAAGCGTGGAAGTGTCCAAGATAGAGACTGTTTAATTCACCCAGGACCGTTTACAAAAAGCTATGCTTTGAGGAGGAGTGGATTGATCACCTCAACATGATTTGGTCCAAAAAGTGGGCTGCAAGCAAATGGGGCCTAGTTCTTGGGAATATCAGGAGGGCCAAGTGTGACAAAGGAGACAAAGTCTTTCTCTGGAGATTTTTTGTTTGGATTCATTTCGAGTGGTGACAAGCCAAGCTAGGGGTCTTGCCAATGGGTCTTGCATCCGATGCAAGCACCCAAATGAATCACTTGTGCACCTGTTTTGGGACTGTTCAAAAAATAGGGATTTCACGGGCGCTATCTGCAGGAAGGTACACTCACCTCTAGAAACCCTTTTCTTTAGGCGTGACCTCGCTATGGGATCCAGGTCCATCGATGGTTTGGATCTTTTGACTGAAATTTTCCTAGTAAGAGCCACGGTATTGAGAGTTATTTGGCAATTTAGGAATGCATTAGTGTTTTCAAGGAAAGTGTGAGCCCCTAGACATTAATGTTCTAGAAGCGTGCTTCTGGAGATTACATTGTAATCAGGTAAAGATATAAGGATGGTCAAATCACCTCTAATGTATTCTTTCTTGGTTAACCTTGTGCAAAGGATATGACAAGGCTCTTTGTAACTTTCTAGTTTTTTAGAAATCCTAGCTCAATTGAGCACTTTTTTAAAAAAAGGATTCTTGGAGACACTAAGCCAGGCAATTTCATCATTTGCCTCAATGAAACCCTCACCTCGGTGTCTAGATCTCAGCTCTATTTGACGTGCATGATCTAGGGAGTGCTCCAAGCGGTCGTTGCAAGGGAGGGTTATCTGTTGCGGGCTTGAGAGATGCTGTGCATAATAGATCTAGCATTGAAAGCGGGGACTTGCAGTTGCAAGAGAGTGGGGATGTGCTCCGGGGGAGGGGGGGCTGGCCACACACTTCTCCTCTTCTTTGACATCTTCATCGGCCTCTTTATCTTTTACTACAGGGTGTGGTGACCACCCTTCCCTTGTTCAAGGGTCATCCTTGCTCACCTGGCCTTATTGAGGTGTGTTGTGGCTCGTCTATGGTGTAGTGGCAAGCGGTCTCCTAGTGGTAGCGGGCTTAAATTGGTGGTGCATCTACATGCACAATACGAGTTTGGTTGGTCTTGTGGTGGGGCTTAGATCCCCTACCTGGCCTGTTTCTTCTTGTTTTGTTTGGGAGGTTCATGTCTTTCTATGGTGGGTATGGATCTTGTCCATGTGCATGCGTAGGCAGTGGCAGGGTTGTTCGTGCTGGTGGTTTCATATGGGATTGCTATTGGGGCATGTTTTTTCTGAGGGTTTTGGTATGCTAGTTTTCTCTACTTTGCTAGCTCTCTTTTTGTCTCCCTTGTTAATACTTGATGTGGGCACAACAAGCCTTATGTGAAGAGGGTTGTTGTGGTGGATCCCTATTAAGTGCTAGCAGGATATGGACTTTGTTCGGATGTATCGGCAATACTTTGTGATATTTAATTGTATGGGTTTTGAGCTTCCATGTAAAAAGCTTGGTTATGGTTGTCTGTAAGCTTGTCTATGGTTTTGTGATGGTGTTGGGATGCCATGGTTGGGGTGAGCATGGCTAAGTATGTATTTCTTTGTTATCATGGTTATGGTTGTCTGTAAGCTTGTCTATGGTTTTGTGATGGTGTTGGGATGCCATGGTTGGGGTGAGCATGGCTAAGTATGTATTTCTTTGTTATCATTAATATAAAATCACTCGCACCTGTGAGTTTGGCAAAAAAGAAAAAGATTCTTGGAGACACTTGTCAAGCCATAAAATTTGAACGACCTTCACCCATAGTGCACTAAGGCCTTTAGCAGGCCTATAAATTCACTACCAAAGAAACTCTAAGAGTTAGAAATGCTGGTGCAACCAAAGTTGGTTGAAGCTAAGAGATGGTCTATGCCAGGCAAAGGGTGCAATCAAGTGCAGTGCAGAAGGCTAGGGTAGGTGCCAAGACCCTAGGCAGCCAAAGGGTAGCAAGAATGTATGCTTAAAGCGGCTTTTTAGGCCAAAGGTGTTGCGGGATAGTTCAGATGGGATGGCAGGTCAAAGTGTCCGAAATGCCAAATCATTGTCCTAGACTGTAGTGTTCAGTGTGTTATAGAAGCCGATCTAGACGGCTCGTCAAACAGAGCCCTGGTGCTAAAGATATTGCAGTTTAAAGGAGTATGTAGCAGATCCTCAACGGACAGGGAAGCTAGGGACAGGTGGCTCGGCCTGATATCAGTAAATGCATGTGTGATGCTCAAGTTGTGGGGCATTCCGGTCTTTTCGGATTGCGAATCAGAGCTCTGGATAGCAAGTTATGGCCGTTAGAAGATTTCCCGGGGGCCGGGTCTGAGCCCACTTGGTGCATTGAAGGGTGTGCCATCTGGCATCTTTTCAGCCTCACCAAAGTTCTCGATGGTAATGTGCATCATGAGGAGCTAGTATGGATCAATGGTTCGTCAAACAGACACTTGGTTAGCAGGATACGGCAAGATCAAATTAGGGACAGTTGGCAGGGGAGTGCATGTGGATGATTTTCTCAGTTTTGATGGCCTTGAAAAGAGAGCTCAAAAGGATTGGAGTGCGGGGAGATTTTCCTATCCCTGGGACCGACACAGCAAAGATTCGGCACGGCTCGACAGCACGAAGTTCCGGCACGTGGGCAAGATATGGGCTCCGGGAAAAAGCAAGGCCAAGTAGGCCAAGGCCAAAAGGGAGGAGGAGTCGGAGAGAGAGAGAGAGAGAGAGAGAGAGAGAGAGAGATTCAAAGATGGTTCAATGGTCCAGTGCCAAATAGTCCACCCAAAGGTGTAAAAATGAAGGTGGAGAAAATAAAAAAATGAAAAGTCTAGGGGGCAATAGCGACATCGCTAATGCCCCCCCCCCCCCCCCCCCCAAGTGCAAAGAGTGAAAAGGAGAGAGATAGAGCAAGGCGGTGCCCTCTTTCCCAAAAAATTGCCAATTCAAGGTGCCAAGTTGACCAATTAAATTGTAAATTCCCAAATTAAAGCCCCCCCTATAAAAGTCAAAATTAGATCGAAAAAAGGGCTTTTTCTTGGCCTTTTGGAGTGTTGTTTGAAGCCTACAAAGTGGAGTTCTCTAGCAAGCTATCCCCTTTGTAACTTTTGCTTGAAAATGGCCATGGTGATGGCAGTACAAGCCCGTGTACATGATTTTTGAAGTACAATCAAGCCACAGCTGCCTCCCTTGCTGTTGTTTCCCCTTCCCCCTTCTCTTTCTCCTGCTTTCATGTTTCTCCTCGGTGCCGACTGTATGGAAGTGTGTGCCCCCACCGGACCGTTGGTGTTTTGAGTGAGAGAGTGAGATTGAGTGGTTGTGTACGTGTGTAAGGGTGGAGACAGGCAGTGGTAGTAGGTGTATCTTGTGTGGTGGTTAATAGAGTGGGTGAGCAATGGAAATTGAGCAAGCAGTGGTCTGCTAGTGTAAAGTGTTTCTTTGAAGGTGTTTTCTGAGAGGAGAGGGGTGATGTGAATACCCTGAGTTATAGAGAGGCCCTTGTGTTTGTGTCGGGTGTGTTCCCCCATTCCCCCTCTCCAACGCTTGAGGAAAAGAAACAAAGAAAAAAAGTACAAATAAATGAATACATACCCAATCACACCTACAAAGAATCTCCAAAGATGCCATCTAATACAACCCAATCACACTTACAAATAAATGAATACACACCCAATCACACCTACAAAGAATCTCCAGAGATGCCATCTACTAATACGACCACTTTCCAAAATTGGCACCACCTACTCTCCTCTTTATATATATGCATATGAAAAGTATTTTGACTTTTGAGTGTCATGGTGCTTTTTGTACGAGACATACTCATTTTTGTACGAGTATTTTTTTGAAATTGGGGGGCCCTCTTACTAGGTAAGTTGAGTAATGAATTAAGGAAAACCAAACAAATTACAATGCTAGTCTTGCAAACAGTTTTGCCAGGGCATCACCAAGAGCAAACAGTTTTGCAGAAACAACATGCACATCTAAATAGGGGCAGCAATCCCCATCTAGAGTAACCAAATACTGCCAATTTAAGCTTGAACGGGACCATATACAACCAGAGAATAGAGATTGGAAAGATACCAAACAAGCTACCTTAGGGGACCTACCTGTTGTCACCAGGCAAAGCCCCCACCAAGTCGGTGGGCCAAATTAGCATGAGAGTAGCACGACGTAAGATGGGTGGAGCCAAGAAATCCATCACCCTGTGAAGGGGCCTCCACCAAAAAAGAAACACAAGTTGAAGTCGATGCACACCATCACAAAACCACCAAGAATTCGGCCTTTTGAGGAGAGCCTCGCACCCTCCAACAAAGAAGCATGGCTTCCAAAGGGTGCCACTAGGCGGCATGAGCTACCACCACGTGACTGCCCACCCTTCGTCAGCCACTCCCCCAACCTTAGGACATTGCAGGCCACCGTTTCAATAGGAAACTACCCTAGAGGAGCGGCCTCCACCAACTCCAAAAAGAAGGGGAGGGCAAGGGAATCGTCGTGAACCAGGTCAAAAATGCAGGTTCCTCCTCTCGAGGAACACCCAGCTTCACGTAGGCATCGGCCACCAAGATCGTAGACGCCTTCAGCATCAAAAGGGCACTCCTGCCCCATTGCGAGCACCGCCCCCAGCATCAAAAGGGCACTCCTGCCCCATCGCGAGCACCGCCCCCACCCCTCACTAGCCGCAAAAGTGAACAAGCAAGCTCCCTCAACCCTAGAACCGGACTTAAGAATGTCTTTGTATCTTATCTGAATCCTTTTTTTTTTTTGCAAAACTCACAATGGTGAGTGGATTATTCTGCAAAACCCAAAAAAAATACATATTCTTAACATGCTTGTGTTGAGCCATGACATCAAAAGGAGACCATAGATACATTGGTCCCAAGGGAGCAACCCCGAAAGGGCCAAGTCTTTAACCTTGCAAGTCGGTTACTATGATGTTCATTAGCTTGATCCACTCGTCCAAGTTCTTCCATCTCCCGAGGGCTAGAATCATCCTCTTGCTTTCTTCAACTATTTCCATTAACTTGGTTGTTTCCATGGTGTTATTGAATACCCAATTGTTCATGTCTACTAAATCTATTTGAAGTAGCAGTATCTGATCATTTGTGTTGCAATTAGCAGCTCTTGACTCTTAAGAGCCTTTCCTCACATAAGAAGATCATTTTTAAAGAAACATATCTTCGAAGTCCTTTGGACCCACTTGCAGATCATTCCTGCCAGACCGCAGATCGTCGTCGGGCATTTCTTGAAGAGATGGGAGAGGTCTTTATGCCATTTTGCATTGAGAGCATGTATCTGTGAAGATCCCTCTAGCAAGAACCTTCATCCCGGTTGGCAAGTCTCCCCACAGTACCTTCCAAAGGAAGTTCTTCATATCATGAGGCAATTGTGGGCACCATATGTTCTTGGTTACTGTCACCCATCTTGTTTCTAGCCAGTTCATTCCCCATTGTTTGTCCAAGGGAAGGAACCAATCTATCAATGTCATAAGTGTGAGATAGACTTCTTTAGTTTGAGGTTTAAAGAAGTGTCTATCCTTACGCCAACGCCAGGCTGCTTTCCATTCAAACTCATACTCGTAACTAGGGAGGCCGCAATTATCCCGCCTTTCAAGGACTCTACTAATCAGTAGTCTCTCATTTTCATTTAGATTGAATTGGAGAACCATTTGGTAAGCTCCTTTCCATTGATTACTGCTATAATCCCATAGGTGGCCAAGACAGTTAACACCTTTATTGTTTGATCTTTCTAGCACTTCCCTCTAGAATGTGTTTAAGAGGATGCTTCCCACCTTAGATAACCATGGGGACCAATGAGTAATAGAGTTGTGATAGTACCTTGCAAGTTCTCCCCACTCCAATGTCTCCATTGCTCAGTTACATTTCCAAGCAAGCTTGCCCATCGATCCCCCTAGCTTCGTGCTAGTCCACGAGGGGGAAAGTAGTTTGTTGTGCTCCTTAAGCCCTTTCCACTGACCACCTGTTGATTAGAGCTTGGCCATCAAGGCCTTGGCCATAATAGGCCAAGACTGGTTTTTCTTCGTGAGTGTGGCCACAAACTTAACACACTAGACCTCCGCATGGGTGCTAGGATTTAAGATCCCAAGACCGCCTTGCTCCATGGGCCTTGCAACCGTTTCCCAGCTAGCCCACTGCCATGGCGTTGAGTCTTTGGTGTTGTTCTTTCACAAGAACCTTTTAACTAGTTTGAGGAAATCCTTCCAATTGCATTTGACCAACTTAAGCAGCGGACCATTGAAAGCTATAAACTGGAGCATAAAAGAGTTACTCACTTTCACTATGTTCGTGAAGGGAAGAATCACATATTCTCATATGTGTGTCTTACTTCTAATCTTCTCCATAACCCAAGTGAATTTTTGCTTGTGGGTTATGTCAACCCCTAGAGGGGCTCCAAGGTGCCACAATATCTTCCCTTTGGACACAATTTCCCCAAACCACAATGTGGGATCAAATGAGTCACTCTTTAAGAGAGAGATCAATCTTGATTTTTGATATTGCACTTTGAGCCTAAGGCAATGGCAAATGTTTGCACGATCTTTAGAGCCTTTCTAACAACGTGAGGGCAAGTTTCAAGAAAAAGCGACGAGTCATCTTCAAAACGTTGAACAAGCAGTTGATTGTTGTTAGGTAACGATAGCCCTTGAATCTCCTCTCTTGCGGCACTATCCTCCATCAATGTTACTAGAGGATGGGGTCCGATGGCGAGCATTAGAGGAGAAAGAAGGCATCCCAGTTTGATGGATCTCTTGACCTCAAACCCTCCCCTAGTCTCTCATTGAATAGGAGCTCTGAATGGCTATCTGCACTAAAAGTGCTCGCCAGCCAACACATCTGAGGCCCAAATCCCAGTGATTTCATAACCTCTTCTACAAAAGACCACGTAAACCTGTCATAGGCTTTATCTAAGTCTAAGTGGAGCAAGATACATTTTTCCTTAGTGAAGGCAACGTACTCGCATGTCAACCATTGATGCCATAATATTATCATAAATTGACCTTCCTTTGATAAATCCATGATGATGGGGAGTTATTACTTTGTCTAGAAGGGGAGATAGCCTTAGGGAAACTGCTTTAGCAATAATTTGGTAGGCTACCAACATCATGGTTATGGGATGTCAATGTTTCAATTGGGAGCAACACACTTGCTTCAAACTAGGATTGATGAGTCCCCTTTTAATTCCAAGGTCTAAAACCCCATCAACCAAGGCTTGGTTAGCCATTCTCATGATAGGGACTTCAGCTCGTCCCAGTATTCCTTGAAGAACTCAATAGTCAAACCATCCCATCCTAGGAATCTCTCTTTGCTAGTATCTTATTTGAATCCAATTGTATAGGATTCAAGTATCTTATTTGAATCCTATAAAATTTTCTTGGGCATGATTTTGGAAATGATGTTTTGGGGGTATCTAAAAAGATGTCATGTGGAAAGGAAAAGAAAAGTAGGCTCTCTCTCTCTCTCTCTCTCTCTCTCTCTCTCTCTCTCTCTCTCTCTCTCTCTCTCTCTCTCTCTCTCTCTCTCTCTCTCTCTCAAGTCTACGAAGGCTCTTTCTCCTTTGTCTTTGTCATGCATGGGAAATTCACATTTTCTCCCTTTCTCTCTGTGCACCCATTTAGGATCTCCCCTTCTTGTGCTCATTGTTGGATGCAAGCTAGCATCAAGCCGTTCCTCAATTCTACGGTGTTGTGGTTCCTTTGGCAAGGTTCCCCATGGCAAAAGTCTCTACACTTGTGATGGCAAGCTTCACCTTGTGCATCATCGACCTCCCTTTTCCACGACCTTGGTGCGTCCCCTAGTGCCCTGTTAATAGGAACCTTAGTTTTCCAAGGGAATCTCTCAATGGCACAAAATCCCAACAAAGTACTTAATAACTTTAAGATAGAGTGTAGGGTATAAATGGTATAATTTCAAAAACATTTTAGAGTGTATCTCATGTGATTCACTTTGAGCTTTATTGAAAAGTAATAATGGAGGCTTAAATGTGAAAGGAGGAGAAGGTGGGGCATGTGAAGGGATGGTAGGTGTTGAAGGGATGCATGAATGCGGTGCATGTGCGGAGGGAGAGAGAGAGAGAGAGAGAGAGAGAGAGAGAGAGAGAGAATACACATAGTGGGCTGGAGCAATGGCCTAAACCAGCACTCGCTCCTTTTTCTTCTATGCATATAAAGAATAATTGAGTTGGTTAGTGAGTGTCAATGGGCGACAAACATTGGGGACATCCATCTTGGGGAAAGGCACATACCCCCTTTACTCCAACATCTCTCAGTTAAAGTTGAACATGTCAATAAGTGTTAACTAGTAGCTAAACTACTAGTATGTACAAGATAATAGGTAAGAGACTCTAGCAACCTAAGCTCACTTGCTTGCTCACTCAATCTACATGCAGTTGTATCATCTCTAGTGATAGGCGAACATGCATATCAATGTCAGAGCCTGCATGCAAATCTTGTAGATATCTTTGTATGGTCTGCATAGCTCAAGGAAGCATCATGCTAGCATCTGTCATAGAACAAATGACAATCCATGTTGCAAATGCTCCCACTGCAATTATTAGTCATGACAATGATGCCTCATGTGCCATGTGTGACCACAATGCCAACATCGCATATATCGGCAACTATGAGATCTCTGTCTCTCACAAGTCATCATTGTCAACTCTGAACTGTCACACATGATGGATTTCATATCAAAATAGGGTATATGCAACAAGAGTGTATGGTCATGCAATAAAAACTATGGCGAGAAATCTTGGGAGAAAACCAACATAGTCTCCCCTATAAAGTGAGCAAAATCTCAATCAAAATATCAACCATAGACCATGCCAAAATTGAAACAAAGTGGGATATCACTCGACCACTACACAATCAAAATCATGATCAAAGCATCAATCTGATGCTTTGTATATACAACATAGAGCTCAATGTAGGTCTATCAAGAGATATATAGAAGCAGTGTCCAAAACCCTCTGCTAAACCAAGCAAAAACCACTTAGAAAATCTGGGGATAGATACCCCTCAAAAGAGCATAAAACGCATAACCATATCTATAAGTAAATAGTAAACATGATGCTCAATACGCATCCTAGAAAATTGTATGCAAAATTTGATGATTGCAAGTAACTTGTACCTGTAACTTATAGAACCTATGACTATTTGTAAGATGTAGCCACTACGAGCATACTCTCACTCCTCTGAGAGTGGATACAAGAACACTAAATTTGTGTTTGAACTAACAAAAATTTTCAAGGTGAGAGTGAAAACTTGATCAAAAGTGGTAGTCACACTTGACCACCAAACCATCAGAGAGTAAGTTGCAGATACGCACAAAGCATGGTGAGAATTTGAGAAAAACGGATAGAGTTTCCCTTGCACGAGGTGCATAAAATCAACTCAAATCTCAACCATGAAAGCATATCCAAGATACCAAAGTGGGAGATGATCTTGACCACAACAAAATGACCAAAAAATTGTCAATCAACAGTATGGCAAAGTGGGAGTAAACCTCAACCACAATAATCTCCAAAAAAGAACTCAATACCATAAACTAGTAAATACTACTCAACACCAATGAGTAGAAACGTCAAAAATGGTTCCACAATGTCACATACAATTGGCAATATGCACTCAATGTACATCAACGGAGTGTCCGCACATACACATATGCCAAAGGAGTGCAATCCAAAAGATTCGATCAATGTGAAAAAAACACCCTCAAGAGAGCTCATCGCACTCAAAAGTTTTCGCAGAAATGCATGAAAATGGGCATAAACCATGCTCCAAACCATACGTAAATTTTCCACCAATGACCATAAATGGAAGCATTAAATCAATGCCAAAATTTCCTACAATGAGGCCATGCAAAAAGATTAGAGAACAAAGTCTCTCAAAAATTGCAAAGACCATACATCAAGACCATACCACAATGGCTGCCCAAAAATCTTTGAAACCTCAGAGACGAGCACAAGTATGTCTATGTCGACTGCATGCCAAGTAGATGAGTCCAAAGACAATTTGTATGCCAAAACCTGTGAAAGAACCACCACCTGTAAGCTCAAAAATTTGCATCTCTCCAGATACCACTTTGATGATGTGTAAACGCCTCCGTGACTCTTTACCCAAATCTACCAAAAAAACTTCAAACATCAAGCTTTGCACAAGCTCAAATTGCATCTTCATTCTATGAATTTATGCACCCAACTGTCAACATCTATCGTGCTTCAAAAAGTGCATCATACTCGCACACTACGCAAAACTTAAAATTTGAAATTTCCTGTAAACAGTCAATCTGACCTAAATATCAGCACAACAATATGTAAGAAGTTTCTTCAACAAAGTTGTAGACCACATCAAAACGTAGGGAAAGAGTAGCCAGAATTTTCAAATTTGCATTCTAAAGGAGAAAAACGATCTGCAAAATAGTGCTGCTACGTACACAAATTTTAATAGGGTAGCACCTTCACTTACACACTATCTTTCACACTCTAATATGAGCTTCCATTATACATACATCACTCTTAGCTAAGCTCACAAGCTCTCATTTTGTTCTCACAAAGCTTCCAACCTTTCATAATTTCTCCACCATCGAGTGCAAGCAAGTTATTGCCTCAAAGCTTTCGACACCACCGTGCTCCCTGCAATCGACCTACGCTTTGATACCAATAGAAGGGATGTGCAAATGCGGTGCATATGCACACACACACACACAGAATACACAGAGTGGGGTGGAACAGAGTTAGGATATGGAGCAAGCTTGTCAAAGCGAGCTTTGGATCAAGCTTTTCTTTGGGGAGAGGGGCCATCGATGCACCACCATTGCCGCACTCATTGGCCACCAAAGCCATCAGCTCTTCTCCTCTACCCTCTCCTCCTCCACGCCTCCTTGGTCACCACTATTTTCACCCTTGTTGGCTACCAAAGCTATCCACTCTTCTCCTCCACCATCTCTTCCTCCCCGCCTCCACCTATCCACTCTTCTGCTCTATCTCCCTCTCTCGCCTCCACACCTCTTTCTCACAAACTATTTCCCCCTGCTCTCTCTCTCTCTCTCTCTCTCTCTCTCTCTCTCTCTCTCTCTCTCACACACACACACACACACACACACACACACACACATTGTACCCACCTTTGATTTCACTTACTCACTCAATATCACCGCCATGTCCTCTGCCCATTAGGTACGTTTGATGCTTTGTCCCTCCCTTGGTCTCCATGTGTCTTTTTAACCTACTTCTTTCCTCTCTCTCTCTCTCTCTCTCACCCATTCCCCCCCTGCCCCTCCCTCCCTCCCTCCCGTAATAATCTCTCTCTCTCTCTCTCTCTCTCTCTCTCTCTCTCTCTCTCTCTCTCTCTCTCTCTCTCTCTCTCTCTCTCTCTCTAACCACACTTGATTTACCTCGATCTCATCTATATGTTCTTTGTTGTTATGTACCTCTATTGCTCTATCCCTCCCTTTGCCTCCACTTGTCTTTTTAACTTCTTTCCTCTCTCTCACTTGCTCCCTCTCTTCCTCTCCCTCCCTCCCTCCCTTGTGTAATCCTTGATCGATCTACCTCCATCCCTTTCTCTATAAAGATCACACTCCCATGATGTCTCCCTCCCTCCTTTCCTCCCTCTCTCTCTCTAGCTAGCCATGGACATATAGAAAAAGAGGGGAGAGAGAGTATAGTAGAGGCGAGTTTTTTCGAGCAAACACAAACCCGAGCAAGTGTTTGTACGCAATTAGTAAATTTTATCATCAACAAAACAATGTTGCCAATGTCAAACTTGATGAACTCTACAACCTTTCAAGTCTCAATTTCAATTTTAATGGTGTCATCGGCCTTGATAAGGGGATCTAGATAGCCAATGGTGCACCTATAAAATGTAGTGATGTAGGGAATCCCCTTCTCACTGAAGCAAGCAACTCAGACCTTGCATAGCTTGTACTTAGACTCTTCAAGGCTGATGGAGTGCAAAGTGAATCTTCCCTTGCTATCCTAAAGCAACCAGAAGTTCCCTCCGGTTTTTGCAATGGACACAACATCCATAAACCTAGCAGGGTAACACTTGTCCGTCCTTACTTTCCCATCCATAGAGATGAGTCGCTGCATCACAATGGCAACCACTTCACCATAGATCAAGGCATACTTCAGTCGATTCCTCAACAAGACAACCATCAGCAGACATTCCCTGGTCTTATGTGCTTGTTGCATGGGACGTGGTGAGCCAACGATTGCTAGCACGGCTCAGAGGTGATGCTCAACAGAGAGGCGATATATCCATAGCTCAGCTAGAGTTGGCATCATGTCTAAGAGGTAGAGTTGGCCAAGGAGTGCATGCAGTAGCACTATTGTGCTTGGACAAGGAGAAGCAATGGCAAAGACTGAGAGTCGGCCACTGTAGGAATATCCGGTTGATTCAACTCCCTCTCTCAAGTGAATACTATCAAGATGCACCTGAGTGATATAAATTGAAGCTCCACTTGTGGGGATGCACCCCTAATGGGGTTTTCAATCTAAGACTAGAAGGGGGCAAGGATCATGAGGGACTCGGGCTGGCGCCTTCCCAGGTTTCTGAAGAAAGAAGACCAGGACTAGGCTGGAAGGACAGTTGTCTGAAAGGCAAGCCTGGCAAGGATGGTTGTCCGACTCCAAAAAAACATAACAAACAGGAAGAGCTCTATGAAGGAGGGAGGAGGGGTAGAGTAGCGCGTCCGTAAGCTATTCCGGAAGCTCAGAGAAAAGGCTGTTGCTAACTCTCTCACCAATTGAAAATCTCTCTCTCTCTCTCTCTCTCTCTCTCTCTCTCTCTCTCTCTTTTTGGTAACCAAAGCAGCTTACAACAAAGTCATACAAACTATCTGTCAGTGAAGGCTCGAGGTTCAAATCTCAACCAATCCTAAAGCTACATATTCTCCACTACCAATGATTGATAATCACTTAGATAATTCCAGTTTTGTTGCCAACATCCAAAGCATCATAATCAGCAGTCAACCTCACATAAGCCTTTTTTTGCCCCTTTGGTGTATCAATGTGTTGACCTTCTTGGTTTGGATGTCATACATCTTCTTCACTGCATCCTTGATTCTCTTCTTATCAGCTCGCACATCGACAGTAAATACAAGGGTATTGTTGTCTTCCATCTTCTTCATGGCTGATTCTGTAGTTAGGGGAAACTTCAATACCTCATAATGGTCAAGTCTTTGTCTATGGGGTGCACTGAGCTTTGGGTATTTGGGGGTACGAGCCTCTTCAAATTCTTGGGCCTGTGGAAAGTAACCGAGGTTCTCACTTTCCGGGTTTTCTTCTTGAGGTGGACATTGGTCTTGAGGGCCTTGGCTGCCTTCGCTGCTTGGGCTTTGGGGTCAAACTTACCTGTTGGACCTTTGGGAGGAGCCATAGCCGCTCGTAGTATCAGCAGTCCCTTGCGATGGCGGCCCTCTCTCTCTCTCTCTCTCTCTCTCTCCCCCGGCGCTGATGGCTAGAGAGAGGCAAAGAAGCCGAGGGATTTTGAACACTTCAAAGAGCATGAATGAAAAAAAAATTGTCTCTAGCTGTCCGAGCCTCTCTCTCTCTCTCTCTCTCTCTCTCTCTCTCTCTCTCTCTCTCTCTCGGTGCTAATGGCTAGAGAGAGGCAAAGAAGCCGAGGGATTTTGAACACTTCAAAGAGCATGAATGAAAAAAAACTTTCTGTAGCTGTCCGCGCCGGCTCGGCGCTAATGGCTACAGAGAGGCAAAGAAGCCGAGGGATTTTGAACACTTCAAAGAGCATGAATGAAAAAAAAAATTGTCTCTAGGCGCGGACAGCTACAGACAGTTTTTTTTCACTCATGTCTTTTAAGAGCTCGGTCGCACCGAGGGGTACTGGGTTCCCAAATAAATAGCGGTGTATTAAGTCTATTCCCACTAACTCCCTGGTCGCACCCAACGCCAAGTACTTGAAGATATTAAAGATCTATTGGTTGGCTCGGTTTGAGCGCAGACAGTAGTACGGGACGAGGAGGTGGCAAGTGGAGATGTACGTGCAATTGAAGGCGAACGCAACAGATCTACTAGCTGCGCAGGTCAAATCCACGCAAACTTCGCTTAACCCCTACCTTTTCAATACACTATAGTGGGAATACAAAAATCCCGGCACTTGCCTTGGCGATGGAGTGCGACCGAGTATTAGTAGAAATATGTGAACCCCACTGTCCCCACTCCTCCCAGACGCGACTCGGCTCTAAGTGTTTCAAACTTTCTCAAGACTCTTCCTCTCTTTAGCATGCATGTTTGTGCAGATAGAAAGAGATTGACGCTACCTTGGTTTGGGACCCCACCCTTTCCAAGAGACCATTTTAATTGGCATGTTTTTTTATAACAAACTTGTCAAACAATCTAGACTTATGTAAAAATCTAAAGTATTTTCACCTTCCAATGAGGCTCGGTTCAAATGAACCCGACGACAAAGCTCAATGATTCTTGACTGCCTCTACCGGTTGTCTGTTCACACAAGCTAGAAGCACAAAACAACAATGTAATTGCGGGAATGATACTCACCCAGCAGCCACACTTCAGTGGCAACATGTTGAGCACGCACAGATCATGGTTCGACTTGTGCCGCTCGCGTTTTGCACTGAAAAGTGCCTTGTAACCGAGTTTTTCCAAGGAGGGAGGGAGGGGATTGGCCAAGCAACGGTGGGTCTGGAGAAAACCTATGATTCTTTTGCTCAATCCATGCGTTCCATGCAAGATGCACACACTTGTGCCTCTCTCTACCGTCGGCTTGTATAAACCTAGCATGAGATTACAATTTGATATTTTTTAGATTCATCAAAGAAATTCAACATTGTAGTAAACGAGGATATGTGAGAAATGGCATACTCTCTCTCTCCCTCTATCACTCTCTAGCCAATTTGCATCTCTCTCTCTCTCTCTCTCTCTCTCTCTCTCTCTCTCTCTAATTTGCACTAGCTTGGATGCATATTGAAACAATGATGACCAAGTTCAAATTCTAGATGTTGCAACCTTTTAATCTTATACGTTTAGATTTTGAACACTTCAATGTTGGCAATGTCACTCCTTGTCTTTGACAACAATGCTTAATGAAATTGGCATGATAATGTATTTACGTGGACCACAATTTTATAAAACCAAATCAAATAAAACATTTCTTTTATAAGCTTGATGAAAAACACTATAAACATGCTTTTAAAAACAAATTTCAGTAAAACCTAATTTCAAGTCATGAGATCTATCTTAGTGGTAGAGACCTTAACTTTTCAATACAAAGATACCAGTTCACCCCCCCATGGGTTATGCTCTTTAAATGCGGATGGAAAATTTGTAGTCGTGTTCATAACATTCCTTTGAGTGCCCTATTTTTCACTTTGTATTTGAAATAACCACCCTCATTTGATCACAACGAACGAAGGTAGTAATTGAAGAATGGTATCCATTAAACCATGGGGCCACTATGTCCAAAAATTGTTAATGTTGATGTCGCAATAACCGAGGTCCATAGCATGCAATAGCAATAGCCAAGGTCAATAGAAAATACAATATCTTTCATTTGTTGTACCATTATCTGTGTGACATGCCTGTTGAAGATGATGAAACAGGAAACAGAAGGAAGACAGCAACTCAAAGTAGGAAGAAGATGGAGAAGGAGAAGACACAGAGCTTGTGTACGAGATCTCTGTAGTCTCTCTCTCTGTATTAGAATAATTGTGTGTATAAACTCAGAGCTACAAAGCTTATATGAAACCCTAAGAGATAAGGTGTCCTTTCACACCGGATGTCCAGGGGGAAAAACCCAGTGGGAGAAAAGTGCCCCTGGTGAAGCGCGTATACACACTAACACTACTACATGTCTACAAATCCCCCCTGTAGTGATAGTGTGAATCCGTACAAGGTAGCAGATCATCATGTGTATGAGAGTAAGCCCAAAGCTTTTCGGAAAGCTTCAAACTTTTCTCGTGATAACGCCTTCGTAAATAGATCTGCAATGTTATCTGTGTAGGACAGTAAGTTAGTGTGATCTCCCCTGCATGTAGCCTTTCCCTGACATAGTGGTAGTGAACCTCTATGTGCTTTGTTCTTGCATGAAATACTGGATTCCTTGCAACTGCAATAGCGCTCTGACTGTCAGTGAAAATGGTAGTGGGTGCCTGTTGACACTCACAAAGATCTGCCAATAACCTGCGTATCCATACACAATCAACTGTTGCCGTGAAAGCTGCCCTGTACTCAGCTTCACAAGTTGATGTAGCCACTGTGGGTTGCTTCTTGCTTAGCCAAGATATACATGCATTTCCCAAGAAAAAACAATTGCCACTTGTGGAATGTCGTGTGTTAAAATCACCAGCCCAATCTGAATCGCTGTAACCAAGAAGCTGCATAGAGCTGTGCTTTCCATACATATCCCCCCTTGGAAAGAACATGGCAAGATTAGGGGTACCTGAAAGGTAACAAAGTATGCGCTTCACAGCTTGCCAATGATGCATACCTGGGCTGTGCATAAATTTGCTTGCTTGTGAAACCCCAAATTGAATGTCTGGACGAGTGTTGGCTGCCAAATATATCAAGCAACCAACCGCTGCTGCATAAGTATGTACATCAAAAGGTTCTCCAGCATCGTGCATGCTCAACTTTGATCCAGTTTCTACGGGTGTAGAGATTGGCTTACAATTTTGCATACCAAACTTGTCCAAAATTTTATGCAAATATTTTGCCTGCAACATGTATATGCCATCCTCTGATTGCACAAACTGAATACCCAAGTAATAATGTAGCAAACCAAGATCAGACGTCTCAAAGGTTTGTCTCAAAGCATCTTTAAACGCTTCAATTTCATTTGCATTATTGCCTGTAAGAAGCATATCATCCACATAAAGTGTTAGCATAATGAGAACTCCATCTCTCTTTTTGACATACAAAGTACTTTCTGTTGGACTATTTTGAAATCCCTGGCCAATCAAATAAGTATGTATCTTCTCATACCATGCTCTTGGAGCCTGTTTGAGACCATACAAAGCTTTACGCAATCTACATACCTTTTGCTCTTGACCTTTTACAACAAAACCACTTGGTTGAATTACATAAACTTCTTCCTGCAAATCACCATTCAAAAAAGCAGTCTTGATATCCAACTGATGCACTTTCCAACCATGATGAGCAGCAATTGCAACTAGTGATCTAACTGTGGACGCACGAGAAGTAGGAGCAAAGGTTTCATTATAATCTATGCCTTTCTGTTGCGCATAGCCTTTTGCCACAAGCCTTGCTTTGTACCTGTCAACAGTACCATCTTGTTTCCTTTTTACCTTAAAAACCCACTTTGTACCAATAGGCTTTTTACCTGTAGGCAAGTCCACTAGATCCCATGTATGATTCTTATGAATAGAATCAATTTCTTGCTGCATAGCATCTTTCCACTGAACACACTCTAAAGCTTGTTCAAATGAATCAGGCTCATCTGCATCACAAAGAGTGCTAAAGCAAGCCAAATCTACTTGCTCTCTGCCAAAAGTAGTACCAACACGTGTTTTCCGTGGCAACGGTGCATCCAACTTGCTATCCTGCAAAGTTTTCTGAACCCATTTAGGCAAGGTTCTTTCTTCCCTGAGAACTTCTTGCTCTTCACGCACAATTTCCTCTACATCATGAGGTGTCACATGCTGATCAAAAGATTGATCAAGATTATCAACCTGTTGTGATTCTTGATTCTCCACAAAAGAAGGAAGCAAACCTTCAAATACATCATGTGTCTGCATATGAGGTACATCAAAAGCAACCATAGGTTGAGCAGTAGTTTCTGCAAAAATTACATCACGACTTTCAAAAATCTTGTTTGTAGCAGGATTGTAAAGTCTATAACCTTTACTTCCACTACTGTACCCCACAAATATACATTTGATTGCCTTATCATCAAGCTTCCCACGTAACTGCTGAGGGATGTGAGCATAAGCAAGACAACCAAAAACACGAAGATAACTGACTGAAGGTTTTTTGTCATACCAAGCTTCATATGCAGTAATGGTCTTCAAGGCACGAGTAGGACACCTGTTCAAAACATGTGCTGCACAAGCAACTGCCTCCATCCATAGCTTATGAGGCAAACTCTTAGCCTTGAGCATACATCTAGCTGTCTCCATTAAAGACCTGTTCTTCCTTTCTGCAACACCATTCTGTTGTGGTGTGTATGGCATAGTGCATTGGTGTTTAATGCCTTTCTTTCCCAAAAAATCCTTAAATGCACCTGACATGTATTCACCTCCTCGATCGGTACGAAGAGTCTGTACTTTGCAACCTGTTTCATTTTCAACCATGGCGACATAATGTTGAAAAACTGCAAACACGTCTGACTTTGCTTTGAGTGGATACACCCAACAAAACCTGGAAAAGTCATCAATGAAGGTCACAAAATAAAGGCTGTTTCCTATAGATGGCGTCCTCATAGGACCACATACATCACTGTGTACAAGCTGCAACTTTCATGTCGCTCTAACTGAACCATCCTGCGAAAATGCAAATCTGTGCATCTTTCCAAGAACGCAACCTTCACATACATGTCTTGGTGGCATCTCCAATAAAGACAAATCATGCACCATATTATGACGTTGTAAAGTCATCAAACTGCCATAACTAACATGCCCAAATCTAGCATGCCACAACTCAGCATCCTGCATGGCCTGAGTCTTTGTTTCTGCAATACATACCTGAATCTGCTTTTCATAACGATCTAGCACAAATAGTCCATTTTCCAATGTACCTGTAGTGATAAGAGAATAACCATTCTCTCGATCTCGTACAACACATCTGTCATCCTCAAAAATAACCCGAAGACCATTTTTTGTAAGAGAGGATACAGACAACAAATTCTTCTTGATCCCTGGAACATATAAGACATCTGGCAAGCATAAATCTAAACCATCTGAAATGGTAATCAAAATCTTACCAACACCTTTGATTGGATAAGAAGCATTATTTGCGCATGTCACCTTCTTTCCTGCTGGAGCTGCATCCAATGAACAAAACAAATCCTTCCTTGAAGTAATATGCCTGGATGCACCACTATCAAAGTACCAAATCATTTGTGTCTTGTCAACACTGTAAGCAGAAAAATTTGAACATACTACAAAAGCATAAGAATCCTGCACAAAGTTTGCAGACTCTTCTTTAGCTGTAGAAGAATCACCAGAAGCTGAAACAACCAAACTTGACTCTTTCTTCTTTTCTTTAGCAATTCGCTTTTTACACTCACTAATGTAGTGACCAGGTTTCTTGCAGTAGTGACATTTACCTTTCTTCTTGGACTTGTCGGAATCACCTTTAGACTTCTCTGAAGACTGTCCTGCACTAGACTTGGAGTGATGAGCACTCTCTTTACCCCTGTTTTTGTTCTGTACAACAAGAGCATGATCCATACCATCCACCTGTAAAGACTTGTTCTTACGTGATTGATCCTCCTGCAATAGCAAAGCCACTAACTCTTCAAAATGAAGAGGGTCAGGATTAGCTCGCAAAGACAGAGTCAAAGAAGTCTGAAAAGTCAAATAAGATGGTGGTAGTGAATTGAGTGTTTTGGAAACCAAGTCCTTCTCTGGAATCACTTCATCAATGCTAAGCAATTGCTCTTTAAGATCCCTGATTTTTGTAAGATGCTCGACAATATTGTCACCTTCGTCCATCTGTATTTTGTCAAGTTGTTTCTTCAAAAACTCTATTATGGCAGCGTTTCTTCCTCCAAACATAGCTTGCAGAGTGTTCCAAGCATCCTCAGAAGTTCTGCAAGATCTGATATGTGGTGTGATTGTCCTCTTTACGGTGAGATGGATATAACCTTTTTAATCTTTGGAAAAGATTCTTGTAAGTCTTGGCTATATGCATCAGCTGCGAAGATCTTCCCTCTTTAACCTCGAAAGGTGCTTTCCCCATAGAAGTATGTACAGTGTCATTGTACGCATACTCTATAAGAGGTAGGTACTTCTCCCATTGAGAACATTGATCTACTTCCATGACATAGGCATTTAGTAGATTCAAGAATCATTAAATTATCTATTTCACTTTGGTCATCCATTTGTGAATGATAGACTGAAAGAGAAATTTAATCTACTTTCTAGATTCTGAAAGAGACCCTTCTAGAAATTACTGGTTATTCTAGGATCTTTGTCCGACACTATGGATGTTGGCACGCCGTGATACTTGAAAATTTGAGATATAAAGACGGTTTCCATTTGATGTGCCTTAATAGTCTTTTTGACAGGCATAGAGTGTGTTTTCTTGCTAAGCCTGTCGACTAAAACAATCCAAGTTGCTTCTTTCGATCAAATTTCAATTTTTGGTACACCATGCATTTTGAAACATACTCTTGTATGTTTACTTTCCATGGTAGACCAACAGAAATACATTTCTACTCTTTGAAGAGTAGATTATGCAATCCCTCTTTGCTCCGCATAATATATGACTTTCTTATTGTATTGGTGAGAAACACATAGCCTATTTCCGTTTGGAAGGTAACCATCCTTCAAGGTGAATGGTTCTTTTTTTCCTTCCCTAATGCAAAGGTTGTAATTACCTACTTAAAGTCTTGGTCAATAGCATACTCATCTATCTCATAAAAGATAGATCATTGTGAGTTGCTATAGACACCACATTTACCCTTGGCCGTTGTGAAAGTTGTGCGCTCCTTGCCGCACTGTCGAAGCAAGGGACTTGCCAATACACCGTATGCGAGCCACAAACGGCTCCAAGCATACAACAAGCCTAAACTAGCAAGCTCAAGAAAACAAAGGGTGTGTCACTCACCGCTCTACGCTCGCCTTCGTGGTGGATTCCTCGCCGCGATGAAGAAGAAGCTGCAGTCGTGCCGCGCTCAACCGCTTCGCCGCCGTCGTGCCTTCGCAATGCTCGATCGCACACACACTCTCCCTCTCTCTCTCTCTCACACACACACACAAGGAGGTGAAGAAGAAGAAGAAGATGGAAATGGAGCAAGAGCACTCTTCAATTGCACAAATGAGAGAATGAGTAAAAATTAGGTTTAGTTGGCTTTTATAGGAGCTCACCCCATTCACACTTGGGCGCCCATGCTTAACCAACTAATCCCTTGAATGTCCAAGTTAAAGTGCGCCTCTCATCGGCGATCACTCTACCTTTCCCTATTGGTCCGACAAGCCCGGTACCTGACTCTACCAAATACATAATACGCGTCCATCGTAGGTGATGGGTGTCCGTGTGCCGTGAGGGTTAACATGCCCCCCTTCCTGATGTAGATTCCGTCCTCGGAAGCTATTGAGTTGAAGCTGGTTCGTCGAGGTGGAAGAGCATTTGAGATGAATGTCCTTAGCCTTCTTCAGTCACTGCAAAATCAAACAACATTGGCACAGTAATGGCATTCTCTTAAAAAGCATATGCAGTTTTAGGTAGACAAATTGATTGGTCAAAGAATTTCAAACAATTTGATAGCAATGAACATTAAATTGCAATGTAATCAAATGCATAAACAGATGTAAAGGTAAAAAATTAAACAAGTCTGGGGTCGCTAATTTGACAGTCGAAAAGCACTAGAGATCGAATATTAATACCATGGGTAAGCTTCTTAATTTTCTGTGGTCAATTAAGTTGTTTAATCGCGAGAGCCAAGTATTCATGTTCAAGGGCTGACTAGAGGCTATATCTAGAAAACCTTGTAGTTAAGCTACCATAAAAGGAATTTCTCATGAAATCATCGCCTGACTGATTACTTTTTCTTTGACCCCCCAAGGTCTTTTCACATTGATTCAATTATGATGTGTGTGCTTATTTTGTATGCCTTGGGTTTTTTTCTTTTCAAGGAAAAGCGCCCACACTGGGAACCTCTAGGGCTCTAGTACCATAGGCAATACATGTGAGTGAAGTACCAAATCAAGCTGAGATTTCTCTTCCAGCTTAAAATTTTACATTGTAGCACTTTGATTTTTTGTTTGTTCATTTTCAGCATTTAAATTTTGTAACTTTGGGGGGTCATATAACACTGTTACCCTCCCCAGGCTCATCACATTAGTAAACTCCCTTTATAATACTTAAGCTAAAGGTCAATAGGGTTAAGCCCACTAGAAAGCCCTAGTACATTTCATACAATGCTGCCTAAATCGGATTAAGAACCTAAGTAACCATTGATTATTAGGAAGGCATTCCCCATGGTATTAAGAGAAGATTTCTAATACCTAGCTTGGTCAAACTAGCTTAGTCGGACTGCTTGATTTTTAAACCTAGACAAGTGATTATGACAAAACATTACATTGAATTAAATGTTTGATACTAAGCCAATGCGCTGAATATTATGCTACCAATCACAATCAAAGCAGACAAACATGGATGCAAAAAAGATAAGGGCAATGCTAATGGACAAGAAACACCTGTTTGTGTTGATGGTCGCGCTTGATTTGAAGATTCCATGAAGGTCCAAATCCTATCAATAGCAACACGCTCCTGTACACACTAGGAAACAAAAGGAATACCTCCAGGAGGCACATCAGTGGGAAAAATTAAAACTCCTAAAAAACAAACTCAAAACACAATCTAGACCCCTAACCTACCTATCTGTCACCCCTTTTAGAATCAAGGAAAGAGGATATTATATAAACCGGGTGGCCACCCTAAGGCTAGGCCTCTATCCTCATCATCTAGATAAATAAAATCGTTGTCCGTGAGGCCATAGTCTTCCTCGGTCTCTATTAGTTCCTCTTCATCATCCTCTTGTGCAAGCATGCTAATCAAGAACCTCGTGATGCGTGGATACTCATCTTGTGCAAAAGAATAAGCATGTGCCATTGGAGACACATTCGCCACTGGGTAGGGATCACTAGTTAGCCATAGACGTATCAGCCATTCTAACTCCTCAAAATTTCTCTCACATGCAAGGCTCTCTATCAAATCCCATTCGCAAGAAAGTATAGGGTAGCATACGTAGAACACTTGTTGAAAAGACAAGGGGTACCTTTCATCAAAAATAGAAGTGCATGCCTCTGGTGAAGTAGCCATTTCTGACAAGACAGATAGATTTGGTTAGGCCTTTAAAACATAAGAGTTGTTTTTGTGTGTTGCTTGACTTGACACGGTGAATTTGGACTTATATGTAAGATCTGATAGGGTGCTCTCTCATTGCTAGGCGCTCTTGCTCTTTACTATTTTTGTTTTTTTGTGAGTATAAGGCTATATATATACATTCCCTAAGATCGGAGATTAAGAGGTCAGGGAAAAAGGTTGAGAGGGAAGCAAGTGAATGATGGATGTCCACAAACACTCCCCCCTTCCTTGGGTAGATCATACCGTTTGAAATGAGCTTGTCACCCTTTGAAACCAATTGTTCCAGTTGGTAATAGGTGAGGATTTTTGCCAGTAGTTTTCTATTACCCTAGGTGCCTCGTCAAGTTGTAAGGGTGGTAAGGTACTCTCCCAGGATTTTATTTGCAACGTTGTTGTAGGTGGTGAACTTACCCCAGAAGGTGCAAACTCTTTCGTGCTTGGATGGATATGTACAGTGGTAGGTGGAGGTTGTGTCGAAGCTTCTATTTGCATATAGGAACTACATGAAGAGCAAGAAGCTTCATTTGATTTCCCTGTTCCTGAGCTAGGTGGAACAAATCGTTCTTTCTTTGGTACCCAAACTAGCTCTAGAACGGGTGTGTAACATTCCATGATTTTTTCCTTTCCGCGATTTTCAATTTGTTTTGGAGCCACAGGATTGGGCTCACTTGGGTCAGGTGATAGGTAAGAGCACAATCTACGTTTTGGCACCCAGATTTGATCATTTCCTTGATAGTATCCTTGGGCTTCCAATAGTCGTTTAGGAATCCAACGCAGCGTTTCTTTACATTTCTTGGAGTGAGTGGTACGGTTCTTACTAGGTTTCCGTTTTTTTGCACTAGCTATGGTCACTAAAGAAGCTTTAGGGACCCACTTGTATGTTTTCTTCGTTACATTAGGATGAGTCTTGTCGAAAGCGATATGCATTGCTTGTAGCATATTTAAGGGTATAGGCATTTCATCCCCCTCAGGTGTTACCCAGGTCGTCCCCCTATTTCCCCAAGTGTCTATGGTTGATGCTAGGTGGACCCAATCCACATTGTCTGATTCCGTCATACCCGGTAACACATCCATGTAAGGAGAATCTTGGCCAATGTCTGTATCCTTCTTACAAGTGTAACAATATTGTAGTGGGGCCGAGTGAACTGTGGTGTCAGAGCGATGATCAATAATGGTTTTACTCCCTAAGGGGTGTACCTTACCGGTCACCAAATCCACTCTAAGGACAGAGTCTTGGAATTGCAAATAGACATGATTTTTAGACCAATCGTGAACCATTTGTGCTTCCCTCATGAATGGTCGTCCTAAAATCATTTCATATGACATAAGGTGTTTAGAGAAATCCATTACAATGAACGTATGTCGCACCTTGTATCCTAGAACTTTGATCTTAAGATCCTTGAGCATCCCCATAGGTTTGGCTATGGTACCATTTGCCATCTTTACCACAATGTTAGTAACACTGAGGCGGGGTTTTCCCATGGATTCCCAACAATCTTTTGTAACGATGCTAACTCCCGCACCACCATCAAGAATTCCCTTTATAGTTAATCCCTTGGTAGTGATGGGTAGGGTCGCATTAGACTCGTCGCCTTCAAAATACTGCCCTAATTCGTTAATGGGTACCTCGATCACAGACTCGTGTCCATCTAAGTCAAGTGATTGCACATGATTTTCCTCATCAATCATAATCGAGTCAGGCCTATTTGGTTGCGCAAACTGCGGTAATCCCGTTCGTAGCTCTCCGTTAAGGAATGCTCGAAGTGCAAGGAATAACTCAGGATCTCCATACAGCTTTGCTATGATCGTGGTTCGGACCTCAGAAGACATGAAGTCCACTAGTTTGGCAACATTCATTGGCGTTTTGCAGGGTGTAGGTCCTTGACTAGGAACTGGTGAGGATGGAATCTCATATTCCTCAATGGGATCAGGTATTCCTTCGTTAAACATCCTTTCCAACAAGAAGGGTGTATGCTCACTTTCTGATGTCCTGTCCCCACTCCCTTCATGGATGATACTAGATATGTCTAACGGGCTTCGGTTCATGTGGGGTGGATGGACTTGCATGGGAAACACTGTGTCATGATTTCTGTTATGCATGGGTTCTGGTTCTAGTTTCCTTTGAGTCTCCTCCACTATACCTCTTAGATGTTTCACCTGCTTAATTTCGTCTACTGGGTTTGGGTACGTCCCAATCTTCTTTTTACGATTCTTCCCTTTTTGCCCCTGCGGTTTATCTTGGGGGTCTTGGATTGGATTTGGAAACACTTGTGGTGTTTTCAGAGGCTCTTTATGGTTTTCTCTCATTCGGTTTTCATTTGGTTCCATGTTACGGTTTTCTTTGTCGGTCTTTCCCTTTGTGGTATTGGTTCTAGTCTCCATTGTCTCGACTGAATCTGAATCATCCTCGAGGTCATTCATATACACGGGGTCATCTCCTGTTCCTATGTTTGTTTTGGAACTTGGCTTTGAATTTTCCGTATTCTGCGACTTCTTCCTTCGTGTCTTCTTTTTCTTTGCTTGGATAATTGACGCGGTATCTCTCTCTTCGAGGATATGTCCTGGCCCTTGAAGCATGGACCGTGTAATCGCATAAGCGGGTGCAACGGGTGGTATTGGCGATGTCACACTAGCAATTTCGACCAAATTCAGGGGTGCGATTTTAGGCGCATTTGGGTTATAGGGGCATTGGGCAATCAAGTGATCTATGCCACAACGATTACATGTGAGTATTGGCATTGCAGACGTGCTCCCTTGATTCACTTGCATCTGTGCAGCATTCTTTTGCAGCCTAATAGGGCACTCCGCTACTCGATGTGGTCCACCACACTCGTAGCATTGAAGAGGTGGCCTCCTAGCCTGGGTGTTGATATTTTGACCTCTGGGTGCGAGAGCAGCAGCTTGATAAACCGGCTTGACTTGTCCCCAACAATCTTCCATGTAGTATATAGGACATTCTTCCAATGTATCAAGTCCGTAGGCAATACTAGTGTCTATTTCCTCCTCACAACCATCTGCATAAGCGTTTGATGGCTCGCAACCCACTTGGTTCATAGGGGCGACTCTTGGATGCGGGGGCTGCGGTCCTAGCACAGGAGGTGGTAGCGGTGTAGCTTGTACAACATTTTGAGATCTAGGGACCATGTGTTGCGGTAGTTGCTCAACAGGTGGAGTAGGCATCAATACAGGAGCTCGAGGCGCATCCGTCCAGGCTACAGGTGGTCTATTTGCCATCATACGTTTGATCATTAAACAATCCTTAGCTTGGTGACCATACCTACCACATGCGTTGCAAGTTCCATTAAATTTTACTCTAAACGTAGGGCACTCACTAGTGCTATGTGGACCTAAGCAAATGGAACACCATTGTTGCTCCCTTCTTGGATACATGTGACTATTTTGAGGGGGTCGATTATCCTTAAGAGACTCTTGGATTGCCTTGGTGAGGTCTGTCAAGAATGTCTCAAATACCTTTGGCTCATTGGCAATGGGCTTTGCAGTCATGGGTTCATACTCAATGGCTTGTGAGCTAGTGGATCTCGTGTCAGTAGACACCCTCATGCCTGCTATCATCAAGTTGTCCTCTAGTTGGATTGCATTGGCAGTGACATCTTCCCAGGTTGTGATACCTCTAATCACTAGTCCATTATAGATTCCTTCATTCCTCAACCCTCAAATGAATCGATCAAGCAGTTGGTTATTGTTGAAGCGCTCATTTACAGGGCAACGAGAGTTTAAGTGCTTTAGACGACTAATGAAGTCCCTTACTGACTCTCCTTCCTTACGTTCGGCCTTCTGTAGCTGAGATGCTACACCCCAAAGCACACCTTCTCGTATGTACTCCTTTAGAAACAACCTTCGAAGGGTAGGGTAGATTGTTTTCTCGTCCACCCTTAGGGTTCTATACCAATCTCCAGCCTTCCCACTTAATGTCAAGCTTAAGGCATTGCACTTATGTAGTTCGTTGCGTTCCCCTAAGGAATCACATACTTGTTCAAACACTTCAATGTGTTTTCTAGCATCTTCGTCCCCATTGAATTTTTGCGTGAGTTTGGCAATTTGTACTGCCTTACTTCTAGGCTCTCTATCAGATACATGACGCATATTTTCCGCGATAGATCGACCTATGGTTTGAGCAAACGCTGCCAAGTCACCTATGTGAGGAGGCAGGGCCGGTGGAGGTACTCTTGGAATCATATGTGGGAGAGGAACGGGTACCGGTCTTGGCATATGTGTGGATGATGCAGGATATGGAACATAACCGGGCATAGGTCCACTCGGATAAGAGCTAGGGAGCGGCACTTCAGGAGCATAAGCAAGTGGTACAATTGGAGCTGTGGGGGCCATGTGTGCATAAGGGGCTAGAGGCACATATGGTCGAGGCTCCATATTAGGTACTACAACACTAGGTAGTGGCACTGCGCTAACCGTAGATGTCATCGGTACATTCTCTGTCAGGCTTATCCCTGGAGTGAGCACTGTGTTTTCCTTAATAGAGGGTTGAGCCAAGTTAGGGAAGCTAAAGTTTTCGCTTGGAGGCTCAGATTGCATAGAGACCCCAGGTGAAATGACGTAAGATGGGTCCATGGGGCTCATTAGAGGAGTCTCCATTTGAGATAGAGTAGGCTGTTGAGCCTTGCTCGTATCCAGAAATCTCATGGGGCCAGTTGAGAGTATATTTACCCCTCGGTTTTGCCTTTCTGATTGAATAATGCCATGGATAACATTACAGATCATTTTCTGTTGATCTTCGATGCTCGTGGCACTAGAGGTGGATTGTACAATCTCTATCCATCCTACATGGTAGGCGTGGCCAGAGTGTAGATCCGTCAACACCTCAGTGTGGAGGTCGTATGTCCAATGATCATTAATGAGCAATCCTTCTAGAGTCGACGTGTTAACGGTTTCTTGTGAGGTAGAAGCAATGTTGCTCCCCGTGGTTTTACTTGCCACCAACGGTACTCTAGAGGGAACTTCTGAAGGAGGCAGCTCAACAGGGCCTTCTTGGTAAGAAGTTGGTAGGATATCCACATGGACACTCTTTGGGGGTGTGGGGTCCACGTGCGATGTGAAAGGAGATTCCACTTCCCCACCCCCTTCGCGTGCTTCATCTGCATCAGGTTCCGAGCGAGTAGCTCTACCTAATGTTTCCATGAAACGGCTAAACATACTAGTACTAGGCTGTGGAGCTTCGGGAGGTGCATGGCCTTCTCTCTCAGTGTTTTGGGTAGGGTATGCTTCCATGATTTCTGAGTCGGAGGAGGAATCACTAGCGGCTATTTTAGGGTCTTGGGTGGTGCTACCTTGTGTCCCCACTGAGGGTCTAGAGCTTATCGTGGATGGGTAATGGGTGTCCGTATGAACAGAGGCACTCTCAATATGCTCGTGTTCTAACACTCGTCCAGAGCGTAAGTGCATGTGCTTTTGATACCCTAAGGTGTCAAAAAGCTACTCTAGGAGGCCTTGTGACTAGTTTGTTTTTTTGTTTGTTTTTTTGCTAGATTTTTTAGAGCGTGTCGTGGAATGGGCCGTGTGATAGCTCGAAACGAGCGTATCGGTCAGAGGGTCGTGCCGTGCTTTACAGCCCTCCGTTTGGTCACTCTATGCCCTCGGAATCCCTAAAACTGTCAATTTCCAGTAGGGAACTAGGCCCAAACTAGAAAGTCTAAGGGTGCAAGTGGGAAGAGAAAGGAGGAGAGTGGAGGACTTGTCCCACATGCTCTCATTCTCTCTTGAGGGAGTAGGGTATATATATAAGAGTGAGTCTACTATATATCATAAGACTGAGGACTGAGGCCTGGGCTTGGGCTTGGGCTTGGGAAAATGATCCCGATCTATCTTTTATACAAACCAACCCGTCCGTTTTAAGAGTCACGTTTTCTATTTTCGAAAAATTTCGCCGCCCGCTCGCTCGCGTTTTTTTATTTCCGAATTTTTATTTTTATTATTTTTTTTTTTTTGAGAAAAAATAAAAAACTTTTTTTTTTTTTTTGTGCAGAAATTGAAAACGCAGGTATGCAAAAAAAACAAAATTGCAGAAAATGCAGGAAAAAACGCAGAAATTGCAGAAAATTACAGAAATTGCAGAAAATTGCAGAACTTGCAGAAAAAACGCAGAAATTGCAGAAAATTGACAGAAATGCGGAAAATTGCAGAAATTGAAAACGTCGAACTTGAAAACGCAGAAATTGCAGAAATTGAAAAAACGCAGACAATAGCAGAAATTGAAACTTGACAGCAATTGCAGAAAACGCAAAAAAAAGAAACCTTCCACACACTCCTTCCTTGCCTTTCCTATGATAGAAATTGCACCACAAGGAAGCGTAAAGTGCTAACCGAGCTTAGTGTATGGCATATCCCCGGCAGCGGCGCCAAAAATGTGCGCTCCTTGCCGCACTGTCGAAGCAAGGGACTTGCCAATACACCGTATGCGAGCCACAAACGGCTCCAAGCATACAACAAGCCTAAACTAGCAAGCTCAAGAAAACAAAGGGTGTGTCACTCACCGCTCTACGCTCGCCTTCGTGGTGGATTCCTCGCCGCGATGAAGAAGAAGCTGCAGTCGTGCCGCGCTCAACCGCTTCGCCGCCGTCGTGCCTTCGCAATGCTCGATCGCACACACACTCTCCCTCTCTCTCTCTCTCTCTCACACACACACAAGGAGGTGAAGAAGAAGAAGAAGATGGAGATGGAGCAAGAGCACTCTTCAATTGCACAAATGAGAGAATGAGTAAAAATTAGGTTTAGTTGGCTTTTATAGGAGCTCACCCCATTCACACTTGGGCGCCCATGCTTAACCAACTAATCCCTTGAATGTCCAAGTTAAAGTGCGCCTCTCATCGGCGATCACTCTACCTTTCCCTATTGGTCCGACAAGCCCGGTACCTGACTCTACCAAATACATAATACGCATCCATCGTAGGTGATGGGTGTCCGTGTGCCGTGAGGGTTAACAAAAGTACACTGACCACTTGATTGTGCTTGCCAGCAATGTGAGCAATATGAAATTTAAATTGCGAAAGAAAATTTTACCACCTCATTTGTTTGTCGTAAAGCTTGGTTTTTGTCATGAAGTACTTGAGACTTTGTGATCCATTCATAGGATGAATGGAGCTCACAAGAGATAGTGCTTCCATGTGTCTAGGGTATGTAGAAAAGCTAAAAGCTCTTTTTTGTATATGCCCAAGACCCGTTCATCGCATTGAGCCTTCGGCTCTCATATGCTATGGCATGCCCTTCTTGAAGCAAAACTGCTCCAAGGCAATCACCACAAGCATCACATTGGACCTCAAATGGCTTTGAGACACCTGGAAGCATGAGGATTGGTTGGAGGTAAGCTTCTCTTTGAGCTTGTCAAAAGCATTTTGTTATGTAGCAGTCCATGAGTACTTAACGTTATTTCTTGTTAAGTCATGCAATGGTCCTCCTATTTGAGAGAATTTTTCTATGAAGCGTCTATAGTATGCAGACATACTATAGATGCTTCATTTTTCTATAAAGCCTCTATAGTATGCACACATACCAATAAAGCTTCTTATCTCATGTAGATTACTTGGATTAGGCCATGCTTTTATTACCTCCAACTTTGATGGATTCATACTACATATACCATCTTGAGAGACTATGTGACCTAAATACTGAATCTCTTGTAGGAAAAATTCACTTTTCTTTTCATTAATAAAAAGATTATTCTCTCTCATAACCTGAAAGATTACCTGGAGGTCTCACTTGTACTCCTCAAGAGAATTTGAGTGGCCTGAAGATTTTTTTCCATCGTGAGTTTGAATGCGGCTGGAGCATTTTCCATGCCAAAACTTGTAACTTATCAAATAGATCTTCTACCCACGGCACGGAAAATCCTCTTTTTTTTTTAGCGATCCTATTTAGTGCTCTATAGGCGACACACATGTGATATGTGTCATCTTTCTTTTGCACTAAATGTATTGGTGAACAGAATTGAGAGGAGTTAGGCCTCACCATCCCTTTTTCCACCAATTCATGCACTTGCCTCATGATCTCCTCTTGTTGAGCTTGTGAAACATGCAATAGAGCTTCCTACTAGAAGCTCTATTGCATGGTCATCATCCCCTCATTTTGGAGGTAGCCCACTAGGGATGTCATCAATGAAACATCTTGGAATCCATTTAGGAAATTAGACAACTCTAATTCCTCTTGATTCCCTTTATTGCTACTTGTGAAAACATTAGAATCATTTATAGATTCTCTAACAAAAATCATATACGCAAAAATAGAGTTTTTCATTGACTTATCAAAAGCAAGCATATTTACCAGGGATATGGTGTTCCCCAAAGCGTTAGCATCTATGTACATGCTCTTTTCCCTGTAGGTGAAATAGATTCTCCTTTCAAGGAACTTCATGTTGGCAGCCATGCGATTGAACCATGGTGCCCCTAGGATAACATCCTCATGTTGGAGAGGAGAGATTAAAAAAAGTCTTCTTTGTTGACATAGCTTTGGACATGAAGCCTCAACTTCCCAATCAAAAGAATAACGGAGGCTTGCTAGCCCTTGAAAACTCCATCGGCAGTTACAGTATCTCCCATCTCGAAAGCTTCAATGCCCAACTTAGTGGCCAACTCATTGATATGAAATTGTGAGTAGAGCCAAGGTCAAATAAGATGAAGGCATATCATGCTCCCTTACTTTTCCCCAAGCATAGGAGAGGTATGAGCCCTTTGCAATGAGTATCCTCTTTTAGAGCTTCAACCATGGAAGCTCTAGGAGTGTCATTGCGTACATTTCTTTTGGGCCCAGAACGAACCATGTCCTTGTTCCCCACACTTCAAAGCATTTATGGTCTTTTTGAAAGGCCTCTAATTCTTCAGGAGGGAGCTTATTTTTACATTTCTAAGCTTCTTTCTCCTTGTCCTTGTTGTTGTTGGTGTTGGTGTTGCCTTGGAAAGAGTTTTGAGCATTACTCTTCCCTTTAGCTTCATTTCGATCCTTGTTTTCCATGGGCTTGAAATTTCTTCTCGCCCATTGTTGGAAATCAATCCTTGAAGCAACCATAGAGTGGTGGATGACTTTGGTGATAGTGCTAGACCGTTGTGAGTTGACATACTCGGCCATTTCTTCAAGTAATACCGCAAAAAATTGTTGCTTTTGTTTGGTGAAGTCTATCCTTTGAAAGATTGTAGCTTTAAGATGTAAATCTCAAAACTTGTTTACATGTGGATAGACTCATTAAAGAGTAGCTTCAAACATTGCCATTCGGTAAGCACTTTGTCCTTTGCATCGTGAATTGCTTCATGATGAAAACTTGTAGAGTTTTCCATGTCTTTGGGGCCTCGCCATTTCCACAAAGGCTAGCCCACCATTGATGAGCAGATTTTTGGAAGTCCATAGCTACATGATGTAGCTTGGAGGACTCTATGAAGCCCTCGTCTCCAAAGGCCGCATCAAATTATTGAATGAAGGCCAATACTTTGTCTGTGGTACCAAAGGTACCATCATAGGTGAGAAAAGAGATACTCTTTTATCCCTCTTTGAACTTCTTGAGATTTTGTGATCTTTGCCATGCAGGGTATGATTTGCCATGTCCTCTCCTCTTTTATTCTCTAGGAGAATAACTATTGCTTTCATCGTAAGAGGAGGAAGGTGAAGAAGAAGGAGAAGAGGGTGACCTCTTTCTTGCCTTTTTCTTCCTTTGTTTCCTCTCTTCCCTTTTGGAATGACAAGGAGAAGAACTATGCATTGACCGTTTCCTCTTGGGAAGAGTTGGCAACAGTCTAGACCACCGTCTTTGTGGAGACATATCTTTAGAGGAACTTAGGGATTCACTTCTTTCTCGTTCTTTGGATTCCTCCTCTCTTATGAGAGAGAGTCTTCTTCTGGGAATCTCATCAAGAAGCCTCCTAAACTCTCTCTCCTCTTGGAGAGGAAGAGAAATCCCATAAGCACGAAGTTGTTGGGTAACTTCGGCTTGCAAAGTAGGGTTGCCCATAGCTTGATGCAACCTAGTAACAAGATAATTGCTAAACATGGGGGAATCATCATTAGCACCTTCATGTGCAAAATCAAAGTTATCAATGTTCATTCTACTCTCTTGGTTATTGTCAACCATGCTAATTATACTTATGTGTTTACTTAGTGTATCCTTTGGCAATTCAAAACCTTAGTTGCTACTCCTCTTAGCCTTTGAAAAAAAGCACTTAAGTATCTACACCCACGGCTCAAAATGGTTAATTATAGAGAGTAGAGTAGTGGAGTGGGTCTAACATAGCAGATTGCCAAGGGATAGCTCCTTTTGGGCTTCTTATGTGGCTGAATAATGGTAAAGCCGTAGGCAAGTCTAAAAAGACCACATTATTAAGACCAAGGCTCCCGCGGTGTACACCATATCCCACATAGTGGGCTCAACGAAACGGATAATAGATCCCAGTCCCACTTACCCTAATATAATTAACAAAATCAACCATTAATAGGCTACTTACGGACCTCTCTTCTTAAGCAAGAAAAGAGAAACCAAATGCTCTGATACCAATATAATGAAAATGGCCTATGAACTTTGAGAATAGTGGAATTAATAGAATTAGAGTGAGCAGTTTTTCGATATTACTTTTTGAGAACATAGAGGGTGAACTTAATTGATGGTAGCAACATGAACATAGTACTTAATTAACTTGGTATGAACAATACTTTTGCAAGAGAGAGAGTATTAGAAAACATGACAATAGTTGAGGACTGGATTTACCTGGAGCTGGTCCCCCTTCCAAAAGGCGTTTGTATTATAGATTTTCCCATCAAGAGAGACTTGGTACAACACAATCTTTGTGTTCCTTGTGACCTTGGTGATGCTATGAAGATGGAAAGATTCATGCATCACGAGCATAGCATAAACTTTGCAAAAAGCATTAACTATCCCAAGTCTCAGTCACAAGGCCTCAAACACCTTCGAAGGTGGAGAGAGCTAGCGGGGCATGAGGGTAGGGAAGAGGAAGAAGAATCATTCATAGGAGAAAGAAATAATTCCTCACTTATCATCACTTTTCTTGCTTAGCATAGCATAATAGCATAGTAATGAAGATGAAGAAGATGGCAAGCTTAAGCATTGAAGCATGGCTCTTGGTGAGATTTACATTCCATAGCCAAGAGTGTTGATGTACGCTCTCCACTTCTCAACAAGCTTGGAGAAGGAGATGGAGCTCTTGCACTTTGCACTTCACACAATGAGAGAATGTGTGTGTATGTGTGTGTGGGAGAGTATACCCCCCTCTCATGCTTGGTCCACACCTCTCTCTCTCTCTCTCTCTCTCTCTCTCTCTCTCTCTCTCTCCATCTATCTATCTTATTATTTAATTATTTCATTTGGACATGTGTCCTCTTTTTCCTCTTTGAGAGAAAAAACTTAATTATTTATTTTTATGTATTTAAATTCTCAATGGACCCCTTTAAAACATATCCAATAGGATTCAAGCACATCATGAGGGCCACATGTGGAGGATCATTTGAACATGTGTCTTTTATGCTTATTATGTCATTTGGTTTGAAATGAATACTTAGAGGACTTAGTCAATCAAGCATGGAAACTTTTTATGCCTCTTTAGAGTTTATCTTTGAAATGAACACTTCAAGAACCTTAGTCATTTAAGCATAAAAATCACCTCAAGCTTTGGGCAAGGTTTTCACAACCACTTTAAGAATCTTAGCATCTCATGCCTGGGTAGGATTCCCACCTCAAGGTTATCCCTAGCTTGCCTAAGGTCAAAGGACTTCTTAACAATAACTTTTGTAGGCCTTTAATGAAGCTAACCCTAAGGTCTTTTAAGCTCCATTAGATGCACGTTGCTCTTTGATAGACTACTTACTTTTGGACCCCTATTGAGGTGTAACCATCTCTCCTCTTGGTCCCTTGCTGAGGTAAATCTAGAAGCACTTATTGCACATTGCTCTTTGGTAGACCGTCTTCTTTTGGATCCCTATTGAGATGCAACCATTTCTCCTTTTGGTCCCCTATTGAGATAGGTCTAGAAGCACATACCTATATCCTAACTTTTGTTCCCATTGTATCTTCCCATATTAAATAATCAGTTTAATATGAGAAATCATTTGGTAAAGTTAGATAATTTATGACAGTGTATGTATATATTTTTTTCTTTGAAAAAAAAAATATTTGAGACATACTTGAACCATACCAAACTAATGAAACAAGGTGAAGAGGCATGAAGGCATGCTAAGTCGAGAGGGAATAAAGGAGAGTAAGTTCAAATAAGTTCCTACAATCATATGGACTTTTTGTTGTGTTTTAATGTAAAATTGAGTTATATATTTTTAAAAAGTGGCTCTTACTAGTTCACGTAAAATAAAATACATTAATTGAAAGGTGCCTTCAAGATTTTCTCTACCCTCATCATCTAGTCCTCACTTCCTGCTCATGTCGCAAAAACCTTCTCTCATCTATGTGTTGCCCTTCCCTACCTCTTGACGTGTCCCTACGAGCCTGCAAATTTTCCTTTCCTATGAGCTTGTGCCTAAGCTTCCCCCGCCATTCATGGACTTGCACCTACATAGTCGTCCCCCCCACGGCATCTCCACTATGCCTATGTGGCCGTCCCCCCAGATTATCTCCACGATGCGTATGTCGAGGAAGGATGCAAGAGCTAGAGAGAGAGAGAGAGAGAGAGAGAGAAGAAGAAGAAGAAGAAGAAGAATAAGAAAATAATAAAACAATTTAGTGAAGTGATTTTTTTTCAATCCTTAAATGAGAGGACCATTTATCAATACCTCATACAGTGTTCGGGAAATTGTCTTTTTGCCTAAGGGACGAGTTTCTTACTTATATATATGCACACTCAAAATACTAGCAGAAATTTTTAAATTTACAAGATGTTTAAATTATCAAGTTTTTTTCCTTTACACCCTTTGCAATTGGCTAATCTTGATTTTCAACCGGCTCAGGACTAAGCTCAGGTACACCTTTCTCGAACATTAGTCTTCACATCATAGAATCAAACTCCTATGAATATATTGTTTAATCATTAATCTTTGAAGTCATTTTCAAGCATGCAAAAAAAAAAAGTAAATAAAGTCTTGGGCTATATAGCTTTCTATCCAAAAGTTTTAGCTTTCTATTCACAAAACTTTTGAGACCCTTAGGACACTTGTCTTTCAAGGAAATTTGAACTACCTTCATGAACCCTTTGGCTACTAAGGCTAGCGCTAGTGGTATGGCTCATTTTTGGCTTTCTAAAAGAAACCCTTAGTGCTGGGCTGGGTTAGGGGGACTTGATAGTTTTGAGTGCATGATGGAGACTTACCTTTCATTTTACATCTTGTCTTTACTTTTCTTGCATTCTATTGTTTTAGAATGCTAAAGTGAATAATTTAAGTAAATTTTACACACACACACACACACACACACAACATATATGTTTTTTTTGCATTCTATTATTTTAGAATGGTAAACTGAAGCTTCACCTTGCATAATTCTTATAAATTCTACACACACACATATATTAATTAGTTCTTTTTATTTCACCTTACATTTCACAACTTCACATGGCTTTATATTTTTTGCATTTTATAGCTTGATTCCAATTAGTGTTAACATTCAAGAAAGTCTCTTTTATTAAGCGGTTGCTGATCAAGTTTCCTTCTCACAAAGAAAAAAAACGGAAATACTAGCAGAAATTTTGAGATTTGTAAAATGTTTGGACAACTTTCTCACATATTTCATCCGTTTTTTGTTTACCATGGTTTGCAGCTATCTAGTCTCGATTTTCAATCAGTTCAAGATTAAGCTGATGCAATCCTTTCCCAAACACTGATACTAATTTAAACAATTTTATCACTTTCTTATTGTTTTTGAAAGCCATCGTGACCCTTTCACTTGTTTTGCTTTCTAAAAGAAGTCTTAGAGGAGAATTGGACTAGGCATACTTTCAATATTTTCAATGATGATTGAGAATCACTTTAAATGTTATTTCAGGCATGTTTAAAATAGTAAATGGATCTCTTTATTTCAGCTTTCATTTCACATCTTGACATGCATTGATTTTTCTTGCATTTTGTTGTTTTAGAATTTTAAAATTAAGCTTTACCTTGCATAATTCTAGTAAATTATATAGATCCACACACACACACACACACACATATAAAATTTAATTTCTTTCACATTTAATTTCACAGCCTCATATGGCTTGACTTTTCTTGCATTCTATAAACTAATTATACTCAATATTCAAAAAAATCTCTTTTATTAAGCCTCCTTCCGTCGAATTTCCTCTTCACGAAGCGAACTGGAAATACTAGCATATATTTGCAAGATTTTTGAATTATTTCTCACATATTATTTTTTTCTTCCCTTTACCATGGTTTGCAACAGGCTAGTCTCGATTTTCAATTGGTTCAAGGCTAAGTTGAGGCAATCCTTTCTCGGACACCAATCCCAGTAAAACTCGGCCTAATGACTTTATCACTTTCTTATTTTTTTAGAAAGACACATTGACCTTTTCACTTGTTTTTGGCACGATAAAGGTCTTAGTATCATATGGGTGAAGGTAGTTCAATTCTAATTGTGAGACATTTGTCCTCAAGAGAGCTTGAAAGTATTGAAAGGAAAGAAATGTTGTGCCTTTCAAATGGTATTTCCAAGATTTCACTCATTTTTAAATGTTATTTTTCGAATCAAAGTTGCATTCACGTTTTCTTTTTTGCATATTGAGAAAAGCTTTATAGAACAAAAAATTAAAAAGTGTATTCAACGGAGTTTGATCCATGATGTAAAGTATTGATTTATTGAAAAATTTGAATATTGTAATTTTCTTGTAAAGAGTCCTTTCATTTAAGGAATTCAAAAATATTTATTTTTGATAAATTATTTCATTGTTTTCTTTGTTTATTAAATCTTTCTTTTTTATAAAAATGTTATTTTTATTTTTATTTTGTTTTATCAATGTACCCATTTATCGATGGTGGACAGGCTTACAATAGAGTCGTTTGTGTGAGAAGTTCGCAAGCTCAAGTCCAAGATAATTTTTGCCTGATGAATTTTATATGGCAACCACATCCATCAAAGTACGCAAACAACCTCTGAAGATTCCCAATAAGATAGGGAGGAGCCAAATATAGATATATATGTAGGGCAATCAAAGTATGTAGTTTGAAAATTGAAAGTGATGTGATTTCATGAAGATTTAGAGTACTCCATCAACTCTAGCAAAAGTTCACTTAGATTCAATATGAAAGAGAACAGACTCTCACAATGATTTCATATAAGATAGGTGAAATTTTCAAGTGTTAGAACTGTATAGAAGACATGACTCATCGTGCAAGAAGTCAAGCTCAAATGGTGACACTTGAGCTACAAAACATCAAAATCCCTTAGAACGTGGCAAAGCAAAATGCATCTTGCACGCTACAAAGGATCCGTTTCAATTTCATATAGCTTTGTTTAACCTCCTTTTTGACTCTTATGAGACTTTGGCACACTCCTTAGGCCCGGACTCTTCTTGGAACTGAGCTTGTTGTGAGCAATTCTTGCCTATTGGATTAACCTTGTTGAATAGGGCACGAGATCTTGATTTTTTTGATCCAATCCCTTTTTGGAAATGTTGTCGAGGTTCATTGTACATTCTTCGATGGGTTAATATAACAACTACTAGTCACAATTGTGATCCGGCCTTGAAATTGAAAGGTGCCCTTGTCCTTCCTAAAGAAGGGATATTCCCTTAGTTAGCCTTTGGACAGGAAGGTCCATCATACGCTTCGCCCTTCGTTGTCGTGCAAGGCAAAAATGTGCCAACCAGTCACGATGCCCCCTAATTTGCTTGTTCCTTTGAAAGATTCACTTGCTTTTGGTTTACTTTTTGTTGTTTCATACTTAACAAGATTTAACATACAAAATTATTTGCAACTCTGACACAAGTACATTGATCTCTCTCTCTCTCTCTCTCTCTCTCTCTCTCTCTCTCTCTCTCTCTCTCTCTCTCTCTCTCTCACACACACACACACACACACACACACGCACGTGCACACACACATGCATAGGTATATATATAGAATGTGTCTGTGAGAGTGTGTGTGTGTATGTGTGTGTGTGTGTGTGTGCACATCCCCAAACAGCTATGATGAACATGGCATATTGTATAAGCCACTTGTGTTATAAAACAAATGTCTATCTTGGTGCCAAAATACAAAAAGATAGAAGTGTACTTAGGTGATCCTTGAAACCTTGAGTCTCCACTTCCAACCTCTAAAGTGTGTTGAAGTTGACCTATTGGAGTTCTTGCAAAGCTTCAAGATTTGGAACTCTAGCTTGTCAAACTATGCCATTCGGTAAGCACTTTGTCCTTTGCTCGCTTGCAAGGAATTGCTTCATGATGGAAACTTGTAGAGCTTTCCATGTCTTTCGGGCTTCACTATTGCCACAAAGGCTAGCCCACCATTGACGAGCCGATTTTTGGAAGTGCATAGCTAAATGGCGTAGCTTGGAGGACTTCGTGAAGCCCTCGTCTCCAAATGCCGCATCAAATTGCTGGATGAAGGCCAATACTTTGTTGGTGTCGCCAAAGGCGCCATCATAGGTGAGAAAAGAGATACTCTTTCCTCACTCTTTGAACTTCTTGAGCTTTTGTGACCTTCGCCATGCAGAGTAAGATTTGTGATGTCCTCCCCTCTTGTATTCTCTAGGAGAATAGCCATAGCTTTCGTCGCAAGAGGAGGAAGGTGAAGAAAAAGGAGAAGAGGGTGACCTCTTTCTTACCCTTTTCTTCCTTTGTTTCATCTCTTCCCTTTCAGAGTGACAAGGAGAAGGACTGTGGGTTGACCATTTTCTCTTGGAAGGAGTTGGCGACCATCTAGGTCATCGTCTTCATGGAGCCACATCTTTAGAGGAACTTAGGGATTCATCACTTTCCCGTTCTTTGGATTCCTCCTCTCGTATGGGAGAGAGTCTTCTTTTGGGGTTCTACCTAATCAAGAGGCCTCCTAAGCTCTCTCTCCTCTTAGAGAGGAAGGGAAATCCCATAAGCGCGAAGTTCTTGAGTAACTTTGGCTTGCAAAGCAAGGTTGCCCATAGCTTGATGCAACCTAGTAACAAGATAATTGACAAACATGGGGGCATCATCATTAGCACCTTCATGTGCAAAATCAAAGTTATCAATGTTCATTATACTCTCTTGGTTATTGTCAACAACCATGTTAATTAAACTTATGTGTTTACTTGGTGTATTCTTGACAATTCAAAACCTTAGTTGCTACTCCTCTTAGCGTTTGCAAATCAGCACTTAAGTATCTACACCCACGGCTCGAATTGGTTAATTATAGAGAGTAGTGGAGTGGGTCTAATATTGCAGAGTTGTTGAGGGATAGCTCCTTTCAGACTTCTTATGGCTCAATAATGGTAAAGCCGTAGGCAAGTCTAAAAAGACTCCATTATTAAGACCAAAGCTCTCAAGGTGTGCACCATATCCCACATAGTGGGCTCAACAAAACCGATAATAGATCCCAGTGCCACTTACCCTAATATAATTAATATAATCAACCATTAATAGGATACTTAAGGATCTCTCTTCTTAAGCAAGAAAAGAGAAACCAAATGCTCTGATACCAATGTAATGGAAATGGCCTATGAACTTTGAGAGTAGCGAAATTAGGAAAATTAGAGAAAGCATTTTTGTGAGATTACTTTGTGAGCATGGAGGGTGAACTTAATTGATGGTAGCAACATAAACATAATACTTAGTTAACTTGACATGAACAATAATTTTGCAAGAGAGAGAGTTTAGAGAACATGACAGGAGTTGAGGACCATATTTATGTGGAGCCGGTCCCCCCTCCAATAGGCATTTGTATTATAGATTCTCCCATCAAGAGAGACTTGGTACAATACAATCTTTGTGTTCCTTTGTGACCTAGGAGATGCAATGAACATGGAAAGCTTCATGCATCACTAGCATAACATAAACTTTTCAAAAAGCATTAACTATCCCAAGGCCTCAAACACCTTTGAAGGTGGAGAGATCTAGCGGGGAATGAGGGTAGGGAAGAGGAAGAAGAAACATTCCATAGGAGAAAGAAATAGTTCCTCACTTATCATCACTCTTCTTGCTAGCATACATAATAGCATAGTAATGAGGATGGAGAAGATGGCAAGCTTAAGCATTGAAGCATATGGCTCTTGGTTGGATTTGCATGCCATAGCCAAGGGTGGTGGTGTAGGCTCTCAACTTCTCTACTAGCTTGGAGAAGGAGATGGAGCTCTTGCACTTTGCACTTCACACAATGAGAGTGTGTGTGAGTGTGCAATGAGAGTGTGTGTGAGTGTGTGTGGGAGAGTATACCCCCCCAAGTAGCCCCCCTTCTTGCTTTGGTCAACCCCCCCCTTGTAGCTCATGCTTGAAGCTCATTGGACCCCTACAAGCCTAGCCAATCGCATGCAGATGAATAACAAGCAACAAGGGTAGTCTTGGGACAAGTGTCCCCCTTTCTCCTTTGAGAGAGGACTTGATAAATGCAAAAAAATTTAATTAAATTAACTAATTTATCATTGGACCCTTGGGAGGCCAACCAATAGGCTTTAGGCACACCATGAGGTCAACATGAGGAGGAGCTTGACAAGTGTCCTATTTGCTTTCTTTGTACCAAGCTTGCCTTGTGTGACGGTGTGAGTGTTCTCTCTCTAACCCTTTCTTGTAGTGCTCGCCCCCCTCCTTGTAGGGATCTTTGTTGACTTTGTGGAACACCTTCTCCTCAAGCACCTTAGTCAGCAAGCATGACAAAGCACCTCAAGCTTGGGTAGTGTTCCCACAAGCACCTCAAGCTCCCTAGTCGGCAAGCACAACAAGCAGCTCAAGCATCTTAGTCAGTAAGCACGACAAGCACCTCAAGCACCTTAGTAAGCAAGTACGACAAGCACCGCAAGCTTGGGCCGGGTTCCCACCTCAAGCTCAACCCTAGCTTACCTAAGGTCAAAGGACTTTTAACACTAACCCTTGGAGTTCTTTAATGAAGCTAACCCTAAGTTCTTTTGTCTTCATTAGCTAACCTTGCTCTTTGACAGATCATCTCTCATTTGGGCCCCTTTACCATTGGCCCCGTGGCATTGAGATAGACCCGAAAGCACATATCTATATTCTAACCCTTGTTCCCGTCTACTCTCCCACATTAAATGATCAGTTTAATATGAGAAAATTATTTGGGTTGGTTAGATATTAGATTTTTATGACACAAAAAATGGATTCCTAAATATTTAAGCTCAATAATAAGGCTTAAGAAGTGCATAAAGTTACAAACTCAGAAGCTCTCGGCCCCTTTAGACTCATTGGCAATCCATAATGTTACAACAACTTTGGACTTTGCAGGATTTATCATAATACAAAGGAGTTTAATACAATCAATTGGAATAAAATTAAGAATGGTGTCCTTTGATCCTCTTTTTTTGGCTTCGTTAGCTGAGCAGCTAACAAGAGAAGCTAGGAAAATTAAGGAAACCCCTCCAAACACCCCCAAATTCTTGTCTCTATACAATAATCTATTCGAGGTTCTTCGGGAGGTCAACCTGGAAAACCTGATGGTAACTTAGGGGAACGGGAAAGGACAAATGGGCGAGGACAGTAGGAAAGAGGGCACAAAAGAAGAGTTCCATGAGGTGGAGGAATTCGTGCCCCTTTCTCAATGATGGAAGAGTTTGCTCTATATTCTCAAGACCCAAAAGAAGGGTGCCATGTTCTGGGAGTAAGTTAGGAAGGGTAAAGGCATCAATTTTTGGGCTATTCAAGAGTATCACCTAGATGCTACAAGCAAGAGAAAGCAACCTCTAGGGAAGAAGATCATCTTCTTGGAGAATGTGTTGATGGGTACAATGGCGTCCTCACTGTTGTGAACAGGGAACTAGAGCCCAAGGTGGTGTTCAACCACCCTTCTGGGAAAGCTCTAGGAGTTTAGATCAAACAGGGAGATCAGCTTATTACCATTACCAATATTTATGGACCCTGCTCGGTGAAGGAAAGAGCAAAGCTATGGAAGAAACTAGAAGAGATCCAGGTTGAAGGGGAATGGATTCTAGTGGGAGACTTCAATATGGTTGAGAAGAGAAAGGACAGAACGGGCTCACCATCCATGCTAGTTAGGTCCAAAAGATCCAAATGGCTAAGCCTGTTTGAGAGGTGGGCTTTAATAGACATGTGGGAGTGGGTCCTTGGAATGACATGCCCAAGTTTACATGCACTACTCTGTAGTATGCCAGTGCGGCATCTTGACTAGATCATTGCTACTGCTCTCACCAAGCCGATTGGCTACCATCTTTGCTCGAGATAAAGGTGGTAACCTCACAGTGCCTGTCAGATCACCTTCCATTAAGCATGAAACTCAAAAAAACTAAAGGAGAAGCTCATTGTCCACAAGGCTCCAAGAAGCTATTCTCGATGGGGGCTCACTTATTCAAAGACCCCCTATTTAAAAGCTTGCCTTTAAAGCAATGAGCAAACTTTGGAAGGATGTACATGTGGCAAGCCCTAGGGCTTGGGAAATATTTTCCAAGAATATTCAAAAGGCAATCAAAATTGCAAGGCCCACAAGGATGAGGCACCACGAGGGGAGCATGAAGCAACTCGGAGATGAAGTTTAACCTATTAAACTTAAAAAAACAAGAAGGGTCTACCCTGGAAGCAGAGCATAGAATTTGGCTTGAAGCCAAGGGAGAATTGATTGACTACCAACTGGAAGAGGTGAGGAAGGCCAAAATCTTGTCCAAAGAAACTTTCCTTCAACCGGGGGAGGCTAATCAAACTTGCTTCTATAGGGCCCTCAAAGTCAAGAGAAATCGGGGAATAGTCCAGTTGCTCATAGATGGGGAAGGAAATGAGGTAGTGGACCCATATAAAATGGCTCATATGATGCTTGATCACCTTCAACGAAATATCATAGGAAAGCATGAGGCCCAATCCCTAGAAGTGGATGAAGCCAGAGCTAATCTTCTTGGAAGTGTCCAAAAAACGGTCTCCATCTCGGACTCCAACCTCCTGGAGAAGGAATTCACCGAGGAGGAATGCTCTTTCGCACTTCAAGCCCTAGGCAAAGAGAAATCCCTTGGGTGTGACAAAATGACAGCTGAATTTTTCAAGGAATTTTGGGACGAGTTGAAGTCCCCTATCAGGATAATGGCTAACCAAGCACTGGTGGATGGTGTCTTGGATCTAAGTATCAAAAGGAGCCTCATCAAACCTATCCCAAAGCAAGTGTGCTTCTCCCAACTAAAACATGGCTGGCCCATTACCATGATGTCAGGTAGCCTACAAGATTATTGCCAAAATCGTTGCCCTCATGCTTTCTCCCCTTTTAGAAAAAATAATTATCACCCCCCACCAGCATTGTTTTATCAAGGTAAGATCAATTTTTGATAACATTCTAGCTAAAATAGTGGGCATAGAGTATGCCAAGCTCACTAAGCAAGAGTGTATCTTACTAGTTGGATTTAGACAAAGCCTATGATAGGATCACATGGTCATTTATTGAAGATGTCATCAAATCTCTAGGTTTTGGGCCTCAAATGTGTAGGCTAGTGAGTACCTTTGGTGCTAGTAGCCAATCGAGCTTCTATTCAATGAGAGAATTGTCGGAACATTTGAGGTCAAGAGATCCATCAAACATGGGTGCCCTCTTGCCCCTCTTTTGTTTACCATTGGATCTCAACCTCTAGTGACCTTACTCAAGGATAGTGCTGTGAAAGGGGAGATTCAAGGGCTATCTCTGCCTAATAGCAACCAATTAATAGCTAAGCTCTTTGCGGATGACTCGTTGCTCTTCCTAAAAGCTTGCCCTGAGGTGATTAGAAAGGCTCTCAAAATTGTGCAAACATATGCCATAGCATCATGGTATGTCATAAAATATATTATCTACCTTTACCAAATGATTTTCTCATAATAAACTGATCATTTAATATGGGAAGATAAAAGGGGAACAAGAGTTAGGATATAGATATGTGCTTCTAGACCTATCTCAATAGGGGCCCAAAAGGAGAAATGGTTGCATCTCAATATGGGTCCAAAAGGAGAGGTCTACCAAAGAGTAATATCCACTAAGGGCTTCTAGATTTACCTCAGCAAGGGACCAAGAGGAGAGATGGTTACATCTGAATAGGGGTCCAAAAGGAGGTAGTCTATCAAAGAGAAACGTACATCTAATGGATCTTAAAAGACCTTAGGGTTAGCTTCATTAAAGACCTCCAAAAGTTAGTATTAAAAAATCCTTTGACCTTAGGCAAGCTAGGACTAACCTTGAGGTGGGATCCTACCCAAGTATAAGGTGCTTGTCGGCTTGCTAACTAAATTGCTTAAAGTGTTTGTAGGAACCTTGCCCAAAGCTTGAGGTTATTTGTATGCTTAAATGACTAAGGTTCTTGAAGTGTTCAATTCAAAGATAAAATCTCAAGAGCCATAAATGGTTTCCATGCTTGAAAGACTAGGTGCTTGAATTGTTCAATTCAAACCAAATGACTTAAGAAGCATAAAAGACACATGTCAAACTCTTCCACATGTGGCCCTCATGATGTGCTTGAATCCTATTTGATAGGATTTAAAGGGGTCCAATGAGAATTTAGATGCATAAAAATAAATAATAAAGTTCTTTCTCTCAAAGAGAAAAAAGAAGACATGTTTGCAAATGATATAATTAAATAATACGAGAGAGAGAGAGAGAGAGGTGGACCAAGTATGAGAGGGGGTATACTTTCCCACAACCACACACACACACTCTCTCATTGTGTAAAGTGAAAAGTGCAAGAGCTCCATCTCCTTCTCCAAGATTGTTGAGAAGTAGAGAGCCTACACCAACACTCTTGGCTATGAAATGCAATCCAACCAAGAGCCATGCTTCGTTGCTTAAGCTTGACATCTTATTCATCTTCATTACTATGCCATTATGCTATGATAAGCAAGAAGAGTGATGATATGTGAGGAACTATTTCTTTTTCCTATGAATGATTCTTCTTCCTCTTCCCTACCCTCATTCACCCCTAGCTCTCTCCACCTTCGAGGGTGTTTGAGACCTTGGGATTGAGGCTTGGGATACTTAATGCTTTTTGCAAAGTTTATGGTATGCGCGTGATGCATGAAGCTTTCCATCTTCATAGCATCACCAAGGTCACAAAGAATACAAAGATTGTATTGTACCAAGTCTCTCTTGATGGGAGAATCTATAATACAAAAGTCTTTTGGACGGGGGACCGCCGGCTCCAAGTAAATCCTGTCCTCAACTATTGGCATGTTCTCTAATACTCTCTCTCTTGCAAAAATATTGCTCATACCAAGTTAATTAAGTACTATGTTCCTGTTGCTACCATCAATTAAGTTCACCCTCTATGTTCTCAAAGTGATCTCACAAAAATGCTCACTCTAATTCTATTAATTCCGCTATTCTCAAAGTTCATAGGCCATTTCCATTACATTGGTATCATAGCATTTGGTTTCTCTTTTGTTTCTTAAGAAGGGAGGTCCTTAAGTAGCCTATTAGTGGTTGATATTGTTAAATATATCAGGGTAAGTGGGATTGGGATCTATTATCGATTTTGTTGAGCCCACTATGTGGGATATGGTGTACACCTCAAGAGATTTGGTCTTAATAATGGGATCTTTTTAGACTTGCCTACGGCTTTACCCTTATTTAGCCATGAGAATTTCAAAAGGAGCTAACTCTCAAAAATTCTGCTATGTTTGACCCACTCCACTACTCTCTATAATTAACCAATTTGATCCGTGGGTGTAGATACTTAAGGGCTTATTTTCAAAGGCTAAGAGGAGTAGCAACTAAGGTTTTGAATTGCCAAAGGATACACTAAATAAACACATAAGTATAATTAGCATGGCTAACAATAACCAAGAGAGTAGAGTGAACATTGATAACTTTGATTTTGCACATGAAGGTGCTAATGATGATGCCCCCATGTTTATCAATTATCTTGTTACTAGGTTGCATCAAGCTATAGGTAACCCTACTTTGCAAGCCAAATTTACTCAACAACTTCGTGCTTATGGGATTTCCCTTCCTCTCTAAGAGGAGAGAGAGAGAGCTTAGGAGGTCTCTTCATGAGACTCTTGAAAGAAGACTCTCTCCCATAAAAGAGGAGGAATCCAAAGAACGAGAAAGAAGCAAATCCCTAAGTTCTTTTGAAGATGTGGCTCCACAAAGACGGTGGTCTAGACTGTCACCGACTCCTCCCAAGAGGAAACGGTCAACCCATAGTTCTTCTCCTTGTCATTCCAAAAGGGAAGAGAGGAACAAAGGAAGAAAAAGGCAAGAAAGAGATCACCCTCTTCTCCTTCTTCTTCACCTCCCTCCTCTTCCAACGAAAGCAATAGTTATTCTCCTAGAGAATACAAGAGGAAAGGACATCGCAAATCATACCCTGCATGGCAAAGATCACAAAAGCTCAAGAAGTTCAAAGAGGGATAAAAAGTATCTTTTCTCTCACCTACAATGGCACCTTTGGTTTCACCAACAAAGTATTGGCCTTCATCCAACAATTTGAGCCTTTGGAGACGAGGGCTTCACGGAGTCCTCCAAGCCACACCATGTATCTATGCACTTTTAGAAATCTACTTGTCAATGGTGGGCTAGCCTTCATGGCAACGAAAAAGCATCAAAGACTTGGAAAACTCTACAAGTTTTCATAATGAAGCAATTCCTTGCAAGCGATGCCAAGGACAAAGTGCTCACCGAATGGCAAAGTTTGAAGCTACTCTTCCAGGAGTCTATCCACAAATATGTAGACAATTTTTGGGATTTACATCTCAAATCTACACAGTTTCAAAGAATAGACTTTGCCAAACAAATGCAACAATTCTGTTGGTATTACTTGAAGAAATGGCCAAGTATGTCAACTCACAACGGACTAGCACTATCACCAAAGTCATCCACCACACTACGGTTGCTTCAAGGATCAATTTCCAACAAGGGGAGAGAAGAAATTTCAAGTCCATGGAAAACAAGGATCAAAATGAAGCTAAAGGGAAAAGAGATGCTCAAAACTCTTCCCAAGGCAACACCAACACCAACAGCAAGAAGTCCAAGGAGAAAGGAGATTACAAAGGTAAAAATAAGCTCTCTCTCAAAGAATTAGAGGCCTTTTGTAAAGACCATAAATGCTTTAAGTATGGGGAGCAAGGGCATGGTTATCGTTCTTGCCCCAAAAGAAATGTACTCAATGACACTCCTAGAGATTCCATGGTTGCTCCAAAAGAGAATACTCATTACAAAGGCTCATACCTCTCCTATGCTTGGGAAAAAGTAAGAGAGAATGATGTCCTTATTCTCTTTGACCATGGCTCTACTCACAACTTCATATCAACGGAGTTGGCCACTAAGTTGGCCATTCAAGGAGATGGGAGATACTGTAACTACCGATGGAGCTTTCAAGGGATATCAAGCCTCCGTACTCCCTTGATTGGGAAGTTGACGCTTCATGTCCAAAGCTACATTGACAAAGAAGACTTTTTTTTATCTCGCCTCTCCAACATGAGCATGTTATCCTAGGAGCACCATGGTTCAACCGCATGGCTGCCAACATGAAGTTCCCTAAAAGGAGAATCTATTTCACCTACAGGGAAAAGAGCATGTACATAGATGATCATGATTTGGGGAACACCATATCCCTGGAAAATACACTTACTTTTGGTAAGTCAAAGAAAAGCTCTCTTTTTGCGTATATAATTTTTATTGGAGATTCCGTAGATGATTCTAATGTTTTCACAAGTAGCAATAAAGGGAATCAAGAGAAATTAGAGTTGTCTAATTTCCTAAATGGATTCCAAGATGTTTTCATTGATGACATCCCTAGTGAGCTACCTACAAAACGAGGGGATGATGACCATGCAATAGAGCTTCTACTAGGAAGATCACCGCCTAATAAACCTCCTTATTGAGTTTCACAAGCTCAACAAGCGGAGATCATCAGGCAAGTGCATGAATTGGTGGAAAAGGGGATGGTAAGGTCTAGCTCCTCTCCATTCTGTTCACCGGTACTTTTAGTGCAAAAGAAAGATGGCAAATATCACATGTGTGTCGACTATAGAGCACTAATAGCATTGCTATAAAACAAAAAGATTTTGCATGCTGCAAATACAAGATCTATTTGATAAGTTACAAGTTTTGGCCTAACAAATGCTCCAGCCGCATTAAAACTCATGATGGACAAAAATCTTCAAGCCACTCAAATTCTCTTGAGGAGTACAAGAGACACCTCCAGGTAATCTTTCAAGTTGTGAGAGAGAATAATCTTTTCATTAATCAAAAGAAAGGTGAATATTTTTTACAATAGATTCAATATTTAGGTCATTACCTCTCAAGATGGTATCCATATGGATCCATCAAATTTGGAGGTAACAAAAACATGGCCTAATTCAAGGAATCTACATGAGCTAAGAAGCTTTATTGGTATATCTGCATACTATAGATGCTTTATAGCAAAATTCTCTCAAGTAGCAGGACCATTGCATGACTTAACAAAGAAGAACATTAAGTACTCATGGACTTCTAAAGAACAAATGCTTTTGACAAACTCAAAGAGAAGCTTACCTCTCAACCAGTCCTCAAGCATCCGGATCTCTCAAAGTCATTTGAGGTCCAATGTGATGCTTGTGGTGATTGCCTTGGAGCAATTTTGCTTCAATAAGGGCATGCCATAGAATATGAAAGTTATAGGCTCAATGCCGATGAACGCGTCGTGGGAATATACAAAAAAGATCTTTTAGCTATTCTACATGCCCTAGACACATGGAAGCACTATCTCTTGGGGACTCCATTCATCCTACAAATTAATGGGTCACAAAGCCTCTAGAACTTCATGACACAAACCAAGCTCTCCGACAAACAAATGAGGTGGGAAAATTTTCTTTTGCAACTTAAATTTCAAATTGCTCACATTGTTGGCAAGCACAATCAAGTGGTCGATGCACTTTCACAACAGCCAAGGGTAAATGTGGTGTCTATAGCAACTCACAATAATCTATCTTTTATGATAGATGAGTATGCTACTGACCAAGACTTTAAGTAGATAATTACACCCTTTGTATTAGGGAAGAAAAAAAGAACCATTCACCTTGAAGGATGGTTATCTTCCAAACGGCAATATGCTATGTGTTACTCACCAATACAATAAGAAAGTCATGTATGAATCCCATGCTTCTCATTATGCGGGGCAAACAAGGATTCCATAATCTACTCTTTGAGGAGTAGAAATGTATTTTTGTTGGTCTACCATGAAAAATAAACATACAAGAGTATGTTTCAAAATGTGTGGTATACCAAAAATTGAAATTTGATCAAGGGAAACAACTTGGATTGTTTCAGTAGCCAGGATTAGCAAGAAAACACACTCTATGCCTGTCAAAAAGACTATTAAGGCACATCAAATGGCAACCCTCTTTAGATCTCAAATTTTCAAGTATCATGTCTTGCCAACATCCATAGTGTCGGACAACGATTCTAGAATGATCAATAATTTCTAGAAGGGTCTCTTTGAGAATTTAGGAAGTAGATTAAATTTCTCTTTTGGCCTATCATCCACAAATGGATTACCAAAGTGAAATAGCTAATATAACGATTCTTGAATCTACTAAAAGCCTATGTCATGGAAGTAGAGTGGCGTTCTCAATGAGAGAAGTACCTACCTCTTATAGAGTATGCATACAATGACATTGTACATACTTCTATGGAGAAAGCATCTTTCGGGGTTAAAGAGGAAAGATCCAAAAGTCCTTACTACTTAAAGTACATGGGTAGATCTTCACTGCTGCTGATGAATATAGTCGAGACTCACAAGAATATTTTAAAAATATTAAAGAGGTATTATCCATCTCAAAATAAAGGCAAAAAGGGTTGCTGCTAATAAGCACAAAAGAGGCTTAGCCTTTAAGAAAAATGATTGGGTCTTGCTAAAGTTTCTCAAGGCTCGTCTAAGGCATACTACGGGCAAGAATTCTACGACCCACCAAGAGTATTATGCTAAACTACCAAAAAGATACTATGCTCCTTTCTTTTAAAAATTCTTAATCCAATCAATGAGATGGCTTATTAGTTAAAGTTGCCCAACCATTGGCTCATTCACAATGCTACCCATGTGAGTCTACTCAAGCCTTACAAATTAGAGCCACAAAAAGAATCAATAATGGAAGATCCGCCAAAGATCAAAGATCAAGAAGAGGTGCTACAGCCCGAATTGATTCTTCAACACAAAGATAAGGTACTAAGAAACAGTAACATTATCCAATGATATCTTGTTAAGTTTACGAATTAACCTTTTAAAGATGCTAGAGGGATGCAAGGAACCTAGCTTAAGGATAATATGAACCTTGTCAATGCTTATAATGCTATAGTAGAGTAAGCAAATGAAAATGCACTTTAAATGAACAATGTTTTTAAATTATAAGACTCATTCTCTTTTTTTTATTGTGCACAAAATTTAGGATGTATGCATGCTTAGGATCATGTTTGTGGTGACGACGTCTCCCAAACACCAAGTAGAACTTATCACTCTACTTTGAAAGTATGATATGGACTAAAGAGAAGACATGCTTGTGGCAGCTAAGTCTCCCGAGCACCAAATGGATTAGTTATCCATTCTGGAATGATGCCACAGGGTAAAAAGGGATCCTCTACCCGCTAAGAAACATGCACTAATAACTAGGCTTTATTTTCTCTACCTCATAGTCGAGGACGACTATGATTGCAAGAGAGAGGTAATGTCATAAAATATAATATCTAACTTTACCAAATAATTTTCTCATATTAAGTTGATCATTTAATATGGGAAGATAAAAGGGGAACAAGAGTTAGAATATAGATATGTGCTACTAGACCTATCTCAAAAGGGGACCAAAAGGAGAAATGGTTGCATCTCAATAGGGGTTCAAAAAGAGACGGTCTACCAAAGAGCAATGTGCAATAAGTGCTTCTAGATTTACGTCAGCAAGGGACCAAGAGGAGAGATGGTTACATCTCAATAGGGGTCTAAAAGGAGGTAGTCTATTGAAGAGAAACGTGCATCTAATGGAGCTTAAAAGACATTAGGGTTGACTTCATTAAAGACATCCAAATGTTAGTGTTAAAAAGTCCTTTGACCTTAGGCAAGCTAGAGATGACCTTGAGGTGGGAACCCTTCCCAAGCATGAGGTACTTGTCGGCTTGCTAACTAAAGTAAAAGTGTTTGTGGGAACCTTGCCCAAGCTTGAGGTGATTCTCATGCTTAAATGAATAAGGTTCTTGAAGTGTCCAATTCAAAGATAAACTCTCAAGAGGCAAACGGTTTCCATGCTTAATTGACTAAGTGCTTGAAGTGTTCAATTTAAACCAAATGACTAAAAAGCATAAAAGACACATATCAAAATCCTCCACATGTGGCCCTCATGATGTGCTTGAATCCTATTGGATAGGCTTTAAAGGGATCCAATGAGAATTTAGATGCATAAAAATAAATAATTAAGTTCTGACACATGTCAAAATGATATAATTAAATACTGAGAGAGAGAGAGAGGTGGACCAATCTTGAGAGGGGGGCTATATTCTCCCACACACACACACACACATATTCTCTCATTGTATGGAGTGGAAAGTGCAAAAGCTCCATCTCCTTTTCTAAGCTTGTTTGAGAAGTGGAGAGCCTCAACCAACACTCTTGGCTATGGAATGCAAATTATCCAACCAAGAGCCATGCTTCAATGCTTAAGCTTGCCATCTTCTTCATCTTTATTACTATGCTATTATGCTATGCTAAGCAAGAAGAGTGACGATGATTGAGGAGCTATTTCTTTCTCCGATGAATGATTCTTCTTCCTCTTCCCCACCCTCATTCCTTGCTAGCTCTCTCAACCTTTAAAGGTGTTTGAGGCCTTAGGACTAAGGCTTGGGATAGTTAATGGTTTTTGCAAAGTTTATGTTATGCTCATGATGCATGAAGCTTTCCATCTTCATAGCATCATCAAGGTCACAAAGAATACAAAGATTGTATTGTACCAAGTCTCTTTGATGGGAGAATCTATAATACAAAAGTCTTTTGGACGGGGGACCGCCGGCTCCAAGTAAATCCTGTCCTCAACTATTGGCATGTTCTCTAATACTCTCTCTCTTGCAAAAATATTGCTCATACCAAGTTAATTAAGTACTATGTTCCTGTTGCTACCATCAATTAAGTTCACCCTCTATGTTCTCAAAGTGATCTCACAAAAATGCTCACTCTAATTCTATTAATTCCGCTATTCTCAAAGTTCATAGGCCATTTCCATTACATTGGTATAATAGCTTTTGGTTTCTCTTTTGTTTCTTAAGAAGTGAGGTCCTTAAGTAGCCTATTAGTGGTTGATATTGTTAATCATATTAGGATAAGTGGAACTGGGATCAATTATCGATTTTGTTGAGCCCACTAAATGGGATATGGTGCACATCTCAGGAGCTTTGGTTTTAATAATGGGGTATTTTTAGACTTTCCTACAGCTTTACCATTCTTTAGCCATGAGAAGTCCAAAAGGAGCTATCCCTCGGCAATTATGTTATGTTAAACCCACTCCACTACCCTTTATAATTAACCGATTCGAGCCGTGGGTGTAGATACTTAAGTGCTTATTTTCAAAGGCTAAGAGTAGTAGCAACTAAGGTGTTGAATTGCCAAAGGATACACTAAGTAAACATATAAGTAAAATTAGCATGGTTGACAATAACCAAGAGAGTAGAATTAACATTGATAACTTTGATTTTTCACATGAAGGTGCTAATGATGATGCACCCATGTTTATCAATTATCTTGTTACTAGGTTGCATCAAGCTATAGGCAAAAACTATAGGGAACCCTACTTTGGAAGCCGAAGTTACTCAGCAACTTCGTGCTTATGGGATTTCCCTTCCTCTTCAAGAGGAGACAGAGAGAGAGCTTAGGAGGTCTCTTGATGAGACTCCCAAAAGAAGACTCTCTTCCATAAAAGCGGAGGAATCCAAAGAACAAGAAAGAAGCAAATCCCTAAGTTCCTCTGAAAATGTGGCTCCACAAAGACGGTGGTCTAGACTGTCGCCAACTCCTCCCAAGAGAAAACGGTCAACCCATAGTTCTTCTCCTCGTCATTCCAAAAGGGAAGAGTGGAAACAAAGGAAGAAAAAGCCAAGAAAGAGGTCACCCTCTTCTCCTTCTTCTTCACCTTCCTCCTCTTGCAACAAAAGCAATAAATTTTCTCCTAGAGAATACAAGAGGAGAGGACATCGCAAAACTTACCCTACATGGCGAAGGTCCCAAAAGCTCAAGAAATTCAAAGAGGGAGGAAAGAGTATCTCTTTTCTCACCTATGAGGGCACCTTTGATTCCACCAACAACGTATTGGCCTTCAGCCAACAATTTGATGCAGCCTTTGGAGAAGACGGCTTCACGGAGTCCTCCTAGCTACACCATGTAGCTATGCACTTTAAGAAAGCTACTCGTCAATGGTGGGCTAGCCTTCATGGAAACGGCAAAGCCCCAAAGACTTGGAAAACTCTACAAGGTTTTATAATGAAGAAATTCCTTGCAAGCGATGCCAAGGACAAAGTGCTCACCGAATGGCAAAGTTTGAAGCTACTCTTCAACAAGTCTATCCACAAATATGTAGACAAGTTTTGGAATTTACATCTCAAAGCTTTAGCCTTTCAAAGGATAGACTTTGCCAAACAAAATCAACAATTTTGTGTGGTATTACTTGAAGAAATGGCTGAGTATGTCAACTCACAACGACCTAGCACTATCACCAAAGTCATCCACCACACTATGGTTGCTTCAAGGATCAATTTCCAACAAGGGCAAGAAGAAATTTCAAGCCCATGGAAAACAAGGATCGAAAAAAAGCTAAAGAGAAAAGAAATGCTCAAAACTCTTCCCAAGGCAACACCAACGCCAACAACAACAAGGCCAAGGAGAAAGGAGCTTACAAAGGTAAAAATAAGCTCTCTCTCAAATAATTAGAGGCTTCGTAAAGATCATAAATGCTTTAAGTGTGGGGAGCAAGGACATGGCTATCGTTCTTGCCCCAAAAGAAATGTACTCAATGACACTTCTAGAGATTCCATGGTTGAAGCTCCAAAAGAGGATACTCATTGCAAAGGCTCATACCTCTCCTATGCTTAGGGAAAAGTAAGGGAGCATGATGCCCTTATTCTCTTCGACCCTGGCTCTACTCACAACTTCATATCAATAGAGTTGGCCACTATGTTGGGCATTCAAGCTTTGGAGATGGGAGATATTGTAACTGCCGATGGAGCTTTCAAGGGATAGCAAGCCTCCGTTACTCTCTTTATTGGGAAGTTGAGGGTTCATGTCCAAAGCTACGTTGACAAAGAAGACTTTTTTTTATGTCTTCCCTCCAACATGAGGATGTTATCCTAGGGACACCATGGTTCAACCGCATGGCTGCCAACATGAAGTTCCCTAAAAGGAGAATCTATTTCACTTGCAAGGAAAAGAGCATGTACATAGATGCTAATGATTTGGGGAACACCATATCCCTCGAAAATACCCTTATTTTTTATAAGTCAATGAAAATATCTATTTTTGCGTATATGATTTTTGTTAGAGAATCCGTAAATGATTCTAATGTTTTCACAAGTAGCAATAAAGGGAATTAAGAGGAATTAAAGTTGTCTAATTTCCTAAATGGATTTCAAGATTTTTTCATTGATGAAATCCCTAGTGAGCTACCTCCAAAAGGAGGGGATGATGACCATGCAATAGAGCTTCTACTAGGAAGCTCACCGCCTAATAAACCTCCTTATTGAGTTTCACAAGCTCAACAAGCGGAGATCATCAGGCAAGTGCATGAATTGGTGGAAAAGGGGATGGTAAGGTCTAGCTCCTCTCCATTCTGTTCACCGGTACTTTTAGTGCAAAAGAAAGATGACACATATCACATGTGTGTCGACTATAGAGCACTAAATAGGATCACTATAAAAAAAAATATCCCATGCAGCAGATAGAAGATCTATTTGATAAGTTACAAGTTTTGGACTGACAAATGCTCCAGCCACATTCAAACTCATGAGGAACAAAAATCTTCAGGCCACGCAAATTCTCTTGAGGAGTACAAGTGACACCTCCAGGTAATCTTTCGAGTTCTGAGAGAGAATAAGCTTTTCATTAAATTGTAAAAAAAGTAAATTTTTCCTACAAGAGATTCAATATTTAGGTCACATTATCTCTCAAGATGGTATATGTACAAATCAATCAAAGTTGGAGGTAATAAAAGCATTGCCTAATCCAAGGAATCTCCATGAACTAAGAAGCTTTATTGGTATCTGTGCATACTATGGATGCTTCATAGCAAAATTCTCTCAAATAGAAAGACCATTGCATGACTTAACAATGAAGAATGGTTAGTATTCATGGACTCCTAAAGAACAAAATGACTTTGACAAGCCCAAAGAGAACCTTGCCTCCCAACCAGTCCTTATGCTTCCGGATCTCTCAAATCCATTTGAGGTCCAATGTGATGCTTGTGGTAATTGCCTTGAGCAGTTTTGTTTCAAGAAGGGCATGCCATAGCATATGAGGGCCAAAGGCTCAATGCCGATGAACGGGCCTTGGGCATATATGAAAAAGAGATTTTAGTTATTCTACATGCCCTAGATACGTGGAAGCACTATCTCTTGGGGGTTTCATTCATCCTGCGAATGGATTACAAAGCCTCAAGAACTTCATGACGCAAACCAAGCTTTCCGACAAAACAATGAGGTGGACAAATTTTCTTTTCCAATTTAAATTACATATTTCTCACATTGTTGGCAAGCATAATCAAGTGGCCAATGCACTTTCACAACGACTGTCATAAAATATAATATCTAACTTTACTAAATGATTTTCTCATATTAAACTGGTCATTTAATATGGTAAGATAAAAGGGGAAGAAGAGTTAGGATATAGATATGTGCTTCTAGAACTATCTCAACAAGGGACCAAAAGGAGAAATGGTTGCATCTCAATAGGGGTCCAAAAGGAGATAGTCTACCAAAGAGCAATGTGCAATAAGTGCTTCTAGATTTACCTCAGCAAGGGACCCAGAGGAGAGATGGCTACATCTCAATAGGGGCCTATCAAAGAGCAACGTGCATCTAATGGAGCTTAAAGACCCTAGGGCTAGCTTCATTAAAGACCTCCAAAAATTAGTGTTAAAAAGTCATTTGACCTTAGGCAAGCTAGGGCTGACCTTGAGGTGGGAACCCTACCCAAGCATGAGGTGCTTGTCGGCTTGCTAGCTAAAGTGCTTAAAATGTTTGTGGGAACCTTGCCCAAATCTTGAGGTGAATTTTATGCTTGATTGACGAAGTGCTTGAAGTATTCAATTCAAACCAAATGACTTAAGAAGCATAAAATAGACATGTTCAAATGATCCTCCACTAAGTGCTTGAAGAGTATTCAATTTAAACCAAATGACTTAAGAAGCACAAAAGACACATGTTCAAATGATCCTCCACATGTGGCCCTCATGATGTGCTTGAATCCTATTGGATAGATTTTAAAGGGGTCCAATGAGAATTTAGAGGCATAAAAATAAATACTTAAGTTCTTTCTCTCAAAGAGAAAAAACAGGACACATGTCCAAATGAAATAATTAAATAATACAAGAGACAGAGAGAGAGAGAGAGAGAGAGAGAGAGAGAGAGAGAGAGAAAGAGAGAGAGGTGTGGAACAAGCATGAGACTGGGGTGTATTCTCCCACACACACACATTCTCTCATTGTGTGAAGTGCAAAGTGCAAGAGCTCCATCTCCTTCTCCAAGCTTGTTGAGAAGTAGAGAGCATAAACCAACACTCTTAACTATGGAATTTAAATCCAACCAAGAGCTGTTGGGATTCAGGCCAACTGGCCGGACATCCCACTTACTACTAACCCATCTACTAACTTAACCACATATACACTTATTCTTTAATACAACTGAATAAAGAGCTGCAACAAGATAACGTTGTTGTGCACTCCACTCAAAGCAGGTCTCTCTCTATCTCTGCTCTTGCATTTGCACTCGCACACGCTTCTCGCGGCACCTTCAACTGGTATCTGAGTAGAGTTTGTGCTTGCCGTCTTCGCGTCCACGCATGTGTGCACTTTCAAAAGTGCAAACAGGTTTCCAATTTCGGCATCGGCAAATTCAACGTTTCAAGCGTTCCCAACAGGTGTCCTACGGTTTTATCCCCCTTTCGAAGCTGTTCGTGCAGTCGAAAGCTTCATCCGAGCTACACTTCAGGAGTTATATTTTTCAACTCCACTTTTGCTACAACTATAGGTACAAGTACAGGACACAGGTGCAGGTTCTTCAGAGACTATTTTGGGATGGTATATAGTCGTTTCATGGCTATTATGTGCTATTGAGATGGTGTTTATGGGCTGATTAGGAGCACTTTTCGGTATCGACATTGTCTCGGGTTTTTCAGGCATCCATCTCCTCACAGGTTCTTGCAGACATATAGGACATCCAGGTTTCTTATAGGTTGTAGTGTTTTGCATCAACATAGATTTCAGTGGGAGTATTTGATGCGGATATGCATTGTTTTGGCACTCTTGATAGTGCTTGAGCTCTTTTGAGAGCGGTTTTACTCGCCACAGGGATTTGTTAATTGCTTGAACATTTCATTTGGTGCCTGTTTGTGCACGTATACTGCACCTTGCAGTATTGTTGATAGTGGATGTGAGTTGAGTTGCGGAAACTGCCATATGTACCTTTTGTGGAGTCAATTTGGCTTGTTTCTGGCAATCCCGATCGTTTCTGAAACTCAGTTCGGATGCCATTTCTGAGATTGGGCTGGTTTCTTGTCTGCATAACCTTTTGTGAGGGTCGATAGCGTGAGGTTTTCTTGATCTGGGGGATTCTCAAATGTCAGATCCTTTTGATGATACAGGTTGCTCGAGTACCCCTTTTTTGTGGCCTCGCCATAGGACATGTATAGAGAGGGCTAGGTGCATTTTACGTTGTGTTGGTAGTCTTGGGTCAGCTTTTGACTTTCTATGCACAATTAGTGGTTGATGCGCCTATCTTATGCTATGAGAGCATTACTTTTGATGCGTTACTGATCTCTTATGATAGTTTTGGATTGAGATTTTGTCAGTTTTTCTGGGGAAACTCTGCCGAACTTTTTTCCAAAATTACCAGTGTTTATTGCCATATTATCTTTATCTTGCAGCCATGTCATCTAGTGGTGAAAAGGATATTTACAATACCCAAAAATTTGATGGGATGGATTTTGCTATCTGGAAAGAGCAGATTCAAGATGTTCTTATACAAAAAGGCCAGCTGGATCCTATCATGGAGCGCCCAGAGGGCGAGTATATAGATGTTGAGTGGAAGAAACTTGATGCTAAGGCCAAATCTACCCTCCGTTTGCATTTGGCCGAATGTGTTTACTTTACTATAGTTGGAGAAAGAACTGCTAGAGATGTATGGGATAAGTTGTGTTCCAGTTATGAGAACAAAAGGGCCACTAATAAGGTTTTCTTGATGAAGAAGCTATTTGATCTTTGTATAAAGGAAGAGGGCACTATTTCTACTCACATTAATGATTTCAATATCATTTTCACTCAGTTGACCACTCAGGGTTGGGTCTTCGATGAGGAAATCAAATGTATATTCTTGCTATGCAGTTTACCCTGGTCTTGGGATACGTTCTGTACTGCGATTAGCAACTCAGAACCTGGTACCGGTCTAGTGTACAATGACATCCTTGGGAGTCTGTTTACCGAGGAGATTTGCAGGAAATCTCTTAAAGGCAAGAAGGGTGGTGATGTGTATGTTACTAGTGATAGACAGAGGGGTCGCACTCAAAGTCGTACCAAAATCAAGGAACATGGGGGCTCACGCAGTAAGTCTCGGGGTTCTATGTGTAATGTCGAGTGCTATCACTACCATAAAAAAGGGCATGTGAAGAAGGATTGTAGGAAATGGCAGCAAAGCAAGAAGGATAAACAATCCGGTGAAACTTCTAAGTCTGATGATTCAAACAAGGGCAAAACAAAGTTAGAGGAGATCAATGTGCTAGAGTCTTCAAATGCTCCTATTGTAGAGATTCTTCCAGTGGTTGTTATGCCACTTATCTCTGACGTATTGGTCTTCACAGCAGATCTACCTGTTGAGGCTCTTGTTACAGAAGATGTGTAGTATGCACAGAATTGGATAGTAGATTCTGGTGCGAGTTTCCATGTGACACCACATAGAGAGTGGTTCTCTACTTATTCTCGCTCTTGTGGCAAAGTGAGACTTGGTGATGCTTATGAACTAGACATTGACTATGTCGAAAACGTCAAATTGCATCTAAGGAATGGCATGTACTTTACTTTATGTAACGTCAAACATGTGTCCGAGTTAACTAAAAGCTTGATTTTTGTTGGTCAGCTTGATGATTTGGGCTATAACACCACATTTGGCAATGGTTCGTGGATAGTACGCAAAGGTAATCTTGTTGTACTCAGAGGTCAGAAGCATGGTACCTTGTATTCCATGTATGTGTCAGATGTTGGTCATGATTACATATCTATAGCTGAGCTGCCATCTACTGAGTTGTGGCATTGCCGGCTAGGTCATATTAGCCAAAAAGGAATGAGAACTCTGACTCGTTTTGGCTACTTACCTATCTTGTCTTTTGTTGACTTTCCTGTTTGTGAGCACTGTATCTATGCCAAACAGACTTGGTACGTGCACTGGTCAAAAGCGAGTTGAACCTCTAGATTTAGTGCATAGTGATGTTTGTGGTTCTATGTCAACCAAATCTCTAGGGGGGGGCAGTTATTTTGTGACATTCATAGATGACTCTACTCAAAAGGTTTGGGCATATCCTTTGAAACATAAGGATCAAGTTCTTCCTATGTTCCAAACAAATTTAGCACTCGTTGAGAATAAGTCTGGCAAGAAACTCAAGGTTGCGGACTAACAACGGTGGAGAGTATGTCTCCAAGGAGTTTGACAATTTCTGTGCTAAAAGGGGGATTAAAAGGCAGTTTACTACACCATACACACCAGCTCAGAATGGAGTTGCTGAGTGCATGAATTGTACGATTCAGGAAAGAGTCACAGCCATGCTTTCTAGGGCAAATCTCACACAAGGCTTTTAGGCAGAACCCGTCTTGACTGCAGTGCATATTATAAATCGTTCGCTTAGTACGCCATTGAATTATGAGATTCCAGAAGAGTTATGGTCTAAACGTAAGCCCCACTATGAACATCTATGTGTTTTTGGTTGTGAAGCTTATGCTCATGTGCCTAAACAACTTCGACAGAAGTTAGAGCCAAAGTCACACAAATGTATTTTAATTGGATATGATGTAGATGGAGAGATGGAATATCATCTCTGGCACCCGGAATCTCGTCGAGTCATCCGTAGTTCAGATGTGATCTTCAATGAGTCGAAGATGCATAAACAACCTATCAAGGAAATAGAGATTTGAAGAGTCACTTTTGAGGATGTTGCCTCAAAGACAGTGAAATCAACTCGACGGGCTAGTGATGTACCTTCCACTAGCAATGCTCAAGAGGGAGCGGATAGCAATGGTCAAGGAGTGAGACGGTCTACTAGAGTCTCTCATCCACCTAGGCGTTTCAAGCCAGGTCTTGATTACATCATGTTGATCGATTGCGGTGAGCCAAGCTGCTACCAAGAAGCCATGATGACGGATGGTGTGGTGAAGTGGGAGCAGGCTATGGAATCTGAGTATAAATCGATTCTGGCTAATGACACTTGGGACTTGGTAGAACTACCAAATGATGTGAAAGCTTTACCTTGCAAATGGGTTTACAAGAAGAAATTTACCTCAGGTGATCCAAATCCAAACTACAAGGATAGACTTGTAGCCAAAGGGTTCAAATAGCAAAAGGGAGTCGATTTTGATGAAATCTTCTCGCCTGTTGTCAAGATGACAACGCTTAGAACCGTACTTGGTCTTGTAGCGATTGAGGACATGGAACCTCTCCAAATGGATGTGAAGATAGCATTTCTTCACGGGGATCTCGATGAGGATGTTTACATGCAGCAACCTGAAGGGTTTGTTCAGGAGAATGCATCTCGTAAGGAGCTACTATGTAAGCTTAAAAAGGCACTTTATGGCTTAAAGCAGGGTTCAAGGTAGTGGTATCATAAATTTGATGCATATATGAGGTCTCAAGGATATAAAAGGAGCAAAGAGGATCAATGCTTGTACACAAGAAAGCTAGATGGTGGCTCGATGATCATTCTAGTTTTGTATGTTGATGACATTCTTATAGCTAGGAAATCCATTGCGGAAATTGCCAACTTGAAGAAAACACTTAGTAATAATTTTGCAATGAAAGATTTGGGGGATGCTACACACTTTCTTGGCATGCGAATCAAAATAGATTGCAAACGTCGTATTCTTGAGTTATCTCAGGAAACATACATTGAGAAATTTTTGCAGCGTTTCAATATGCAGGGGGGAAAGCATTGAGTACCCCAATGCAGGCATTCTTGAAACTCAGCAAGGAAGATGCATGCACCCAAATCTGATGTTGAGCAAGCTGAAATGGCTAAGATACCATATTCTTTGGCAGTGGGCAGTCTCATGTATGCTATGGTGGCCACAAGACCAGACATTGCTTTTGCAGTGGGAGTGGTGAGCCGATATATGACAAATCCTGGTAGCAAGCATTGGGAAGCAGTGAAGCACATTCTTAGGTACCTCAAAGGTACGGGCGGCAGGTGTTTACACTTCGAGAATAGTGATGCATCCATCATGGTTTATGCGGATGCAGACTATGCGGGTTGTGTTGACAAGAGGAGATCGACATCTGGCTATGTTTTCATATTTGCTGGAGCAGCAGTATCTTGGAGGTCATGTCTTCAAGATTGTATGTTGTCTTCCACTATGGAAGTAGAGTATGTTGCATTGTCGGATGCAAGTAAAGAGACTGTATGGTTATCTCGCTTGGTCAAAAAACTTGGCATTGATGAGACTCCACTGATATATTGTGATAGTCAGAGTGCTCTTGCATTGGCAAGGAATCCTGTGTTTCACTCCAAATCAAAACACATTGAAGTCGGGTATCATCTTGTGAGAAATTTCTTGGCCAAAGAGCTCATTGATTTGGTCAAGTTACACACACTGATGACAACCCAGCAGATGCTTTGACAAAAGGTTTAGCTTTGGAGCGGTTTACGCATTGCAGTGAGTTGATGGATATAGGTTGAAGCAACTACATTGTTGCACGGTTGTACGTACCAGATCACTTGGGTCGCGTTGGCCTTCAAGTGGAAGTTTGTTGGGATTCAAGCCAACTGGTCGGACATCCCACTTACTACTAACCCATCTACTAACTTAACCACATATACACTTATTCTTTCATACAACAGAATAAGGAGCTGCAACAGGATAATGTTGTTGTGTGCTCCACCCAAAGCAAGTCTCTCTCTATCTCTCGTCTCGCACTTGCACTTGCACACGCTTCCCGCGGCACCTTCAAGAGCCATGCTTCAATGCTTGATATTGCCATCTTCTTCATCTTCATTACTATGCTATTATGCTATGCTAAGCAAGAAGAGTGATGATAAGTGAGGAACTATTTCTTTCCCCTATGGATGATTCTTCTTCCTCTTCCCTACACTCATTCTCCGCTAGCTCTCTCCACCTTTGAAGGTGTTTGAGGCTTTGGAACTGAGGCTTGAGATAGTTAATGCTTTTTGCAAAGTTTATGTTATGCTCATGATGCATGAAGCTTTCCATCTTCATTGCATCACCAAGGTCACAAGGAACACAAAGATTGTATTGTAACAAGTCACCCTTGATGCGAGAATCTATAATACAAACGCCTTTTGGAGGGGGTACCAGCTCCAAGTAAATCCGGTCCTCAACTATTTTCATGTTCTCTAATACTCTCTCTCTCTCTCTCTTGCAAAAGTATCGTTCATGCCAAGTTAATGTTATGCTCATGATGCATGAAGCTTTCCATCTTCATTGCATCACCAAGGTCACAAGGAACACAAAGATTGTATTGTAACAAGTCTCTCTTGATGGGAGAATCTATAATACAAACGCCTTTTCAAGGGGGGACTGGCTCCAAGAAAATCCGGTTCTCAACTATTGTCATGTTCTCTAATACTCTCTCTCTCTTGCAAAAGTATTGTTCATGCCAAGTTAATTAAGTACTATGTTTCTGTTGCTACCATCAATTAAGTTCACCCCTATGTTCTCAAAGTAATTTCACAAAAATGCTCACTCTAATTCTCTTAAGTCCCCTATTCTCAAAGTTTATAGGCCATTTCCATTACATTGGTATCAGAGCATTTGGTTTCTCTTTTCTTGCTTCAGAAGAGAGGTCCTTAAGTAGCCTATTAATGGTTGATTTTATTAATGATATTAGGGTGAGTGGGACTGAGACTTATTATCGGTTTTGTTGAGCCCACTAAATGGGATATGGTGCACACCTCGAGAGCTTTGGTCTTAATAATGGGATCTTTTTAGAATTGCCTACGGCTTTACCAATATTTAGCCATGAGAAGTCCAAAAGGAGCTATCCCTCGGCAATTCTCCTATGTTAGACCTACTTCACTGCTCTCTATAGTTAACCAATTCAAGCCGTGGGTGTAGATACTTAAGTGCTTATTTTGAAAGGCTAAGAGGATTAGCAACTAAGGTTTGGAATTGCCAAAGGATACACTAAGTAAACACATGAGTATAATTAGCATGGTTGAAAATAACCAAGAGAGTAGAATGAACATTGATAACTTTGATTTTGCACATGAAGGTACTAATGATGATGCCCCCATGTTTATCAATTATCTTGTTACTAGGTTGCATCAAGCTATGGGCAACCCTAATTTGCAAGCCGAAGTTACCCAACAACTTTGTGCTTATGGGATTTCCCTTCCTCTCCAAGAGGAGAGAGAGTTTAAGAGCCCTCTTGATGAGACTCCCAAAAGAAGACCCTCTCCCATAAGAGAGGAGGAATCCAAAGAACGAGAAAGAAGTGAATCCCTAAGTTCCTTTATAGATGTGGCTCCATGAAGACGATGGTGTAGACTATCACCAACTCCTCCCAAGAAGAAACGGTCAACCCATAGTCCTTCTCCTCGTCACTCAGAAAGGGAAGAGAAGAAACAAAGGAAGAAAAAGGCAAGAAAGAGGTCACCCTCTTCTCCTTCTTCTTCACCTTCCTCCTCTTCCATCGAAAGCAATAGTTATTCTCCTAAAGAATACAAGAGGAGAGGATATTCCAAAACTTACCTTGCATGGCGAAGTTCCTAAAAGCTCAAGAAATTCAAAGAGGGAGGAAAGAGTATCTCGTTTCTCACCTATGACGGCACCTTTGGTGCCACCGACAAAGTATTGGCCTTCATCCAACTTGATGTGGCCTTTGGAGACGAGGGCTTCACGGAGTCCTCCAAGGTACACCATGTAGCTATGCACTTCCACAAATCTTCTCGTCAATGGTGGGCTAGCCTTCGTGGCAATGGCAAAGCCCCAAAGACATGGAAAACTCTACGAGTTTCCACAATGAAGTAATTCCTTGCGAGTGATGCCAAGGACAAACTGCTCATTGAATGATGGCAAAGTCTGAAGCTACTCTTCAACGAGTCTATCCAAAAATATGTAGACAAATTTTGGGATTTATATCTCAAAGCTACAGTCTTTCAAAGGATAGACTTCACCAAACAAAAGCAACAATTTTGTGTGGGATTACCAGATGAAATGGCCGAGTATGTCAACTCACAACGACCTAGCACTATCACCAAAGTCATCCATCACACTATGGTTGCTTCAAGGATCAATTGCCAACAATGGGCAAGAAGAAATTTCAAGCCCATGGAAAACAAGGATCGAAATGAAGCTAAAGGGAAAAGAAATGCTCAAAACTCTTCCCAAGGCAACACCAACACCAACAAAAACAAGGCCAAGGAGAAAGGAGCTTACAAAGGTAAAAATAAGCTCTCTCCCAAAGAATTAGAGGCCTTTCATAAAGACCATAAATGCTTTGAGTGTGGAGATCATGGACATGGTTATCTTTCTTGCCCCAAAAGAAATGTACTCAATGACACTCCTAGAGATTCCATGGTTGAAGCTCCAAAAGAGTATACTCATTGCAAAGGCTCATACCTCTCCTATGCTTGGGGGAAAGTAAGGGAGCATGATGTCCTTATTCTCTTTGACCATGGCTCTACTCACAACTTCATATCAACGGAGTTGGCCACTAAGTTGGGCATTCAAGCTTTGGAGATGGGAGATACTGTAACTACCGATGGAGCTTTCAAGGGATAGCAAGCATCCGTTACTCCCTTGATTGGGAATTTGAGGCTTCATGTCCACAGCTACGTCGACAAAGAAGACTTTTTTTATCGCTCCGCTCCAACATGAGGATGTTATCCTAGGGGCACCATGGTTCAACCGCATGGCTGCCAACATGAAGTTCCCTGAAAGGAGAATCTATTTCACCTACAAGGAAAAGAGCATGTACATAGATGCTAATGAGTCGGGGAACACCATATCCCTGGTAAATACTCTTGGTTTTGATAAGTCAATGAAAAGCTCTATTTTTTGCATATATGATTTTTGTTAGAGAATTTGTAAATGATTCTAATGTTTTCACAAGTAGCAATAAAGGGAATCAAGAGGAATTAGAGTTGTCTAATTTCCTAAATGGATTCCAAGATGTTTTCATTGATGACATCCATAGTGAGCTATCTCCAAAACAAGGGGATGATGACCATGCAAAAGAGCTTCCACAAGGATGCACACCACCTAATAAACCTCCCTATTGAGTTTCACAAGCTCAGCAAGAGGAGATCATGAGGCACATGCATGAATTGGTGGAAAAAGGGATGGTGATGCCTAGCTCCTCTCCATTCTGTTCACTAATACTTTTAGTGCAAAAGAAAGATGGCACATATCACATGTGTGTCGACTATAGAGCACTAAATAGGATCACTATTAGAAAAAAAAAGATTTTGATCCCGCGGGTAGAAGATCTATTTGATAAGTTACAAGTTTTGGTCTCACAAATGCTCCAGCTACATTCAAACTCCCGATGGATAAAAATCTTCAGGCCACTAAAATTCTATTGAGGAGTACAAGTGACACCTCCAGGTAATCTTTCAAGTTGTGAGAGAGAATAAGCTTTTCATTAATCAAAAGGAAAGTGAATTTTTTCTACAAGAGATTCAATACTTAGGTCATATTATCTCTCAAGATGGTATCCATATGGATCCATCAAAGTTAGAGGTAATAAAAGCATGGCCTAATCCAAGGACTATACGTGGGCTAAGAAGCTTTATCGGTATATGTGCATACTATAGATGCTTCATAGCAAAATTTTATCAAATAGCAGGACCATTACATGAATTAACAAAGAAGAACATTAATTATTCACAGACTGCTAAGGAGAAAAATTCTTTTGACAAGCTCAAAGAGAAGCTTACCTCTCAACCAGTCCATATGCTTCCGGGTCTCTCAAAGCTATTTGAGGTCCAATGTGATGCGTGTGGTGATTGCTTTGGAGCAGTCTTGCTTCAAGAAGGGCATGCCATAGCATATGAGAGTTGAAGACCCAATGCCTATGAACGGGTCTTGGGCATATACAAAAAAGAGCTTTTAGTTGTCTACATGCCCTAAACACATGGAAGCACTATCTCTTGGGGGCTCCATTCATCCTACGAATGGATCACAAAGCCTTAAGAACTTCATGACGCAAACCAAGCTTTTCGACAAACAAATGAGGTGGGAAAATTTTCTTTCGCAATTTAAATATCATATTGCTCACATTGCTGGCAAGCGCAATCAACTGGTCGGTGCACTTTCAGAATGGCCAAGGGTAAATGTGGTGTCTATAGCAACTCACTATGATCTACCTTTTATGATAGATGAGTATGCTACTGACCAAGACTGTCAGTAGGTTATTACAGCCTTGCATTAGGGAAGAAAAAAAGAACCATTCACCTTGAAGGATGATTATTTTCCAAACGACAATAGGCCATGTGTTACTCACCCATACAATAAGAAAGTCATGTATGAATCCCATGCTTCTCTTTATGCAGGGCGAAGAGGGACTCCATAATCTACTCTTCAGGAGTAGAAATGTATTTCTGTTGGTCTACCATGAAAACTAAACATACAAGAGTATGTTTCAAAATGCGTGGTATACCAAAAATTGAAATTTGATCGAGGGAAGCAACTTGGATTGTTTCAGTCGACATGCTTAGCAAGAAAACACACTCTATGCCTGTCAAAGGACTATGAAGGCACATCAAACGTAAACCTTCTTTAGATCTCAAATTTTCAAGTATCATGGCTTGCCAACATCCACTGTGTCGAACAAAGATCCTAGAATGACCAGTAATTTCTAGAACGGTCTCTTTGAGAATGTAGGAAGTAGATGAAATTTCTCTTTCTATCATCCACAAACGGATGACCAAAGTGAATAACTAATCTAACGATTCTTGAATCTACTAAAAGCCTATGTCATGGAAGTAGATCAACGTTCTCAATGAGAGAAGTACCTACCTCTTATAGAGTATGCATACAATGATACTTCTATGGGGAAAGCACCTTTTGAGGTTAAAGAGGGAAGATCCAAAATTCCCTTACTACTTAAAGTATATGGGAAGATCTTTGTTGCTGATTAATATAGCCGAGACTTATAAGATTCTTTTCCAAAGATTAAAATGGTTATATCCATCTCATAGAAAACACAAAAAGGGCTGATGTTAATAAGCACAGAAGAGCCTTTAAGAAAAATGATTGGGTCTTGTTAAAGTTTCTCAAGGCTCATCTAAGGCATACTACGGGCAAGAATCCTACGAGCCACCAAGAGTATTATGTTAAACTAGCAAAAAGATACTCTGGTCCTTTCTTTTAAAATTCTTGAGCCGATCAATGAGATGGCTTATTAGTTGAAGTTGTCCAACCATTGGCTCATTCACAATGCTAACTATGTGAGCCTACTCAAGCCTTACAAAGGAGAGCCACAAAAAGAACCAATAATTGAGGATCCGCTAGAGATTCAAGATCGAGAAGAGGTGTTGCAGCTCGACTCGATTCTTCGACACAAAGACAAGGTACTAAGAAACGGTAAGATTATCCAATGATATCTTGTTAAGTTTAAGAATTATCCTTTTAAAGATGCTAGAGGGATGCAAGGAACCTAGCATAAGGATAATATGAACCTTGTCAATACTGACAATGCTACACTAGAGTAAACAAATGAAAATGTAGTTTAAATGAACAATGTTTTTGTCTTATAAGATTCATTCTCTTTCTTTTATTGTGCACAAAATTTAAGAAGTATGCATGCTTAGGATCATATTTGTGGTGATGACATCTCCCAAACACCAAGTAGAACTTGTCAACCTACTTTGCAAGTATCACATGGACTAAAGAGCAGACATGCTTGCGGAAGCTAAGTCTCTCAAGCACCAAATGGATTAGTCATCCATTCTTAAATGATGTCATAGTGTAAAAAGGGATAAGAGAGAAATAATGTCATAAAATATAATATCTAACTTTGCCAAATGATTTTCTCATATTAAACTGATCATTTGATATGGAAAGATAAAAGGGAAACAAGAGTTAGGATATAGATATGTGCTTCTAGACCTATCTCAAAAGGGGACCAAAAGGAGAAACGGTTGCATCTCAATAGGGGTCCAAAAGGAGACGGTCTACCAAAGAGAAATGTGCAATAAGTGCTTCTAGATTTACCTCAGCAAGGGGCCAAGAGGAGAGATGGTTACATCTCAGTAGGGGTCCAAAAGGAGGTAGTCTATCAAAGAGCAACGTGCATCTAATGGAGCTTAAAAGACCTTAGGGTTAGCTTCATTAAAGGCCTCCAAAAGTAAGTATTAAAAACTCCTTTGACTTTAGGCAAGCTAGGGTTGACCTTGAGGTGGGAACCCTACCCAAGCATGAGGTGCTTGTCGGCTTGCTAACTAAAGTGCTTAAAATGTTTGTGGGAAGCTTGCCCAAAGCTTGAGGTGATTTTTATGCTTGATTGACTAAGTGCTTGAAGTATTCAATTCAAACCAAATGACTTAAGAAGCATAAAAGACACATGTTCAAATGATCCTTCAATAAGTGCTTGAAGTATTCAATTCAAACCAAATGACTTATGAAGCATAAAAGACACATGTTCAAATAATCCTCAACATGTGGTCCTCATGATGTGCTTGAATCCTATTGGATAGGTTTTAAAGGGGTACAATGAGAATTTAGATGCATAAAAATAAATAATTAAGTACTTTCTCTCAAAGAGGAAAAAGAGGACACATATCCAAATGAAGTAATTAAATAATACGAGAGAGAGAGAGAGGTGTGGACCAAGCATGAGAGGGGGGTATACTCTCCCACACACATACACACACATTCTCCCATTATGTGGAGTACAAAGTGCAAAAGCTCCATCTCCTTCTCCAAGCTTGTTGAGAAGTGGAGAGCCTACACCAATACTCTTGCCTATGGAATGCAAATCCAACAAAGAGCCATGTTTCAATGCTTAAGCTTACCATCTTCTTCATCTTCATTACTATGCTATCATGCTCTGCTAAGCAAGAAGAGTGATGATAAGTGAGAAACTATTTCTTTCCCCCATGGATGATTCTTCTTCCTCTTCCCTACCCTCATTCCCCGCTAGCTCTCTCCACCTTCGAAGGTGTTTGAGGCCTTGGGACTGAGGCTTGCAATAGTTAATGCTTTTTGCAAAGTTTATGGTATGCTCGTGATGCATGAAGTTTTTTATCTTTATTGCATCACCAAGGTCACAAGGAACACAAAGATTATATTGTAACAAGTCTCTCTTGATAGGAGAATCTATAATACAAAAGGCTTTTGGAGGGGGGGACCGGCTCCAAGTAAATCCGGTCGTCAAGTATTGTCATGTTCTCTAATACTCTCTCTCTCTTGCAAAAGTATTGTTCATGCCAAGCTAATTAAGTATTGTGTTTATGTTGCTACCATCAATTAAGTTCACCCCTATGTTCTCAAAGTAATCTCACAAAAATTCTCACTTTAATTCTTTTAATTCCGCTATTCTCAAAGTTCATAGGCCATTTCCATTACAACAGCCAAAGGTAAATGTGGTGTCTATAGCAACTCACAATGATCTATCTTTTATGATAGATGAGTGTGCTATTGTTCGAGACTTTAAGTAGGTAATTACAGTCTTTACATTAGGGAAGAAAAAAGAACCATTCACCTTGAAGGATGGTTATCTTCCAAACGGCAATAGGCTATGTGTTACTCACCATACAATAAGAAAGTCATGTATGAATCCCATGCTTCTCCTTATGCGGGACAAAGAGGGATTTAATAATCTTCTCTTTGAGGAGTAGAATGTATTTCTGTTGGTCTACCATGAAAAGTAAACATACAAGAGTATGTTTCAAAATGCTGTTATACCAAAAATTAAAATTTAAACAAGGGAACCAACTTGGATTGTTTCAGGCGACAGGCTCAGCAAGAAAACACACTCTATGCCTGTCAAAAAAACTATTGAGGCACATCAAACGGCAACCAAAAGGAGAAATGGTTGCATCTCAATAGGGATCCAAAAGGAGACGGTCTACCAAAGAGCAATGTGCAATAAGTGCTTCTAGATTTACATCAGCAAGAGACCAAGAGGAGAGATGGTTACATCTCAATAGGGGTCCAAAAAGGGGTAGTCTATCAAAGAGCAATGTGCATCTAATGGAGCTTAAAAGACCTTAGGATTAGCTTCATTAAAGACCTCTAGAAGTTAGTGTTAAAAAGTCCTTTGAGCTTAGGCAAGCTAGGCTAACCTTGAGGTGGGAACCCTACCCAAGCATGAGGTGCTTGTCGGCTTGCTAACTAAAGTGCTTAAAATGTTTGTGGGAATCTTGTTCAAAGCTTGAGGTGATTCTCATGCTTAAATGACTAAGGTTCTTGAAGTGTTCAATTCAAAGATAAACTCTCAAGAGGCATAAACGGTTTCCATGCTTGATTGACTAAGTGCTTGAAGTATTCAACTCAAACCAAATGACTTAAGAAGCATAAAAGACATATGTTCAAATGATCCTCCACATGTGGCCCTCATGATGTGCTTGAATCCTATTGGATAGGTTTTGAAGGAGTCCAATGAAAATCTAGATGCATAAAAATAAATAATTAGGTTCTTTCTCTCAAAGAAGAAAAAGAGGACACGTGTCCAAATGATATAATTAAATAATACGAGAGAGAGAGAGAGGGGGGGGGGGGGGGGGGGGGAGGGGGGGTATACTCTTCCACATACACACACACATTTACTCATAGTGTGGAGTGCAAAGTGCAAGAGCTCCATCTCCTTCTCCAAGCTTGCTGAGAAGTGGAGAGCCTACACCAACACTCTTGGCTATGGAATTCAAATCCAACCAAGAGCCACGCTTCAATGCTTAAGCTTGCCATCTTCTTCATCTTCATTACTATGCTATTATGCTATGCTAAGCAAGAAGAGTGATGATAACTGAGGAACTATTTCTTTCTCCCATGAATGATTCTTCTTCCTCTTCCCTATCCTCATTCCCAGCTAGCTCTCTCCACCTTTGAAGGTATTGGAAGCCTTGGGATTGAGGCTTGGGATAGTTAATGCTTTTTGCAAAGTTTATGTTATGCTCGTGATGCATGAAGCTTTCCATCTTCATTGCATCACCAACGTCACAAAGAATACAAAGATTGTATTGTACCAAGTCTCTCTTGATAGTAGAATATATAACACAAACGCCTTTTGGAGGGGGGACCGGCTCCAAGTAAATCTGGTCCTCAACTATTGTCATGTTCTCTAATACTCTCTCTCTTTTGCAAAAGTATTGTTCATGCCAAGTTAATTAAGTACTATGTTTATGTTACTACCATCAATTAAGTCCACCCTTTATGTTCTCAAAGTGATCTCTTAAAAATGCTCACTCTAATTCTCTTAATTCCACTATTCTCAAAGTTCATAGGCCATTTCCATTACATGGTCAAAGTGTAGCATCGAAAAATCAAAATTGATCATCCTCTCAGAGAACAACTCATTCGATACATCAATGTGGTCCGAGGAGATAGTGTCAAGAGGGAAGATATTCTGACACCTTGGAGTCCCTCTAGGGGTAGATGTGAGCCACAAGCAAAAATTCACTTGGGCTATGGAGAAGATAAGAAGCAAGATGTGTATATGGGAGTTTGTGCTTCTTCCCTTCCAGAGTAGAGCTAAAGTAATCAACTCATTCATGCTCCCATATATAGCTTTCTATGGTCCTCTGCTTGCCAAATGCAATTGAAAAGAGTTCCTCAAACCAGTAAAAATATTCCTCTGGAAGAATAATACCAAAGTCTTGATGCCTTGGCAGTGGGCTAGCTGGGAAATAGTTGCGAGATTGGTCAAGCAAGGTGGCCTCGGGATTCTTAACCCCAGTATCTACATAGAGGCCCAATGTGCTAAGCTTGTGGTTGCACTAGCAAAACAAGACCAGTCTTGGGCTACTATGGCCATTGCCATGGTGGACAATGCCAAACTCTACTCGCAAGGTGGTCAGTGGAAAGGGCTCGAGGTACACAACAAACTGTTTTCCCCTCAATGGGGTAGCCTGAAGCTCGGGAGTGTGATGGGCGAGCTCATTAGGAAATGCAAAAGAGCAACGGAGACTTTGGGTTGAGGAGAACTTACAAGGTACTTTCACAACTCTGCATCTCATTGGTCCCCATGGTTGTGTAAGGTGGGAAGCATTTCTTTGAACCCATTTTGGAGAGAAGCTACTAGAAAGATCAATAACAAAGGTATCCGGACACATAGGCCAACTGTGGGATTATACCAGTAATCGATGGGTAAAAACAAACCAAATAGTGCTCTAGTACAACCTTGATGGGACTGAAAGTTTACTGATTAGTAGAGCCTTGGAACGGATGGGCAGATGGTGCTTGCCTAGCTATGAGTTTGAGTTTGAATGGAAAGCATGAAGATGGCCTAAGGACAGGCACATGTTTAATCCTCAAACCAAAGAAGTGTACCCACACACTTATAGCTGTGACGGATTGGTTATCTCCATCGAACAAACAGTGGGGCATGAACTGGTCACAATCAAGATGGGAGGAAGTCACCAAGAACATATGGGGCCCATAGTGGCCTCTCAATATGAAGGTCTTTCTCTAGAAGGTTCTAAGGGAAGCCTTCCTGATTGGGGTGAAGGCTCTAGCTAGGGGAATTGACCCGAATAGATGCTCACAATGTAGAACGGCTAGCGAAGACCTCTCCCACTTGTTCAAAGAATGCCCTACCATCAGCAGCCTTGCAGGTAGGATATGTAAATTGTGCAAAGGACATGGAAGATAGGCTTCTATAAGAATGATATGTTTTGGGAATGGAAGGTTCTTGAAGGCCAGGAGTTGCTTATTGCTACACAAATTGTTCGATTTTGCTACTTCAAGCAGATATGGAAGGCTATAAAACGGTTGGATATTTGACAACACCATGGAAACAGCCAGGTTTATAGAGATAATACAAGAAAGCAGGGGGGCAATCCTGGCTTTCGAAAAATGTAAGAATTCTAATGAATGGAACATGCTAATTGGCACCACAGTAGTTGACTCATATAGATAAGGACCCTAAATTGGTCGAGTGGTGGCTCCCCTATTAGGCGATGTATCGGTGACCTCTTAGAGATGTCATGGCTCGACACGAGCATGACAAGAATTTGTAATTTTTTGTGGTTGTCAATATAAATTACTCATCATTGTGAGTTTTGCCAAAAAGAAAAAAAAGGGCATGCAAGCAAGCAAGTAAATGTCACGCTTCAAAAAGAAAGCATAAGTTGCAATAAAAATTGAAAGTACAATGCAAAAATATTATCAGGTCCATGATGCTCATAGACATGGACATAGTCGCACATTGTTTTGTCTCACAGGCCACTGGGGTTGTTTTGTGACCAACATTTTAATTATTTTTAATGGGAAAAAATGTGAGGCGTTCTATAAAAAAACACTAAATTATTAGAAAACTACACTTTTTTGAAAATTTGAAGGTAAAGGGTGCCGTCAAAATCAACCGTGGAGGCAATTCTTGCATCATTAAGCTTTATCTTTCTTTTCTATTTTTGTCTCTCTTTATTTTGCATTGATTATAATATGCTAAAAGGTATTTCACCACCAACGTGACTCATGAACTATACACTGGTAAACAATAAAAAGCGACCATTAAGGAGATGTTATAACTTTACACATTGCCACCAACGTACATAAATGCTAGCAATTGAGTGAGCCACCAAAATTTGTTAGAGATTTGGGCAACATCCCATGCTTCTCCACATGGAGTAGACATTTTGGCGATCGTCAGAAGCGTAAATATGCATTTTCAATCTAACGTTTATATGTAGCCAAATGAGGGTAAATCTCCTTTGGCCATTAATAGATATAGTTGGCCCTTATGCTTTGTCGCCACCATGGTTGGCCGCGTCAAATTGAATCCTTGTGATACCCATGAATGGCACACCCTCTTGGTCTCTTAAATTGGCTTCCTTGTATAAGACCTCCCCCCCCCCCCCCCCCCCCCCCCCCTAATTTGTTTATTTTGAGATACAATTGAAATTTGAAAATGTTGCTAGGTTTTGCACAAGAAGGTTTGGAAATTTTCTCATGTAAGAAAATTGAGCCTTTTTTAGTGTTTTTCATACGATGCATAACATCATGAGCTTCTGCTCGAGAGGCACCGCATACCTAGCTAAGTACAATTGGGGGCAGGGGACCAGCGCCCCATCCCCCACCCTGTCGGGCCGGCGATCCCCTGTCCCCAATCATACGTAGCTAGGTATGCGGTGCCTCCATCACAGAAGCTCATTATGTTGAGGTACGTTAGAATGTGGGAATTATTGTGAGAAATTGTCCAAAACTTCTTGTGTTGAACCTGGGTCTTTACAAGTCCATACAACCACCCTAACCACTAGGTTGTTGTCCCATTGGCTTTCCTTTGTCTTTTTTACTTGTAAACTTCTTACAATGTCTCCTTATCTAAAATTAATATTTTCCTTTTTTTGCGTAAAATTGATTAGAACTTATACAAGGAGAGTCAATTCTAGTTGAATAATGCGAGATGTGGCTGGAAGGCTTTCAAAGTCCCTTTCTCTTAAGGATCTAGAAATGATTTGATCTTGTTGTTGAATGGGATAGCTTAGCCTAGCATCTTAAAACCTTGACCAGAGTAAGCCACCAACTTGCATAGTAGCTTTTGCATAGTGAGGCATCTCTAATCCTCATCTACAGCACATCATTGAGATGAGCTTAATCTTCTTTGAAGCACATTGTGTACAAGAACATATATGTATCTCTGCGTGTTGTTTGTTTGAAAAAAATGTATCTAAGCATACAACTCCGTTATGTTACAATTCAAAAATTCATGATGAGAGCACAAACAAGAAGGAAAACTACCTTGTGAAAATTGTCAAACAGGTTCAAATTTGTAAATAAAGTTGTGATGAGGGAAATGAATTTTCGAAAAACTTGCTTGGAGTGCACTATTTGAGAAAAGTGTGTCAGCTTCCTTACAATCGCATTGCTTAGAAATTGAAAACTGTTGATTACGAGGAAGAGGGAAAAAAAGCCTAGATTTTGAGGGAAATAGTGTTAGATTAGTTGAAATTTGCTTAATTTATCAAATTTTCCTCTTGGGAAAGCCATAAAAAGTTGCAAAAATGATGGGCATACATAAGAACATAAGACCGATAGAGGCACATTGTGGAGCTTGCGGACGCAAGGGTGGACACTTTCTTGAAGACTACCCTAGGAATCCAGCGAACAAGGGAGAAAACCGCTATAAATGTGGTTCAAGTCGTACCAAGTAGTTCATCAGAAGAGGAACCGACAATTCCTGTTCGAGTAATGACTAGAGCACGAGCCAAGGGAAACAACAGAAAAATGAGAGTGGATCTGACAAATCCAAGAATTCCCCCAAAAACTCCAGGAAAGAAAGACGCAAATGATATGAACTCAAGAGACAAAAACTACGGAAGAAAGTTGAAGAAAAGATAAGGAAGGAGGTTAAGGAAATGCAGACTCTTTCAACAGATTTTAAGGAACCTACATTAAAATTGAATGGATCAGTTCTGGTCGATAAAATTTACAAATCAATCAATGCATCCTTGGAAGCTTTCCAAGCAAGATTAAAAGTTGATCAAACGTTGGAAGACAAGTGGAAAAACTATCCAGCTCCTGATATGGAAGAAGCCAAATTAGAAGCCTACAAAAACCTGGTGAAAATCATGCAAACCATGCTGGAAAAACAAAAACCTCAGTTAGAAATTATAGGAGAACCAGTAGAACCTGAAACCAAAGCCATGAGAGAAAAAGCTTACAAAAAGGGTGAATTAGAAACCTCGGAGAACAATGACACACAAGCACATACACTGATAGTTCTTGATAGTGAAGAAGGATGGGACGAAGTGTCCATAGTCAAGGACGATTGGCCAAACCACCTGTGGGAAAGAGTTAGAGAAGCAAAAGGGGGGAGTTTGACCTTGAAATCAGCACCAATTGAAGAAGTTTGGCTTGATAAATCACCCATAGAACTAAATGAATAATCCTTGTACGGAGATTGGGGGTCATAGCAATCCGGCTCTACAAAAGCTGGAATGTTGCAAACCTTACCTGCTTACTTAGTTGAGAATGAAGAGAAATCGATGATCTACAAAATGACAAAACTAAACTGGCCAAAACAAACATTGGATGTGGCTAATTTGCAATCTACTATGTCAACACCAATTTAGTGCACAATCACTTTGGGTGAGTTAATGAAGTTACAACCACACCTATGGAGAGATTTACAAACCATCATTTTCCCAAATGAACTTGGAAAATTTACAAAACGAAGAGGCACAAGCTAAGCTTGTCAATTCTGTGCCTATGAACAAGGTAGGGGACTAATGTGAAGGGAATGAGGGAAACACTACCCTTCTAGTGCAATACAACGATGTAACAACCATGGCAATTTTAGACAGTGAAGGAGGCATTGCCATAGTGACCAAAATTGTATGGGAAGCTTGGGGAAAGCCAACAATCAGGCAAAACAAGAATGAAACTGCAATTGGTTGATGGACACATAGAGAAACCAATGGGATTACTAGAGAATGTGATACTCAACTCCTGCGGAATTCACTACCAACACATTTTTGCCATTGTAGACTTTGGAAGAAACTCAACTATGAAATCATCTTGGGAAGACTATTCATGAGACAAATACAACTAATCCAAGATTGGGGCAATGATTATCTCTACGTGAAACAAGTAGGAGCGATTACCCGAGTGAACTTGAAAGACCATTCTTACAAGAATGTCCTGAGGACACCTACACAGGAATTGGATTCTGTGACCTCTACTGAAACTAAATTTCCATCATGGATACATAAAGACACTCCAATTTGGATGTATGGGGCTTCTGAATCATGTAGTTTATGACGAGAAGACCGTGTCCTAGACAGAGAAGTGAATGATGCAGATTATGTACCTGAACCATTCCTTGAACATTTGTTCAAACCTTTTGAGTGAACCTAGATTTTTGCCACAATGGATTTTTATACTAATGAATCTACACCTACACACTTTTGCGATGAAGAGGGCTGTCATAAAATATAATATCTAACTTTACCAAATGATTTTTTCATATTAAACTGATCATTTAATGTAGAGAATAAACGGGAAAGAGTTAGATAGAGACATGTGCTTCTAAACCTATCTCAACAAGGGACCAAAAGGAGAGATGGTTGCATCTCAATAGGGGTCCAAAAGGAGATGGTCTATCAAAGAGCAATGTGCAATAAGTGCTTCTACGCTTACCTCAGCAGGGGACCAAGAGGAGAGATGGTTACATCTCAATAGGGGTCCAAAAGGAGGTAGTTTATCAAAGAGCAAGGTTAACTAATGGAGCTTAAAAGACCTTAGGTTTATCTTCATTAAAGACCTCCAATGGTTAGTGTTAAAAGTCCTTTGACCTTAGGCAAGCTAGCTTGGGGTGGGAACCCAACCTAAGCTTGAGGTGCTTGTCGTGCTTAATGACTAAGGTGCTTGTCATGCTTGATGACTACGGTACTTGAGGTGCTTGTCATACTTAATGGGGGGTAAGGTGCTTGAGTCAAAAAGAGACCCTACAAACTTTGAGGAAGGTGCTTGAGAAGCTTCCCATACATGGGGGGTAAGGTGCTTGAGTCAAAAAGAGACCCTACAAACTTAATGAGGAAGGTGCTTGAGAAGCTTCCTATGCATAAAAGTCCCAAAATTAGGGGACTTTGACTTTAAGTTAGGGGAATCTTTGACTTAACTCACCGAAAGGGCACCCCTTTTTCAAAGGGCACATGGGACACATGTCAGAATCTCCCTATTCTTAACCACATGGTGTGCTTGAATGCTATTGGTTGGGCTAAAGAGGGGTCCAATGAACTTCTAGCTCCATCAAACAAATATCTAGATATTTTCAACCTCTCTCTCTAAAAGGGGTAAGGAGGACACTTGTCCAAAGACTACCCATGTACTTGAATGCATGTTGCATGTGATTGGCTAGGGGGGAGAGGGGTCAAATGAGCTTGAAACATGTGTAAAAGCTACAACTCGCCCCAAGAAAGCAAGGGGCGTGCTGGGGGGATATACACCTCACACACACTCATTTTGTGGATTCATTCTCACTTGGTGAAAGTTGAGGAACTCCACCTCCTTCTCCAAGCTTGAAGTGAGGAACTATTTCTTTCTCCCATGGAATGTTTCTTCTTCCTCTTCCCTACCCTCATTCCCCGCTAGCTCTCTCCACCTTCGAAGGTGTTTGAGGCCTTGGGACTGAGGCTTGGGATAGTTAATGCTTTCTACAAAGTTTATGTTATGCTTGTGATGCATGAAGCTTTCCATCTTCATTGCATCACCTAAGTCACAATGAACACAAATATTGTATTGTACCAAGTCTCTCTTGACGGGAGAAACTATAATACAAATGCCTATTGGAGGCGGGGGGACCGGCTCCATATGAATCCGGTCCTCAAAGGTTGTCATGTTCTCTAAACTCTCTCTCTTGCAAAAGTATTGTTCATGCCAAGTTAACTAAGTATCATGTTTATGTTGCTACCATCAATTAAGTTCACCCGCTATGCTCACAAAGTAACGTCACAAAAGTGTTTCACCTAATTTCCTAATTCTGCTACTCTCAAAGTTTATAGGCCATTTACATTACATTGGTATCAGAGCATTTGGTTTCTCTTTTCTTGCTTAAGAAGAGAGGTCCTTAAGTAGCCTATTAATGTTTGATTTTGTTAATTATATTAGGGTAAGCGGGACTGGGATCTATTATCAATTTTGTTGAGCCTACTATGTGGGATATGGTGCACACCTCGAGAGCTTTGGTCTTAATAATGGAGTCTTTTTAGACTTGCCTACGGCTTTATCATTATTGAGCCATAAAAAGTCCGAAAGGAGGTATCCCGTGGCAACTTCGCTATGTTAGACTCACTCCACTACTCTCTATAATTAACCAATTCGAGCCGTGGGTGTAGTTACTTAAGTGCCTATTTTCAAAGGCTAAGAGGAGTAGCAGCTAAGGTTTTGAATTGCCAAAGCATACACTAAGTAAACACATAAGTTTAATTAGCATGGTTGACAATAACCAAGAGAGTAGAATGAACATTGATAACTTTGATTCTGCACATGAAGGTGCCAATGATGATGCCCCCATGTGTGTTAATTATCTTGTCACTAGGTTGCAACAAGCTATGGGCAACCCCGCTTTGCAAGCCGAAGTTACTCAACAACTTCGTGCTCATGGGATTTCCTTTCCTCTCCAAGAGGAGAGAGAGCTTACGAGGCCTCTTGATGAGGCCCCCAAAAGAAGACTCTCTCCCATACAAGAGGAGGAATCCAAAGATCAACAAAGCAATGAATCCCTAAATTCCTCCGAAGATGTGGCTCCACAAAGAAGGCGGATTAAACGATCGCCAACTCCTCCCAAGAGGAAACTAACCCATAGTCCTTCTCCTCGTCACTCCAAAAGAGAAGAGAGGAAACCAAGGAAGAAAAGGGTAAGAAAGAGGTCACCCTCTTCTCCTTCTTCTTCACCTTCCTCCTCTACCGATGAAAGCTATGGTTATTCTCCTAGAGAATATAAGAGGGGAGGACATCGCAAATCTTACCCTACATGGCAAAGGTCACAAAAGCTCAAGAAGTTCAAAGAGGGAGGAAAGAGTATCTCTTTTCTCACCTATGATGTCACCTTTGGTGCTACCGACAAAGTATTGGCCTTCATCCAACAATTTGATGCGGCCTTTGGAGACGAGGGCTTCACGGAGTCCTCCAAGCTATGCCATGTAGCTATGCACTTCCAAAAATTGGCTCGTCAATGGTGGGCTAGCCGTTATGGCAACGGTGAAGCCCCAAAGACATGAAAAACTCTACAAGTTTCCATCATGAAGCAATTCCTTGCAAGTGGTGCAAAGGACAAAGTGCTTACCAAATGTGAAGTTTAAAGCCTTCTCTTTCACGATTCTATCCACAAATATGTGGACAAGTTTTAGGATTTACATCTCAAGGCTACTGTCTTTCAAAAGATAGACTTCGCCGAGCAAAAGCAACAATTATGTGCGGAATTACCCAAAGAGATGGCCGAATATGTCAACTCTCAGTGGCCTAGTTCTATCACCAAAATAATCCACCACACCATGGTTGCTTTGCGCATCAATTTCCAACAAGGGGTTAGACCACCAAGCTAGGCATACAAGCCCATGAGATGGGAGATGCCAATGGATCTATCAATAGACAAGACATCTCAGTTAATCCCTTAATTGCAAAATTGAGGCTTCATGTCCAAAGCTATGTGGACAAAAATCATCTTCCCTCTCAAACATGAGAATGTTATCGTTGGGGCACCATGGTTTAACCGCATGGCTTCCAACATGAAGTTCCCTTAAAGGAGAATCTACTTCACCTACAGGGAAAAGAGCATGTACATAGATGCTAATGAGTTGGGGAACACCATATCCCTGCAATAAAGGGAATCAAGAGGAATTAGAGTTGTCTAATTTCCTAAATGGATTCCAAGATGTTTTCATTGATGACATCCCTAGTGAGCTACCTCTAAAATTAGGGATAATGACCATGCAATTGATCTCCTATAAGGAAGCCCACCACCTAACAAGCCTCCTTATCGAGTTTCACAAGCTCAGCAAGAGGAGATCATGAGGCAAGTGTATGAATTGGTGGAAAAAGGGATGGTGAGGTCTAGCTCATCTCCATTTTGTTCACCATTACTTTTAGTGCAAAACAAAGACGACACATATCACATGTGTGTCGATTATAGTGTACTAAATAAGATTACTACCAAAAATAGATTTCTTGTGCCGCGGGTAGAAGATCTATTTGATAATTTACAAGTTTTGGCCTAACAAATGCTCCAGACGCATTCAAACTCATGATGGACAAAAATCTTTAGGCCATTCAAATTCTCTTGAGGAGTACAAGCGACACCTCCAGGTAATCTTTCAACTTGTGAGAGAGAATAAGCTTTTCATTGATCAAGGGAATGCCATCGCATATGAGAGTCAAAGACTCAACTTCAATAAGTGTGTATTGGGCAAATACAAAAAAGAGCTACTAGCTACTCTATATGCCCTAAACACATGGAAACACTATCTCTTGGGAACTCCATTCATCCTACGAATGGATCATAAAGCCCCAAGAACTTCATGACTCAAACCAAGCTCTCTGACAAACAAACGAGGTGGGAAAATTTTCTTTTGCAATTTAAATGTCATATTGCTCACATTGTTGGCAAGCACAATCAAGTGGTTGACGCACTTTCAGTAACGACCAAGGATAAATGTGGTGACTATAGCAAATCACAATGATCTATCTTTTATAGATAAGTATGCTATTGATTGAGACTTTAAGTATGTAATTAGAGCCTTTGCATTAGGGAAGAAAAAAAAGAACCATTCACCTTGAAGGATGGTTATCTTCCAAATGGCAATAGGCTATGTGTTACTCACCCATACAATAAGAAAGTCATGTATAAATCCCATACTTCTCCTTATGCGGGGCAAAGAGGGAATCCATAATCTACTCTTCAAGGAGTGGAAATGTACTTATGTTGGTCTACCATGAAAAGTAAACATACAAGAGTATGTTCCAAAATGCGTGGTATACTAAAAGTTGAAATTTGATCGAGGGAAGCAACTTGGATTGTTTCAGTCAACAGACTTAACAAGAAAACACACTCTATGCCTCTCAAAAAGACTATTTAGGCACATCAAATGGCAACCCTCTTCAGATCTCAAATTTTCAAGCATCATGGATTTCCAACACCCATAGTGTCAGACAAAGACCTTAGAATGACCAGTAATTTCTAGAAGGGTCTCTTTGAGAATCTAGGAAGAGATTAAATTTCTCTTTTGGCCTATCATCCACAAACAGATGGCCAAAGTGAAATAACTAATCTAACGATTCTTGATATACTAAAAGCCTATGTCATGGAAGTAGATCAATGTTCTCAATGATAGAAGTACATACCTCTTATAGAGTATGTGTACAATGATATTGTACAGACTTCTATGGGGAAAGTACCTTTTGAGGTTAAAGAAGGAAGATCCAAAAGTCCCTTACTAATTAAAGTACATGGGAAGATCTTTGCTGCTGCTGATGAATATAGCTGAGACCTACAAGAATCTTTTCCAAAGATTAAAAGGGTTATATCCATTCACAGGAAGGCAAAAAGGGTTGCTGCTAATAAGCACAGAAGAGCCTTAGCCTTTAAGGAAAATGATTGGTCTTGTTAAAGTTTCTCAAGGCTCATATGAGGCATACTAGGACAAGAGTCCTATGGACCACCAAGAATATGATGTCAAACTAGCAATAAGATATTATGGTCCTTTTTAAATTCTTAAGCTAATCAATGAGATGGCTTATTAATTAAAGTTGCCCAACCATTGGCTCATGCACCATGTTTTTCATGAGAGCCTACATAAGCCTTACAAAGGAGCGCCATCAAAAGAAGCAATAGTTGTTGCAGACCCTCCAAAAATCGAAGATCAAGAAGAAGTACTTCAACCTGAGTCCATCCTATGACATGAAGACAGGGTATTAAGAAACTGTAAGATTATCTGATGATATCTTATTAAGTTTAAGAATTATTCTTTTAAAGATGCTAGATGGATGCAAGGAACCTAGCTTAAGGATAATATGAACCTTGTCAATGCTTACAATGCTGCACTAGAGTAAGCATATGAAAATGCATTTTAAATGAAAAATATTTTTGTCTTATAAGACTAGTTCTCTTTTTATTGTCCACAAATTTAAATAGTATGCATACTAAGAATCATGTTTGTGATGACGACGTCTCTCAAACACCATGTAGAATTTGTCACTCTACTTGGGAGGATGAAATGGACTAAAGAGCAGACATGCTTGCGGCAGCTACGTCTCCCAAGCACCAATGGACTAGTCATACATCTTGGAATGATGTTGTAGGGTAAAAAGGGATCCTCTACCCGCTAAGAAACATGGACTAATGACTAGGCTTTATCTTCTCTACCTCATAGTCGAGGACGACTATGATTTCAAGAGAGAGGTAATGTCATAAAATATAATATCTAACTTTACCAAATGATTTTCTCATATTAAACTGATCATTTAATGTGGGAGAATAAACGAGAACAAGAGTTATAATAGAGGCATGTGCTTCTAGACCTATCTCAACAAGGGACCAAAAGGAGAGATGGTTGCATCTCAATAGGGGTCCAAAAGGAGATGGTCTATCAAAGAGCAATATGCAATAAGTGCTTCTAGACTTACCTCAGCAGAGGACCAAGAGGAGAGATGGTTACATCTCAACAGGGGTCCAAAAGGAGGTAGTCTATCAAAGAGCAAGGTTAACTAATGGAGCTTAAAAGACCTTAGGGTTAGCTTCATTAAAGAGTCCAATGGTTAGTGTTAAAAGTCCTTTGAACTTACACAAGCTAGCTTGGGGTGGGAACCCAACCTAAGCTTGAGGTGCTTGTCGTGCTTGATGACTACGGTGCGTCCTTGATGACTAAGGTGCTTGAGGTGCTTGTCATGCTTGATGACTAAGGTACTTGAGGTGCTTGTCATACTTAATGGGGGGTAAGGTGCTTGAGTCAAAAAGAGACCCTACAAACTTAATGAGGAAGGTTCTTGAGAAGCTTCCCATACATGGACGGTAAGGTGCTTGAGTCAAAAAGAGACCCTACAAACTTAATGAGGAAGGTGCTTGAGAAGCTTCCTATGCATGAAAGTCCCAAAGTTAGGGGAATCTTTGACTTAACTCACCCAAAGGGCACCCCTTTTCAAAGGGCACATGGGACACATGTCAGACTCTCCCTATGCTTAACCACATGGTGTGCTTGAATGCTATTGGTTGGGCTAAAAAGGGGTCCAATGAGCTTCTAGCTCCATCCAAAAAATATCTAGATATTTTCAAGCTCTCTCTCTAAAAGGGGTAAGGAGGACACTTGTCCAAAGACTACCCATGTACTTGAATGCATGCTGCATGTGATTGGCTAGGGGGGAGAGGGGTCCAATGAGCTTGAAACATGTGTAAAAGCTAAAACTTGCCCTAAGCAAGCAAGGGGCCTGCAGGGGGGATATACACCTCACACACACTCATTTTGTGGATTTATTCTCACTTGGTGAAAGTTGAGGAACTCCACCTCCTTCTCCAAGCTTGTGAGAAGTGAGAGCCTACACCAACACTCTTGGCTATGGAATGCAAATCCAACCAAAAGCCATGCTTCAATGCTTAAGCTTACCATCTTCTTCATCTTCATTACTATGCTATTATGTATGCTAGCAAGAAGAGTGATGATAAGTGAGGAACTATTTCTTTCTCCTATGGAATGTTTCTTCTTCCTCTTCCCTACCCTCATTCCCCGCTAGCTCTCTCCACCTTCGAAGGTGTTTGAGGCCTTGGGACTGAGGCTTGGGATAGTTAATGCTTTCTACAAAGTTTATGTTATGCTTGTGATGCATGAAGCTTTTCATCTTCATTGCATCACCTAGGTCACAAGGAACACAAAGGTTGTATTGTGCCAAGTCTCTCTTGATGGGAGAAACTATAATACAAATGCCTATTGGAGGGGGGATCGGCTCCATATGAATCCGGTCCTCAACTGTTGTCATGTTCTCTAAACTCTCTCTCTTGCAAAAGTATTGTTCATGCCAAGTTAATTAAGTACCATGTTTATGTTGCTACCATCAATTAAGTTCACCCGCTATGCTCACAAAGTAATCTCACAAAAATGCTTCACCTAATTTCCTAATTCCGCTACTCTCAAATTTCATAGGCCATGTCCATTACAAGGGATAGTGATATAGTGCCAATCCAAATGGTATTTATCAAAATGATTGAGGAGCAACAAGTCTTCTCTGATAACTACTATGATGCCACGGAGGTGTTGGAAGAGCAAAGGATTACAAGGGAGGAATCAGACTCGAAAAAGAGCATGTAAGAGCCAAACTTCTACTCAAGGGAGGAGAAGAAAAAAAATTCAAGTTTCCAAACCAACACCTTAGACGCCAACAAAGATATCACAAAAAATGAGACAAAATCTTAAGGAAGAAAACCGTGAAACTTGCACTAGAAAACAAAACTCAATTCTTGATGAAAGTAGATGCAACGGACTGCATAAAAGACAAGATCACTAGAAGAGATCCAGATGCGAAGCATTCAGAGCAAAAAAACCAAAAAAAACCAAAGTCGCTCAAGCCTGGTAAGACCAAAGGGAAAAGAACCTCCGATGACAAAAACGGAGTGTAAAGAAAAAATACAAAGAACTGAAATGGACTTTGAAAGAAGTGTGGACCACGGAGTTGGAATCGAATAGTAACAAACCATGAGAAATCAATGTTCCATTTCATTATAAAAAATACACTTTGCAAGATCGCAAGATCATTGTTGAGAAACCCTTGCGACAATCAAAAGAACCATGGAAATTTTATGAGGGGTCTGAGAACACCAAGTAAAATGACCTTGCAGGTCCTGAAGAAGAGCCAAAACCCGCATACATAGCTACAGATCTGTCGCAAGAGGAAGAAGAGATTCTCATTAGAACACTATAGGAATATAGAGATGTCTTTGCATGGTCTTACAAAGATCTCAAAGGGGTGGATCTTGCCATATGCCAACATACTATTCCTATGAGAGATAATGCTAAGCCGAGCAGACAAAGGCCAACATCTATAATGAGACATTTGCCAAAAAAATCAAGGAAGAGATTGAGAAACTCAAAGAGACTGTGTTCATCTATGAAATAAAACACATTGATTGGGTATCACCAATTATTGTAGTGCCTAAAAAGAATGGCAAACTTAGAGTATGTGTAAACCTCAAAAAGGTGTACGTCGTTACTATACAAGATAACTATCCTCTTCCCATCACAGATCATGTGTTAGAACGAATAGCTAGTAAAGAAACTTATAACTTTTTAGATGGATTCTCTAGATACAACCAACTGACTATGGATCCCAAAGATCAACATAAAATGGCTTTCGCCACAAAATGGAGGATTTTTGCTTATCGAGGCATGCCTTTTGGTTTAACCAATGCACCAACAACATTCCAAAGGCTGATGAGCCATGCTTTTAAGGAATATCTATGGAATTTCTTGGAAGTATACATGGAAGATCTTCGTCTGCACTCCACAAAACGAGGAAGTCACTTTGAACATTTATGATGTGTCTTTGAGAAATGCCATCTGCATAGGATCTGCTTAAATCCTGAAAAATGCGTTTTTATGGTTAGACAAGGCAAAATTCTTGGACATATTGTGTCAAAAAATGGTATAGCTATAGACATGGAGAAGTTGGCAGTGATTGTTGAAATGGTTAGGCTAACATCAGCCAAAGAAGTTTAGGCATTTATGGGACATTGTGGTTATTATCGTAGACTTGTCTACATGTATATAGTAATTGCTAAGCCCATATATAGCCTTATCACCCACTTTGAATGGACTGATAAATGTGAGGAATCATTCCAAAAGCTTAAGCAAGATTTGACCACATCACCAATATTGAAAGCTCCAGATTGGAACAAAGTGTTCCATGTGCATGTTGATACATCGAGTTTTGCTATTGGTTGCATTTTAGCTCAGCCAGGAGAAGGAACCATAGATTTTCCTATCTTCTATGCCAACCAACAATTAAACCTAGCAAAAAATAACTATACAACAACTGAAAGGGAAGGTCTTGGTATAGTGTATTTAGTAAAGAAGTTTCGACACTACTTGCTAGCTAACAAGTTTGTCTTTTTTGTTGACCATCAAGCCTTACTCTATTTGGTGAATAAACCATGCAATACAAGAAGGATAGTAAGATGGTTCATCATCTTACTCAAATGTGACTTCACAGTTGTAGTCAAAAAAGGCACTACACACCAAAGAAAAGATCATCTGTCACTCACCACCGAGGAAGCACCTAAAGGGGTAGAAGATGACTTACAAATGCATATTTATATTTTTGTGGAAATGGTTCCAAGATGGTCGGAAGATCTTGTGTCCTTACTGAGCATACCGCAGGTAGGTTGCCAAATACCAATCCCTATTAACCACAATTGATTGAGCAATCTGCCCTAAATTAATTATTGACTAGAAGGTTGTATCGCAAAAATAAGGATAGAATCTGCTATTGTGCATCAATCCTGAGGAACAAGAAGCCTACTTGAATCAAGCTCATACCACAATAGTTGGTCTACATTTTGCACGAGATCAAACCTTACAATGGTTAACTTGGTTGGGAGTTTACTGACCTACCATGAAGAGGGACGCTCATCATTATGTGAATGATTGTTCTCAATTGTAGAGATAGAGCATCCATACCCCATGCCACGTTATTTCACATTTCAATGACACCATAATGGAGTAGGTACTTGGTAGAATATCTGACTAACATAACATTTTTTTAAAACATGAGTAAAAGACAATGAAGGGCAATAGAGACTGAGGCAACCAACTATGAAATGATTGGAAATCAGCTCAATCAACGAGGGAAAGATCAACAACTTAGATTGTGTGCCAATGAATAGGAGTATCTCCTATCTTAGAACATGCACACACAGGTCTAGCAGGGGGACACTTCTCTCATGAAACCACATTCAAAGCTATACTGATGGCAGGCATTTGGTGGCCAACTTTGTTTGCAAATGCGAAAGAGTTTGTTCGATGATGAGATGCATGTAAACGAGTGAAAATGCCAACAAGAATTGATAGGATGCCATTGTGACCGATGATGGGAGCACGCATGTTTGCTAAATGGGGTATAGACTTTGTGGGTCCAATACAACCACCGGCATACAAAACTTAGGAACATTACATTATTGTGGCCACATATTAATTGACCAAATGGGACTGGGCCGAGGTACGAGCCACAAGAAGAACGATGCTAGAACTACCGATGCATTTCTGTACGAATGCATATTTACTCGATATGGACTTCCTATTGAGTTTGTGAGTGATCGCGGATCCCATTTCCTCAATGAGGTGATAGAACACCTACTAGATGAGTTTATGGTAATCCATAACAAATCTGGACCCTATCATCCTCACTCGAATGGTCAAGTAGAACATACAAACAAAATTCTAAGCTCTATACTAACCAAAATTGTTAGTTCAAGCAGAACGAACTAGGAAATGCATCTCTCATTCTGCCTTGTGGGCTTATCGAGTTTCATTCAAAACGGCCTTGAACATAACTCCTTTTAATTTGTTCTATGGCCTGGATGCATTATTGCCAATGGAATTCCTACCAGCCACTCTCAGAGTTGCAAGTGAGTTGGAATGGAATGGGCATGAGTTGTCAGAACGACTCAAAGACTTAGAACGACTAGATGAACTACGCTTAGCGGCCATTGCCCATATATATGCACACAAACGGAAACAAAACAGTTTTTTGATTCACATTTGTTGACTAAAGTTTTCAAACCAGGGGATGCAGTCCTAGTATACTCGTTGAAACAACATATACCCAAGTTCAAGAAAAAAGGACACGGTCCTTTTGTCATTGAAGATGTTTCACTGACTGGTGCAGTTAAGCTAGCCACCCTAGATGGGGAAATTATGAAAAATTGGATTAGTGGATGTGGACTCCGCAAATGTAACCTTCCCTTTACTAATGATCTTTTGCAAAGAATGCATGCAACCAAGGAAAGAAAGCTTAAACTACAGCATATGAGTTGAGCAAAGCACAAGAGACTGTCAAGGCACATGTGACATGAGAAGAACAAGCTAAATCTACGATTGGAGATAAAGATGCCCTGCAATTCATGGACTTCAAAGCATTTACCACTCAAGAGGGAAATCTCCCAAAAATAGAGATTCCTCACGAAGAAGTTGGACCCTTAGCTCAACCAAAAATCCTAACTGTCGAGGAGGAAGCAGCATTAAAGAGGCAAGTGAAAGAAGAAATAGATACTATCTAGAAAGAAGAAATGCAGTGGTAAAAGAGGATCTTGCACTCGATCAATGTCAACCTTCTTACACCGACCAACGTCAATGAAGCATGGCATCAACAGGCTCTCCCCTTTCCACTCATAAAGTTTGAAGTGCTCTGAATAAAGGACAGATTGCTCAAGGACTTCCAGGCCAACCCAACAATCCCACATGCAAAATGGTGGGAGATCTAGATAAACTAACACCCTAGGTATTGCATCTTGTATACAAATGCACCATCAAGTATCAAACAAGATCATGTGCAGTGTCCGGTACCGAGAATCAGAAGTTGACAGCAACATTCTAACATCCATCAAAAGAGAACCATCTGGCTCAACTACCCCAAGTTTCCACCACCACAAAATAACCAGCCCACATAGATGTATATGGTGGATACACTATTCTCAACCATTCAGAGGGATTCCCGATTTGGCATGCATCATGTTGGTTAAGATTTCCAAAATGCTCCTCATCTGCTTGCAGACATTCCACCGCACAGAGCAAACAAATGCAACATGGATGTCATTTCTCGAAGGTAACAAGGGATTGTGCTATGACCTATCTGGCCAACCTTCGAAGGAAGTGCTCCATGGATTCTATGCTCGGGTGATGTTTTTACCATCCTATTACATGCATAATTTTGAAGAGGTGTTCTATACGGGCTTCTTCACTTACAGATCCAAAATTTTTGGCCCCGTCATCGCCAACCTAAGAACAAGTTTTTATAGCTACTCAGTAGTCGAGAAAAGGAACAAAATTACCATGTAGTTCATATCGATAGAGGACAAAGAACTCCGCCTCAAATACCAACAAGGTCTCGAGCAACATGCAAAAAGGACTGAAGCGAGGAAGCCCGACCACTACTTAGCACCCTAAATAGCTGTGTCACAGATGACACAGGCCAGGAGGGGGGGAATGTTAGCCTCTCAGCTAACAAAGCCAGAAGAAGAGCGTCAAAGGACACCATTCTCAGTTTTATTCCAATTGATTATATTAAACCCCTTTGTATTAATGATAAATCCCACAAAGTCCAAAGCTGTTGTAATATATTATTGATTGCAATGAGTTTAAAGGAGCCGAGAGCTTCCAAGTTTGTAACTTTATGCAGTTCTTAAGCTTTGTAATTGAGCTCAAATAGTTAGGAATCCATTCTTTGAACCTTGGCTAAGGTATAAAGCCAATTTTTGTAACTGTTGATCTAAGTTTTTGAATAATGAAGTGAGCTTATTGCAGAAGCTTACTGTGAATCTACTGTTTCTTCAACTCTTCGTGTCTCTCTTGTACTGTGTTGCATTCCTATTCCGAGCATACCAACGTGTTTGCAGGTGAAAGCTTTTTCATTTAACATAAATTTCTCGCGATGAAAGTGTGTTTTAGTTGTGCTCGTCTACGAGCTGTTTTTGCTTCCTTCGCACAATACACGCACAAAAACTGGTTTTTGACTTCAGGAATAGATAGAGCACATCTAGAGGAAGCCATAGAGTGTTTTAGACGCCAAAATCTACTCACCTAAAATAGACTGTTTATCTTATGCGTGATTTTTTTCGAGTATTAGAAATGACATTTGAGTACATGAGAGTGTTAAGGATACTCTACTCATACTAGGCATTACGTTTCATTGCATTCGGAGTCTCGTAGCAATACAAATTCATTAGATCAAGCTTGCAGTAAGAAAAATAGCTTTTGATGTCTGACATACAATTTAGATCGAGTTAGGTAGAAACTACTTTGACTTGGGTTTTCCGAGAGTTTAGCTATCTCTTGTAGCCTCCATGTAGTAGTGGGTCAACTACGTCCCACAAATCGATAATTTTTATGTATGTGGTTCTTGTTTTTCTAGCTTCGATATGGTGAGGCTTGGCAACCGACCGACAACATGCACCTGGGACTTGAAATGCTTACATGAGATGCTAGGGACTTGCTGCCATCCTTCGTCTTTCCTTCCAAAATGCGGGTGCCAGCAAAAATACTGGAGATGTCATTTTTTTCCGGGCGGCTGACGTGAATCGGTATCTTGGGGTGGCCTTCACGTTTCTAAGGTGGACTTTAAATGCCTTCTCTGAGTTTTCCATGGTTTCATTAATTGTATCAGTCTGTCCAGTTCCTCAAGACTTTTCATTATCGTTATGTGTGGGAGTCATTGAATCAGTCTCCATCGTCGGGGCCATGGCTTTATCCCCACTTGTCGGGCCTGGGGCCATGACCTCGACAGCGGGACATGACCTAGCAAAGTGTCCAAATTTGTTGCACTTAAAGCACACACAAAAAAGGTACCAAAGTTCAGAGGGATAACCTTAAGACCAGCCCCCACATTAACCACTAGATTCTTGGGTTTGGCCTTCCTTAGATCCCACCATACACACACCTTATTAACGACAGTGCCTGTTGCTTTGCTTGGTGGTACAAACAGAGGGGTACCAAGGGCTGCTGCCAAGTCTTTGAGGTTGCTTGACAGCCACAACGGGAGGTTCACAAACTCTACCCACACCGGACACAAATCTTGGAAAGCATCAAGAGACTCGAATGAGGGATCCCAAGGTAGCACACAAATCAGTGCTCGGTACATAGCTTTTGGCCAGGACTTTAGTCACCAACTCCTCGTCACTGAATTGCATTGAGAAGAAGCCTTTTGCCAGATATTGGGTGTTGGACACTGCTCCTCCTTGGTTGATGACGTTAGGGCTCTGAAGATAATTGATGAGATCTAGTTTGGCAGGCACCCTGCCCATGAAACCGAAGACCAGTGTAGACTTAGTCAGCTCAGCGAGTTGTCTTTAGATCGGAGTAGGAGAGATCGCCACTGTGAGGGCATCCTCGACCTCAACTCTCTGTGGTAGTGTTTTTTCAGAGCTTGATAGGCCATGTCTCCCTTTGTCACATCCAAATCCGGAAGCTGCGTCGATTTCCTCTAGCGTTCTTTTGTTCAAGGATAGCGCGCTAACAATCTCAACTAGTTCTTTCTCGATCTGCGCCTTTTGTCCTCTCAGCTCCTCCTTGTTTAGCTCTAAAATGCTACCCTGGCCTTCCCCCTTATTATGTGCTATTACTACTCCAGGGCCTTTGCCTGAATCATTGGACGAAGCCTCCTTCCCTTCCCTTGCACCCCTGCCACTGCCTCGACGTAGGAGAGCTTGTGCGAGCTATCCATGGGATGGTAACCGGTGTAATCAATCCTCGGGACGAAGCTCAGAGGGTTTACTTCTGCTTTTCACTTTTGTGTGTGTCGCGGACCTAGGCCGGATAGTTATTGCTTGGTGAGCTAACCACGGAAGCGTGTGTGATTTGTTGAAACCTATGTGAGTCCACATGTTTATAAAGTTGGTCCATGTTTACCTCCCTCTCTCATGTTCTTGTTTACTTTACGTGTCTTTGTTTATCTTTTCACATCCGACATCCTCACATATCCTCGTTTTCATGCCCGAGCTTCTCCACCATCGATCTCACCGCTTGTTCATTTAAGATCCCATGTTAAATAGCGTTGAGGGGCTCTTGCCATCAATTTACAAGAATACATGTATTATTCAATCTTCATGAATTTGTGTATCTTTCAAATTCTCTTGTTCATCAAGTGTTCATAGAAATAGTGCAAGCCTTTTGCTCACCATCATGATTTGATGGAGCCCTTCAAATTGCTAACCTATGCTTTCTAGAAATTCACCAATTTTTCCTTGCTAGCAATGAAGAGCAAGTTGTCAAGGTGTTCACTTTCCAAGTTGAACATTGGCTTGTATTATTAGCCTCTCCAATTATTAGCCTCTCCATTCGCTCACGCCTTTTCTTGGCTTGCTAAAAGCCTTAGTATCATATGGGTGAAGGTCGTTCAATTCTATGTGTGAAACATGTGTCCTCAAGAGAGCTTAAAGGCCTTAGTATCATAAGGGTGAAAGTTGTTCAATTCCATTTGTGAAACATGTGTCCTCAGGAGAGCTTAAAAGTCTTTCTAGAGAAAGAAATCTTGTCCCTTTCAAATACTATTTCCCAAAGTTCTATTCATTACTAGTAGCTCAAAAAGAGGCTTGTATTCATCATAAGAGTGTGATCCCATGATGTGAAGTATTGATTCAATAATGTTTTTTTAATATTTTGATCTGTAAAAAGTCCTTTCATTTAAGGACTTCACAAAGATTTATTTTGTTAAATTGTTTTATTATATTTTATGTTTATTAAGTCTATCATTTTAATGAAAATATTAAACTATACTTTTGTTTAAGTTCTCGTGTGTCTTTTTATTTTATATTCTTTTCATTTTACTTTGTTTTCAAATGATAATGTGCAATGTACACCTTTCATCTTATTATTAAGTGGGGCCTTTCTTAATATATACACCATTTGTGATTATGTATGCATAATGGTTATAGAATGTATGTGTAATGGATAATATAATGGTTGTATAATGGATAATATAATATACATTTTTTGGGGGTTTTTTTTTCAAACGATAATGTTCAGTGTGCACCTTTTCCTTTCTTATTTACATGGAGCTTTTCTTCACCATTTTTAATTATACATATATAACGAATAATATAATTTTATATTAAAACTCAACAAAAATTCCATGTGATTGTAGATCCTCATTTAAATTTACTCTCCATAAGTCTCATTGTCCCCTTAACTTAGCATGCCTTCTCGCCACTTCACCTTGTTTTCAATACTCTCTTCAAAAGAGAAAGTTGGCTTGTATTATGAGCGTCTCCATTCTCTCACATCTAAATTAAGAGGTGTGCAAGAAAGAAAGTCTTTGATTAAGAAATGAAAAGACTTGGTTTTTTGTGAGATGAACAATAAGAAACATGGTGCAGGTTAGGGTTCGCGAGGGCTCGCATGATTGATGGGTAGCTGTAGAAGGTGGAGATATCGGGCTGACGCAGGCTCAAGCTCGAAGGAGAAGGTGAGTGCGCTTGGAAGCCGGAGGTCTAGGAGACCTTCAGTTTGCTTTTGCTGGCCCAGTTGAGGGTGTTGTAGGGCAGGATCCCGCCTTGCTTCTACGACTGCGAGCCATTGGCAGTCTGTAACTAGTGGTGCCGGGTGTTGCGCTCTCTTTTAACTTTCCCGTTGAGGTTACACATTGTGCATGCCTATTTTGTATCTTTTGCGCGCTTATTATGTCTGTGCCATAATAAGCCTTGGTTTTGGGGCATCATCTTAAGCGCTCCTGCAAGGAGTATTGGCCCTTGTTCTCATTTGCTGGTCATTCAAACTTCTTTTTCTGAGCTTATAATTAAGTTCGACATAGTGTTGGTCTTATCTTGCTTTCATCTTCAAGGTGATGGGTTCGAGTCTCAGATCGCCATCGTGTGTTAACTTTTTTTTGTATCGTTCTCTCGTCTTGAGATTTGTGCGCTTCAACCTTTGCCACCAATCCCACCACCTTGAGACATTTAATACCTCATATGAAATAGTGCCGAGACAAGCGTCTTAACAATATATTGAAGACAACCTAACTTAAGGATTTATTAATCATTTAGGTAACAAGGCTCCTTTACTGAGCCCATTAGATTGAACCAAATGATAAGTATTGTGATGACTTGGCTAGTGAGCCCTAACAACATATTGAATACTCACGAATCTCTTAATCATTTAGGTATTAAGGCTCCTATACTAAGCCACATTACATTGAATCAAATGATAATTATTGTGATGACTTGGCTAGTGAGGCTCCTTTGGACTAGATCACACGATGGAACACTTATGTGCATACCGAGTGCACTTGTGAAACAAAACTCTTTAGATGTTATAAAGAGACTATGAGCTTATGAGTTAACTCTAGACAATGTAAATGTGTCTTCCAGTGACTAGATGCATTGTCTAATGTAAACTTGTATAGGATCCTCAATGTAATCTACTCACCATTGTGAGTTTTGCAAAATAAAAAAATAAAATAAAAATCCTCAAGCCTCATCAACTTATTTTTAATTCAATGATTATTTTGGTAACCCACGGAAAATAATATTTAAGATAAGACAAGTTTGATACAGCAACACATCTTGAACTCATGATGTCTTAATATAGTATTAATCAATCACCAACACCATCTCTATGCTCTCCTAGTATCTTACTTTGTACACATCTAGCAACAATTGCCAAGCTTAACGCTAATCTCATACAAGCTCTTCTGAAAGGATCTCACTGTCCCCTCCCCCTCCCAATATTAGCAAGCAAGAATGAAAATCATAATGTTTGGAACATGCCTCCACTGTCTCAAATTACTAGCCTCTTAGGCCTGCATTCGATGCATTCTGACTAGCTTGACAATCTTGTGCACATGTGGCAACATATGTCAAGAAGATTTTGTCGAGAGCAACTTTCATAAGTGTAATTCAATTGTCATTTTTGAAGGGAATCTTGAAACTATTACTCAATAACATGCACCATTGGAGGACCATGCTATCCATGCATACACCTTAAGGTTCTCTTATGACCCCATAAAATGAGCATCCCTTGATTTGTAACATGAGAAGCATCTTTTGAGACATGGCTAGGAAAAAGTGGACAAGAGAAAGCCAAAGCAAGTTCTACTATAGAAGAAAAGCCACATGCAATAAAAGTTGAGATGTCCTCTTTGTAGAACATGCATTGAACAACAAGAACATCAAAGATGTCAGCTTCTTGTTTGTGCTTTGATAAACATTGCACCAGGCAACAAAGCTACTAGACTACTAGTGTTATATTCAAGAAACATTTGGAGCCCAACAAGATCTTTTCCATTGGTGGGACAAAAGCAATATACTTGGGCATGTAAAGGTAGCTTGTTTTCCTCTGTAGCGTGCGGCCATTTTAATTATTCTGCATTTGGAATTTTGATGAAGCCCCACAAATTTTCCTAACATAAATATTCATCATTTTTAAATAAATGAGATTGTAGACAAATCAAGATGAGGGCATCATCAACAAACCACTTTAGGGCCAACATTTCTCCCCTTGTAGGTATCAAATAGATCCTCCTATGTACAGACAAAGAAAGAAGGTGCTTTTCTAGATGCATTATATTTCCAATCAATTGAGTAGACTTCTCTAGTTAATTATTGCATCATAAGCTCACAACTCACATTTATAGGACAAATCAAGGCTAATCTAGAGGAAGGAAACATGAGTTTGCCCTTCAAACACTATAATCATACTTTGTCGTGAGACTGTCAAAGCATTTATCACCACCTTTGTTGCAATACCTCTTTTGAGGATACCCCTTGGTTGCATAGACTGCATAGACTACCAACTAACAAAACCTCACATCACTTCAAATGGGCAAAATAACTTGAATGCATTGTTAGCACATCCCTCATTGCATTGTTATTATGAACCAAATCATGCCAATATTTCATGGATATGGGCATAACAAAGCCTTTCGTCAAGCTGCTTGTCTGGCGGTAATCCAAAAAGACCCGATTGATCTCTTGAGATTCGTGTCACACGTATATGTTTTTAAGTAGCTAATGCCATGTAGATAATTTCTTCTTTTTGCATCTCACAATATCCCAACTAGGAGAAAAAAGGGACAATCCCAAATAATTACATTCCAATGTTGCAATGGAATGACCTAGGTGACTATTAGCCAAGGCCACGTGAGCCCAGCAACGTCTATTCAAGCTAGAACTTGAACATGAATTATTTACAGATAGCACACCTCAAGATCTTTAGTAGCTTTGGTTGGAAGAGCAAATACCATGAAGAGGATTCATTGACATGTAATAGGGCTATTGTTGCCATAGAAACAATTCAAATTAAGTTTCGAATTAACTTAAAAGGGTCCTTCAGCAATCAAATTAAGTTTGAATCTAACCTAAACATGATCCTTCACTTGCTACACTTACTTGCAATATCTTTCATAGCTATCTGCTACAAGAGCTAACAGCGATAACTAAAAGCCTTGCAAACAATTCCATTGCTTCGAGACCTCCACGTGTATCTCTTGGTAGTCCATGATAAGCAAGGAAAGCAAGGTCTAGGCTAGGCCCTAATCAGCTAAATCAAGCTCACTACATTGTCCACCTCTTAGTCAAACTAAGTGAAACCCCTCTCTTAGAACAATGCTAACTATTTAACATGCTAAATTGCCACAAACACCCTACCACCCCAAGCCCATGTGCAAAGCAAAGCCATAGTGCTTAGGGTGTGTTCAAACTGCACACGACGCTCTTGAATTGCGTCAACAACTTCCTGCCTCTGGGATTCACACAATGTACAGAGCTCAAGAATTGACACACGGATCTACGATTTGCAGAGTCACCTTGTTGACGCACGTTAAAGATCGAACGTGAGCCCATTGTTTTTGCTGCAAAAGTGCATGGAACAACATTGTTTCGGAAGGCGGAGTGCAACCCGTTCTTGTGGTGGGTTCGAAACACCGTGCAGTGTGCTTCCACCATTCTATGAAAGCCAAACATGCAACATGCTCCTGCTTCACTTTCTTTTGTGTGCAGTCTGAACATTGCCTTAAGAGGCAAAGCTTCCAAAACGTCCGTAGGTGGGCTTGGAGAAATTTCATTCACTACAAAGCTCGCGAGAATGGGGGGATTGAATTCACACATCCGCAACGTTTTACTCTTGTTATGGAATTGGAAGCCTTAAAATCAATTCTCTCTCTCTCTCTCTCTCTCTCTCTCAAAACACACACACACACACACACACACACACACACAACCTCTACACTCCCTTTGACTCCCTCCCCCCATCATCGTGGATGATTATCAATCATCTTCTTCGTTGGCTCTGCGATTCCTCGATTCTTCTGCCCTTACGTGCCCAAGTGCTTCTCGTTTCTGAGGCTTGAAGCTCTCAAGTCTCTCTTTCTTTCTCTTTCTCCACGAGTGGGGCCCTGCTTCGCCTTTCTTGGTACCCTCATTGCGTACTTTCGTTCACAGATCACCGCTTCTTCTTCCCCATTCCTGTGCTTTTCCTGTAGATTTTCTTTGGATGCTCCAGGTTTTTCTACTTGCAGTTTTGAGTTCTTTCCTCTTCGAGCTCTCATCGTGACGGCAATGTAGAGGAAGAGGCAGTCTGTTGTTGGTTATGCTGCCCTCCATTATCATTTTCACCGTCATTAGAAGCGCTTGACACAGAGAAGGACGGTAAGCAGCTCGGTATCTCTTCCTCTCATTGATCTCAATACAGGTTTCCGTTCATACTCGAGGAGAGCTTTGCAGATTCGCATCTGATTCACAGTGCAGTGTTGCAAATCTATGCGTGCATCTACACCACTTGATGTGTCACTGTGTGTAGGTCCTTTTGGTGAAACAGCATTTGCAGGATCGGGATCTTCCCACATCCCGGTCCAGCTTAGGTCCAGCTTAAGACTGCGTTGCCATGCCTACAAGCTTTGATTTTGGGGAATGGTGGAACAAAGAGACTCACAGGGGTACCCCTGTTGTTGTGAAAATGGAGAATCCAAACAATTGGTCTATGCTTGAGCTGAGTGGTCCCGAAGAGGAATTTGCAACGCAAACTGCTGATAAGGACAGGGGGAAGAATGCGAAGCAACTAACATGGGTTATGCTTCTCAAAGCCCATCAAGCTGTTGGTTGTGTCACGTGGCTCGCACAGGGACTCTTGACTCTTCTCTCTACTGTGAAGAAGCGCCTTATCTATCAAGAAGGTGTGATAAGTAACGATGAAAATTCTCGTAAAAGCAAGCTTTACAAGTTCCTCAAAGCATTCTTGGCTATTGCAATCTTCATGCTTGGGTTTGAGGTCATAGCTCACATGAAAGGGTGGCACTTCACTGCGCCGCATTTGCACCTTCCAAACTCTTCTGATGTGCAGGGTCTTCTTCATGCCACATACATTGCGTGGATGGATGTGCGTGCAAATTATCTAGCTCCTCCTCTTCAATCACTTGCTAATGCTTGCATTGTACTATTCCTTATTCAGTCTCTGGATCGATTTACTCAATGCCTTGGGTGTGTTTGGATTAAGCTGAAGCGGATCAAGCCCATTCCAAAAGTAGCATCTTTTAACTCTGATGATCTGGAGCAACCGAATACAGGGCACCCAATGGTGCTCATTCAGATCCCTATGTGCAATGAAAAAGAGGTACAGATAATAACTTAAGCACATATGGTTTTCTTCCTTGTTCACTCAGATCCCTACGTGACCATCTCACATGGGTTTATGTATCATCGGATGCATGCACCTTGGCCATAGGTGCATAGTTATTGCTTGCATGAATGATTCTGATGAGTTACCTTGGCGTACAGAGTTTTTCTCCTGTCACGATATACATCATTGTTTCCTGTACATTTTGATGTTTAGATTGCTAACTAATGGCGAAGTTTTTGGCATTGGAAATACATGTCTTGTATGAATGCTACTTATCATTCTAGTGACTCTGTCAAGAAGTTCTACTAATCAGTATTTAAACAGAATGAAGTTGTCTGACCAGTATTTTCATGCTTATCAAGGAAGGGGTTTTAGTGTGCTAAAAGGTTTCCAACATTGTAAGTGTGTCAGTTTATGATTACTGCATGCAATCTAACCTGCATTATAGCTTTTGAGAAGAGCATACTCAATTTTTAAAAAAAAAAGATCATGCAAGTTGTATATTTGCTAATGCTATTTTATGCTCTGGGTAGGTTTACCAACAATCAATTGGAGCTATTACCCAACTGGATTGGCCAAAAGATCGAATGTTAATACAAGTTCTGGATGATTCAGATGATGCTGAGACTCAGATGCTGATAAGAAATGAGGTGCAGAAATGGCATCAAAAGGGTGTGAATATTATTTACCGCCATCGTTTAGTGCGGACAGGGTACAAGGCAGGGAATCTCAAGTCTGCTATGAGCTGTGACTATGTCAACGACTACGAATTTGTGGCCATCTTTGATGCAGATTTCCAGCCACAGCCTGATTTCTTGAAGCGGACTGTTATACATTTCAAGGTTTTGTTGGATTACCTTTCTCCACCTCTATTTAGAATTATCATTGTTCATTCTGTGTTTGAACTAACTGTTTAAGTTATGGCATCTCAAGTGAACTGCCCACTGTGATCCCAGTATTTATTTTGGCTTTTAGGTATTTAGTTTACTTATTGGTCAAAGTGTGGGTAGAGCAATTTACTTTGTCAAAGTCGACGATGCAGAAGCGTAGAGAGAGAGAGAGAGAGAGAGAGAGAGAGAGAGAGAGAGAGAGAGAGAGAGAGAGAGAGAGAGAGAGCCTCCTGAACCAAGCAACCTTGGCAATGAATAACTGATACTTGAACAAGGGGGGCAATTTATACCTTGCGTTTTAAAATGCCCGCACCTTGGTGGACAACTCCCTTGCGATAGCGTATTGCAACACGACGTGGTGCTTGGACGACAACCTCTTGTCTGGCCTCGCATTTTAAAACGCTTCCAAGTGCAGTACAAAGGCGACGGTTACGGCAACCCAATCCCCCTTCTGTCCGTTGCGTTTCAAAACGTCCCCCTTCCCCCCCCACACCAAATCCCCCTCCCTTCCTCCTTGTAGGGCCTTGGTTATTGCCAGCGTTTTAAAACGCTGTGGGCAGCTTTGCCTTGGTAATTTGGAGCCCAAGAGAGGGGCATCAAAAGTGGGTTTTATCTTGGCTTTGGGAAATGAGAAAGAAGTTTTGCAAAGGGAAACTTGTGTGCAGTGGGGATCAGCTTTGGGCAGGCGATTTGCAAGAGCCTCAAAGGATTTTGTGGAGTACCTTGGGACTTGTTGCGGCCACCCCTTGGAGTGCAATGTGTAACCCCCAATTTCTTGATATTGCAACTTCAGTATGACTCCCCCTTGCTCGAGTGCCAAGTGGTTGGTCTTGATGTGCTTGTCTTGGAGAGGATTGCTTGACTAGACAATTTTTCTTACAGTTTTGGGATGTTGTTAGTCCCACTATGCTTTCGAGCCTAAAACACATTTTTGACATAGGAGAGATGCCGGCCACTGTCTTTCGGACTCATTTCTCTTATACGGAAAGGTAGAGACGCATTGTCCCTCCGATAGTGGAGGCCGATGACTCTCATGTCTCTTGTTTATTACATTTTTTTTAGTATGTGGTTGAGACTATTTCTGTCGGATCTCATGGATGCTTCATAGATAGGTTTTCTACACGAGATGCATTTTGGACATCTTCACATTCTATGAGTTAGTTGAGTGGGCGTGCCAGTCAAGACAGCCAATAGCTATCATGCTTCTTGATTTTGAGAAGGCTTATGATAAGAGTCGATTAGGGCTTCCTAAAGGGCACTCTACGGAGGATAGGTTTCCTCCTACAGTGGAGCAGAGGTGCTACTGTATTATATTGTACTGCTTTCAGTGTTGTCATGATTAGAGGCCAAATTGGGTGGAGGTTTCCTTTGTATTGATTAGTCCGGCAAGATGCCCCTTGGCAGCTTACTTCTTTCTGCTCTTTATTGAGGCCATGTCACTTCACATGCGCCATAGGGGGCCATAGTTGATTGGCCTTGCCATGCCCGATAGCTCGCTAGATTTGCTAGATCTGGAGAATGCCTACGACATTATGCTGTTTGTGCGCTACGATATACACATTCTTGATTGCCTATGGGATGCTCTCACTACCTTTTGCTTGTCTAGTGGTGCACTCATCAACTGGTACAAATCTTTTGGCTTTCTTGTAGGACTTGATGAGGATTGTGAGTAGGGTGTGCAGAACAACCTTACATGGATGCCGAGAGGGAAGACTTGCAGATATATCGAGTTTCATGTTGGAATTGATGTTTCTGTGGAGCAGTAGTTTGAACCAATTTCAAAGAAGGAAGCTTTGCCATTGGTCTTCCTTGAGGCTTGCATGTATCTTTGACTGGCCGAGCCCTTGTGGTGCATCAAGTATTTCTTGCGATGGCTTGGTGCATTGCATGCTGCATGATTCTTCACTTTGGTGTCATAGCTCGTCTACGGTGCCTATTGCACAAGTTTTGTGGAGTGGTTCAGATGGATCTACTAACACACGGCTAAGAGTACATTGGGACACAATCATATCGTCCAGAGAGGAAGGAGGCTTGGGGATTATTGATCGAGAGATGCAGAGCAAGGCATTGCTTGCCAAGCTCATAGTACGTGGTTTGTTTCCTCGGGATGAGCCCTAGAAACAATTTCTATACCATGCTTTGTCACGTGCCTCTCCTCGCTTTGGGTCTATGGATCTCGCTGGCGGCTTGGTGCCCAACCATCATATTCATCTTCACAGATGCTCCTTTGAACATGTCTCATTTGTCACCCTTCATGTGTTTCTTGTTGAGGATTTGGAAAGATTTGCGCCTTGCTTTGATCTGACACCCACCTTCTAGTGTGAAGGAAGTAGAGAGATAGCCACTTGTTTGGAATGCATATGTGATAGATATAGAGGGGCATTAGCTAGGCAAGAGGACACACATTGATTGGGCTAGATGGGATGTTGGCCTAGCAGCTTCCTTACGTAGTTGGTGTATGGGATCCATAAATGTATTGTTGCGCGTATGAGGGAGATCGTTGAGGCTATTCCCTTGACTTGCATGGCTACATTGGTGTCACGTGACACATCCAACTCTATGTGTCCGTAGACAAGCTACAACATGACCAGGGTTCAGTTCAGTCAAGTCAGTCTAGAATAGGAAGTGATTTGGCACTTTTGTGAGTCTGTTCGCAGACCGTGCACGTCCAGACACTTAAGAGTAGATGCATATCCTCTGGTTGCACACAGCATGATCATCAAAACCCATCAAGAGCATTTTTACAGTGCATAGACCTATTTTCCCTATTTTTGACAACTTTTCGGTGTCGTATTCTTCTCTCTCTATCTCTCAGTCTCAGCACTTTCACGCACAGTGTCTATTCACTTGTTTGTGATCACTTGCACTTTCTCATTAAGGAAACGGAAGGCTCTCCCTTCCGTAAGTAAAAGGAACCTTGAGCACAGTTCGGAGCACTCATCTTGAGCAAAGTTCAACATTCATTCCGTTGCACCTTACTTTGGTATCAGAGCTTTGGCAGTGTTCTGTATCACTCAAGGAAAGAACCACAAGAACCACAAGTTTTTTTTTGCTTGTTGCGGTCGCTCGTAACCCAAGACCTCTTGGGCGTGTCGATTCCTAATCGTGTTTTTGAAGAGTGACAGGAAACCCAAGAAAGAAGGGCTTGTCCAGCCTCCCCTTGTGCCTCTTTTCACTCATTGAGAGCGGACCGTGCACTTAGCGGCCGACCAATCGTGTTAGGTGGGAAAAAGCAACCTTGGTGTGAGCGCAAGGCCGCCAAGGAGTGCGCCTACGGAAAAGAGCAGGACTCGGGTGAATAGACGATACTTCTCTAACACAGATTGCAAGCGAAAGAAGAACCTCAAGAACCTCAAGAACTCAAGACCCTCAAGAACCCAAGACCCACAAGAACCCAAGTTCCTCGTGAACTTAAGAACCAAAGATCACAATGCATGGTCATCACCCGAAGCGGAATGGATACTTCGCATGGAGGTGGTGAGCATGGGAGTGGCAAAGAAGAATTTTCCCCACTAGGAGGTTTTTTTGACCCTCTGCCTTCCCCATCTACGCCAAGGATTGCACGAACTCCTGTGGAGGAGTTGAAGCAGTTGTTTATGGAAAGAAAGTTAGAACGCGAAGAAAGAAAAGCAGAAAGAGAAGCAGAAAGAAAGGCCTACGAAGAAAGAAGGGCAGCCATAGATCGTGAATACGCAGAAAGCGTGGCAACCATAAAGCGTGAAGCACGATTGGAAGCCAAAGAAAGACAAGCAGAATTTGATCGCGAGAACAAAGTAAGAAAAGACAAGAGCGACCAACACATGAAAGAGTTCTTGCGACTCTTTTTAATTGTGCAGGCTCTGTTTGAACAGAATCGGGAAAAGGAGACTCTCTCAGTCTCTTCTTCTCCAAAGCACGACACACATGATTTGGATGATAAGGACAAGCATGATGATTTGCATGAAGATGATGTGATTGTTCACAAGGATGATGTGTTAGTTGATACTTTCTCTAGTGAAGCTAACCTCATTGCAGATTCGATCAATCACGAAGAACCGATCTTGGCTCTCGAGTCGAGGTCCACAGAACCCCCACAGGAAGATTCGATCAAACACGAAGGACCGATCTTGGCTCTCGAGCCTAGGTCCAAAGAACCCCCACAAAAAGTACTATGTGTTCGCATGATTAGTCAGCACGCATTGTTCGAGTGTTTCTTTCGTGATCGTTTCCTGTATTTTAGTCAGCGTCTTGATGTGATCCCTTTTCCTAGGCATGACATATTGTACGTTGAGCACATTTCACTCATGAATGAGCACGGATGTATGCGGATTGTTCATCAAGCTGAAAAGTATGCATTCAAGGAAGTCACATTCCATGTCTTTTCCTTGGCACAACACAGTTGTAGAAAGAGCACAAGAAAGTATAAGCATTAAGCATGGGCATTTCCGTTGTGAATTGCCACAGTTGATGGATTTAGATCAGCAGGACAAGATTCGATCTCATTGTTTGCGTGTGTGTGGTGAACGGTTTGGCACTCCGTCTGTTTGTTCATCTACATTGCATGCACAGTCTTTTAGGACGACAAGATTTTTTCCAGTCACTTTACATGGAATAGGTATGTTCATGTTTGTGTGTTGGAAGTGGTTTCAGGAATTTTCAGCCATGGAGATTCTTGAAGAAGGAAGACGCATGCCTCTAAACGAAGTTGAAGCATTGAAGGAGCCACATAAGACTTTGTCGCTTTCGGCGCGGCCCAAAGAAGCAAGCGTTGCAGACCTTTATGAAGTTCAAGTATCACATGACCCACACCTTAGACTGGGCCGGCGAAGAGTCCTTTCGAGGATTCCGGGTGTTGTTGGTGATCTCCCTCGACGCCATATAGTTCGGTACTAGTACCTCACGTTGAAAAGGAGGGGATCGTCTTCCTCAAAGACTGTGCATGCAATGTAGATGAACAAATAGACGGAGTTGAAGCATTGAAGGAGCCACAACAGACTTTGTGTCGCTTTCGGCGCGGCCCAAAGAAGCAAGCATTGCAGACCTTTATGAAGTTCAAGTATCGCATGACTCACGCATCAGAGTGGGCCGGCAAAGAGTCCTTTCCAGGATTCCAGACCCTGTTGGCGATCTCCGTCGACGCCATACAATTCGGTACCGGTACCTCACTTTGAAAAGGAGAGGATGTTACGTGACACATCCAACCCTATGTGTTCGTGGACAAGCTACAACATGACCAGGGTTCAGTTCAGTCAAGTCAGTCTAGAATAGGAAGTGATATGGCACTTTCGTGAGTCTGTTCGTAGACCGTGCATGTCCAGACACTTAGAGTAGATGCATATCCTCTGGTTGCACACAACATGATCATCAGATTTCCATCAGAACCCATCAGGAGCATTTTTACAGTGCATAGACCTATTTTCACTATTTTTGACAACTTCTCGGTGTCGTATTTTTCTCTCTATCTCTCAGTCTCTGACTTTCACGCACAATGTCATTCACTTTGTTTGTGATCACTTGCACTTTCTCATTAAGGAAACGGAAGGCTCTCCCTTTCGTAAGTAAAAGGAACCTTGAGCACAGTTCGGAGCACTCATCTTGAGCAAAGTTCAACATTCATTCCGCTGCACCTTACAATTGGAGGGCAGATTGTATCACCATCCCTTACTGTTGGTGGACATGTTTTCACCCTCGCTTCGGCGGGCGACCTGATTGTTGTGCAACATGGGACGCAGGTTTTTGATTTGCAGATCATGGCCATCACATTAGACTGGCCTCACAGGGTGAGTTAATCCCTGATCAATAGTTGGAGGCCCATTGGCAGCCTATTGGAGTAGTAAGTTCTTTGGGTAGGTGCTCTTGTGTTGACCCAGTTTTCACTGTTGGGGAGGCACCCCTTTGGAGGTTATGAATTTGGCAGGGATGACCATTGGCCGAGTTAGACTGGGACCTTGGTGAGTGGCAGTGGCCTTCTTTACATGCTGATTGTAATGTGCAATGGAAGTGATTGAAGAGGATAACTCAGGATGAGCGCTCAATGCATACTCAAGGTTCCTTTTACTGCATGAGAGGGTTCCTTTTACCTAATGAGATAGATATGCAATAGACTAGAGAGAGAAGAGAATGATACTATGAGTGAAGGTTCCGTGAGTGTTAAGAGAGAGAAGAAGACTAGCACCGGGGTTGTGCCATTGAGATGTTTAATTTAGTAGAAAATTCTCATAGAGAGAGAGAAATGAAATGAAATGTTATATTAACGTCTTCAGAAGGCCAGAATAACTGGTGGATCTGATATAAAGTCAGAGTAACAAAAATGACAAAATAAAATGCAATGGAATCCAAAACAGCTAGGTGTGATCTAATCAACTAGGTGGGATAGCTAAATCACAAATCACAAAAGATCCAGCATCGGTCGTTGGCGGATCTCATCAATCTCCTCCATGGTCAATAGCCTGACCAGGCGTCGTGGATGTCGGGCCAGAGTGATCCGAATCCTCTAATGTAGCCTCCGTCGATGCTGTGTAGTCCTCCGTAGTTGTGGGTGTTTGGATCTCCCTAGCTCGGTCGCTCGGTCAATCAGTGTGCCTCTGGTGTGAGGCGGCGAGCCCTCCTGTGGTAGTAGCTCCTCCGGGTGTCCAGTGTCTGCTCTAAAGAAGTCTGTGATCCGTCTCTGAGACTCGCTGGCCTCTCTCCTCATCAAGCTCTCTGTGTGTCTGCGCAGCTCAAGCAAGAACAGACCCAAGCATCTCTGATCCTTGTACCGCATGACTCTGGAGAGTGGTCCGAAGCCCTCTCTGAACAAGCAGTGGAAGCGGCCGCGTATCTCGCAGTAGACGGGGCAGTGGCATGTGTAGTGCAACTCTGTCTCAGGCTCCAGGTCACACAGGAGGCATGTCCTGGCCTTTGCTGGTACTCTGCTGTATCTTCCAGTCTCGATCCGCAGCTGGTGCGAAGATGTGCGTATATAGCCAATAGCACATCGTATTCCATGAGACAAGTGGGTGTCCATGTATCTGGGTCTCGTCACAAAACCATCCTCCGAGAGCTGGAGAAGATGCTCTCTGTAGAAAGCCATCTTCGTGCCCAACTCCTGTGCTGGCTGTATCCATGTCCTCCTGGTGTCTAGCTGAGTCAGGTCCTGGCGGATGAGCCTGGTGATCTCGGACTATGTGAGAGTCAGAGAGGGTGCATTTAGTGAGTACGGGAAGGGGGGCAGTCTGTCTATGCTGAACCCATGCGCCTGAAACCATGATGTCATCTCCCCATACCAGCATGCTGTATCTCCCTGCATGGCTAACTGTCGAGAGGACTCAAGTGCAAGGCGGGCATATCTGTTTCTGGGAAGTTCCCACATGCGGTGTATGAAGGAGATTGATGTGGTGAGCGCCTCAACCACTAGTGGGGGGACAACTAGCTCTGCTCGGATAATGGCACGTGGTACTGAGGCCTTGGCTCTAATGAGCTGTGAGATCATAGAGACTAGTGGCTTCTCCATGTCCCCCCATCCATCAGTGCGACCTATCCTCCCATGATGGTCCAATTAAGGTCCCCAAATCTCAGCTCCATAGAGCAATGCAAAAGCCACCAGGGTGTCGAAGAGCGAGAACTTCATCCGAGGATCTTGAAACTGAACATGTGAACACATCCTCTCCAATCTACCCAATGCTGCATGGGCTTTGGTTAATCTAGTCTCTGCTGCTCTTCTCAATGAAATTGCTGGTCCACTAAAAACCACTCCAAGGTAGGTGTAAGCATCTGTATACTCCACTGTCTCCTGGCCGTATGTGAATGCGGGCGTTGATCTCCTGATCCACTGTGGGGTGGTATTGAATACCATGAACTTGGTTTTACCAAGGTTGACAGACAAGCCACTTTCATGGGCAAACCTATGCAAAGCATCCAAGTGACGTTGCATCCCCTCCGGAGAGTCGGAGATCACAATATCATCAACATATAACAATAGTGGAATCCATGTTCCTGCCAGTTGTGCACCTCTATCACCATCTCTCTCAATGTAGTCATAAACCTCATCCACATACATACCAAACAGAGTAGGAGAGAGCGGGCAACCTTGCTTCACCCCAATAGTGTAATGAACCGTTGTAGATAGGCCCTCTGAGGTGCGTACATGCCCCACTACTGACCTGTATAGTGCCATGACCCCCCAAATGAGCTCTGTGGGTACCCCCATCTCCTGTAATCTGTGCATCAATCTAGCTGTGGGTATTGTGTCAAATGCTTTGCGGAAGTCCACAAAGCTGCAATAGATCCGTCTTCCATGTGATCTGCGGCCTGCCCTCCTCAATGATGGCTATGAGTGTCAAGATATGGTCAAGAGTAGAAAAACCTCTCCTGAATCTTGCTTGCCCGGTTGCGCGTATCCCCTTCCTCTCTGCCCATCTGCTCAGCTGCTCAAGATTGGATGCGTACAACCGTGCCAATGTGTGTCCGATCATGATAGTGCGATAATTCCCAGGCTCCATATGGTCTCCTTACTTGAAGATAGGTAAAATAGTAGATAGGCTCCAAGTATCAGGCAAGCCCTCACACATGGCACGGTTAAACATAACTGCTAGGAGCTCTGCTAGTAGATCTCTGGCATGCATGAAGTGCTCAGCCACTAAGCCATCATGATCATATGCTCTCCCAGTCCTCATCCTGTCAATGGCCTTCCTCACCATCTCAATTGTGAAAAAAGCACATGTGTGGGGGCATGGATCAGGGGGGTCGGGAAGGGGCGGATGTCCAGGAGCTGTGTACAGAGATGACGCGTACTGGCCCCAGGCCTCTGTAAAGGTAATGGCGGGGGGGGGAGGGGGGGTGCTCATGAAAGAGCCGCCATGCCTCACGTGAGTCCCGACTCAAGAATAGCTGGTATAGATCCTGCTCTAGGCGAGCCAAAAATGCCCTCTTCTTCCGCCGCACCAGGCGTCGGAAGTCAATCTGTGACTATCTGTGAGTGATGGCCCCCAAAAGCACCTCCGTCTGAAGTCTAGCTCTGGTCTCGCGGTATTCCTCATCATACCAGCTGTTCTGGGGCATGCTCCTAGAACGGCGTCTCTGCTGAGGTTGCGTGTGTGGGTATGCCTCTACTGTTGCATCATGTAACGTTTGTGTTAGTATAGTAGTAAGCTCCTCCAAAGGTCGCCCTGGCTCTTCTGTACACAAGTGTCTGTAGATCCCATCTATGTATACAGAGTCCGTCTCTCGCGTGAAGGTGTAGCGAGTAGGAGCTGCTGCCTGTGGCCTGTGTGCTACTCGAAAGAGATGGTCAGTGACACAAGAGCATGGTCCACTGCCACACCAACAGGCTGGGTCCAACCGTGAGGTCCTGGATACTAGGGATGAGACTCGGCTGTGCCATGACATAATCCAATGTGCTAGCTCCATGTCTGTGTGGAAAGCATGTAAACCCCCCCGCATTGGGAAATCTCTGTAGGCCATTCAAGATGACCAATCCATGTGCAGTCCCCATGTCTATCAAGTGTCGTCCATACTCAGTATGCTCCCCATCCTGTGATAGTCTGGATAGGCCCGGCTCTGTAACATCGAGCTCTCTCAGCATCTCCTCTGAAGTATCATAAAAAACTGTTTGATGATGGGTAGTCCTAGCATTGAAATCCCCTAGAATGATGATGTCACCATCTCTAGAGAACTCCCAAATGTCATCATACTCAGTGTGCTCCCCATCCTGTGATAGTCTGGATAGGCCCGTCTCTGTAACATCGAGCTCTCTCAGCATCTCCTCTGAAGTATCATAAAAAACTGTCTGATGATGGGTAGTCCTAGCATTGAAATCCCCTAGAATGATGATGTCACCATCTCTAGAGAACTCCCAGATGTCATCATCCAAAATAGAAAAGGGGGACTGTCCTCTGGGTGGTGCATACACTGACGTACTCGGGGGAAAGTAGCAAATAGCAAATGTAAAGATATGTGCCCGTCTCTGCTCTCAATCTCACCCACATATACCTAGCTTGCTCACCCCTGCGAGCTATATGTATCAATGGCCGCAACTCCTCCCTGAATAACACTGCCACTCCACCTGAGCCCCACCCTCTGTGCTCTGATCGTGTCTCCTGTCTACATGCGGTCTCCCATCTGTATCACTAATGTGAGGCATAGACTGCCCAGGGGCATGATGTGTCTCAGAGTAGAAGATGATATCTCTCCCACTAAAACTTTCCTCAAAAGCATCCACATCTAGACGCATAGATCCATTACAATTCCAGGTAGCAACTTTGAATGTGGTCCCATAGGTCTCACATCGTCATGTGGAGCGTGGCTCCAATATCACCACTCTTCCATCTCGATAAAAAGCAATCTTACCCTTTTCCTTGCCGCTCTAATCTATGGCATTACCTCCTGCATATGAGCTATCTGTGAGAGGGTAAGGTCATCCCCGAGGAAGATGCCCGTTTTCTTAAGAGTCGGTCTCTTCTTCAAAAAGTCTTTCTTCGCTTCCATGGAGGGAAAATGAAGGATGAGTGCCCTTTGTTTCGAGGTTTCCCCCTTGCTCCCATTTTTCTTGTTGCCCACTCTCCAAGCTCTTGAGTGCATCGGCTCATGAACCCCCATCAAAGGCATGAGTTCCTTTACCTCTTCATCCACATTATCTTTGTCTTAAGACGGTAGATCCTCACATGTAGAGAGGGCACACGCCTTCTTCGCTCCTCTTCAAGTGTCAGGTTAATGATGGCGGGTGTACACGTAGTTGTTTCCTTGCTTTTCCCTTTCTTGGCAATCTCAATCCACTTCTCGGCGTCATCTGCCTTCTGTTGAGTCTTTGTGATAACATCCACCCATGAGGTCATCATTTCTTTGTGTTGCTCTTCCCCCTCTTTGATGAATCGCACTTGCTCTTTGATCGTGTTTAGCTCTTCTATTACTGAAGGTTGCAATTCTCTCTCTTCAATGTATTTCGTGATCATGTCTCTGTGAGCTCCCTCTTGAGTGACGCAATCTCTTCGTCTTGGGCCGTCACACGATCTCCTAGTCTAGCTATCTTGCTTTCTTGGGCCAGCACGCGTTCGTCGAGCATTTTTTATTGTGTCCAATAAGTTGCGGTTGATCTTGTTGATTGTTTCGGTCATTTCTTCTTTGCACTTTTGAACTGCATCCTCTAAAGGGTCAAGCTTATCGTTTTGTTTCCTCATGCTTGGTCGCCACAAAAAACCGCAAAAAACGCTCTGGCTCAGCAATAACCAGGCAGCAAGTGAGCATCCACAACCCGATGCGGGTATATTCACAACCTCAGCCCACTGCGGGCATTAGCAATAGAGCAAAATAATATGAAGGGCATTGCGCACGCTGTCCTGCAGAACCCCGCATGGTGCAACGCATATACTCCTGCCGGAGACGAGATGTAGCCCCAACAGGGTCTGCTCTTGATTCTGCACCTGAATAGAAATAAAATACACGCAGCCCCCAGCTGGGTCAGCACGCGGCTCCAATAAGCCCCCTCTGTGGTACTGGCCCGCGACCTGCGCACGCGAACATCCTGTAAAGCAGAGGGTGCAACCCTGCTGGCTGCTATCCGAAAACCTGCACCTGCTCCCTCTGCATCTCCACAGCCCTGTGCGTCTGCTGCCCTGATTGCTCGGTAGCCCCCACATGATCTGCTGCCCTGCGTGAGGGGTCTGCTCCAGCCTTACATCCTGCAGCCCTCTGTGCCCTCTTGTGCACCCCTTCTGCTGCTTGCCCACGCTCTACTGGCCCTGGTTCAGTTCGTGAGGTTGAAAAAACCTGGCCTGCTCGTGCCTGTTTATCCGCACACAACAGCTAAGTTGCTGCTCCTTCACGCGCGAGAGATTCCCCAAAAGGCGCGTCAGTTGCTGGAGTTTGGTTCACGCGCGTCTCAGTTGCTGAGAGAGAGAGAGAGAGAGAGAGAGAGAGGGGGGGGGAGAGAGAGATTTTATTATCGTCCTCGGAGGTCAAATATGACCTATAGGACCAAAGTTACATGTGATGTAGTATGTGTATGGCTGATGAGTGACTCTTGATGCTCCAAAATTGTGGTGATGAGAGTCGCAATGGAGAGCCCACACTGTGGCTGGGAAAGGAGAGTGTGTAGGATTTAAGTCATGGCTAAAAATGTGAAGGAAGCAAGTTTGGATGTGACCAAAAGCTGAGCACTCTAGTAGTGTGTGGTACTTAGACTCTTGAACTTGCAGTGAGCATAATGTTGATTTGACTCTTCTCCATTGCCCCAACGTCCTGTCTCGCATCAAAGGGAGTGGGAGCTAAGCCAAATGGCTGCGATAGTGCGTATTGCTGACAAGGGGATAGGCTCAAGCTTATAAGGGTGAGTACGGTTTCCTCTTTCAATGAAGAACATGGTTTTGTAGTTGGGGGCAATATGGGTGGTGTAATTTATGAAGCGTGACCCACCGGATTTCTCCCAAGCGGTAATACATTGGCGTTGTAGAAAAGCTTCATTCACTTGGGAGTCAATTGAGGCATCATGTAGCAAGTGTAATGCATCCCATCTCCCAAACCACTTCTTTATGTCTTGCATCCATCCCATGCTCAAGATCTCGCTTTTATGCATCTTTTGAACTTTTTTGCTTACTTCCCATGCAATTGTAGGAAGTGATATGAGGGGTTTTGACGCATCGTTATCATGTACTCCACAGCCCTTTCCATGCCCATAACCTCAATTGGAAGAGATCTCGACTCAAGTAAGTAGGAGCATATATGATGTTTGTGTCTTAACTTGGAGAAATTTTGTAAGAAAACGCTTTTGGACCTCAAAGAGAGAAAGAAGAAGAAGAAGAAGAAGAAGACAATTCTAACGTCGTAGGAAACTACCCCAAGAGACCTTAGAGATCTATACGATGAGAGAGAGAGAGAGAGAGAGAGAGAGAGAGAGAGAGAGAGATTTTATTATCGTCCTCGGAGGTCAAATATGACCTATGGGACCAAAGCTACATGTGATGTAGTATGTGTATGGCTGATGAGCGACTCTCGATATGCTCCAAAATTGTGGTGATGAGAGTCGCAATGGAGAGCCCACACTGTGGCTGGAAGAGGAAAGTGTGTAGGTCCAAGTGTGTGTGTGTGTGTGAGAGAGAGAGAGAGAGAGAGAGAGAGAGACCTGTTCTCTCTTCTATGTGTGTGTGACTGTTTGTCACCTGTGTGTGCGTGTTATTTCAGGGGAATGATGATTTAGCCTTGGTCCAAGCACGTTGGTCTTTCATCAACAAGGACGAGAATCTGCTTACAAGGTTGCAATATATTAATCTCTCATATCATTTCGAAGTTGAGCAGCAGGTGAATGGTGTTTTCCTCAATTTCTTTGGCTTCAACGGCACTGCTGGTGTGTGGCGCATCAAGGCCCTAGAAGAGTCTGGTGGATGGATGGAACGCACTACAGTTGAAGACATGGATATTGCAGTGAGAGCTCATTTACATGGATGGAAGTTCATTTTTGTAAATGATGTCAAGGTGAGATATACCTATTGTTTTTTGCTGTCCTTTTACTTGGATGAAAATATGCCCCTTTCTAGCAGATTTTTCCTCAGCATTAGTTATGCTTTTCATGCAGTGCTTATGTGAGGTGCCAGAGTCTTATGAGGCCTATAGAAAACAGCAGCATCGCTGGCATTCTGGTCCAATGCAGCTTTTCAGACTGGTTCTTCCTGACGTTGTGCGAGCAAAAGTAAGTATTTTTTGTTTTCATCATATGTGTGTGCAAGTAATTCTCTACAAATTGAGATGTATACTTCCTATTTCCAAATTTTAATGCTCTTGAATGGCTAGTACGTTTTGTATTGTTTGCATGTTGGTAGTTTATTATCTACATGTAAGCATACATTTTCATCACTGTTCAGAGCTTTGAACGTAAAAGTTTCACGTACAGTCCGTTACATATGTGCGTCTGGCCATGTGCAGATATCTATTTGGAAGAAGGCTAACCTCATTTTTCTCTTCTTCCTGCTGCGAAAATTGATCCTTCCTTTCTACTCGTTCACTCTCTTTTGTATCATTCTGCCCATGACCATGTTCATACCTGAAGCTCAACTACCGGCCTGGGTCATATGCTATGTTCCAGCATTAATGTCTTTCCTCAATATTTTGCCTGCTCCTAAGTCTTTCCCCTTCATAGTGCCATACTTGCTCTTTGAGAATACAATGTCAGTGACCAAATTCAATGCTATGGTGTCGGGTCTTTTTCAACTGGGGAGTGCCTATGAATGGGTGGTCACCAAGAAGGTTGGGAGAGCCTCAGAGACAGATTTGGTCGCCTTGGCAGAAAAGGACTCTCGCGAAGATGTAGAGTTGGGTACATTGCATAGGGGAGTTTCAGAGTCGGGTCTTGATGTTCTAACGAAGCTGAATGAGGAGCTTCCGCAACCCCGTAAAAAGAAGGTTAATCGAGTCTACAGAAAGGAGCTTGCTCTGGCATTTCTCCTCCTCACCGCATCGGCACGAAGCTTGCTATCAGTACAAGGTGTGCATTTCTATTTCTTACTTTTTCAAGGGATCTCGTTTCTTGTGGTCGGGCTGGATCTTATTGGAGAGCAAGCGGTGTAGCCATAAAGGGTATACGACACTATTGGGTCTGCTGATATAAGAGGTTGAAGTAAGGCACATTTGGGTCATATTTGCAGCATAGGCTGAGAGCTGTAATCATGATGGTATCCCTCGATGCTTCGCTTCGAATAAGAGCGTGTGTGCATGCTGCTGCTTCCAAGCAGCTTTACTATGTGCACAACTCTAGACCGCATATCATTGTATCGACGATCCTGTGTGTAAATCATGATATTTGAGGTTTGAAGCAGTTTTGGCATCAGAAGGTCAGCATGCTTGCCTTTGCCAGAGCTTCAGATAGGGTGGCTGGCTTGGGCCTGTGTAGAAAGAGCATTAATTTATTGATTTCTTCATGGTCTCTCTAATTTGACTGGGTGGGGCATTGTGTCAACTGCACCACGGTGCTTGTTATACAAGAGTGCCCTCTTTGGGAGGCAGTTTGTATATAAAGTTGCTGACATGGGCATATGACATGGATCTTCCCCAGCCTAACATTCTTATGATAGTTTTATTCATTCTTTGGATCTGGCTTTTATTTTTGGGTCTGTTGTCAGTTTTAATGTGTAAAAAGATGGCAGTTTGGGCGTTTCTCTTGCAACACATATTTAGCTTGTATGAAGCATCCCTGTTTTGGGCCCTTCCGAAACGGGCAAACGTATTTCGGCAAGTTCAATTATTCACTCTTACCTGACGATTTGCGTGAACTTTGAAATACAAATGGTCATGTGCATGTAATGGGGGAGTAATAGTAAGTGTGTTTGTAAATTTTCAATGCAGGCTACATCTAACATCTCTTCATAATATATTATCTAGTCTGTTTATATATTTATTTATGTTCCAGCTTCGTGTTTTCCTGTTTCCTATTGGGTCTGAAACTCCGTTTCTCCACTTGTAGCTGGCTGATACACACATGATCAATTAAACACACAGCTTCAGTCCTTCAACACCTAAGTTGGTAGTTTGCAGGAGAGAGTCCTCTTTGGGTTTTGGAAAATAATTCATTGCTCTTTCATAGGTTTGTCATCTATAAGAGCCCTTTATCGAGCTTAATGATAAAAAGTCTAGCTTCTCATTATAAATGTAAAATTTGCTATTGTATTCTTGTGGTAATCAAGCAGATGTGATGCAATGGTGCATTTTGCCAAAAATAGCAAATTGTCAATGTGGACACTAAACTTTTTATAACAAATTTGTTTTGTCAACTTTGATGGGAATGTTCATGGAAAGATAAAACTTTGAGGAACAAAAAGAATCTACAAATTTCTATTTTGCTCTTGAGAAAAGTGTCAATTGTAATTTTGCCAACCTATTATTGATGTTTTCATTTCTATTCTCAATGTAGGCATTAGAGGGGTGTTTTAGCGATCAACTTTGGCACTTTGCTCGCTTACATTATCATGGAAAACATTGGAAAGGGCCACTCTAAGAGAACACTATCTTGAAAACATTGAAACGGGCCACACTAAGAGAATTCAAGACATTTATAGGAAATACTAAACTTTCAAACTCGCAAAAGTTGGCCTAAATAATGTGTCCTATGAAATTTCTTTTGAAACTTGCTCGCATAAGGCCAAATTGGAAGATCTTAATATAATCTACAATTTTAGCATGGTTTTTCTTAATCTCCAAAAGTACAAACTACCATCATCTTGAAATGTGCCTAACTTTGACAAAGTCAAAATAATATTTGCCTTTTCTAATGTCATGTGATATTAAGTGCTAGAAAAGACCAATACGCTATCTCATTTTGACAGTAAGTCCATGAGTAAAAAAGGCTTGCATTTGGAGTATGTGGAATTGGTACAGAATAGACCGCTAAATGTTCCATAAAGCCGCACATGTAGAATTTTCTATTTAGGCCATATCTTGTAATATGAGCATGACAACATGTCTAAAATAAATCATCCTCAATGCTTGGCACTATGAGGCATACCATATAACTTCAAAGGTGATATAAGTCGAAAGATGGCACTTATTTTATCACAATATTTAGCTTCAAAAATCTATTGAAAGCATAGTGTTAGCGGTGGAATCCACAATGGAAAATAATTTTGTAAGATTTTGATTTGGAACTTTTGGCACAAATTTAGAGCTTTTTTAATTGTGTGCTCAAATAGTCTCATTGTACATAAGAATGCTCCCAAATGTATAGCTTTTTGACATAATATTATAGCTATTTATTTAAGAGTTCAGATTAGAATTATAAGTCGTGTGAAAAGTTATGTTCAACAAGAACTTGTTTTGATTCTTTAAGCTAATACATATTGTATATTAGAAGTTTCTATTTTGTATACCCATTCTATCCTAAAAATAGCATCTTTTTATGTACTTGTTTTATATACATGTGTTTTTTCTATGGTATAAATTCGAGATTGAAAACACAATGTAGCCTTTCTCCTCACAAAGGAGGGTAAGAGCTAATTGCTCCACTAATCTAGATCAAGCCACTTTGTAGTCTCAAAGGATATTTGAAAGTGTATCATATCTTATTGGGATATGGGACATTAAGTTCGAGATCTTATTTGTTTAGTGTATGTGAGTGCTACATCCTAACTTGCTTTGAATGTATCCAATTATTCTAGCTCATTCCTAGATACCATACTAGACATTACTCATTTAGAGACATGGTATGGTGAATTAGTTTTACTATAAAATACACACTCAAAGGAAAACCTTTCTATCTCACAATTTCCATTTGCAACAAGAAGCCACAACATAATACCAAGGTCTATAAAAAAAGCTAAAAAGACAATCATGCAAGTTCAATGTTGTTAAAATACATTTACTTGCTATCCATTAGTTTTGAGTGACTACATGCTTTGAGAGCACAATGATGAATATGAGTATATTTGGGAAAATGTTTTTCTATGTTTGCACTCAATTAAAAAAGATTTTAGTGTTATGGACAAGGGAATTTAGGATTTGTACCTTGTGTACCTTGTAGACTAAGGCTGTGTAGTATGCATTAATCTAGCACCGTTAGTTGATAGAACTAGATCTTAGGGCTCACAACAAATGCACACTTGTGGAAACCCTAAAAGAATTTGTATATAAAAGGGAGGCTCCCTCTCACTTGCTCTTTCTTATGTAATGCACTACTCATAAATACGAGATTCAACCCCATGCTGTCGCTCTCTCTCTCTCTCTCTCTCTCTCTCTCTCTCATAAGAGGTCTTGAGTTCAACTCTCCTCATCGGATAGATCTTTAAGGTCTCTTGGGATAGTTTCCTACGATGGTAAAATTCTCTTCTTCTTCTTTCTCTCTCTCTCTCTCTCTCTCTCTCTCATAATAGGTCTTGAGTTCAACTCCTTGTCTGCTAGATCTTTAATGTCTCTTGGGATAGTTTCCTATGAAGTTAAAACTCTCTTCTCTCTCTCTCTCTCTCTCTCTCTCTCTCTCTCATAGCATCCTCGATCTAGAGGAGTATGCACATCTGCATGCATAGCTACATCGGCGTCACGTTGCTTCTTGGCACGCAACAATGGTATGCGGCTACACTCCAATCAATTCTACACTAGGTAGGAAGGCTACATATGCAAGGATAAGTGCAATTTTCTTATGGTATCATAATAAGCGTTTAATTACTCATTAATCGTCTACATTCCTTATTAATCGCTCCTAGATTGTGATTGTGGCAGCATGATTATCTCGGATGGGATCCAAATCCACATCTTGCCCTCATGCAAAGGTCTGCTATGGCGAAGAAGCAGGAGGAGTCGAGCAGTACAGAAAGCAGCGCTTCAACAGCCGAATAGGGACGCATGCAACTCACCATGCAAAAGGAGCATCAAGTGCTAAACAAGAAAGTAAAGCAGGCCCCAAAGGGCGGCATGGGAAGAGAAGAAACACGGCGTGTGCAGGGCTGCCATGCAAGGAAAATAGCACACAAGTGCTAAAAGTCAGGGAAAGGCAAGGCGTGGCAGCGCCTCTGTGGCTGAGGAGGTATGGAGCTGGAACAGAGCCAAATGGGGTGGGGCTTGCTTTCCTCAAGGGGATTTACATTATCCCTTGTTGCCATCATGCAAATGCTTTTTCCCCACGACAAGGACTCATGAAATACAATTCTTTATGACTACGGTACAAATTTGCAGTATTTATTTCTCAAACTCATCATTATTTTCAGATTTTTACAGGACACATACGGTAAAGGGGCCAATAAGGGTACGGGTACCTCTACAAAAGCCCTTCTACCCCCAATGCTAAGTATTACAAGGTGAGATTTCACGAGGGCTTTCCAAAAAGGAAATCAAGATATGAGGGAAATAAAAATACAATATATATATATATATATATATATATATATATAGAGAGAGAGAGAGAGAGAGAGAGAGAGAGTCACAATCGTTTTTTCTTGTGAAAAAAGCTCTTTACTCTTAAAAAGCTTTAAAAATAAAAAGATATACAAAATAAAAGCAATGTAGTCCCATCCTAAAAATGAAAGGGACCCATTTGACAAACTCCATCAACATTTAAGATGAGTCTCCATCGTTGGCACTGAAAACATTGGAAGGATGCCTAACTCGACTCAACACTAAGGCTTCCTTTAGAAAGCCAAAAATAGACCAAAGGAAGAGCACTAAGGGATGTTTGGTGGAGTGGATAGCTCGTGTAAGGGCGCATCTGGACCATGAGATGTTGTGATCAAGCCTTGTTGACGAAAAGGCCCTCTTCTCCCCCTACCCTGTCACGAAATTCACCCTCGTTTTTGTTACACTGCAAAACAATATCTTCGCACTATATATGCTGTCTTTTGCGTTGATTTTTTTACTGTGTATAGCGACGACGGAGATCTTCCGATTGTGCCTCTTTATGCAGGAAATGGTGCATTACATGTGTAAAATTTTGCCGTACACCTTAGGTGGCACTCTACTAGCCCCTTTACCCTATACCTCAGCAGGACGTCATTTACCAATGCTTAGACACCAAATGAATTCTCCTATATTTATGCGACTTTTCTGGCATTCGGCTCCATATGCTTCTATGATTCTTTCTCTATTTGCGATGGCAAGCTTCACATAAATGGAATATCATCTGTTATATTTATGAATCTATCCTCAATAATCTTTGGGATATTTCATCACTTTCTCAATAAGTGAATTTCATACTGAAGTTCTTTGCCATGCTTACATGCATGTGCTTTAGCAGGATACGAATACCACAACAGGAAGTTATTTTCTTTGCCACATCCATGCCATGTCAAGATATCGACATATATGAGGACCTTATGCAATCAAATTGCTTCGTTAACTATTTCCTATTTTTCCTCTATGTATCAGCAGTACAATATAGTATCACCAATCACTCTTATTTCGACAATTTAACACATACACTCACCGCAATTCATGTGTCACTGGTCCCTCATCATTTAATTAATCCGCACACTTATATCGCTTTTCTTTTGTCAATTATACACACAATTGCACCTCAATCAACTTGGACGCCAATCTAAATCCTTACCATCTTTGGATAGCTACCTAAATGGTAATGTCACCAGATGGAAAGAATCAAGATCCTCACGCATGCCAATTGTGCTTATCTACCACATGTGAGTCGAAATTATTATTCTACTCTCTCTCTTTAGCAAGTGTTTCATCTTGACGGTTCCTAAATTTCTATAAATGCATTCATTAAGAAATACTATAGTTCTCACTCTCATCTATAATACAAATTGATGCACAAATTGTATTAAATATCATACGATCACAAATTACATACTATGTAATTTGGTGCTTATGTATTTCTGTTGTCCATTGGTCACAATACAAAGGCCGTCGAATGAGGCATTGTATAGTGTTCATGAGATGATTTTCATGGATTGTTTTGGAATGGAATGGTTGAAACACATGTTAGAGCTTCTACACTTGAACAAGACAAGACTCTCCGTGGTAAGTTATATGTGGAAGTGGGCCACCACATTTACAGAAAATTGTTATGAAATGGATGGAATGATGGAATGGTATGGTTTGGAAGGATTTTGTGACCAATGTTGCCTTCCTATGGCAAGATGCATATGTACATACTCTTGTGGTATGGGACACAAGAATATGTAGTATGCGTTGACGAAAACTTAAGCACCTAAAATCTATAAAATCTTGGTATTATTTAAGCAATGCAATAGACGAATAAACATGCTAATACTTATGACATTCTCTATTGATCTAGTTTTCATGCATACACATGTCAATTCTAGTTTTGGTATAATATGAGTGTAATTCTGTCTATTATTCAATTTATTAAACTTTCTTGACAAATTTTCTAGCAACACTTTTGAGAATTTATGTTACAGATTTGTCACCTACATCCCTCGCAATTGAGGGCAGTTGCTTTCCCAACCCCAAGGGAATTTAGGATTCGTACCATGTGTACCTTGTAAACTAAGGCTAAGTAGTAGGCATTAATCTAGCATTGTTAGATGATAGAACTAGTTCTTAGGGCTCACAACAAATGCACACTTGTGAAAACCCTAAAAGGATTTGTAAAAAAAAGGGAGGCTCCCTCTCACTTGCTCATTATTATGTAATGCAATACTCACAAATACGCATAGGGGGAGATTCAACCCCATGTTGTGTCGCTCTCTCTCTCTCTCTCTCTCTCTCTAGCATAGCATCCTCGATCTAGAGGAGTATGCACATCTGCATGCATGGCTACATCGGCGTCATGTTTCTTCTTGGCTTGCAACATTTCGAGCTTTCTTTGCCAACCCTTTCCGGAATATCCTTCTATAGTCCAATCCATAAAATTCATCTAGAAAGAAAACCTTGCTTTGCATATGCAAAAAACAACCCACAACTTTTTGGCTCGGCCCTTGTTGGGTATGGGGTAAAAAGCATGTAATGCTATCTACATAGTTGCTGTCCATGGATATTGGCTACAAAAACATGTTGCGATGTTTTCTATACGAGGTTGTATTGACTCTCCGTCATATTATATATCAACGTATGGATCTTTTAGAGTACAATATTAAAATGCGAGCGACATAAATTTTAATAGATTTTTTAAAAGACCACCATGCCCCCATTTTCATGATACACTATTTGATAGCACAAATAAATTTTCACCACTACGTGATTTTACTCTATACTTTGCACTTTCACACTCCAAAAGATGTAATCCCAAACAAGGCTCTTGGCAAGAACTTATGTTGATTTTAGAAGCATACTACTTTTGGCATCCATGTTAAACATGGCCAAGGATGACACTTATTTCAACCATTCCAAGTCTCCAATTATAAATTTGTTTGCCATCATGAATAGCTGATTCACTGCCATGCCTTCAAATGCAAGCATGGATGGCTATATTGGGAGAGGGAGAAAAGCCCTTAACCCCATCTGTAGAAAAAAACGAGAGCTTCTAAGTGCAACATTATTAGAAATACGGACTTTGCATAGGATTTGTAAGGAATCCTAATTTTTAGGAATTAAGGCTAATGTTGTGTAGGGTTAAGGGAACAAGGGTATTCAAGAACTTAGTTTTGAGTAGGCTTTTGTAGCCTTTTTTTAAGACACACGTAGGATGTGGACCTAGGAGGTCATTTTCTCTCTCTAACTCTTTGAAAGTGAAGGGAGTAAAGGGGTGCGGTCACATCATAAAAAACATGGGTCACTAAGAGCCAAAATTTGATTTTTTTTTTCAAAAAAGTCATTTTTACTTATAAGCACTGAAAGTTCACTTTTTCAAAAAAAAAAACCTTTGTTCTTTTCTCCTCCCTCCTCCCTCCTCCCTGCCCCCTTCTCTCCTCTCTCTCTCCCTCTCCCCCTTGCCCCCTTCTCTCCTCCCATCTTCCTCCCTCTCCCTCTCTCCTCTCTTTTCATCCTTTGCTTCCTCACACAATAGCTGCCATGGTGCTCATGGACATCACAAATCGTGTGCCTCCACCACCACGTACTTTGTACACCAAAAGCATACATATTTTCTTATCCACGTCGGTTGCATCGAAGGCCGCACGTGAGGGTGAGAAGAGGTCATCCCAAGAACGTCGTACTGTTGGTGAGATGGATACTGATATTTGGGTGGATGGCCATTTGTATCCTTACGATCCTATAAGCTGCTTTCATCCATCCTTTAATAGTCTTTTAACGGTTCTTCAATATCTTGGGAGGGGAGAAGCATGCTTGTTAGGCTATTGCAAGTAGTTGTGTATGGGTGCATGTGCTTCTTTGCATTCGTGGATGCACAAATCTCAAGCTCTTCAGCTCAAAACAATGGCATTACAAGAAAGTATTGCCTCTTCGAAGAGGGAGGTTGAAACTCTCTAACAACAAATGCTGAAAAAGGTTGCTAACACCATCACATATTTGAAAGAAACACCCCTTGACGCAAGAGAACAATATAATTCTTACTTTTGGTTGCGTTCTTCTTATCATAGAATTTAAAATCTAAGATCTTGCCTCTACTTGTTTTGTAGTGCTTGGCACAAAGGTGGCTTTTGTGTTGAAACTCGATGAGTGTTAAATAGTGAAAGGTCAAAGGTTAGAGAGGTTAAGTGTCACCACTTTTACTCTAAGAACACCTTCATTGTTACATCTTTCAGGTAGGTAATCCATACTTATTAGAGGTGGATAATCTCATTATAATGTATATTTTAGGATTGTTTATTCCCATTTGGATGGAAATACTTGCAAATTTGTACATCATATACTTAATAAGTGTCTTTATTATACATCTTGCAAATGTTGAATTCATATATGTTTTTGTTTGAAGAACAGGTCTCTACCGCGTTGTCGTGCTGTGACACGTACATAGTGGGAACGCATGCTACAAGATCTATCTTGTATTTTTTTTAGATACATAATTATATTTCCTATAGTGTACATATGCATATTTAAGTATAATAATAAGCCTTCTATCTCATCCTATTATTTTTCTCAAGGGTAACATATCCTTACTTTACCATCAGAAAATACTATGGGAAAAGCATCAATAGCTCCGCTTCTTTAACTTGGGGCAAAAAGCATTGATTCTTTATTTCTACTATTTCATTATCATCTCACACCCTAGCTAGATCCTATATCTAGGGTAAACTCCAATATATATATATATTCTATGTATTTTTTATACTTTTCTTATATTTCTTTTTAAATAGCTACTAGGAGAGAATCAAATCCTAGTGGGACACTAGGTGGCATGATTTCAAAGATACACTTATTTTAATGCATTATTGCAAGCATGATTACAAAATTTTGTCAAGGAGCAATGTCATGCTTTCATATGGCATGAGGTGTCCTTTGGAATTAAATGAAAGTCTAGGCTAAGGAGACCACATGAAGACTTTTGCTGCCATAAATGGACCCTATTTTGATGAATTTTTTACACAAGGTTCCAATTCGAATTGGAAAACTATTTTAAAATGAAAATCGTAGCTAATGAGCTGAAGTTTTTTCCCATATTTTTACTTTTTTATTTGGAGCCACGGTTGAGGAGATATGATCAAAATACTGGACCCCAGTCTGCCCACATCATGCAGGGACAACTCATTTCCAACTTTTCCAATTCCTGTTCACACTGGCTCCTCTCTTCTTGTGTAAACCCTTGTGGGTTCCCTTCACCTATAAAAGGGGACCTCTTCTTCCTTGGAAAGAAGGCAAGCATTCAAGCCATTGAGGAGAGGAATTCTTGAGGGAGTGAGTAGTAATGCCTAACTGTACTTAGCCATTAACATAAGCCTAAGCCTACACTTTCTCATAGAGGAAGACTAGCCATCCTTGCATGCTATCCTTGGAAGATCAACTCTAATCAAAGAAGGGGGTGGACTTGGCGTATCAATCAAAGTTGAATTCTCCCCTCTTCTTCTCTCTCCATCAATAATGGTGCCGAAGGGTTTGTTAAGTAAGATGTGTTCTACATTGATGTTTTCTTGATTTCTTGTTGTTTTCATTTTCATCTCTAATCCAAAATATATATATATGTATCTAATCTCATCTCCTTAACCAAACCTATCTCTCTCACTCTTAGTAATTCACTCTACAAATTTTAGGTTCTCCTTGCTACAGGTACATCTCTCCCCGCAGTATCCTTATTGCCTACGGGCAAGAATAGGGCTTGGGAGGGAAACTTCTCATCTCTGCACTTCTCTCATATCTACATTTTTCTCATATCTACATTTCTCACATACTATCCTAGATGAATAACCCACATGATGATCATTTCTATCGCTTTCACTCTGTACGATCTATTAGAATTAACGTATGGATTAGCCGTAAATTACACTTTCAACAACGTATAGTGTTTCTCTTCGGCCCTGAAAGGCTCAATGAAATACTTCTATCACCGGATCCCATCATACTACCTCTCATAGACTATAATTTTTCTTTTGACGTAAGCGTAGTTATCTTGCTATGAACCAAGAGGATTTGTACACACAATTAATCCCAATCACTAGACAAAATATATATATTATGGTAAGCACAAAACTACAATTCCAAAGAACAATTCGTAGCCTATTTGGTCAGCCAAGATTGAATGCCATTAACTCATCCATTAACCCTTTCATATTACCCATGATACGATATGACCATAGCCTTGATGTTTTCATCTTCGTATTGTTTTGACATTCTCTTTTGCGTTCTTTCTTTGTGTGTGCGAATGCAAGAGAGAAAGAGTGAGTCTTCTTTGATTGCACTTCTTTCCAAACCCTAGTCTTCATGGCATCTATGGTTTAACTCCTTCATATAGTTTTTGTTGAGTTCTATCACAAACTCTCACAGCCATAAGCCCGGTGCTTTCCTGGCAAGACCGCAAATTTCTCGACATATTTTTGGTGAACCCGACGCGAATCTGCTAGGGTGAGAGTTTGTGGGTAACCATGGGTGATCATGTTGAGCAATAGGGTATGCATTTTGACCCAGCAACAATGCAAATGTTTCAAGAATTTGCAATGTTCATGCAACAACAACATGCTACTGAAAGAAGGGAGATTTCAGCAACGAAGGCCATACAAGCGGTCGTCAACATAATGGATCAGTTCAATGGCAAAGATGTAACCAAGTACTTACGCGAGTATGTGAAGGAGATGGAGCTGCATCGCGTGTCAGAAGGTGAGATGATTGAAAGCTTTGAGCTAGTTGTTGCTCCAGAAATTAGGGAGCATGTTAGGGCAATTAAAGATGGGCATGGGAGAAATTGGGAAGAACTCAAAGTAGATTTAAAGGAGGAATATTTCATGGAGGACTTGGAGAGAGTGACCAAAAGGACATTCTTAGAATGGGTAGTCAAGCCAAAGCAAGGACTATCAATAACAGAGCTACTTAGGGAATTTGAGCGGCGCTATGCACAACTCACTAGGACAGAAAGGGCCACACTAGATGCAGAGAAGACAGATCTTTTCTTACAAGCTCACTGCTTGCCAAACGACAAAGAAGAAGGGACAAGATGGTAGTAAACACTACAAGTCCTTCCACCTCAACTTCTGACAAAATGGTAAAACCTACTTTTATCGCTCCTAAGTTTGATGAGTCCATGCTAGATGAGCTTGTGAAGGGAATGCGTGACTTGAAGGTGAAGTTTGCAAAGCTTGAAGAAAAAGGCCAACCATCAGGGCCACTTCCTAGGCAAAGACAACAGCCCAAAGAAGGGTTTGTTAATAGATGTATTTGGTGTGATAGTACAGACCATGTAAGAAGGGATTGTGATGATTTTAGTGATGCTTTGTCAAAAGATGTTGTCTTTTTTAAGGATGGTAAAATCCACTTAAGAGAGACAGTCTACCCTTGAGAACTAACTTTGGGAAGGGGGGAATGCAAACCTTAGTTGAAGATATGGCAACCAAGCATGCCACCTCTTCAGTTGAGGCAGCTACTTATGGAGTAACATTTTTGTGATGAAGAGGTGAGTGACCATCATGGTCAAATTTGGCCAAATGTCATGCAATTAGCTAAAAAGGGAAAGCTTACAAAAGAGATTCTACATGAAGCAGGTGATTGCATACGTCTAGAAACAGGATGGAATGATCCAGTGGACTCATTGTCAGTGCATGCCTACATTACAAAATGCCAACAAAATGAGGCAATTGTAGAAGAGAAGCGCAGACGTGAGAATGCTGATGAAGGACCATCAAAAAGAGCTTCTAGAACTGGGGGAAGAAGTGACTCAATTCCTTCTCAAACACCCTCAACAAAAGGAGCATCTCCACCTGAAGTACTCATGGAGGAGTCTACAACAGGAAAGAAGAAAGAGCCAACAAAAGGTAAGACAAAAGGCCCAACTTATAAACTACAATCTGATATTGAGGTTGCTACAGATTTAAAGAAAGTCTTGAGGAAAGGATCTTGAATAGCAAGATTGAGTTCACTCTGGGAGAAGTTCTTGGCATTGCAAAGTGTGAATTCCACGAGGAGATCATTGACATCATCAAGAGGAAGAGGCAAACCCTTGCTGAAGTTTCTCGTCCACAGGTTGAAGGGGAAACCTCAAAGACACAAGGGATGCAACTGCAAAATAAGGAGAATGATGGAGATATGGTAGGATGCTACCAATCTAGTGGGAGAGTGAAGCAAGTGCATTTCTCAAATGATGATGAAGAAGTTGAAGATATTCCTAGGAGTTACTATTCACGAAGTCATTGGGCAAGGGCTACTACAGAAACTTTGGTCAAGGTAGGTGATCTTGAAGAGCCATTTATTGCCTTGATTGACCATGGTTCAAAAATAAACATAATGTCAAAGAGTCTCTACAACAAGTGCAAATGGCCGATGGACACAGATCATGGCTGGATGGTAAAAGTGGCAAACAATTCATCCGGTGAATTGTATGCAGCATGTCCAGGTGTGAAGGTAACAATAGGTGATGTAAAGATTGACCAAAAATTCTTTGTACAGGATACATCTTCATATCATCTCATCCTTGGACAGCCCTACATTGTGGGAGTTCGAATGGAAACAAAGGTAATGGACGATGGTTTAGCATATGCTAGGATACGTAGCAAAGATGGTAAACGTGCTGTCCAATTTCTCACAGTTTGTGTAAACCATGAAAGAAATCGTGACAACCTCAGAGAACATCCTCTACCAAAGGTGAGCAAAGAGTTTCATGATCATAGAGAAATGATGGGTTTTGGCCAAGTACCATTGTAAAGCGGGATTGCAGTGGTACAGAAAGAAAAAGGGTCTCGCCTGATCCAAAAATAGGTGAAGCATTTTCAACGAGCTCCTTGGTAACAAAGAATGGATCAGTATGTTTTACAAAACTTGAAGATTTGAAGAGATGTGAGAAGCAATATGTGCATAATGTACAAATAGGCATGAAAAAGAGTGGGTTGCTAGAGCCTACTGAAAATGTTTTGGGTTTGTGTGAACAAGTTTCTTTTGTAGATACTATGGGTGAGCTTGATGCTATAATGAGGTCTAGTTTGCATCTTGAAAATGAAGTTGTGGAAGTTTGCTCTATGGAAATGTATCAAGTAATAGAAGACTTTAAAGAAAGCCAAACAGTAGGCCCAGAAGTCCATGTTGAAACTAAATACAAGAGTGTAGCAAAGAAGGTGAAACTAGTAGCTTCACCCTTACCACCCAACAACAGGGAAAAGATTGAACAGGCTTCTTTACAACCAAGTTTGCTGAATCCTAAAAAGATCGGGCATACCTTCACAAAGGAGTCTTTTCAAGATTTGCAGATTGGTTGCGAGGAGTTTCTAACACAGGAGGAGACAAAGTGCTTCAAAGAAATGCTTTCAAAGCATGGTAAGGCTTTTGCATTTGAGCCACATGAGATAGGATGTGTTGATCCTTATATTGTAGCTCCTATGGTAATTTTCACAATACCTCATGTGCCTTGGAATCTGCGGCCTATTCCGGTTCCAAAGGCTCATTTGCCAAAGTTAGTAGAGCTACTGAATGAGAAAATCAAAATGGGAATCTTGGAGCCTTCTTGTGCTCCATACTCAAACAGGTGGTTCACAGTTCCAAAGAAGAATGGTTCTCTACGCTTCATCCAAGATATGCAACCAGTGAACAAGGTGACAATTAGAAATGTAGGTACAGGTCCAATTGTGGATGAATTTGCAGAGGCGTTTGCAGGGAGGGCAATCTACTCAATGGGGGATCTCTACTCAGGGTATGATCAATTTCATCTTGCAATCAAAAGCAGAGACTTGACAACCATGAGGACACCTTTGGGTTTGGTAAGGATGTGTACCTTGCCACAGGGAGCAACCAACTCGGTTGAACATATGATGAATGGGATGAATAAGGTCTTACGTGACTTTATTCCTCAAATCACAATGCCTTTCATTGATGATTTGCCTATCAAAGGATGTGAAGAAAGTGACAAAGATGAAGCTTTGGATCTCAAGGGATGTCGCAGGTTTGTGGTAAATCACATGAATGATTGTGATAAAATTTTGTCTAGGATGGAAGAAGTGAATCTTACATTGTCAGGGAAAAAGTCTATGTTTGGTGTCAAAGAAGTGCTCATTGTGGGGCACATGTGCGGGCCATATGGTAGGAAACCTTGTCCATCAAAGGTAGATGCCATCCAAAGAATGAAAGAAACATGCACTAGCATCACTGAGGTTAGAAGGTTTCTGGGAGCATGTGTCTTCTATGTTATTTGGATTCCACATTATGCACATGTAGCTGATCCTCTTTATCAGCTGCTTAGAAAGAATCAAAAGTTTAAATGGACAGAAGCACATGTAAAATCCATGAAAAAGCTAAAGGAGTTACTCCAGTCAGCAACGACTTTGAGAAAGGTAGACTATGAGTGTCAAAGGCCAGTGATTGTGACAATAGATACCAGTCCTACAGGGATTGGATGGGCAATAGGGCAAGATGACAAAGAAGGACACAGGTATGTGGTAAGATTTGGAGCAAAGGTACTAAGTGCTTGCCAAAGAAACTATCCACAGATAAAGAGAAGTTATGGGGTATGGTTACAGCCTTGAAAAGTGGGAAACAGTACCTAATTGGTGCATGTGTGGTTGTAGAAACAGATTGTCTACCACTTCTTGGGATGATTACAAGCTGCTCAACACCAGACATTGCTATGTTGCGGTGGATTGCCTACATTAAGTCCTTAAATCCCGAGTTTAAGCACATTGCAGATAAAGACAATACAGTGGCAGATATGCTATCAAGGGTAAGGTATGAAGATGAGTCACAAATGATTGATGAGGGAGATGATGTAGGCACAAAATTCTATTCTATCTCTCATGTCAAAGGTAACAATGTCTGCATGACTAATTCACTTGAATTGTTCTTGAAAGATCTTTATGAAGGTGATTGGCTTTCTATTGGAAGGTACTTGAGTACTCTAACAAAACAGGATGATTGGTCTGAACAAGAATTCAAGAGGATACGCAGGAAAGCATATGGGTACTTTTTAAGGGATGGTTACTTGTGGAAGCATCCTAAACAAAAGGGTGCTACACCACAATGGGTTATATGTAAAAAAGAGACTCAAGTAAAGCTCATGCAAGAGTTTCATGAGAGTCTATGGGCTGGACACAGGGGTGTGTGGGCAACCTTCTCCAAGTTGAAAGAAAAATACTGGTGGAAGGGTATGTATAAAGATGTATCTCAGTTTGTAGAGTCATGTGTAACTTGTCAAATGTATTCAAATGTTCGACATCGTGATGGATTGCACCCTACATATCCACTAGCCATGCACTATAAATGGGTTGTGGATCTAGTCACGATGCCTTTAGGACTCTGGCAGATGAGATACTTGGTTCTTGCACGAGAGGACCTAACTAACCAGGTTGAAGGAAGAGCATTAAGAGCTAAGACCATAGAAGCTGTGTGCAAATTCCTTCTTGATGAGGTGATTTGCCGTTATGGTTGTGTGGGAAAAATCACTGCAGATCGAGGTGAACTGGATGCCGAAGAAGCAAGGGAGTTCTTTTCTAGATTAGGGATCAAGCTTTCTCTTACTACAACTTACAACCCTGAAGGCAATGGAAAGAGTGAAAGAGGGCATCCTCCTATCATCAAAGCTTTGGCCAAGGCTTGCGAAGGAAGAGTTGGTGAGTGGCCAAAATTGTTACCATATGCTTTATGGGCTGATCGTACAACACATAGCTCAGTAACTGGCTACATGCTTGCGGAGCTAATGTATGGTCAAAAGCCAGTGATGCCGGTTGAAGATACAATTCCCACATGGAATGTACTACCTTGGCAAGAGGGGCTTAGTAGGGAAGATCTCCTTGCACTGCGTATAAGGCAGCTAGAGAGAAGACCTGGAGACATTGAAGCTGCAAAGAGCGACTCAAAAATACAAGGTTGAAAAACAAGGACTATTTTGATAAGCGACATCGACTCAGGAGCATAGCAATTGACAAAGGTGACTGGGTTTTGGTGTATGATAGTAGCCTTGATAACCAGCACACAGTCATGCGTAAGTTCTCAAAAAGATGGTTTGGACCGTATGTTGTAAAGCATGTGCATGAAAATGCTACTTACAGCTTGTCTGAACTAGATGGTACAGAAGTAAAGATTCCCATTGCAGGAAAAAGGATTAAAATGTTTAAGAGAAGAGGAGACAATGATCTAGAAGATATTGATGAGGAAGAATAGAAAAACACAGGTGAAGATCAAAGTGAACATGAAGCTCTGGAATCGTCCAGTGAAGAAGAAGACAAGGAAGATGTATAAGAGGTCTAATCTTACAAAGAGACAATGTGGCACATACCGGAGGATGTGCAGGTTTAGAGGGGGTGGATGTCGTGTTGTGACACGTATATAGTGGGAACGCATGTTACAAGATCTATCTTGTATTTTTTTTAGATACATAATTATATTTCCTATAGTGTACATATGCATATTTAAGTATAATAATAAGCCTTCTATTTCATCCTATTATTTTTCTCAAGGGTAACATATCCTTACTTTACCATCAGAAAATACTATGGGAAAAGCATCAATAGCTCCACCTCTTTAACTTGGGGCAAAAAGCATTGATTCTTTATTTCTACTATTTCATTATCATCTCACACCCTAGCTAGATCCTATATCTAGGGTAAACTCCAATATATATATATTCTATGTATTTTTTATACTTTTCTTATATTTCTTTTTAAATAGCTACTAGGAGAGAATCAAATCCTAGTGGGACACTAGGTGGCATGATTTCAAAGATACACTTATTTTAATGCATTATTGCAAGCATGATTACAAAACTTTGTCAAGAAGCAATGTCATGCTTTCATATGGTATGAGGTGTCCTTTGGAATTAAATGAAAGTCTAGGCTAAGGAGACCACATGAAGAATTTTGCTGCCATAAATGGACCCTATTTTGATGAATTTTTTACACAAGGTTCCAATCCGAATTGGAAAACTATTTTAAAATGAAAATCGTAGCTAATGAGCTGAAGTTTTTTCCCATATTTTTACTTTTTTATTTGGAGCCACGGTTGAGGAGATATGATCAAAATACTGGACCCCAGTCTGCCCACATCATGCAGGGACAACTCATTTCCAACTTTTCCAATTCCTGTTCACACTGGCTCCTCTCTTTTTGTGTAAACCCTTGTGGGTTCCCTTCACCTATAAAAGGGGACCTCTTCTTCCTTGGAAAGAAGGCAAGCATTCAAGCCATTGAGGAGAGGAATTCTTGAGGGAGTGAGTAGTAATGCCTAACTGTACTTAGCCATTAACATAAGCCTAAGCCTACACTTTCTCATAGAGGAAGACTAGCCATCCTTGCATGCTATCCTTGGAAGATCAACTCTAATCAAAGAAGGGGGTGGACTTGGCGTATCAATCAAAGTTGAATTCTCCCCTCTTCTTCTCTCTCCATCAATAATGGTGCCGAAGGGTTTGTCAAGTAAGATGTGTTCTACATTGATGTTTTCTTGATTTCTTGTTGTTTTCATTTTCATCTCTAATCCAATATATATATATATATATGTATCTAATCTCATCTCCTTAACCAAACCTATCTCTCTCACTCTTAGTAATTCATCCTCTCTACAAATTTTAGGTTCTCCTTGCTACAGGTACATCTCTCCCCGCAGTATCCTTATTTCCTACGGGCAAGAATAGGGCTTGGGAGGGAAACTTCTCATCTCTTCACTTCTCTCATATCTACATTTCTCACATACTATCCTAGATGAATAACCCACATGATGATCATTTCTATCGCTTTCACTCTGTACGATCTATTAGAATTAACGTATGGATTAGCCGTAAATTACACTTTCAACAACGTATAGTGTTTCTCTTCGGCCCTGAAAGGCTCAATGAAATACTTCTATCACCGGATCCCATCATACTACCTCTCATAGACTATAATTTTTCTTTTGACGTAAGCGTAGCTATCTTGCTATGAACCAAGAGGATTTGTACACACAATTAATCCCAATCACTAGACAAAAAATATATATTATGGTAAGCATAAAACTACAATTCCAAAGAACAATTCGTAGCCTATTTGGTCAGCCAAGATTGAATGCCATTAACTCATCCATTAACCCTTTCATATTACCCATGATACGATATGACCATAGCCTTGATGTTTTCATCTTCGTATTGTTTTGACATTCTCTTTTGCGTTCTTTCTTTGTGTGTGTGAATGCAAGAGAGAAAGAGTGAGTCTTCTTTGATTGCACTTCTTTCCAAACCCTAGTCTTCATGGCATCTATGGTTTAACTCCTTCATATAGTTTTTGTTGAGTTCTCTCACAAACTCTCACAGCCATAAGCCCGGTGCTTTCCTGGAAAGACCGCAAATTTCTCGACAGTGTCATGGTACAAGGTGACCTCTTACTATGCTAGTTGAGTGGTGGTGTTTGCAACAATGGCTCTAGGAATTGGCAGAACATGAATCTTTTACCGTGGCACAAAGCTCTTCTCAAGCAATGTGGCTCCCACTACACCAACAATCATTATGCTAACATGGAGAGATCTCTAGTAGGACAATACAACAGCTTTTCATTAACAACACACCCTTTCCTAACATGAGGGCACCCCCACCAAAGATATTTTTAAGTGATACGTCACCCCATGAGCATATCATGTCATGGAATGGACGCAAGAACTATGACCGCACTACCCCTTGGAAGTTGTTCATGAATGTATATTTATCAAAGTCAATGAGAATAAATTTGGACTTTCTTGTTTGTTTTGATGTGTAAGAGCACTCTAGGTCTATTTAGAGATTGTTTGATAAGTTAAATAAGATTTGTAGTCATTGACATGATAAAGTAAAAGAGATCTTTAAGGAATAAACCTCGATGAGATTCCTACCCTGCACTTGTAACACTATATCTCTCTTTAGACCCTTTGATTTCTATCATTGTGGGGAGTCCAAGGGGGTCTATATTCAATTTTTTAGCAATAACTTTTGTATGAAGGAAATTTTGGTTGTTTTAAATTTTGTACATAGTCTAGTTCATTCTGATTGTTTTCCTTCAGTTTCAAATTTTGACCGAGGGCACTCCTTGAAAGCCAATTTTGAAGGTGTTAGGGTGAGATTTTGTAAAAGTTTTGTATGTAAGAAATACAACCCTTAACACAATGAAAAACATTGGTTCTTTGAGTATTTTCAGATTCCATGGTTTTGATGCTCGTTGGAGCCCGTAGATTAAGGGAAAAGCAAAAAATGTATGTTTTACATCATTTTTTAAGAAATTGCTAACTTGCACCTGGATTTTTGGAGAATCTGAGCAAGATAAACCTTTTTTGCATCACACACTGGTCGAAGAGCACAACAAGATGAACAAATTCATGTGAGACAATCCCGAACAGATTTAGAGCCGACGATTGGGAGTTACAGGCTGTTGAAAACAGCCTCAAAGTTCACTACTTAAAATAAAACAAAACTTGACACTTGAATCATGGCCAAACAATAAAATATGCTTCTATTTGTCATTTTAAGGGCCTAGGGACCCTCAAAAAGAGGGCCCACAAGGGCGCACAATAATGGCCAAACAGGGGTCCCTGTTTGGCCATTTTGCGTGCCCTTGTGGCCCCTCTTGTCGAGGGTCCCTAGGGCCTTAAAATGACAAATAGAATCATATTTTATGCATGGCCATGAGATAGAGGTGTAGTGTTTAATGTACTCAGAGCAACCCCCCCCCCCTCTCCCTCCCTTTGTTCTGTGTTCAAAGGTCCCAGGGCATTCACTATGTAAAATTTTCCTATATCACGTACGTTCACTAAAATGGATTAAAAGTACCCCTTATAGGTCGACACATGTTTCTATAACTTTACAAGAATATAAAATCCCTTCTGTTCAACATACTTGCTTTGTTACATATACTTTAGTGAACTCCCCGGGTCAAAGGCCTCACAAATGGTGTGCACTAAACATTCAACAAAAGGTTTCTTGATTAGCAGTTTCCATAGGCTCGAGTGGTACATATCTTCTATGTTAACAATGCATGCATCTATAATTCATGCTTACACTTTCTCTATCCAGATGAACTACATAGTAAAAATTAAATCCACAATTTAATAGTTAAATTCACAAGGTGATAGCTATTGGTATCGTCTTTAGCAATACCAAAGAAAAAGCTATCAATAGCTAATGAATAGGGATATTTAAGAAGATTTGATACCAAAAACTTGTCAACACTACTCAAAAAGGTGGAAAATCAAAGGCTTTACAATATATGTATACTGAAACACGAATCAATAATGAGTTAATTGTTCACCTATCAATCACCGCTATATATCGAGACCACCATCTCCAGTTGTCTTTTCTCTAAGTCAAGCTTGGCATAGGCATAGTGTGAAAACAATAACATGTTGGAAAGCAAGAATTTAGGTTTCTCAACTTGTGAAACGTTGCTAATGAAGCAGGATATATTCAACATCCCCAAATGAGGACATCTTGACAAAGGTTATGATCCACTTTAATAAGAATAACCATTAATGATTAAAATGAAATCAAACTATTGCTTGAATTTCTTCATGGTGGAGTGATTAAGACTTGAGACTTGAAACATCTTACATGCAAATTAAAAGATACATAAAGATCATCAATGTTTCTCAAATCTGTGTGAAACTCCAGTAATCTAAATTAAATACTCTCAGTCAATGCGACACCATTTAGCAAAAAAACATATTTATATTGCACCAAAATGAGTATAAATAAAAAAGCATTAATAGAGGAATCCAACCTCATGAAAATAATCACAAACGGAGACAATGTTGTTGCTATTAGGCTTCTCCTACAAGTATTTGTCTTTCTCATCTAGAGATTCATATACCCTTGAGTATTTGTGTGTCTATGACACTAGGGAAAATGGTAGTACTTTATGGATAGCTTTTCTAAGAGCTCCTAGAGAGTGCTTATTGATTCAAGATTCTACACAAATCCTACTATTCTTATCAAAATATTTTAACATGGTAGTAAAAGGTTTCTCACACACCAAGAATAGAGTGATTTTCATCTTTGCACATGATTTCTTGCTCATGTCCTCTCAAAATAAGTTGACTCTATAAGTAAACACCAGATTTTGTGAGCACAAAATTATAAATTACAAAATGATATCATTCTAATAATCTATTGGAAACTATACAAATAAGAAATTAGAAGGAGAATCTTTGATAGCTCTCTAAAGATAACACAACTTACCTGCATGGTGAGACTCAATCACATGCTACACAACCATAGATGGCGTACCAAAGTCATCAACAAAATAGCACACCACAATGTTATGAGGTGTGAAGCCCTAAACAATAAAATCCATAAAGAGGTTAATTTTCTCTAGATGATAAACTTAAAGATGGAGATGATGTTAAGCTCTAAATGTAAGCTATAAGGGTGGTTTTCTTACCATTCTATCTTTATGTTGGAGGTGAACCCTTGCAATGCCCACTCGCTGTTCACACCTCTTGTGGCATGCAAGTCATGTGAGCTCATACTTTTGCCACCTTCGAGAGTAGAAGTTTCCATGTAGTGTGAGTGAATGAAAATAGAAGGAGGAGAATCTTGTTTCATGCTGTAAAGGAGATGAGAGAAGGTAGAGGATCTAGCTTGGTGTGAAACTATGTGGTGGGCAAGGGGAAGAGATGGGGGAGGAGCTTGCTGGTGCTACAATGGAGGTGGGAGAAAGCTAGCAGAGAGATAATGTTAGACTATATGGGATGTATATGGTTGCAACAAAGGAGAGCTTGGAAAAGGGTTTGTAGAGAGAGAAAATCACTTTTTAGCTATAGAATAGGTTTGGAAAGACTTTGGAGGGTGAAAAATGATGTTTTGGATTTTGTTGAAAAAATCAATTTTGTGGGGTTTTTAGTGCATGTCTTTGACTTTTGGAGGTCAAAAATATCTTTTTGATCATGAAATAGGTTTGGGGACCTTTTAAGGAGAGAAAACTTGAAATTTGTTTTTTTTTGAAAATTTCAAAATTTTAGTGTATTTTTGGGGGAAAAGAGGTCAAAGTGGTCCCCCCCCCCCCCCCCCCCCCCCGCTCCCCCAAATCCCTTTCCCCTAGCCACCTCCCTTATCTTCTCACTAGGTAAGAGGCCATTAAGAGGTGTAAAGCTACCTTGTCCCCCTACTTTTTTGAGGGTATAGAGTGTGTCCACCACCCTCTTTCTATCGACTGGCCTCTAATTAACCTTAATTCCAAAGGGTCCCTAGAGGCAGTGTTCGAGAAAAAATGTGTCTTAACTTAATATCATGCCATTTTCAATTTCAAAATGCCGGTTAAGAGCAAGGGGAAAAGGAGAAATTCCGCCCCAAAATAGAGAAAAATAATGAAAAAACTCAAAAAATAACCTAATTTTCTAAAATTTCCTCTTGGAAAATTCAAGGAAATGAATTTTGTATGTTTGGAAAAATGATTTTTCCCGAACATTGCCTAGAGGGTTCATATTTTCCTAATGCCAGACCCTCCCATGTTTCGAATTCCTTGCCATGCTCATATATGATTAATGATCACACAAGAAACGATCAACTTCTCACAATGCATTATCTCTATACTGCAAGTGGCAAACAAGTTAAGCTCAACATTATGCTTATGTTTGGGCCACTGAAATTCTAGGGTGCATACCAAATCCTAACACTGGCACACACACGTACGCATGCACCCATGTGCACACACACACACATGCTACCAGCTTTGATTAGTTAAACCATGCCCTCCTCCCCCCCCCCAAAAAAACCTATCTATGATAAGTTTGAGGTCCCTTGCACCAAGGGCACGATATTGCTTCTAATACTTACTCACATGTTTGATTTGAATCATACACAGTTGGAACATTGCACTGTGAATTGATTTTTATATTCTCCCCCCTGACCACTTATAAAAATAAATAATCTTAAAGGTATAAACACCTACCCCCTGGGATAGCTAGTTTACTTCGTTGGGACTTTAAACCTGGTTGTCTCTTGTATATTTTTCATCTCCTGTGGGTAATGCCCCTTAGTTTCATCTTGTCCTTACGAGGACCCTTCATGCTTGTACAACCCTCTCTCCCTTTCTCCCTCTGCCGCATTACCTTCACTATGGCATCTGGACTCACCTGTGCAAATTCCTACCCTATCACTCTCGTAGCCTCCACTATACATGCTGAGGTGGCCACATTAGTTTCCTATCTGGAAAGGCGAAGAGATGGATTAAATTGATCGTGGAGGATCTACAGCTTGGAGTATATCATGATGCCTCAACCTTGCAATACTTCTTTATAATGAGGTGAGGGTGCTTTTTGCCGCTCACTTAGCCTTGGTAATGTTTGGTGTGTGTATGTGAAAGACAAGAGTGAGTGTGTTGCTGCTTACTGTGCTTCCATGGAGCTTACTGAGCAACCTTTGCTGGTCGGTAATCTTGATCTTGTTGATAGCATCTATTTGGGCTTGTTGACTAACTACTACACTCTGTTGAGTTTACTTACTGTCTGCATATGGAAGAATACTGATGCATAAGTTTTAATTAAAAAAACATTTTTTTGTGTGTGTTGCACCATGGCTTAGTATGTTGCTCTGCATTAAAAAAAGCCATATTGGCACCCCTCTTGACATACTATTTGTGTCTCACATGATAGTGGGTTGCTGCATTATTGATGTTGGTATGTTTTTCCAGGGTCTGTGTAGACTGTTTTCCTTCTAGCTATGTATTATAGCTGTCTTGTACACAACTTGGACACTTGGCATGTAGTTGGGCGACCTACTCAAAGTGCATGCTATACTTAATCATCTAAATGTGCTTCTAAGGATAAACTTTGGGGTCGATTGTCTGCGTGCAGGTTGAACATTTGAAGCCACATACAGTGATTTGGTTTTGCATCCATGATGCCATTAGGAGTGCGTTGCACCTGCAGGGGTGATTCCTTTACAAATATGTGCTTGATTTGTTCAGCAAGATATCTAAATTGGTTGGTATGTTGCCGGATCTGTACATAGCATTGTTTATTCTAGTATGCCAAACAGGCGGTCAAAAGATTTATCGGCACAGAGGATGCATAAATACCTTAGTATTTGTTTTTTATGACATAGAAGGAAGGGCTACTGCATTGGTTTGTTTTCTATAAAGAGGGGAGGGAAAGATACCTTGCTCACTTGTTTAGGCTTAATGATTTGGTTGTGGAAGACCATGGTAATATTAGATTCATTTAAAGACCAAGGTATTCAAAAGTGCAATATACCTAATGGATGGTTTGATATGTAGATACACAATAATTTGGGACAAAATTGGGAATCAAAACACTTGGATCAAAAGGGGTGGTGGGCCTTTTGATCAGAATTTTATGTATATAAATAGCTATTTAAGGTCTTAAAATTGGGATATATAATAACCTTATCTATAAAACTTACCAAAATTCACTTGTATCTTAAATGAGTGATGGTCTTTACGATTACAAGTTTAAAATGAACTTAAAAAGAACCAAAACACACCTCTCACTTAGATAAACTAGAATTTATGATTATTTTGGACGATGGTTTTAAGTTAAAAAGGTTGCAAGTTGGACATGGATAACAACTGATATAGTTCATTGACACCTGTAAAATGTATCCAAGGCTAACATATGTATTGTCTTGTTTGCATGGATGAAGGTGAGGACTGTATCCTTTCCTGGATTTTTTTTGGCTTAGCTGTTGTCGGTCCCTGACACAATTCCAGAGAGTAATGCTTCAACCATTTCAATTTGTAAACATTTGATACAAACAAATACAGATTCTTGCCACTTTATGGAACAATTAAAACAGATCACCCTGTATATATAAACACTAGAATGAGGCCTCATTCTTATAGCTATGTACAAAATAATTCTAAGACGAAGTTGTTTTTGTGCTACCCATTTTGACTTGTCTAAAGCCAGCTGTCTTTTGAACTTTTATGTTCTTTTGTGTATTTTTATTAAAGAAAAACAACAAAACACACACACACACACACACACACACACACACACACACATTCTAAGTTGCATTTATACGCCTATATATTATAAATTGTACGTATATTACAAATTTATACGGTGTATATCCGTATTATACGTGAATATCCAAATAAAAAAGATTTTGATCGAAGAATATTTAGATCGAACTATATTTTGATCGAAATATACTTCGATTGAAATATATTTATACTTATAAAAAAAGGGTGCTGCGACAGTTTGAACGAATTGCTGCGATTGTGATTGCTAGAGAGATAGAGACAGAGTTGTTGGAGCTTTAGAGAGAGAAATAGACAGTAAGCACAACACATCCGCAGTGAGCCACAGAGCACCTGCTTTTTCTTATAGTGTTTTTTCTGTTTTTTTTTTTGTCCAGTTAATTTTCTAACACTATTGTTGTGGAGCTTTGCTCGCACCTCAGTGTTAGTTTGTATTTTGTTTTTTACTAGCGCTGTTGTTGTGGAGCTTTGCTCACACCTGAGTGCTAGTCTACATGTTTAGACACCCGTCCTTGGCTGTGTTGATCCTCGTGACACACTGCAAGGGGGGTTAGACTTTAGATGCTTCGTCCTTGACTGTTACTAACCTCCGTGTCACACTTTAGGGAGTAGCTTAGGTTGTAGAATTAGACTTTCCATCCCTGGTTGTTGCTGACCACCGAGTCGCACTACAGGGAGGAGTTAGCTATCATGCATCTTTTCTTCCTAGTTATTGCTGACCATTGCGTCGCACTATTGGAAGATTGGATTTAAAAAAATAGATTCCTCGTCTCTTGTTGTTGCTGACCACCGTGTCGCACTGCAGGGAGGGCTTTAGGGTTGTCAAATCCATCATCCTTGGTTGTTGCTGACCATCACGTTGCACTGCAAGGAGACTGGATTTAATCGCTTCTTCGTCTCCGATTGTTGTTGCTGACCACCGTGTCGCACTACAGGGAGGGGTTTAGGATTTTAAATCCATCGTCCTTGGTTACTACTGACCATCGTGTCGCACTGCAAGGAGATTGGGTTTAATAGATTCCTCGTCTTTGGTTCTTGCTGACCACCGTGTCGCACTGCAGGGAGGGGTTTAGGGTTGTCAAATCCATCGTCCTTGGTTGCTGCTGACCATCGTGTCGCACTGCAAGGAGATTGGATCCAATAGATTCCTTATCTCTGGTTGCTGCTGACCATCGTGTCACACTGCAAGGAGAGGTTTAGGATTTTTAAATCCATTGTTCTTGGTTGTTGCTGACCATCGCGTTGCACTGCAAGGAGATTGGATTCAATAGCTTCCTCATCTCTGATTGTTGCTGACTAGCGTGTCACACTGCAAGGAGAGGTTTCGAGTTTTTAAATCCATCGTTCTTGGTTGTTGTTGACCATCGCGTCTCACTGCAAGGAGATTGGATTTAATGAATTCTTCATCTCTGGTTGCTGCTGACCCTGTGTTGCACTGCTGCAGGGAGAAGATATATTTTTTACATTCTTCAATCCTGAATGCTTTGACCATCGCGTATTTCATTAATATTGTTATTATGATGCATGAAATGTTTAGATCTTTCATTACTGGAGGTTATTATTGTCCATGAAATGTTTTTATTTAGATTTATTAACAATTATATATGAAATTTTTTATCTATTTTGGATTTACCTTACTTATATTTCCTTCATGTATTTTCAGGCTTCAGTCATGGTAGAGACAAAGTTAACGCGTCAACATTGCAAAATTATTAGTGATGCTCTTATTTTGTCTCTCTATAGAGCTTCAGATGATCATTTGTGATGAGCATTTGATCCACTGCAGGCAAAGTTTGATGATTTTGTGATTGAACTTGTGGAACATTGTTGGCTGAAGCTGTGCAGTGCATTCCCAGTTTTGTTTGACCCAGCTATACGCACTAATGGAGTGATGCATAACACAGTAAAGCAATTATTAGGCCAAGTCACTAGAAGTTTTGAAAGTATGGTTCATCCAAAAATCAAAACCTAGCATGGAATCAAAGAGCGAATGCAGCTTGTAGCACAACTACCTTCAGAATTGAAGAGCAAAGATAAGATCGAAGGCTCTTCAAAATGTCCTAGGATAGAAGAGGATGTACCTCCTCCATCAGGTGCTCAGTCCTCCGCTATAAACCTGGATGATACAATGTGTCCTCCTGTCCTACACTTACTTAGGGCACATTCCATCTTTCACTTGCAAGCACCCCAATTAGGTGAGGGACGTTTTGCAAATGTGAAACAAGTATCAATGGCTCATCCTCTCTTCAAAGATCCTGTCTATGCGGAGAAGATATACAAAGACCAAATAGGAAGCAAGCCGACATTGCAGATTGTGCTAGAGGAGGCAACTGCTACAACTGTTCAGCATTGTGGCATGATATTGCCCCGTGCTCTTGTTCAGTATAGCAAAAGGCCTATGTTGATCTTCAAGATTTGGAATGGAGGTCATTTTGAGCAGTGGATTCAGGCATATCATCATGATGGAAGCAAGCCTACAATCAGAGAGTTCCAACACACGTCTGGAACTGTAGAGCAGTTCACAGACAACATTTTGCCAATCTGCAATGCTCTTCTGTAGACAATTAAATTTGTGCATAGTCACGAATTTTATTCACAATGATCTACACACTAGAAATATTCTACTTCATTTTGGCAAGCGAGGAGTGTATGCTAGCATTGCGGACTGGGGACAAAGTACACCATTAAACACTTTGGCAACATTTTCCAAGCTGCCAAATCTCACCCCTCAATATAAAGCTCAATTTGAGCGAGATATCAGGCCGTTCCCCTTTGATCTTCTAGTTGATGAGCATGTAGTTGTTTGGGGATGTCGTTGGTCTGCTTTTCTGTGTTTTTATAAGAAAAATAAAATAGTAAAAATAAAATGTGGCGTATATTACAAAATGAAGGTCTTGGATACCTGGATAGGACTAAAGGGAAAACCCAGTGGGAAAAAAAATGCCTTTAGTCACAATTAAATGTGAGGCTATATGTACTTATGTTTTGATGTAACCGAGTTTTGTTGAGTTAAAGTACTTATGGCCGTATGGCTACTCTTATTGACTGGATATACATTGGATAAGTGTTACTAGCTTGAAGTCAGAGTCATTGTTGTTGAGAAAATGCTCATGAAACCTGTTACCGCTTCGTCATCTTCATTTTGTTGTGTAAGTGCATGGGTGGAACACAAATCATGTCAAATGCAAATGTCCAATGATGGGACATTGTATATGCTTGCACAGATAGATGCATGGTAAACAATATGTTGTGCGAGAAGAGTTTGAATAGGTGCTTCTAGGAGTGAACGTAGCTAGAGAAGCAAAAATATATTTGACTTCAAGAGCTACCGTTATTCACAAGAAGGGTTTTGGTCGACGAGGTTTTTTCCACTCTCCTCACTGTGTTCATGTGCGTGAGTGTTTTCTGGACTACTCCGCCACTCCACCATTTAAAATAGTAGACTTTGACTCTTATGCTCACCTCTTCCAGCATGAGTGACATGACTTTATGTATGCTCAACTCGCCAGCTTGAGCTTATATCTATTAGCTAGACTCATAGACCACAGAGAAAATATTAAACTTGAAGCTTGGGTCTGACACTTTGCTCATTTAGTGGCTCAGCTGCCCGACTCTAGACTCTTATGCCATGTATTTTTAATGGCGACTTGGACTTACCTGATCACGTCCTGAAATCCAATTCCATATGCTATTGAGGTTTAGGCCATTCTCTTTGGTTTGGTTTTGTGATGTCATTTTATCAAATACATTGACAAATACCTGCTCTTCATGCTTTGGTAGCACACTGATGTTGCGTGATGAGATAGGTTTTGAGGTTGAAGCAATGGTTGATGAAGTCTTCTTCCAAATTGTGAAACTATGACTTCTTCTTGTATCCTTGCTTTACCTTTGTTGATAAGAGGCTGTAGACTAGTTGTGGGCCTCCGTTGTCGAGTTCCGGCTATAGGTTTTGGAATCCAAGTTGTCCTTGGTCCTTGTGTGACCCGCTTTTCCACTTGCCTTGTTGCTTGTTTGACTTGATGGTCCTTTGGCTTCAGTGTCCAAATATTGCTGTTACCTTTGTAAAAGCCTTGCTCCTGTAGTAAATGACGAGGGATCCACCTTGGAGTTGTAGCACTCATGGTTGCGTAGTTGGGTTGTTGTTGTTGGGCATGTTGTGCTACATGAGTTTTCTTCATGATCTCAGGGGAAGCTTTAATCTTTGGCAACCAAATTTGAGTGTTACCTGTATAGTATCCTTGTGCTTCTAGTAGCTTGACTGGGATCATTCGTTGCACTGCTTGGTGTGTGACCTTAGCTTGACTTTGTGGGGTATTTTCACCGCAGAGCTCTGACTTTGGTACCCACAACTGCTTCAATGTTTGTTGCTTGGAAGGTCTTTGCTTCTTCTTCCTGTACCTGTTTTTACTCCTGTATGAACATTTAGACCTGTGCTTGATGCCCTGTTGATCTTGTTGTGAAGAGATACCACATGCTAGGTATGTCCAAGCTGTTACCTTTGGTTTTTTGACCCATACTTTGATGTTATCGTCATAGTAGCCTTGAGTAGTGATTGATGTCCTCTTTGCTTTTGGTACTTTTCTTGGACTTTTGTGCCTTGGAAGATTTGTCATCCTCTTGTATGTTGAACTTCTTTATCATTTGACTGGTTGTAGCATGTCCCAACTGCTTACTATCTTCTAATCTATAGCTTTGGGGAAGGTCTATAGCCTGAGCAGCTTGTTGATCTTCATTGCTAGTTTGTGACTGTGAGGCCTTGACTCTTGATTTCAGAAGCTCTCTGTCACTATTTACTGCTTCTAGCACTTGAAGGTAATTCAATGGTGACTTTTCTTCTTGAAAATATTTTGAAGTTTGTGTAGCAGGATGTTGAGGTTGACTCTCTTCTTCTGATGCAATGGTCGCCGTGGCCTTTGGTTTCCATTGCTCCATGGGTTTTTGTAGAGTCTCGTCTCGAAAATATTCATTCATATCCTGTATTGCTTGTCCTTGTTAGTCAATCTTGGACTCAGTCATTTCCTGTTCTTCTATGCATTCTATGCCTTCAGTTACATCTTCTTTTAGCTTCTCGTACTCTTTGATTTGTTCAATCACCAATGAAGAGTTCACAGTAGAGAATTTATCTGGTAGACGTTCAGCTTCATCCATTGATTCTATTTGCATGTCTTCCACTTGTGATGTGGCACTAAGATTTTTTGTTACCACTGCCACCTCTTCTTGTGTTGGCTCACTATTGTCAGAATCTTGGCTTCTTTTGCTCTCGGCCCTTGAACTGCGAGCTTCACCTTCATCACCTTGTGGATGCTTTGACTTGTCCTCACTGAGGTTCTTTAAGTGATCTTGAATCAGCTGATTCAATTGATCTTTTTTGAAAGCGTGATTCTCTATGATAATGTCGTTGACACCCTTGACTTCAAGCAGCTGTGTCTTGAGCCTATCTTTTGTGCTCTGCGACAAGATCTGCTTCTTTTCAGGAGATCTCGTTGGGGATTCTTGCGTTTGTTCCCTTGTTGTCACTGTCTGAACTTTTCTTTTGGCTTGTTGCTTCTTCTTTTCCATGTAGAGCTTTGTTGGGCAGTCCTTCACTAAATGACCAATGGCACATTGGTTGCAATATGTCGCTATCTCAACATGTGCACCCTTTGAACGAGGTAGCTCTCCATAATACTGCTGATAATGGTTTCCTGTGGTATCTAGATACAGATATGACCTCTTCTTTGCATGCATGAACCTGTAGATTACTACTGACTTAGGTGTATCCACTGGCTTCGTCTCTTTATCCTTCATCGTCTTGTCCTTGAGAAGCTGAAAATAGCTTCCATTATTGCTTGCATACAAGATCAAATCACTATCCATGCTTTCTAGCAGTTGTAATGCTAATTCTTACATCATTATATGGTCTTTGTTGTGGGGCTTCTGCATAGCCTTAGGGCTATGTTTCCGAGTTGATTTTGGCGAGGTTTTTCACCGAGGGTGAAGATCGAACCGAATCTTTGTTTTTCGTTTCCCTGGATGGTGCTTTTGGACGGGGTCCAAGTATGTGAATTACAGGTTGCCCACAAATGCTAAACTTATGCATATTTTTCACATCAGCTATTTCATAGTGCCTATCGTATTTGTCGACCACAATGACATCTTGACCTGACCTTCTACATTGGGCATTGTGAATTTCTAGTGGTTTCTGGTAGGAAATAAGACGTAGCTAAATAGATAATTGAGTAGATTACTTAATGGAGAGAGACATATTTACATACACGAGATTATAGAGTAGAGAGAGAGAGAGAGAGAGAGAGAGAGAGAGAGAGAGAGAGAGAGAGAGAGAGAGAGAGAGAGAGAGAGAGTACACTCGATATACGTGGTTTACCCAATGTGGGCTACGTCCATGGGAAAGAAGCCACTCAATGGCTTTAGTACTTCAAAACAAGAAGTAGTTTACAAAGGGATTATACCCTTAATGGAGCTCCCGCCTTGCTTCACTCTCACCACCTCACACTCACCTTGTTGCATCAACTTCACACTATATAATGTGTGTAGAAATGGCCTCCTTTTATAGGCCAAAAGGGCTGCCCTCTCTTATGAGAGGCAGCCATGTGTAGCCGCCCTTGTGTGAATAAGTCCAAATCGGACCCTCCAATCTGCCCATGTGTGGCCGCCCTTGTGTAGACAAATCCCCTTTTGAATTCGGCCACCGGCCACCGGCCATTGACTTCTTTCGACCACCGGCCACTGGCCATTGACTACCGGCCAACCGACCGCTTTCCGGCCGCCGTCCGGCCATAATATTCCGGCGAGGCAAAAAAAAAGTCTCGGGGGCCTCCGCCCCCAAGGCCCCTAAAGCTGTCCCTGATTCTTGGCCGTGAAAATTTTGGTTTCCGGTGAGTGATTTTCCTTCACGCACGATGGCTTCTCCTCATAATGAGGGCCTTACAAATGCGCACTTTTACCATAGAAAATTACAAGGGGTAAATTAGGCTCCATACTTATCAGTTTCTCCTCCGGCTCGGCATCTTCCAATGCTTCTTGAAATTCCACTTCGGTTCCTGAAAAGGACATTGCTTCTTGTAAAGCTGGACTTCTTAATCCCACTCTTGAATATATAGGGTCTCTTTGTTGAGTTTGAACTCCCCCCATCTGAGAGGGTTCCATATCTGATGTTGGCATCTGTTCAATGCCTGATGATATGACTTGTTGTGCTCTGTTAAGTAGCTCTTGAGACCGAGCTAGCTTGTTGTGCTATCTTCATAGCTGGTACTTCCGGCGTATTCCCTGTTTGTCCGATTTGGTGTGTTTGTGCTTTGTCTTGTGCTGGTGCGGTGCACGAGACTTGTGCAGTGTCTTTCCATGTTGTGCCTTTTGTTGTGCCACCCATTTGTACAATGAAAGCTGTAGTTGTTAACTCTTCTAGCTGCGTATCAAGAGGTAAAGCCATGAATAGATGATAAACATTACCACCTTCAGATTTGTAGTCTTCCCCCCTTGATCCAAATATTTCAGCTGTAAAATATTGGTTACTCTCTGCAGGAACTTCATGATTTGTGGCAGCTTTGTAGTAGCGACCATTTTCATCTACATAAAGGGTACCAATTTTCCGTCTCCCATCTTGAGCTTTGTACAGAAAAATACTTGAAGGATATGTGTAGAGTTCTGTAAGTTGATCCTTGTACAACATTTCTATTGTGAAAAAATAGGGGAGTGAAGGGATGGATCTTTGTGCTAAGATATGTGTGAGAATGACAAGTGTTTAACTGAAATATATGAGAGAGACAATGATATACTGAAAGGAATATCTTTATTGATGATGAATCTTCCTTGAGATACAATATTGGTACTTGCAAACTACCAATGCAGGTATTGCAGACTACCAATACAGGTACTGTGACACAGTCTTAACAGTACTAATAACAAAGAGTAAATAGTACCAAACATACAGATATGGTACTCTGGAAGTACCTAGACAGGTACTTGGAAAGTACCAATGGTACACAGTATAGGTACTTCTGTGAGACTGAATGGTTGATCCCCAAACCCAAGCTAGAGGTTAAAGTCCCAAGTACAATGAGTGTGTCCTCCTTCATGTATGATCTTCATGGCTGCTTGCCTTTGATCCTCATCTCTAAGGATTTGTTCCATCTCATCAAGTGATGGCTTCTCCCTCAAGATAATAAGCCCTTGGACAAGACCTTCATATCCTTCTCTCAATCCATGGATGATGATTGTAGACAACTCATTGTCTGTCATCTTGTCTCCAATAGCTACTAGTTGTTGATGTAGATCTTTGAGCCTCTTGATGAAGCTTGTAGCATCCTCTCCATGATTCCTTTTGGTGTTGGTAAGTTCAGCTCTCAATGCTACTTGCCTTGAGGTGCTCTTTGACTCATAGATGTTCTTCATTGTGTCCCAAGCCTTCTTGGGAGTCTTCACATCCATTAGGTGGCTAAGGATGTCATCTTTGACACTTAACTTCAGCATGTGGACTGCAAACATGGCCTTCTTGTCCCATTTTTCTAGCTCCTCTTCATCATGTTCTTCTTCACTTGGTCTCTCCATGGAAACCAGCTGCCAACAATCTTGGAAGAAGAGTAGGGACTCCATCTTCACCTTCCAAGTTGCATAATTGTTGCCATTGAGCTTTTCAGCTACCTCTAAATGTAGATTATGTAGGCTTGGTGCCATCTTCAACTCCTCACAAATAGTGTGATGAAGGGGGATTTTGCACTCACTCAAACTCACTCAAGATCACTCTATCTTGGCACTACAACCTGCTCTGATACCATGTGAAAAAATAGGGGAGTGAAGGGATGGATCTTTGTGCTAAGATATGTGTGAGAATGACAAGTGTTTAACTGAAATATATGAGAGAGACAATGATATACTGAAAGGAATATCTTTATTGATGATGAAGCTTCCTTGAGATACAATATTGGTACTTGCAAACTACCAATGCAGGTATTGCAGACTACCAATACAGGTACTGTGACACAGTCTTAACAGTACTAATAACAAAGAGTAAATAGTACCAAACATACAGATATGGTACTCTGGAAGTACCTAGACAGGTACTCGGAAAGTACCAATGGTACACAGTATAGGTACTTCTGTGAGACTGAATGGTTGATCCCCAAACCCAAGCTAGAGGTTAAAGTCCCAAGTACAATGAGTGTGTTTTCCCAGATAACAACACTCTATACAAGATGATCTAAGCCTCACAAGGTCTCTTAGCTCTCTCTCTGTGTTCTTTGTCTCTCTCTGTTCTCTGTCTTTCTACTCTGTGTATTCAACTAGTGTACAAGTACATCTTTATATATCTGTATCTCTCAATGCTGAGCATAAGTCGTGGATCCCTTTGGTAGGTAGATGCACCATTATGTGGGGAACATATCTCCTTCATAGTCCAAGAAGAGATCATGGCTGTATCTCCAAATAGGTAGCTCCCAAGTTGGCAGGTTACCCTCTGTGTGCAGTCTGCAACTCTGCAGGCAGCCAACTTGGCACCTTCACCAAATATGGTAGAAGCTCAATTAGGATAAACCCTCTGATAGGATTATATTCCACATGGAGTAGAACAATTTCTCTTTGTATTTCTCCATGAGATCACAGCTGTAGGTGGCTATTTTCATCCCTACAAATCTGCCTGCTGCACCTCCTGAATCTGCTCCTACCTTTTAGGTACTTTTCCACCTAACTGCTTGGTGGTTGTTGTAGATGCTTCAACGTGTATAGCTGATGATGCAAGGGTTATTGACCATCCAAAATGATGTCAAGTCATCATCCTAAGCTACCATAGCATCATGCTTAAGCCTTTGTTCCCACCTTATTCAAGTAGATGTGTTGGACTTGTAACTTTAACACCTTCCCTCAAGTCCATAAGCATCTTGAAAAGAGTAAAACCTGAAATCAAAAACAACTAAAGCAAACCAAACATTAAATTGTTGAAGGCTTTGTTGTGATGCCTTCCCTTATTGCTTGATCTTGCATGAAGAGTCTTCCCTTATTCTTCATTTCCTTCCCTTAAGGGAAGCTCCATCATGCCAAGTGCTGATCTATGCTTGAAGAAAAGCTCCTTCCCTAGAGCTTTGGTAAAGATATCAGCAACATTCTCCATGGTGCTGCAATGGTGTAAGACTATGTCTCCACTTTGCACCTTCTCCCTGATGAAGTGCTCTCTGACTTCAATGTGCTTGGTCCTTTGATGTAGCACTGAATTCTTTGCTAAAGATTCAGCTAAGGTGTTGTCACACATGATAGGTGTAGCTTGGCCACTTCCATAGAAACCAAGTTCCTGCAAACATCTTTGCAACCAAATAGCTTCACAAGCTGCTATAGTAAGAGCTTTATATTCAGCCTCTGTTGATGAAAGGCTGATGGTGTTTTGTTTCTTGGAGCTCCATGAGATGGCTCATGCACCTAGAAAGAAAGCATTGCCACTAATGCTCTTCCTATCCACCAAATCTGCTGTTCCTTGTACCTTATAGTAAAGAGTGTGATCAGCATGGCTTCTCTGAAATATTTGAGATTGGAGGTGATCATCAATCCTCCCATACCAAGATCTTGAAGCTTGCTTCAATCCATATAAACTCTTGTTGAGCTTACATACCATGTCCTCTTTCCCTGCAACAACATATCCCTCTGGTTGCTGCATGTAGACTTCCTCCTCAAGTAGCCCATTGAGAAAGGTATTGTTGACATCCATTTTCTTAAGCTTCCACTTTAAGATAGAAGCTAAAGAAATTAACAACCTAATAGAGCTCATCTTGGCTATAGGAGCATAGGTTTCATCATAGTCCAAACCATATTGTTGAGCAAAGCCTTTGGCTACCAATCTTGCTTTGTGCCTATCAATCTTCCCTTCCTTGTTGAACTTCAGCTTGTAAAGCCACTTGCATCCAATGGCTTTCTTGTTGGGGGGTAATGGACATAGATCCCATGTCTCATTCTTGTGGAGAGCATCCATCTCCTTTTCCATAGCTTGGTTCCATTCCTTCTTGGTACTAGCTACCTTGTATGTGGTAGGTTCTTCATGCTGTAATATGGAGCTAACAAGTGCAAGATTGCATTGCTGAAAATCTGATTCATTACCTCTTGGATATGTTAATCTTTGAGGTTGTCTTCTAGTCCTTGAAGACCTTCTAAGGGCTGCTTGATGCTCCTCATCTTCTTCCTCTAGTTCTTCAATAATCTCCTCTTGCATGCTGGATGGTATGTCCATCTTGAGAGGTGATGGAGAGCTTGCATCCTCTGACTTTGTGGCTGATTTGAAGCTTGCACTCTCATCAAATATGACATCCCTTGAAATGAATGACTCCTTCTTGATAGGATCATATAGCTTGTAAGCTTTGCTTACATCACTATATCCAACAAGTATGCATCTCCTTGACTTGTCATCCAGCTTCTTCCTCTTCTCATCTGGAATGTGAGCAAATGCCAAACATCCAAAGACTCTGAGGTGATCTACCTTTGGCTTGACCTTATGTAGAGCTTCATATGGTGTGATTCCCTTCAAGATATCTGTAGGAGACCTGTTCATCAAATAGCATGAAGTGTTGATAGCTTCATCCCAATAGCTATTGATAAGTCCTTTGTCTTTGAGCATACACCTGGCTGCTTCAAAGAGTGTCCTATTCTTCCTCTCTGCTACTCCATTTTGTTGAGGAGTATAGCTGCAAGTTAGTTGCCTCTTGATCCCATGTTCAAGGAGGTATTTGCTGAAATCTTTGGATAAGAATTCTCCTCCATTGTCAGACCTGAGAGCTTTGATTCTTCTACCTGTCATCTTCTCAATCATCATGTGAAAGAGCTTGAAAATCTGAAATACTTCAGCCTTGAACTTCATGAAGTAAACCCAAGTATATCTAGAAAAGTCATCAGTGAAACTCACATAATAAGTGTGCCCACCAAGTGAGGAAGTGTGGGCTGATTCACACACATCTGCATGGATCAAATCAATTATCCCAAGTGACCTAGTCTTGCTCCTAGGAAAATTGCTTCTAGACTGCTTTCCTAGACAGCATGCTTCACATACTTTCCCAATCCTTTGTAAGGTTGGAATGCCCAAAACCATGTCTTGGCTCTTTAGCATACACATGATTTTGAAGCTCAAATGCCCATACCTTTTATGCCATAACTCTGTGGCTGAAATAGGTGCTGATTCACCACCAACTGTGGCTGCAAATGCTGATGGTGTTCCTTCCAATTTGAAGAGCTTTCCATGCTTTTGCCCTTTGGCAAGTACTTTGTAGTGATTATTTGGATCTCTAATGAGGCATTGTTGGCCTTCAAACTCCACTTTGAGGCCCTTCTCTGTCATAGCTCCAACTGAAAGTAGGTTCTTGGTAAGGGATGGTACCAAGAGAACATTTCCAAAAGTCTTCTTCATTCCTGTGCCCAATTGAATGGGTATATCTCCTTTACCTGCAATACTATTAGGAGTACTATCTGCTGTATATATGATGCCATTATGAGTATCATCTAAACTAGAGAAATACTCAGCATGTGAGGTCATGTGGGAGCTTGCCCCACTATCAATCCACCATGGGTCTTCATGAGTGTGAGCTGCGATCTCCTCCAAGGACAGCAATGATGTATCTTCATGAAAGCAATCTGAACTTCTTTCTTCTTTGTCTCCATCCATATAGTTGGCTGATTTTCCTTTCCAATCAGCTTGGTTGCTTCTGCAATCCCTTGCAATATGCCCATACTTTGAGCATTTATAACATTGCATAGAGTAGTAGGTGCTCCTACCTCTTCCTCTTGCTCTACCTCTAGATGAATGACCTCTTCTACCATGATAGGATGAGTTACCTTCATGAGAATACTGATCATGAGTGTTGTTGGGTTGATGCCTTCCTCTTCCTCTTTGAGTGTTTGTCCTTCCTCTACCTCTTACTGAAAAGAGTGCTTTGTCATTGTTGGTGGTACTACTTGTATTCTTTCCTCCTTCATGTATGATCTTCATGGCTGCTTGCCTTTGATCCTCATCTCTAAGGATTTGTTCCATCTCATCAAGTGATGGCTTCTCCCTCAAGATAATAAGCCCTTGGACAAGACCTTCATATCCTTCTCTCAATTCATGGATGATGATTGTAGACAACTCATTGTCTGTCATCTTGTCTCCAACAGCTACTAGTTGTTGATGTAGATCTTTGAGCCTCTTGATGAAGCTTGTAGCATCCTCTCCATGATTCCTTTTGGTGTTGGTAAGTTCAGCTCTCAATGCTACTTGCCTTGAGGTGCTCTTTGACTCATAGATGTTCTTCATTGTGTCCCAAGCCTTCTTGGGAGTCTTCACATCCATTAGGTGGCTAAGGATGTCATCTTTGACACTTAACTTCAGCATGTGGACTGCAAACATGGCCTTCTTGTCCCATTTTTCTAGCTCCTCTTCATCATGTTCTTCTTCACTTGGTCTCTCCATGGAAACCAGCTGCCAACAATCTTGGAAGAAGAGTAGGGACTCCATCTTCACCTTCCAAGTTGCATAATTGTTGCCATTGAGCTTTTCAGCTGCCTCTAAATGTAGATTATGTAGGCTTGGTGCCATCTTCAACTCCTCACAAATAGTGTGATGAAGGGGGATTTTGCACTCACTCAAACTCACTCAAGATCACTCTATCTTGGCACTACAACCTGCTCTGATACCATGTGAAAAAATAGGGGAGTGAAGGGATGGATCTTTGTGCTAAGATATGTGTGAGAATGACAAGTGTTTAACTGAAATATATGAGAGAGACAATGATATACTAAAAGGAATATCTTTATTGATGATGAAGCTTCCTTGAGATACAATATTGGTACTTGCAAACTACCAATGCAGGTATTGCAGACTACCAATACAGGTACTGTGACACAGTCTTAACAGTACTAATAACAAAGAGTAAATAGTACCAAACATACAGATATGGTACTCTGGAAGTACCTAGACAGGTACTCGGAAAGTACCAATGGTACACAGTATAGGTACTTCTGTGAGACTGAATGGTTGATCCCCAAACCCAAGCTAGAGGTTAAAGTCCCAAGTACAATGAGTGTGTTTTCCCAGATAACAACACTCTATACAAGATGATCTAAGCCTCACAAGGTCTCTTAGCTCTCTCTCTGTGTTCTCTGTCTCTCTCTGTTCTCTGTCTTTCTACTCTGTGTATTCAACTAGTGTACAAGTACATCTTTATATATCTGTATCTCTCAATGCTGAGCATAAGTCGTGGATCCCTTTGGTAGGTAGATGCACCATTATGTGGGGAACATATCTCCTTCATAGTCCAAGAAGAGATCATGGCTGTATCTCCAAATAGGTAGCTCCCAAGTTGGCAGGTTACCCTCTGTGTGCAGTCTGCAACTCTGCAGGCAGCCAACTTGGCACCTTCACCAAATATGGTAGAAGCTCAATTAGGATAAACCCTCTGATAGGATTATATTCCACATGGAGTAGAACAATTTCTCTTTGTATTTCTCCACGAGATCACAGCTGTAGGTGGCTATTTTCATCCCTACAAATCTGCCTGCTACACCTCCTGAATCTGCTCCTACCTTTTAGGTACTTTTCCACCTAACTGCTTGGTGGTTGTTGTAGATGCTTCAACGTGTATAGCTGATGATGCAAGGGTTATTGACCATCCAAAATGATGTCAAGTCATCATCCTAAGCTACCATGCCATCATGCTACCATAGCATCATGCTTAAGCCTTTGTTCCCACCTTATTCAAGTAGATGTGTTGGACTTGTAACTTTAACATCTATCTCATTGTCAATGTATTTTCCGTGCCTCATGTTAATTGATCCCAGACAGTATTCCATGAAATCTGGATGTGGGTGTAGTACATTCTTCGCTGTTTCAACTTCCACATATTGAGATGTCCGAGTTTCCTCTGTATCTTTCTTTGTCTTGATGTACAAATTCTAATTTATATCCTCATAGCATGGCAATCCTTTGTAATAGAGCCCACTTTGCTCTCTTGTAATTTCTGTGGATGTACTTGAAGCTTCATCTTGGCTGGTCTGGTTCCTTTGAGATGCCATTGCTTTCGTCTTGACTCCCTTGTTGTACCTGTTCAGTGATAGCTCTTATAGCTTGCCTCAAAGCTAATAAAAATTATTAGCACCCTTGTGTCGGTCTTTTTTGCTTGAGGTCCTTCAGCTTTTGTGGATGCCTTAATCTCTGAGTTTTTTGAACTGGGCTTTGCTTGAAATTCTTAGCTCCCTTGCTTGCCAAAGCTGATACTGTCTTGTCTGGCTGCTTGCTTTGCCTAGAGCTTTTTAGGAGGCCTCGATCTATTGGAAGCACTGTGATAAGTTATGCAACTTACCACTATACTGCAACAACTGCTCCCTTCGTAGCGATCCTTGATTCGAGCTAACCTGTGTTCACTTTAGCACACAATCTGCAAAATTCTATTTAGCTGGCAAACTTTTTCACAATGAATGTAAAAATTTCTTGATGTGCCTTTGACGGCCACACTTGTTCCGTGGGCTCGGAAGTGACTTTCAAGTTCGCTTTTAGCTGAACTAAACTTAAGCTAGCACAAAAGAATTATGCATAAGTTGCAGTAATTTTCTAGCAAAAATCTTGTGTTAAAGTTCTCCAAAACTTGCCACCGTTGTTGCAAAGTCAAGAGTCCTTGTGTATGGTCTTACTGCTACCAGATTTGTGTATGGACGTACACTAGGCCGTAGTTAACTTTTACACCTTTTCGCGGGTGACCAATGGTTTTCCCAAAAGATAATTTTAATCTGCTAACTTAGCAGTCTTCAATACCTTGACCGTTTTCTCACAATTCTTTCGAATTATCGGTTTTAGACACTCCTGACTTCCGAATGCATTTTGAGGCCTTAAACGATGTTTTTTTTTTCAAAATTGAACTAAATGGTTGTTGTGGGCATATATTTAGTTCAAGTTTTGCTCTAAGATCTGTAGAGTCGCTCTCAGGCTACGTTTTGATATAAAAACTTTTTCGATCCGATACCGTTTGTGAAAGTTATGGCCAAAATAGTGAAATGCAGTTTAGAATGGTCAAAATGTGTCCAAATTCAATTTTAAAAGAAGATTTGGGATCTCTGTGACACTGTGAACACTCTTGTATGGTCAAAATTACAGTTGGATCCTAAAACTGGCCTAGAGACATCCTACGCGTAGGATGTTCCCGACAGCGGCGCCAATGTTGGACGGATACGCCGTGACGGACGTTAGCATAGCGAGAACTCACCTAACATATAATGTCAACTGAGGACGAAGCGCGACCCGCAGGCGCATGGAAGCAAGCATAGGGTGTCAATCTACACTCGACCGACTCCTGACTAATTCCTACAGAGGTTTCTACCCAATGTCTAAGCTACAGCATTCAAGTGCTTAAGGAGAGATTTCCTACAACACTTACAAGAGCCAAACACCCATCAAACAGTCTCAAAACGCCACAGAGCTTGAAGGAGACCCTACTAACACCAATAGGTTGCTCTCCCTAAGGTCCATGAACCAAAATCTCAACCCAAAACACCCGGTGCAAAATCGCGTAGGATGTCTGGCCGAAATTTGCAGGTCGTCGTTTCCAAAAACTAAAGTGCCTAATGTGTAGCTCTACTCAATGCGAACGCGTGGATATGCTGAAATGCAGAAACGGACAACGTATGCTCACCGAATCACCAGATGAAGCTCGTAGATGGAGCTCGCAAAACCGGACCGTACACGCGCAATGTAGGTGTTGGCGCGTAGCTCTCGTCGGGGGCAACACGCTGCACTTCTCCGCACTCGATTTCGACCACCGGTACGTGCGTAGCGTCAAGAAGAAGCTCTCACTCTCTCTCGCACACAGTACGCTCACTCACAGACAGTAGATCAGATTATTAGAAGTCTCCTTACAAAGCTTTAGGTTTTGGCTTATATACTAAGCCTTAGAAAACCTAATGTCCGACCAAAATGACCTTATTTGTCCCTAGGCTTCTATAGAGATTAATTACAACACCGTGAGATGGCTTTGCTCATCCAACAAGCATCTGTGGCCAAAATACAATTGCCGACTTAAAATATGAAGTTCCCGTACACATTACAAAAGTGGCCGTAATGGCTCAAAATAATAATAACGGGATTTTCAATGATGTCCATGAGTTTGTATCTTCACATTACAACATCCATCTTCGCCTTCACCTCTTCATCAACATCTTTATTTGAAATCTTTAGAGAATCTTTGAGGAATCTTCATGGAATCTTTGTGGAAGCGTTGTTGAAAGGTTGACCTGTCAACAGTTTGCTTAATAGAAGGAACTTTTCCAAAGTCCTTTAAGAGCAAATTCAAAGTGTGAGCAGCACATGGAACCCATGTAATCTCTGGATACTTTGCTTTAATTGCTTTTCCAGCTGCTTTGTAGTTAGATGCATTCTTTGTGACAATGGCTATCACATATTTAGGTCCCCTTGCTCTTTTAATCGAACGCTCATAAACACTAGCAAGATATCCATTAGTTTTTTCTTTTAGGGATGTATCGATCGCTTCAAGAAAGATGGCACCTCTTGGACAAATCAACATCACATTAATCAATGGTTTCTTCTGGCAATTTGTCCAACCATCGAGAGAAATTGTGCATCCATATGCCGGCACAAAATCAAGAGTTGTGTGCTGTAAAATATTCTATGACATAGTTTTTACTTTATCTAAATATTATGTATGCATCTTATTATAATCATGAACCACAAAACCCTTCTTCGTCATGCTCATTAAAGCATCTTTGAAGATAGGATTTCGAATGACATTAAAAGGAATTCCGCATGCAACAAATGCTTGAGTCCACTTAAGATGGAGTTCAAGCAGCCATTGTTTCCCAAATGCCTATTGCAAAGTAGGATCACTTGGTGCAAATTCTCCTCTAGCCCATGCTTCACTTTGGCTTATGTTAGCAGTAGAGCTTCTGGTAGGATTAGAGCTACAATTCCTAGCAAAGGATGAATGACACCCTCCTTGACCTGAAGTAGGGGTCAAGTGAGGGTTTTGATCATTCTCGAGTGTCATCTCGATGTCCCTAGCTATACATGGAGCCATCATTTTGGGACCTCCCTTTTTTTTACCCTCAATAACTCTCTTTGTCTTGAGCGCCCACTCGGGAAATTTTTCAGCAATACCTCTTGGGGGGTTTCTACAAGCTGCCACGTTTCTAGGAATTTTGAAAACATGTCCTTTTGTCCTGTGAGCATTTCCACTAAAATTATGGCCGCATGTCTTACACCTCAGCTTTGATGTAGTCTTCCCACTGGCCAATTCATCTACGTATTTCCACTCGTATCCTTTCACCATCTTCTTCAGATCTGCAAACTCAAACAGAACTAGTTACTAAATACACATCTAAAATCAAACTCTAATACCACTTACATTACCTTATTCGTCAATGTTTTTAGCCTCTTTAAATTATAATTATCAAAAATAAATTTTTCTCAAGTGTGAGATTTCACTTTACACCTGAATCATGATAAATAAATCGCTTAATCTATCTCAATAACTTCCAAGTGTGAGTAAACTCTACACAAAGAAAGATATCTTTAAAAGACCTATCTAAATTTCCTTCAAGTGTGAGTGTAACTCTACACATGGCAAGCAATCAAAATTCACTACTTCTCTAAATCTCTTCTAGGTGTGAGAATACCTCTACACAAAGAGAGAGATTATTATTTAATCTACCTAAATTTTCTGTAGTGTGAGTATTACTCTATACATGACAGACAATCATTAGATAAATATAACGTAAGTTACTTCCAGGTGTGAACATAGTTCAACACACAACAAGTAACTCTTAACTTTAACTATTTAACTAAAGTTACTTCCGAGTGTGAACATAGTTCAACAAAAGCAAATAACTGCTAACTTTAACTACCTTGAATCACCTCCAAGTGTGAGTTTCCTCTACACAAGGCAAGTAATCATTAACTATCTTACTTAACTTACCTCCTAGTGTAAGATATACTTCACACAGAGCAGATAACTCAAAACTCCAAAGCCGGAAAAAAAAAATCCAAGCTCTAGATTTTCACTAGAAAATATATAGCTAGATTTAAACTAGCATTTTTATATTTTTCTTTGTGTTGTAAAGCTCACCTATAGGTGAGATGAGGGAAGAGAGATCAATGGAATGAGAAAAACAGTCCGTTTCACCGTATATAAACAGATTTATTTTGATCTAATTAATATTTTGACCGAATAAATATTTTGATCGAAATGCTGAGAAATTATACGATACGGTGTTTTTGCGGATGTGGCACCATATAATACGGATGAATAAAGATAGGTGTTGTATAATATGCCTGTTTAAAGCGTATTATACGTACACCGTATAACGTACAATGCAACTTAGCACACGCGCACGCACACTTGGTCACTATTCTTACCCTAGGCTGCTTCATTCTGGACTCACCCACACACTTTTTGGATTTTACCCTTCTTTGGTCTCAGTGGTAGGATCTGACTCTTAGTATGCAGAGTGAAGCTGATGGTACTTATCCTTTATACACCTAAACCATATGTAGAAACTTGCACTACTTTGATGCTTACTTGTAAGGTATGAATGGTACTTTTGGTGGTACATGATACTTGGTTTGCCTTGCCTTTGTTACTGTATTTGCTGGTGCCATACTTATTGTAGATGATGGTTTTATTTGCTTAAGGTTGATTACCATAAGACTATACCTGCTTATGCTAGACAAATTGTTGCTAATTAATACTTGGTCTTATTGGGGATTACTTTGATTTTTTATCAAGCACTTAGTGGGATACTTTTAATCATGGGTCTTATGGATGAGAGCATCAGATAAAGTTATTTTATTTGAGCAATAAAAATATCAATGGTAACTTTGTTGTATAGGTAATTACCCTGATTCCCTACCTGGCATTCTGATGGGTTACTCATTTTATGGTTCCATAGATGAAGGATATATCAATTATCTGCTCTCAAATCTAGGGCTGTGATATTACTGTGGTTTTGGGTTATTCTTTGATTGGTCTGCTTGGTCGGACCTCACCCCTACCCTTTATAATTGCCTTAATGGAAATTTCCCTTCTTCCCACCTAACTTAATTAATTGTGGGCTTCCTGATGTACTGCTTATATTGATTTTTTCCTTTTTGAATGCATCGAGGCCTATCCTCTTCATAAATTACTTCTCTTCATGCTCTCTCTCCCTATGTTGAACCTCTGTTGAGCTTTGATGAGTCTTGCATATCTTACCTTTTATTCTCTGTACCATATTTGATGTGTACTCTCTCTCTCTCTCTCTCTCTCTCTCTCTCTCTCTCTCTCTCTCTCTCTCTCTCTCTCTCTCTCTCTCTCGCTATATTCATTGTTCTAGCCTGCAACTTGGCCGACAAGCTACCTTTGGTCTCACTCTCCCTCTATCGAAACAATGGTACTCTAAAACTTTACTTGGTGTACCATTGTTTCGATAGAGGGAGAGTACCTTCCAACCCAGACTCCTGCCCTTTGGTGCTGACTAGCCTCCCCTCACAACAATATTAACCAAGGACGACTGAGGTATCTTGGGATGTGTCACCAGCTAGAATTGGATTATAGAGCCCATGCTCTTGTAGTCTATGATCGTGTTGGGATTTGCCCTCTCCCTCTATTGTGTTGAGGTGACTCATTGGTGGATGGTCTGCCTATTTAATTGAAGTGAGGGTTTTCTTTACCCTCAATTAGCCTTGAGTGATTGTATTACCATTTTTGAGTGAGGGTCACTACATTGGTGACTGAATTGCTTGTGACGTTTTTTATTGGTTTAATGGATTAGTGTGTTGCATGAATTATCATCTATGATTATATGTATATTAGTATAATTTTTAGTGCATGGAACTAGTTGATGAGTTGTTTGGTAGCTTAAATGCAGCTTCTCTGTCATTATTTCCTATTCATTTTTATGAATACTGGATGTAGGATAATACTACAAACACCTTTTACTTATATTGCACTTAATTCCTTCATTGATACTGTGTTTATCTCCTCGTAATGAGCATCATGTGCCACTGCCTGATTGTGGTCTTGTACACCAAGAGTGATTGAACAATGTATTCTTGTAGATCTGGAGCTTACTATGGACTATGTACTATTGTAGTTCATAACTAGTTTATTTTTTTTAAAAAAGGCTATAATTTACAATAGTTTATACTTGCCTTGTGACTAAGACTCATTTTTGTTTTTTGTTGAAGTTTTAGCATTTATAAATGTTTCTTAACTCTATGGGTAAGGCCTTGATGGTAGTAGACTTGATGATTTTGGCTATAGTTTTGATTTAACTTACCAGTTGATTCTCAAAGCTGACCTTATAACTAAACTCAGATTTGTCAAATTTTTGGCATTTAAAGGCCTGTTTTTACTCTATGGTTGAACATCAGATTTGATGTGTGATCTAGGCTGTGTTCTTGATACTGGGCTTTCTAGCATTGAAGGCAAGGATCAGTGTGGAAATTATTTTTAACTTTGTCTTATACCAAGAGGAACTTTGGAAAACATTTCAAAAGAAAGTTGGCTTTCAACTTTTGATATAAAGTAGGTGGATATGGCACTTTAAGACTAGACTGTTGTCTTTCGGGTCTTATGATCACCAGTCTGTACCATTCAACAAACATTTTATAAATCTTAATCATGAATTTATCTTGAAAAAACTATCACTTGGACATTTTAACATATGACCTTAAGTAGAAGTAGTAGATACTCTGAACAATCTAAGACCATATTGAATGACTAACTCAAAACAAACTTTAATAAACTTAATTTAACTAATAGTGTTTATGCCACTTGAATAAGAAGGGCGTGATGGCCTTTTGATCCACATAACTTATTTGGTTTATAATCCAAAAAGTTACATCATGTTTTGAATATATATATATATATATATATATATATGACACTGGGATCAAAAGTGGTGACAGCCTTCTGATCACAATGAATATATTTTAAATTATGCGGAACTTTTTGTCACTTGGATCATAAAGGGGTGGTGGCACTTTGATCACTATGAAAACATGTGGAAACACTCTTCTTTTGGCTTATAGACTTACTTTGTGATGGTGTGTCAGTTTCCTAAAGACTTGCAATATTTGATACTCTAAAAAGGATAGTAGGTTTAAGTTAAGAAGATTTTAAATAGAACATGGATAACAACTGATAGGTTTGTTGACACCTGTAATAAGTATTCAAAGCTAACAAATGTCTTGTTTATATGGATGCAAATGAGAATTCTATCTTTACTTATGGTTTTTTTTGGCTTAGCTGGTGTCCAACACTAAAGAACCGGGCTTCCTCTGCTTGGTGGACCTCCACAACCTAGTAGTTTTTTGTATAAGCTCATTGGAATGATGACTCATTCTTATTATATTGTAGAAAAATGATCTAAGACTGAGTTTTTTTTGTACAAATCTCTGTACAATTTTCTAAAGCCAGTTGTCTTTTGAATGTTATGTTCTTTTATGTATATGTATTAAGTTTAATACATTAACACACACACACACACACACACACACACACACACACACACACACACACACACACACACACACACACACACACACACACACACACACACACACACACACATTTACCTAACAAGTCTTGAAATTTAGATGTGTTCTTCAAGGAGCAAATAGTTGTGGGTGTGTGTGTGTGTGTGTGTTGTGTGTGTATGAGAGAGAGAGAGAGAGAGAGAGAGAGAGAGAGAGAGAGAGAGAGAGAGAGAGAGAGAGAGAGAGTAATGTTGAAAGAGCGGATTGGGATAAACTACCTACCACACTTGGGTGAATATAGAAAGGTTATTGCAAGTTTGCATCTTTATTCACACCCACACAACTTTGTAACGCCATTAAAACAATCCAAAGAGACCTTGAAGATCTATTTGATGAGTCTTGAATTGGATATCTATTATCCAAGAGGAAGAATCTCTCTGTCTCTCTCTCTCTCTCTCTCTCTCTCTCTAAGGACTCCAAGAATTGAATTTCAAATTATAGAGCTATTCAAATACATGATGTTTGATAAACAAACTACAAGCTAAATAATCCAATCAAGGACATCAGATAAAACCTATTTGATATATATTTGTTCAATAACCACACCAAAAACGCAAAAAAGGTACTGGTACTAATATATTGCTATACTGCTAAGACTAGTATACTGGTACTAGCCTCAGATTTTCTGGTACTAGTACTGGTACTGGTACTGGTAGTACTGTTATTGGTAGTACTATTATTGGTACTATTGGTATTGGTATTACTACTAGTATTGATACTGGTATACTTGTATTGCTATACTGATACTAGTATGGAGGTACTAGACCTGTATTGGTATACTGGTACTGATCTTGGGTTTTCAGTGCTAGTACTGGTGCTGGTACTACTATACTACTATAATGCTATACTGGTACTGGTACTATACTCAAATTTTCTTTTTTAATGTACTAGTACTGGTACTGTACGGGTATTGGTACTGTAATGGTACTGGTACTGTACTGATACTGTATTGGTATTGGTATTGTACTGTACTGGTAGTACTTGTACCGGTACAACTAGTATTGCTATATTGCGATACTGATATATTGCTATAGTTCCATATTAGTACTGGTATACTGGTATACTGATATAGCTTTACTGCTATATTGGTATTGGTATATTGCTATATTGATACTGCTGTACTGCTATACTAATATTGGTATATTGGTATACTGGTATATAGTATGTATTATATCAATATAATATAACTATAAACTAAACGTATAGTATGTGTAGTATATAATATACCTATATATTTTATAGTATAATATAACTATATTATATTAGTGAAGTTATATACACTATATACTTAAATACCATATATTTAAGTATATATATCTAATGTAATATAACTCTACATACTATATACTTAAATACCATATATTATTTATATTCTATGTCTATTTTAATTTTAAAGCCCTTAATTGGGGATATATAAAACTATACTCTCTCTCTCTCTCTCTCTCTCTCTCTCTCTCTCTATATATATATATATATATATAATATAGTTTTTAAAACATCCTATATTATATATATACTATGTTCAATTTTTTTAACATGCGCGTGGCTGAAAACATGCAATGGTGGTACAAAAAAAGGACCTTTTTTGTTTGTACCTAGTTGGTACTTCTACAAAAGCAAGAGATTGTTTTGGAGAGAACCATTTTTGACCTCTAAAATTAAATGTTGTAGGAGGGAAGCTAGTAAAAATCAAAAATCCAGTGACCACTCCGTTTGAAGAGACATTGTGGGTGGGGCCAATGATGGATTGGAATTTTTGCACGTTTGAACTCGTGTGACGTAGCGTGTGTGTCTCGTGTAGTACCAGTGGCTTTTCGTAGTGGCTCTCGACTGCACAACACTGTCACAAAGGTCTCAGGCATCACCTTCAGGATTCCCCTGTGCAGCTCCCGCACCACAATGAGAACGCCCGCAAGGAAGTATGCTGCTGCCAAGGGTTCACCCGACAAAGGCAAGAAGCCCAGGACAATGGATGCAACCTCCCCCCTCAAAGGCACAAAGTCTCCCCAAAGCATCAACACACCAAACACAAGGGCTAGCAAGGGGAGCATTTCTGTGGAGAAATCAGGAAAGTTTGCAACATTTTTTGCCGAGGATGAGAATCGGTCTTCAACTAAAACAAGAGGTTGATGTTTCTACGCTGTCATGTCCTGTTACAGGATTTGATTTTGTTTCATGAGAGGTAGCTATGTCAAAGGTTGTAAGGTCATTGCATGAAAGTTTATGTACTGTTTTTTGCTCAAAAGCCTTGCATTATGCATTCACAAAAGCATATGTGCCTTGAACCGAACACAATTTCATGAAAAATTTCAACAATTGCACGAGTGTATTGTTTCATCTATGCATTGCATGTAAGTCAATGTTTTGTTTCTTGCTCGGGAGATTTGCATTTCTATCCTTTTTTCGCATTGCATGCATTCATAATTCAAGCATATGTGCCTTCAGCCGAACAATCTCATGAGATTTTCAACAATTGTGAATGTATTGTTTCATCTATGCATCCATGCGAAGAGTCTTCTTGTATCCCTATTATCATACCCTGTAGGACAAGAGGGTTTACTAAGAAAATAAGGAAGTTTAGAGTACAAAATATGGTACTGTACACTACCAAATTTGGTACTTTACAGTACCAAATTTGGTATTGTACAATGATAACTTTGTATAGCCTCAAATTTGGTCAGTACCAAATTGTGCATTGGGAAGAACATCTGTGTGACCAAAGGGCTATTTAGGGTGTAGGGTTTAGTTTGACATTGCTGAAATGTTGCCAATAGAAGGTCATTTAGGAAGCATGCTTAGGTATTTTGGATTGGTAGACGGAGGGAAAATCTAAAATTTGAGCTTTGTGTTTCCACATTGCAGGAAAAAACAAAATGGAAGAATACCCTATTTTGACCAAGTTCTGTTATACAAGCGAGAAGCTTCACGAAGAGTATGGTCTTAGCATGGAGGGGGTGCTTGCAAAGGATCTTAGGGATGAAGACCCCCCTCACGACGAGTGGATGGCGGTGTTCAAGCAAAGCTACCAGAAGAATGCAAAGATCTACTTGAATCATGTGCACCCAAGACTCCTTGAAGATTGCAGGTTCCTCTTACACAAGGTATACTAAGCCCCTCCATCTTGTGGGGAAATCACTATGAAGTTTGCGCGCTGCTATGCTTTTGAGAGATGCCATGCGGCAACAAAGAACCCTACGCACCATAAAGTCACATGAGAAAGGTTTGGAGAGGCAGTACTAAACATGTGTGCCAGCCGCTCGGGAGGGTTGGAGCGAAAGGTCAAAACTTGGGAAGGACAAATGGTGCCTCCTACGGCGGCTTAGGGTCATCTGTTAAGAAGCCTCGCCTTACGCAAAGTGGTAGTAACCTCTGTACAGAGTTAGACCCCCCACAGCTTCATGTAGAGTTGCTTGATAATTGGAAAGTATTGTTGAGAGAGTGCCTCAGAAAAGTGCAGCTGCATCGGACAGGCTGAAAGAGCTGAAAGCATCTCTGCAGCAGAACAATGAAACATTGTTGAGAGCCGAGGATCCCAATGCTGTTGTGAAGTGGATAAAGGATGACATAGAGCACTATGAAGTGCAGCTTGCAAAACTAAAGCAGGAAAACCCTTTCAATGATGAGGACCTCAAAGAGGTTGAGGCTGATCTGGGATCCAGTGGACGCATGCTTCATCGACTTGGAAACAGTGAGGACATGCTGAAGCTAGACAAGGAGGTTCATCTACAACAAGTAATTTCTATCATGTCTTAAGAAAGTGGTTTTGGTAGTGCATGCAGCTTTTTAGTATCTATAAATGCTGCTTTGCTAGTTTGACAAAGTTTGGTGGTTTTGCTTCTGTATGGCAATTGCATATTCTAGGTAGATTGCTAGGTCCAGGTGGATTTTTTGAATTTTCTCTATGTTAGTTTGCTACTTTTTGTCCATACTGGCATCTTTTGGGTTTTGTTGGATATACTTTCTTGTTTTGGTATCTTCTATCATGTTGTTTTTAGTAGTTTGGTAGTCTGATAAATCTGTTGTTTTGGTAGTTTTGGTAGTTCTGGTTGTGTTGCTAGTACCACTAAACCCTTACAGGTAGCTTCTGGTAGTTTTTGGTAGTTTCTGGAGTGGATCGAACAATGTTCTTTTGGTAGTTTTGACTGATTTTGGGTAGTTTATTGGTGGACTTGGGTGTATTCGTAATGCTTTTGGTACTAACTGGTAGCATTTGGTACTATTTTGGCACTCCCTTTGGTAGTTTATGGTTCTTTTGTAGCGACACTACTTTGAATGTATTGGTACTTTTAGGGTTTTAGGGTAGCTTCTTACAATGATTTTTTGGTGGCTGTTAGGATTTTTGGTACTAATTGATAGCTCATGGTTATGATTTGGTACTTATTGGTAGCTCATGGTTATGATTTGGTACTAATTGGTAGCTCTTGGTTATGATTTTTGGTACTAGTTGGTAGCTCATGGTTATGTTTTGGTACTAATTGGTAGCTCATGGTTATGATTTGGTACTAATTGGTAGCTCCTGGTTATGATTTGGTACTAATTTTGGTAGTTCCCGGTTGTCTTCTTGCATTGATGACCTGCTAGTTTTTGGTACTAATTGGTACTATGATGGCTTTGGTACTGTCTGCTAGGTTCTGGTACTGATTAGTAGTATGATGGCTTTGGTACTGTGTGCTAGTTCTTGAAACTAATAGTATGATGGCTTTGGTATTGTCTACTAGTTTCTGGTACTAATTGGTGATGGCCTTGGTACTGTCTGCTAGGTTTTGGTAGTAACTGGTAGTATGATGGCTTTGGTATTGTCTACTAGTTTCTGGTACTAATTGGTGATGGCCTTGGTACTGTCTGCTAGGTTTTGGTAGTAACTGGTAGTATAATGGCCTTGGTAAGGTCTACTATTGTTTGGTACTAATTGGTAGTATGATGGCATCGATACTATCTGCTACATTTTGGTAGTAATTGGTGCATGATGCCTTTGGTACTATCTGCTAGCTTTTGGGTTCTAATTTGGGATTGTTTTTATTGCTGCTGGTTGACAACAGACTGAGTATGATGTGCTGGAGGAACATGGAAGGAAGCACAAGGCCATGTCCTATTTGTGAAGCAAATGATTGATGATGTTCAGCGCGGAAAGAGATTTATGTTATATCCTAGGCCCTAGGTTTTTGATTCGAGGGAGATGATCCATGTGTTTGGAATGTGTGTTGCATGTGGTAAGCTCTTGGAGTCTACAGGAGTTGTAGGAACCTTTATGCTTGAGTGCCGACATCAGTATCACCCCCTTTACTTTAGTGCTTTGCTACTAAGCAGGGATCATTGTGCCAAACCTGGTTGTAACATGGTGATCCCCGAGGTGGCAAAGTCTTGGGTCGGTGGGCATCGTGGTGTGAAGAGTAAGTATGTGTGTGTTCTGCAAATCATATGCTTACCTGCACTGAATGTGAGGTTGTTTGTAAGCATGTGCTATCTTTCTTTGTTTTTGCAGAGGAAGAGGATGCTACATTGGCTAGGCCCGGTGGGAAAAATCAACAGGCAATCAAGGATGGACTAGATGCCACACAATCTGCTGCAAGTCATGCATGGGAGGAGGATGTGGATACTGCACAGATAAGGGATGTTCTCCGGGATTTAAAGCATGGTGGTATGGAAGGGAAAGGGGCTGAGAAGGAACAACATTGTGATACCATGCAGGACAGCGAAGAAAACAGTGACTGTGAGGACAAAGATGCTAAAAGGAATAAAGACAATGTTGGAGGTAAAGTGCCTCACATAGTGGAACTGGATGGTGCAGGGGAAGAGGCCACTATGGGGAGGAGGACAAGGAGGGGGTTGATGGGGAGGCCAAGAGGGGGGTGGAAGCTAGGGATGACAAATGTGCAGAGGATGCCAAGAAAGGGGATGACAGGGAGGCCAGGAAGGGGGAAGATACAGAAAAGGAAAAGGCAGGAAATGCGATGAAGGGGGATGGGCCTGAGGATGCCAAGAAGGAAGTGGCAGTGGAGGATGCAAAAGTGGACAATACTGATGGGAGTGCGGATCCTGAAGCTGAAGATGCTGTGCAAAAGATGTTAGGTGATTCCACTGATTTGGTGACCCTGTCGGAGCTTTTTAGTCTACAAAGAAAGAAGCGCAACCGCACCCGTGACCAGTTTTTGCGTGCATGCAAGCTGTAGCCCTTCTCATATGCTTATGTATTTTGCACAATGTGCTTTTCACTCTACCAATACAATCAACTTTTGGCCTTTTTCTTTCATCAATTGTGTTCCAATGTAACTGTTCACTATGGTACAATATAGTTTTGCAGTGTTACTGCTCACTATGATACAATGCACTTTTCCAATGTTACAGTGCTACAGTGCAATACAATACCCAATTTGGTAATGTATAGTACCAGATTTGGTATTGTATAGTACAATGCAGTTTTCCAATGTTACACTTCTACTGTGCAATATTGTACCACAATATGATACTGTATAGTACAAAGTAGTTTTCCAATGTTACACTTCTACTGTGCAATATTGTACCACAATATGATACTATATAGTACCCAATTTGGTACTTTGCTACTGTATAGTATCAACTTTGGTACAATACAGTATCAAATTTTATACTTCTTGTGTCATAGTGGTGCTCTGTTTTTTATATAATGTTTGCATTGTATATTTGCCACCACTCATTTGGACAGTTGGTATTGTAGTAAGATCTTGGTGGCAAGATGAGACACAACTAAACACAACACTTGCGGTTGGTCTGGCTGCTAAACTTGGCCGGTTGATTATGCTTAATGTTAATGGGGTCTTATTGACAAGTTACACAGAACTGCCAGAAGGCCTTTGGGTTTTGGCGGATGAGCTCCAACCACGAATCGTCCATCCCAATAGCTCGCTGGTTTGTTGTGTAAGGCTAGATGCTGACGAGTTCATACAAACTCTTAAGAAGAAAGCCAAGATAATTGTGTGGTCCTACTGTAGAAGGCAAAAAATGATAATATGTCGAACGCTTGCTTCCCCCAGCATGTGAGGCAGAAGTATTTTACAGGTAACAATGCCTCGAGTGCTTTAGATGTTAAGCTACTCATACTTCTAACCACCTTTATGGCATGGCAAATATACTATCACAAGAAGCTGGTGGCAAAGTATGGTGGAGGTGCCGCACGTGCTCGACATGTGGCCAACAAGCCTGTTTTTTGAAGAACCTACAGACAGTGTGGGCAAGGCACCCCCATCTGGATGCTAGCAACACAATAATGGTGGATGACTACAGATACAAGTCGCTAAAAAACAACTATGAGAATTGTCTTGCCATTAGATCATATGAACCTCTGGTGGTTGAAAAAGATTACCCTTTTTACCTGATGGACCATATTTTGCCCTGATTGCAAGGATGGATACACGATCGGTACCCAAGAGCATACACTCGCACACAAGATGATGTCTCTCCATACGTTGCTGATTACTTCATACAGATGGAGGAGTACTCTTACAGATTAGATCCCCTTGACCTAGAAGATTCCTAAATTGTTGTACTTGGTGAACTTGTGTATCATGTTACATAAAATTTAATGGAGATTCTTGAACTTCGGTACTTGAACCAAATTTGTATCATGTCGTGCACATATATAATGGAAACCCACTTTTTTTGTACATTGTCTTGGAGCTTGAACTGTACTATCTCTTTTTTGGTGTTGTCTAGTAGTTTCTAGTCTAAAAGCATCTTTTTTAAGATCCCTGACATTGGTGTTAATACAATGGTATCAGTAAGTATCAGTCCTATGTGTATCTGGGTGTTACACAATACCTAATTTGGTACTCACAGTACCAACTTTTGGTACTTCCAAAGTACCAAATTGTCTGTTTGGTACTTGAAATGTACTGTCTTTTTTTTGAGTGTTGTCTAGTAGTTTCTAGTCTAAAAGCAAAATTTTTAAGATCCCTGACATTGGTGTTAATACAATGGTATCAATAGGTACCAGTTCTGTGTATCTGGGTGTTACACAGTACCTGCTTTGGTACTGGTACTCACAGTACCAACTATTTGCTCTTTGTTATTAGTACTGTTAAGATTGTGTTAGAATACCCAGTTTGGTAGTCTACAGTACCCAGTTTGGTATTCTGTAGTACCAACATTGTACGCCAAGGTTTCTTCATCATTAATAAAGATATTCCTTTCAGTATATCATTTTCTCTCTCATACATTTCAGTTATATACTTTTCATTCTCACATATGGAACAAAGATCCCTTCACTCCCCTATTTTTCACATGGTATCAAATTGAAGGGAAAGTTTTTAGAGACAGTGAGTAATTGGAGACCCTGTTGTGCATACTTGTATTTGGTAGCCTAGGGTTGCAGCTTGGATCCATGGTCTTGTGATTATGCAAAGTTGGCTAAAGTACCAAATTTGGGTACTTCTTGTCATTATTTTGGTACTGGTTAGCACCCTTTTGGTATTGGTTAGTACTATTTTAGTTCTGGCTAGGGGCAAGTCTTAAGAGACAATCAGTAATTGGAGACCCTGCTGTGCATACTTGTATCTTGAAAGTGAAGGATAGAAAGAACAACAGTAAACCATGAGGACAAAAAGATATATTTTGACCAAGAGGAAAAGCATGGACTTGCCCACTTAGGGGTTTTGGCATTGTGTAACTTCAAGTATCATGGATGCACAATCATCACTATCATCATCATCATATGGCATGCTATTGTATATGTTCTCATATACTTCAGCAGATAACTTGAACTGATTAGGGACTCCAACAATAGGCTCCATCAAGAAAGGTATGGCCCTTACAAGATGTGAGTAGATCATGACTACAGGTGTCTGATCCAGTAATCTATATGTATCAAACTTTCCTTCGACTTGGCCATAGTAGAAACCTTCAACAACCTTCCCGGCTCTAATAATCTTGTTATGCCACATATACTTTTGTGATCTCACCGTCTAGTACAACTCCTTCGTGCATTTGATAAGGTAGAAGCCGTCTTTAGTCTCGGCTGCTTTGACTGCAAATTTATCCCCAATGGACAACATTCCACATAACATTTTAGGGCTTCCTTCATACAATGGCAGGTTAGAAACTTGGACCATCAGCACAAAATCTGAATATCTGTCATCCTCCTCATAATCCTCTTCATCATACCTTCCTGTATTTACAGGCTCTGATAGTGGTTTGATGGAAACATATTTCCATTCTTCTATGTGTAGTCTATTTTTGCATCTTCTCCATAGCCCACTCATACATGGATCACAGAAGCATGAAAGGGTTCGAAAGCGCACAGCACACGGGTTGTCCTTTGAATACCCATCTGCACACTAAAATGAGCAAGAGCCCACAATGCGCTCACAGTCCCATTGGATATCGCGTTGCACATCATCCATGCTGATAAGCCAAAAGACTCTCTGCGTAGTACACCTATGACACTGATATCTTGGCTGAAATGTTGCGTTCAAAAAGTTTACCACATCAGCCGCACACTTCATAGGCCAGCCATCTGGTTTTAATTCCTCATGTGTCAAGGTTCTCTTGATGACTGCCCCTGCCCCATCATGCTCTCCTTTTCCATGCCCGGATGCTGAGAAGTTATGCATCATGTGTAAGCCTATCTTCTGATAATACCTGGCCACAAAATAGTAAGGTCTATGTGCTTTGAATTGTGAAGCTGCACCATCTGACCACACCCAATGGTGCTGCAAACAATGTCCTTGCTGTTTCAGCCACCCGTCATGAAGCAAGAGACAATGTTGTACAAACAATGTATCATGCTACTTGTCATCGGATATGTAAAAGTGCAACGTCTTTTGAACATCACCTACTACATTTCTTACATAAGTGATGTGCACAAGTATTGTTTTTGGGTAGACCACCAATGCATTGAATGAATCTCATTCTAGATTTTAAAAGAAGAATTATCTACAAAGTCAACAATTGATACAACAACATTGCTAGAAAACTTGAGCAAACAATCCTTGAATTGTTGGGCTTGCCAACCAAAGACAAAGTTGTGCTTGATGAAGCATGTGAGGTGGGCTGAAAATAGGCTAAGAAAAGCAGCACTTTTCATCTGTCGCACAATCAAGTGCTTTCTCTTCTTCTCACTCCCACTTGCATCAAGTTGTCCTGTTCCAACATCCATGAAGACCTTCAAAGACATTTCCCTGCTATCCTTTGCTATCTCATCTGGACAAAATGTCAACTTCCGTACACCACATTGGGAGCAGTCCCCCATCAAGCATTTCTTGGCATGGTATTCACTATCTCTTGGCCTTGGGCACATGATGGATTCCCACATACTAGTGATGTGCTGACATACTACCTGGTTTGCAAAACACTGTCCTATATCATCACTTCTACAGCAGACAGAGCAATTGCAAAGGTGACCTTTCCCATGATGCCCAAACTTGTTTTGCCGCATCTGATTAAAAGCCTCTTTGAAATAGAGTATTTGCACATGGGATACACAGTAGCAAGTATACCGCTCTTTCAGCTTCCTAACAAAGTACGGCTTTAATGCCTCAAAGCATCTAAGGGACATGACCACTGTAGGGTGAGTCCTCTTGAGTCTTTGGTATAGCTCTACCTGTGGAACCAATACAATAAGAATTAGAAAATTCCAACTTCATGCAAATGGTAAAATGCCACTAATGTGCAGTAGTACCAAAATTGGCTGTATACAGTACCAAAGAATGTATTGTAGAACCAAAATTGGTTTTAAACATTACTAAAGATAGTAATGTACCAAATTTGGATGTAAACAGTACCAAAGCTTGTATTGTAGTACCAAAATAGGTTGTAAACAGTACCAAAGATAGTACTGTAGAATCAAAATTGGATGTAAAGAGTACCAAAGATTGTACTGTAGAACCAAAATTGGTTGTAAATAGTACCAAAGATAGTAATGTAGCAAAATTGTATGTACACACTACATTGTATTGTAGAACCAAAATTGGATGTAAAAAGTACCAAAGATTGTACTGTAGAACTAAAATTGAATGTAAACAGTACCAAAGATAGTATTGTAGAACCAAAATTGGATGTAAACAGTACCAATTTTAGTAATGTAGAACCAAAAATGGATGTAAACAGTACCAATTTTAGTAATGTAGAACCAAAATTGGATGTAAATAGTACCAAATATTGTAATGTAGAACCAAAATTGGTTGTAAACAGTACCAAAGATAGTACTGTAGAACGCAAATTGGTTGTAAGCAGTACCAAAAATTGTACTATCTGTTTTGCTTTTGACTCATTTTAGAATTGTTTGCAGAAGAGTACCCATATGGAAACTTTGCAAATGCTTTGGTGATAAACAAGAATGTTTTGGTACTATACAAGGAATAGTTTTGATACTGTACAAAGACTTTGGCATCACACCAGTAGGCTTTGGTAAAATAGAGTGAGGCTTTGGTACTAAAGATTGAGGCTTTGGTGCCTGTAGGGACGGAAAAGGTACTATACAGAGGCTTTGGTAATGTATAGATAAGCTTTGGAATCACTAGTATGCAAACTGCACAGGGGCTTTGGTTCTTTACATGATAGCTTTGGAACTACATAGGAGTGCATTGGTACTGTATATAACCTTTGTAAGGTATTGTATACCACCACTACCATATAGCAGACTACCAAATTTGGTACTGCACAAGGGATTTGGTTCTATAAAGGATAGCTCTAGAACCACCCAGGAATGCACTGGTTCTGTATACAACCTTTGTAAGGTACTATATACCATCACTATCATATAGCAGACGACCAAATTTGGTACTGTCTTGACCAAATCAGCCTTAAGAATCACCAAATAAGTTACTATTGCTAAGATTTGTTGGTACCTGAGAGTCATCGAGTAGATGAACAGGATGTTTGACAACACTTTTCCTTCCAATTCTCTTCTTACATATGTCCTTCTTGTTTGGTGAAACTCTGGTTTCTTATGTCCAAAAGGCATACAACAAATCTCCTGTTTCATTAGTGATAATGGTTCCTTGTGGCAGTTGTCTCTCACAAGCACTCAATGGAAACACTTCATCCTCATCTTTATTCTCCAACCTTGAAGTTGCAGTAGCTATATTCCTTCGATGGACACCCAGGGAACTAGCAATTTTGGATTGGTTTACTGAGGCTACAATTGTACTATTGTTCAAGATCATCGTCAGAGAGGTTGTCTTAAAAAAAATCTCACTTGCTGAGTGCGGGACCTTAATTTGAGCCAAAGTGTTGTGCACACCCGATAGAATGGTGTCTTTGACATTGTTGAAATTTGATTTTTGCAGCTCGGAAAACATCTGGTGGTCCAATAGTTGCTGAAATATTTCCTTTTGCTCATTCCTTGACAGCCTGAGCGTTTGCTTGCGCCAACATCATGCAATCGTTGCACAAATGTTCTCTCCTTGACCTGGCTTTTGGTAATCCAAGTGCAAAAGAAGGATGCTGTTCTTTCCTTCTCTGTTCACGTTTCTTTGCAGCCCAATAATCACGAAGAAAAGATTGATTAGTGATACATGTCTCAATGGAACTGACAATGGGATGGTTTTGTATCTGTTCATCCATGCGTGATTCCTCCACATCCAACTCATCAAAAGAGAGTAGTTGTGAGTCACCCGAGTAGTAAATTAACAAAATTTTTGCCACTCGCAGCAGAACCATAAGAAGTGGCTGCATTGTTGTTACCACACTTTCTTTGAGAAGCAATAAAAGCTTGTTCAACTGCACACTGTCTAGTCTTGTTTCTTCTGGAAAGTGACTCATGCAGCAGAAATGTGCATAATACATCAAACTTGACAACTTCTGAATTTCCTTGGGTCATAAGTCTCCAAGTACTTGCAAAAGTCTGGTAAGAATCTGGTAAGGCATCAAGAACAGTCTGCACAAGGGAACTGTCTGAAATGACTTCACCTGCAGAAATAAGTTGCTCATTGATATCCTTGACACTAGCAAGGAAAGTGTCCATATCATCTTCCTCATGCATAATCTTTGACTCCAGCTCTTTACGCAGCAAAGCAATTATAGCCTCATTGCGACTTGCATAAAGACCTGCTAGAATATCCCAAGCCTGTTTTGCATATTTTGCTGAACGGATGTGAGGAACAATGGTGCGCTTCACAGACAACGCAACCAATGCATCAGCTTGCGCATCCTTAACATCCCAACGAGCTTGTTCTGGCGTAGGCAAAACAACTCCAATAGCAGCAATCCTTGCAGCAAGACCTGCAACATCCTCAACATCGCCTACATCCTTAGAACCAGGACGTACATCAATTCCCTGCACAATATTTTAGACGCCCTTTGACACAAGAATGTGTTGTATCATATCAGCCCACATAGGGTAATTGTCCCCATCCAACCTGTCCTCAGCAGCAAACATCTTGAACACATTTGTGTTGTTGTTGTCAACCATGGTAAATGCTGCACCTGATGTGAAAATTGCCCGAAAATAGGAGAAATGGAGTAGGAATAACACTTGCTATATAGCACAAACCATAGAAGACTGTAAGGCACTTGTTATGCAGAATCGGAACTGACAAAAACTCTGCACAAACTGACAAAATTGCCTGTGCAGACCTGTCTGTAGTGGAAACGGAGGCCAAAATGAGCCTGAATCAAAAATCTGAGCAGACTAAGCTCTAAAACACGCCCGCAATATTTGTCGACCTGCGAACGCTTGCCAAAACTCACTGTAATTGGAGAAAGTGAGAAGGCATAGGCATATGCTGGAGCAGCTGGCGACTAAGCCCACGAGGGCGTAACATGCTTTGATACCAATTATTGGAATTAGGGTTGCAGAGAAACGCACACAGCTTGGAGAAGATGAAGGAAGCTCAAGGCACACAATAGAGAGTGTATTACTTAGTGTGCAATGGAAAGATAGATAGCCCTAGAGTGATGGGCGTATATACAATGCTCGGGGGAAAAAACCTCCTAAGGAGGAAAAAAATGCCCGGCGGTCCTAGTGTGTTCACACAGATCACTACCACATGTATATGGTAACAGTAATGAACCATAATTAGAGAAAAACAATAAAATTAAACAGTTATTTCTTCTTCCCAAGCAAAAGGCTTGCTTATGAAAAAATGAGAGCTTAAGCATAAATTTATGTAAGCATGGAAGTAAATCACTTTCAAGCAAGTGAAAGAGCATAAAAAGAACTTGGCCATTGGTAAGGAGCACGCGCGTGCGCGCGCGCACACACACACACACACACACACACACACACACACACACACACACACACACACACACACACACACACACACACACACACACACACACACACACACACACACAAACACAAACACGCAAACACACACACACACACACACACACACACACACACACACACACACACACACACACACACACACACACACACACACACACACACACACACACACACACACACACACAGAGAGAGAGAGAGAGAGAGAGAGAGAGAGAGAGAGAGAGAGAGAGAGAGAGAGAGAGAGAGAGAGAGAGAGAGAGAGAGAGATGCAACAGTGGTCACTAAACATCATTTAAAACTAGGGTTTCATGTGCATCTTTTTGGTGCAGAGAGTGAGAGTGAGAGTGAGAGTGAGAGAGAAAGAGATGCAACGGCTAGTCAACCAGGGCTCAGCTTGCTGCTGAGAGAGAGAGAGAGAGAGAGAGAGAGAGAGAGAGAGAGAGAGAGAGAGAGAGAGAGAGAGAGAGAGAGAGAGAGAGAGAGAGAGAGAGAGAGAGAGAGAGAGAGAGAGAGAGAGATAACGAGAGAGCAGCCCAAGTTCACTGGCTATGGATCACGGAAGGTGCACAGGAGCAACACAACCATGTGGAGAGAGAGAGAGAGAGAGAGAGAGAGAGAGAGAGAGAGAGAGAGAGAGAGAGAGAGAGAGAGAGAGCCAATAACCATAATGTGGGTCCAACCCTCTTCCCCCACCTCCACTCTTGGAGTGGCCCCTCCAAATAGTGAAACGTCTAAATAGAAAGAAATATATGGCCCCTCTCCTTTCCAATGAAAAGGTCCAATTTATACACAAATGAACCACCAAGCCCATGTTGTGTCAAGGACAATCCATTTTGTACCACCATTGCATGCTTTCAGCCACGTATTTGGGGAGATTTTGAAAGCTCGATAGGTTGATAGATGGATTTGGCAAAATGCTGATTCAAATGTATCTTAATGGCTATGATTGTGCATACCTTAAAGAGTGAATATTCCAAATCTATTTAGAACAGTTTTCAATGAATGCATGAACTTTTTGCAGGTGCATGCTTTTGCACTTTGTTTGCACCTTATACACATTCTCTTCCTTCTCTTTTCGTCATTTTATTTACCTCAAATATTATTCCTCCCTGTCTGTCTAAAACATGATAGCTACAGCTACAACTATCCTTTCATGGACGATTGATGGTGCTCAAATGGATTATAGAGTCTCATTACAAAATGGAGAGTTCTACTTAGTGAATATTTTCTTCAAAGCATATTTCCTTCTTCTATTAAGTTTGAAGGCTTGCAAGCAGTCGTTCAGACAGAGCTCTAAGTTTAAGGTCAATGTGTTGCCAAGATGGTATCATGAAGATCAAAAGCATTACCTTCTTGACCATTCTCTGTCCTCAGCTTACCACATTCTTCATTCAAATGACTATGTTTATGTGGCTGTCAGTTTAGAAACAAGTGAAGAAGTCGGTGATTTGTCTCTGTTTGCTACACCATGTAACAAAAGTTTGACTCCATCACATTTAAATGTTGATATTGATGAAGGTACATACGCAGTTGTTTTGGAGACAATGGAGCTAACTAGGTCACTAGGACCCTTTCAAGACACACAAGATGGTGTGGAGCATACAAGGCAGGAGTATTCAAAGGATACATCCATCATTTCATGGATGAAAGACAAAGTAACGTGCAGCCTTGTCTAAACTTTTAGAGATTTGTGGACGTCCCAAAAAGATTGATGAGCTCCCAAATTTTTATAATGTCAATGTTTGTTTTGAGCTTCCTCCAATTCACAACAATAAGGATGCTTGGTATGGAGCAGAAGTATGATAGTTGCCTAGCATCGACCAACATAGCCAGATATTGCACTGTACGTTTGAGTTATTGTCTTGGAAGCCTTCAATGTTGAGAGTGACATGCCCTTTTTACCTTGGTGAAAGGAGATACAATGATGCCTTCTTTCATGGATATTTGGACAGAAAAATCAGCATGGGCTATCTTGCTAGTGAGGTAAATCTAAGATAACCTGCCACTATTGGGACAAAACAGTCACTTGTTCAAATGTTTGCAAGTGTATGATGTATTATGTGATGCCAAAGGAAACAACAATAAAGAGTTTGTTGATCCATCTGGGAGTTGATGACCACAATATACAGCCATTTACTAGAAGGGAAGCTCTTGAAAAGGCGCACAATCTTGTTAAGAATGTTTTAAAGATTGAGAAGGGGGTCCTAGAAAAGTACACATGTTGGTTGCTCGTCAAATGTTATTCCAATCTTTGACTAAAAAAGATGATTTAGAAGCCACTGATGCTGAGCTTAACCATTTTCTTGAGGAAATGATGTCCCTTGTTCAAAACAGGGTATTCAAAAGTATTATGTCAAATGAGAAAGCTTAAAAGGGTCAAGTTGTCCGTGATGGATACCATAATATACTATTGCTACAAAAATGGTCTATTTTTCCATTCTTTCATCGAAGTCCTTTTGCACGGCAGGGTGGACCTAATGACAAATGTTACGTATTCAAAATGTCCACAAAAGGACCCGCTTCTGGAGTTGACTAGTTAATAGAATGAGGCAAGGAGGGACAAGAGTTTTGAGTAGTGCTTGGGTGCACTTTGATCATAGTCATCGGATTGAAGGATGGGCAACTATGTCCTGCTAGGTTTATGATCCTGGGTAGTAATTATAAAAATGTGTTAGATAGCCTGTTTTGACATAAGACACCTTTTATTACTTATTTGTTCTATGCGTATAGCATGCGAGCATTGTAGGTGATTGCAATATGTGAATGTAAAGAAGAAGACAAAGAAACACAAATCTTGTTTTGGAGAAATTTACACACAATTATGGAGAGGTGTGGGCATGAACCAACAGAATTTGCTAGATTTATGTCTGATGAAGCCGGAGCTAATTGGCTAGAAATATGAGTTGTATACAATGGAGGACAACATAATGTACTGGAGGGGAGGGAGCGCTCGTGTCTTTTCCATTGGGAGCCGAGTCTACACAAACACACAAAAAAACATGTCGATAGAGATAGACAAATGCATCACATTGAAATGTGTGAAGCATGGTGCTTAGCAAAGACTACAAATGAGGCATCCCATATAGCTTCCACAATACAAGAATGGTGGGTGAAATATGTGATAGGGGATAATAAAAAGGCTTTAGAGAGATGGTTTAGTTGATGGGAGCAACGGATTGCCCGTGGGGAAGCGCTAAGACAATGGTATATCAATCATTTTTTTGGTTCTTATTAAACACATGAAAACAGATATTTACATATATATGGTTTTAATCGTTTTGTATCTATAGGTCACTAAGAGTCCATGGGAGAAAGCTCAAATTCCAAAGTACAAACTTGTCAGAGAGCATCCATGTTAGTTGGCTGGCATGTGAAGGTGGTAAATGTAAAATATCACTTTATGATGCATGTGTTAGTGACGTTTGAACGCATATTTTCAATGTGCAAAAAGATTGGTATACACCATGGGCAGATACATTGGAATGGGCCCTTCCATAGAAGTAATGATGGCCAGTTCCAAACGTAGAGAATCTCCAAATCTAGCTCATTTTACGAGTACATTAAAAGGCTTGGTTGGTGGTAGTCCTTTGTATGAGGAGCTTGTGATGGAAGGTGACAAAGAGACGGTGTAACGAAAGAAGAAAACAAGTGCAGTCGGTACAAGCTCACATAAACCCAGATATGTAATGGAAGCAAGACAACGCAAAACGAGAGGGAGACCACGGAGTATACATTTTGATAGAGAGGATAATGAAGAAGTATATGTTGTCACTAATAGTGAAGCAGGAGAGAGCATTCCAGTGTAGCCTAGGAAGAATTCAGTAAGGTGTATTCAAGAGGTCAAAGTTGCCCGCGAAGAGTGGGCTTTATGAAGGATGCCAGCCAATTGCATGAGGGAATGTTTTGGAATGGTAGGGAAGAAAAGTTGTGGTAAAAAATTACAGAGCCACCAAGTGGGAATGGTTGCTCCCTGTTTTTGGTATGAGAGAACTTTTAAAGACAAGACAATTGCACAGTGGATATGGTTTTGAAGTAGGCCACACACAAAAAGTACAAAGGCAAGTTAAATTCTTACATGTTGTTCCTACTTTGTGGCAAGTGGATATTGGAACCAACTTATCAAAGGAAGAGAGTGACATCTTGGTACAAAGTGGATTTCAATTTGTAGATTTTGCAACACCACGACGACACATGAACAATACAAATGCTGCTCTTACACAAGGAGGCTCCAATAGCAGGAAGCGTAAGTGGAGACATGGTATTTCCAAAGAAGTGCAAAAGAGATTGGATTTAGTTGCAAGTATGGTTGCAACGTTCTTTGATAGGAAACTAGAAAGTGAACAACACACAGTTTTTCGGGTATTGACAGAGAGTTGATATGATATACACATTAAGGTAGAACCTAGTTGCACCTATCTCGATTTTTAAAAGAGAGAATCTACACATAAAGCATTTTTGGCATGTAAGCACATGTACTATGTGTATGTGCATTCTAAGGCTTCAACCAAAAGAGCACATGGTCATTTATTAGCCTACACTAACTCCCATAGACCTTGCATTTGTATTAGGGCAAACCCGCAAGATAAAGCCTGTGGTGTAGTGAACCCAAATCTTAGAGAATGTCATGTAGAGGTATGCATTGAAGGAGCTTTTTTAGACACATGAGAATTTCTTAGTAAGAGAAGCATGCTTTGTGGTATCTATCTAGACAATTGTACAAGCTCAAAACTAGGGCTTTTGGAAACTTGTACATGTTTTTGGTGTGTATCGTAAAAAGAGACTCAAAATCTTAAGCCAAATTGTTGCAAGATGATAGATTTTTTTTGTTGTGTATAATATTTCGATGTCTTTGTTTTGGATTAATTTTTTTGTGTCGTTAGAAAAGGCTCTGAATTTAAAATCAAAAAGCTCGCATAACTGATTTTGATTGCAAAAGCTTGAAATCAAAAGCTCGCAAATAAAACACACTCAAATCTTGGCGGCTTGTTTAGGTGAGAATCCTCCCTTCTTGCGATGATTAAATGTTAAATAGATTTTTAAAAAAAGAGACCTCTTTCCTAACCATCTTAGGTGCGTTGAAGATACTCTCTCTCCTCCGTTGATCTTTCTTTCTCATCCCCACCCCACCCTCTCTCTCTGTGTGTGTGTGTCTCTCTCTCTCTCTCTCTCTCTCTCTCTCTCTCTCTCTCTCTCTCTCTCTCTCTCTCTCCCCCTTGATCAAGGTGGGACCCACTTCCTTAATAAAAATACTCAATCTCACTCTCACCTTCACCCTCACATAAGCCTTTCGATGCTTGTTGGAAGTCAAGACTCTTACTCTCACTCTTTCTCTCTCCTCGCTGGCTCTAGAGCGCTGTACATACACACCTCCCCGCCACACTACTTTCTCTTTTACTCTGCGTGCCAGTCCGTTGCCATGTCTCTCTCTCTCTCTGTCTCTCTCTGTCTCTCTCTCTCTCTCTCTCTGTCTCTCTCTCTCTCTCTCTCTTGCCTGTTGCCACAGTGCACACTAGCGCACGCCGGCTCCCCCCCTCTCTCTCCCCCCCTCTGTATTGCGTGTACGATGGACCCCCCCCCCCCCCCCCCCCCCTCTCTCTCTCTCTCTCTCTCTCTCTCTCTCTCTCTCTCTCTCTCTCTCTCTCTCTCTCTCTGTGCCATGCCACCTTTCTTGAATCCTCTCTCTCATCCCTTCCTACTACAGCGCCGGCCCGCTGCCAGGTGTGCGCTTGATTTTAGCTCTCTCCCTCTGCGTGCTAGTCCGCACCATCACCGCAACTTTGCTGATTGGCCCCACATGCCCTCGCTGAAGCCTCTCTACGCGCTGTTCGTCTGCAGGTGCCTAGTCAACCGCCTTTGTCGTCGCCACAGCAGGTAAGCAAGCTTTAGCAAGGTAAAAATTAATCTGATTATTTAGTTTAAGTTAGCTTTTAATTATTTACTTAATTTTATTTTGACTTTAGTGAGTTTTTTAAAAAAAGGAGAAAAGAAAAACCTTCAAAAAATGGAAAACAAAAAAATTCACAGAAAGGTAAATATTCAAAATAATCATCACTTTAAAGATAGTAAAAACACACAAAAACCTAGAAAATAGAAAAAATACACAAAAAATTAAAGAAAAATCACGATCTTTTGATAAAAACACAAAAGAAAGAAAATAAAATCCATCATTTTTTTAAATAGAGAAGATCACCAAAAGTCCATTAAAAGATAAAACTTGCAAAGTAAATCACAAAAAAGAGAAAATTCAAAACTCACAAAAAATTCCATAAAAGATAAATATTTTCAAAAAAATTAAAAAATAAAAAGAAGTTTCATAAAAAATAATGAAAATAATAGGAGAGGTGTCAAAAAAAGAGAGCAGAAAAGTCGTTGAGAAAATTCACACTACAAGCAAGAAAGCCGAAAGTTGAACGAGACGAGCAAAAGAAGTTAGACAGAAAGAAAACGCGAGAAAGAAAACGAAGCGAATGAGTCGAGAAAAAAAGCTGGAAACAACAAAAATAGCAAGAAAAAGATCGAACTAAGTGAGCCGAGAGACGCAAATATTTTGAATTTGTCAAAATAGAGCGGAAATGAGAACGAGCAAAATCGAGAAGTGCGAAAACACTTGAATCAAGCCGAAATAGACAAAAAATTCAAAATTTGTCGAAAACAAGTGAAAATGAAATCGGGTAGAATCAAGAAATTGAATCTGTGTCAAAGGCCGATCGCCGGCTAGGACATGTCCACATGAAAATTCAATTCAAAATTGAATTTTAAGTAAAATTTGGTCGTTAGGGCATTGTTTACGTGCTCAAATTGTGAATCGGGGCTGAGATTAGCACATTTTGCCAAAAATTGACAAAATTTGAGTCGTAAGTCTTGCCAAAGTGTAGAATTTAACTTAGAATCAGGGAAAACTTTGGACACCTGAACCTAATCATTTTGGCCAATAGTATCATTGTCCTAGCCAATTGTGGATTGTGTTGCCACAATTTAGTCAAGAAGTTAGAAGTGATCGTGCAAGCTACAAATCAACGAGTGCAAGCAATTGTATTGCAAGTTGGGCTTAGGATCGAACGACCAAGGACACAATTCACATTGGATTGTAAATTAGGCTTTTCAAAGCCCATATTTATATCATTTCAAAGGCTGTAGTTATTTTTGATACATTCAAGCTAGAGTTACCTAACTCTTTTGGATTTAAAGCACATTGAACTGCAAAAGTACTATGGCACAAGCAGTTTTCTCAGCCTGAACAAGAGAAATCTGATCAAGCAACATAAAAATCTGCTAGAGGACATCTTTATAGATTAAGCACATCATGGACACGAGTCGAGCTGAGAGTTCAAGTACATCATAGCTAGCTAGAAGTAGTGGCATCACTAGCACAAGTGCAACGTAGCAGATTTTACAGCTGTATGGCTACAATGGAGATAAAGTACTATATACAGATCCAGAAGGCCCTAGGTACCTAAAGAGCAACAAAAGAAACATAGGAGCCAAGATCCTATCGATCAGAGTGAAGCCATATCTAGAAAGCTCCCAAATGTTATATATTTTAGTGGAGCCAGGTATTGCAAGCTCAAAGATGAAGTGCAGATAGAAGTGCAAACAATTGACACGAGTGTTTATCCAGACATCTACACAAGTCAACAAACCATACAATTGGTGCATATACAATTGAGATCATTGTACATGGATTACAATGGTCAGATCTATAATCGAGAACCAGAATTGGAATATCGAATAGATCGACCAATAGAACTAAGCCTAATTAGAGAACCAAGTCAAAGGCAGTATAAAGGTCAAGATGGAGCAATTTTTGATGCTTAGTGTTTTGAACAAAGATGCTGACAACTTAGCCAACACAAAAGCTGAAACTTCTCAGCAAGAGCTTGAGATAGACGAGCCAATTGAAATACCACCCACCATGGTGTAGTGCTCAGATTGTGGAAGAAAAGGTGGACATTTTCCAGAAGATTGTCCAAGAAATCCAAAAAATAGGGACATAGCAATTGCAAAGCAAAGCAAATCATGGAGCAAGTTGAATATGTGAGATCCCGATCTAGTTGCATCTAACTTATCATTTTTGATGCCATCAAATGTTCTTGCATTACCATTAGAAGCACCAGTAAAAGTACAAGTAGTTCAAAATCAGCATGAAGATGCACATACACGTGGAAAACTTAAAATTGATCCTTTTTTGAACAACAAATTTTTGCATGAATTTGGTCAAAGCATCCAGTTATCAACGAAGGTTGAAAAAAGTGTTAGGTTTGCAAGTGATACTGCATCCACTACCACTAGTGTGTAATCTTTCACGTGTCTAAGGGACACATCAAACAGAATGATGTTAGCATTGTAAGGTACACATAATTCATATGCACACTATGTAGACGAAGAAGGGAAATTGTACAAAAAGGATTGACTAGTGTTTGAATGGCCCACATACCAACTCATAGAATTATGACCAGTGATATATCAAGAAGGATGGTTTATCTCAAAAGAAAGTATCTATTATAGCCCATCCTCTCTAAAGATGAGTGAAATTACTCGAGTGAACCCAAAAATATGTTCAATGCCAAACTCTCCCCCATCAAAAATCAAGCTTCGACATTGTGACGAGACCAGCATATACTTTGATGAAAATAGCCATAGATATAGATGGGAGTATAAAATCTATGATGCCTTAGGTCCTGAAACCACAGAGGCTCGTATCAAAGGAGACCCATGGGATAGAAAATATCCGGATGAAGCTGATTCTATCTACAACTTGACTTGGGGAATCATATGTCATGTTTCACAGAGATACATTAGAAACTATGCAAAGGTTTATAGATGCCAAACATCAATAGTGCTAACCACAATGTACCTTCACAGCCCCAAAAGGTGAGATCAAACCAAAGTCAAACAGTCTTGAGCCCAACTCATAGAGTAAGCTTTAGTGATCACCGTAGAAATGGAGGAGCTACAAATCCAGCAAGCTCAGCTCTACTACCGCAAAATGCAACACCAATTAGAAGTTTTAAAGCCTCTAGCTAGTAGACCCCTTCAAAGCAAAAGCCATTGATAGATCTTATGATTGTTGGAAGTTTCCAGTAGACCCAGATTCCATCAAAATCTATTGACAAATGCTTCTATGAAGATCATCAAGAATAGAAGTTTTAGCTGACCTCAACACGTCAAAGTCAAAAGCCGGCCAACTCTATAGTGCTCAAGCAATTGTGTGTGACCAAGCTCACATATGCATATCGAGATGCAAATGACAATGAATATGAGATAGCAGGTCCATGACCTTGAACAAACCCCTATAGATGGTAAGACTGAAGTCAAAGATGATCTCAAGATGATGCAAAGCCTCAAGCTACCAAAACAAGTGACAGATAGGTCAAAATCACTGGAAGCTAAAATTTAGAAAGCTACACAAAGATCACCACCAAAATCTACTCCAAAGAAACAGATTTTGCCAAAAAGTACAGTGGATATTTTAAGATAAAAGTTTACTCGAATGTAGGAAAATAATGCTCAACAGTTGCAAGCAAAAGGTGCAACAACACAGTCAAATGAGCCAACATCGACTGAAGCAAGTGGTCAAAGCAACTTAGAAGATGCAAAAAAAAATCAATCAAAGGACACAACCACATCAAAATCAGTCAATTCAGAAAATCATGAGAAGATCAAGTGCAACATCCTTGGTGAACATGAAGAAAAGTTGTCTAGTGAAGTAAATCTAGGTTTTCAGCTAGACAAGAACCTCATGTCATTTCACACTTAGAAGAACTATGGCCAACCAGAGATGGAAGGTGCTCTTGAATTCATTAGCATATCTAGAAAACAAACAAGCAAAATGATGGGGAATCATTTCTACCACCATTTAGATAAGTGCAAAGACCATTGTAGCCCAATTCCATGTGATAACATCAAAAGATGTATTAGATAACATTATAGTGGGAATGCCAATGGCACAAAAGGTTCTAGAGATACAATGTTCAAACAAGATGCAGTCTTCAAAGGCAATAAAGAATGAAGACCAAGACTGGTCACTCGTGGATGACATCACAAAGTCCTTGAGTAAAACTCAAATGGAGATCGATGATAAAGCAGAGGTTATTGAAGATGATTCATCTCCACTAAACAAAACCTCTGAAGAGCTTAAAGTAGATCAAGTAAGAGCAAGTGCAATTCAAATACAACAAGGAGCAACCATGAAAGCTATTGAACAACGAATTCCATCAATGCAATAAGTAAAGAAGAATGAGGTTGCAAACAACTAGGAAGCAATAGGAAATTTAAGGGTCCAAACATTGCTAGTTGAATCAACAAATAGAAGTCCTAGTGAAACTCAAAGTCTCAAGTCACCTTCCATAGAGACACAGCTAGATCAAGATGATACCATGGCAAAAGCAGGGCAAGGATTTCCAATAGAACCACCAACGAAAGTAGCTATAGTCATCAATAGTGAAAATGGATCAAGTGTCATATGAAATCTAAGCTGCATTGTACATTATATGGTGTACGTATAATACGCTTTAAACAAACATATTATACGACAAATATCTTTATTTGGTCATATTATACATTGCCACATCAGCAAAACCACTGTATCATATAATTTCTTAGAACTTTGATTAAAATAATATTTTGATTGAAACATTCTTCCTATCAAAATAATATTTCAATCGAAATAATATTATGAACAAAATATAGCTCTTTATATACCATGAAAACGGGCTGTTTTTCTCATTCTATTGATCTCTCTTCCCTTATCTCATCTATAGATGGGCTTTACAACATCAAGAAAAATATAAAAGGATAGTTTAAATTTAGCCATATAAGTTCTTTAGTAAAACTTAGAGATTTGGAGAAAAAGTTTTTTTAGGCTTTGGAGTTTTGAGTCTTTATTTGCTCTGTGTGAAGTATATCTTACACTTGGAGGTAAATTAAGAAGGTAGTTAATGATTACTTGCCTTGTGTAGAGGAAGATCACACTTGGAGGTGATTTAAAATAGTTAAAGTTAGCATTTATTTGCTTTGTGTTGAACTGTGTTCACACTTAGAAGTAACTTTAATTAGATAGTTAAAGTTAAGAGTTACTTGTTGTGTGTTGAACTATGTTCACACCTGGAAGTAACTTAGGTTAGATTTATCTAATGATTGTCTGTCATGTGTAGAGTAATACTCACACTATAGACAATTTAGGCAGATTAAATAATAATCTCTCTCTTTGTGTAGAGATATTATCACACCTAGAAGAGATTTACAGAAGTACTGAATTTTGATTTCTTGCCATGTGTGAAGTTATAGTCACACTTGGAGGTAATTTAGATAGGTTTTTAAAAGATAACTTGCTTTGTGTAGAGTTTACTCACACTTGGAAGTTCTTGAGATAGATTAAGCGATTTATTTATCATGATTCAGGTGTAAAGTGAAAGCTCACACTTGAAAAAAATGTATTTTTGGTACTTAAAATTTGAAGAGGTTGAAAACGTTGATGAATAAAGTAATGTAAATAGTATTAAAGTTTGATTTTAGATGTCTATTTAGTAATTAGTTTTGTTTGAGTTTGTAGAGCTTAAGAAGATGGTGAAAGGACATGAGTGGAACTATGTAGATGAATTGTTAGTGGAAAGACTACATCAAAGTTGAGGTGTAAGACCTGCGGCCATAATTTTAGCGGAGATGCTCACAGGATAAAAGAACATGTGTTAAAAATTCCTGGAAACGTTTTAGCTTGCAAATACCCCCCAAGAGGTATTGAAGAAAAATTTCCCGAGTTGGCGCTCAAGGCAAAGAGAGCACACCTTGAGGGGAAAAAAAAGGGAGGTCCCAAAATGATGGCTCCATCTATGGCTAGGGACATCGAGATGACACTTGAGAATGATCAAAACCCTCCCTCGACCCTCACTTTAGGTCAAGGAGGGTGTCATTCATCCTTTGCTTTGCTCTCTCTCTCTCTCTCTCTTTGTCACTGCTCTCTGTCTCTCTCTAGAAATTCTCTCTTTAGTGCAGTAGTTTGTTTGAATGTCGCGGTGTATTTTTTATAAGGCAAACAATATTTCAATTGAACTATATTTCAATCAAAATATAGTTTGATCAAAATAAGACTTATTTGAAAATATGCGTATAATATGAGTATACAACATATATAACCAAAATATACGTACAATTTTTGATATATGTGCATATAAATACAGCTTAGTATGCAATGCTCTATTGGATAAAGAAGCAAAGTGCAATATGATTTCAGATAGTATCCAAAGAATCTCAAGATCACACAATGTAAACATGACGATAAAGCAATGCTAGATAAGACTGCGAGTCAAGAAGAAATGGTTGCTACCCTTACCATTCAAAATCATGAAGAGAAGCTAAAGTTTCAAGTAAAGCCTTCAAAGGAAATGCTATAGTGCTCAATAGTGCAAACAGAGCAAGTGTCAGAAGCAAAGTGAAATATGATTTCATGAAGAGCAGGTAAAGTTTCAAGTAAAGACTTCAAAGGAAATGCTTGCAGATATCATCCTTGGACATCAATGTGGTTAGACCAACACAAAGCATACAAAGAAGATGCAGTGATATTGCTCTACTTTCCAAATGGTAGCAAGCAACATATTTAAGTACCATTAATATTAGATTTAGAGTTGCAAAAGTCACAAGAGTCAACGACAAATCTTGCAGACAAAGGTAAAGCTAAAGTGGACCTTCCATCGACTAGCACAAAAGATGTGACATCATATAGATCTACATAAAAGAACCCTCATGGATCAGCTTCTTCAAGCAAGTGAGGCTTTCAAAGCTTCAAGTCAATTGCTGAACCAAACAAAATCTCTAGGGAGACACCCGAAAAAGCAACGGTCTATTAGCCTAAGTACTCCAAAAAACAAAAGAAAGTCAAGCAAATGTTTGTTCCAAGTAGTTTAGTGAAAGTCAGTGATCCAGTGTGGATTGAAGACAATAGATTAGCATAACAAGACAAACACATGGGATGGATAGCATCACAATGAAGCTTAAAAGAATAGGAGTACTATAGAGGTAATCAACACATATGGGTACCAAAACTGAAGATCAAGGCATATGAAGTGCATTCAAGACCCTCCCAAGAAAGAAGGCCCACTAGGTATCAACCTTGAAATCATCCTAGGATACCTAACAAGAAGTTCAACACTAGAACAACATTGAATGCTACTAGAGTCTACCACAAATCTCAAGAGGATACAAAACAAAGACAAATTTCAAATAATCTTTTTCTTGCACAAAGGTTCTACAAAGGTTATACAAAGATTTGGCTACCATTCTACCAAATAACAACTGCAGATGAGATAGAACTACATGAAGATCTCAAGCGTTCAACAAGAACTCAAGCCAAACAAAATCATCAAGGAAGCTACAAAAGTAATGGAGAGATTTTGATTCCTAGGTCTTTCAATGCTCCGAGTCAACAACCAAATGCTGATAGTCAACAAAGTCCTACAACAACCTCAAAGAATCCTTTCAACAAGCCTAATTGGAGAATCAAAAATTCAGACAATGGAGTCTTCTCAATCAAAGAAGGCCAACTCAACCAACAAAGCTGCAGATTCCAAGATAAAACAGGGGTGGAAAAATAAACCCTCAATGCCAACTTGGTCCTTCAATAACCCACATTTTGAAGACTCAAGCTTACCGTTACCCGAAGAAAATTTTGTAGTAAGCTCAAGAATATGAAAAGTCAAGTTGCTAGGGTGCAAAAAACACTCTTTGGCATAGTCAAAGTTGGGCTACTGAGCCACAAAATGAGAAAAGCATTAGTTCCAAAGCTTCAAGTTGTGATAAACTATGTGCTAAGAATCGTAGTTATTAGGCTCACGCTCAAGTTGGAAGAGTTGAGCATATATAAGTTGTTTCGCTCATGCTAGAGGCGATGTGCATAAGAGTCAAAGTCTATTAACTTAATCATGGTGGAGTGACGTAGAATCCAACACTCACGCACAGTGTACAATAAGATGAGAGCACCTATCCTTGACAAAGAAAACCATTGTTAAAGGGGTGCCAGCTTGTAAAGTCACAACAAATTCTTTTATGGCTACACCTTCTTTTTGAAAACCCCTTAAAAATTTTCTTGCACATCATATTATTTTCCATGCATTTCTATGTATGTATATAAAGGATGTCCCATCATTGGACACTCTTTTTTTCTTCCACCTATGCACCTTGAGTGGACTACAATAGGCAAACTAATGTTCCATCATGCTACTCACATATTTGCTACCCTTTTATTTCTATATCCATTGGCAAATAATCCCTTTTGTCCTTTATTAATATTTCCCATGCTAATAAGTACTCCAATTATGCAAGTATCCCAAAGGCACTTTTTTCCCACTGGGTTTTTTTTCCTTTGGTCATCAAGATATTAGACCCTAATTTAGATCTTCACAATTCTACTTTCCTTGTACATACTCTTCACAAATAAACAAAGCCTCACCATTATGCTGCTAAAACAGACAAATGCAACATCATCTCTTACATATTCGGAGACAAAATCAAACCAATGAAGATGCTTCAGTAGAATGAAGCTCATCAACAAATTCAATGAAAACTTAAAACAACCCATCAACAACCAATCAAAAACCTTCCATAGTCTCCACGGACACTTTTCAACAGTGCCCAAAGATGTGCACTAAAATCAAAAGGGGGGAATGTTAATTGATCCGACATCAATTAACAAAAGCTGCTAAAGGACAAGACGTACAAAGGCATATCAAAGACATATCAAAGACATATGCGAAGAAGCAGTGAAGATTGGAGCTACCCATTTTTTATATTTTTCCAAAATGTCTATGTATTGTAATTTTTTGATTTATTTCAAGCCATTGTAATAATTGAAATGTGTTAGAGCTCAATGAGAGTTCCAAGCTGTAAAGAATAGGTAAGCTAGTGTTCCTAGTCTGCAAATTTTGTGGAGCCCTAAAGGCCTTGGGGACCTGGAAATTGCATATTTTTACCTTAGGTACATAAGGTAGTGTGACGTAAATGAAATTAGGATCTCAGCCTCATTTATCGAGACCACTCTTGGAGAGAGCTCATGAGGTGTGTGGCTATAGAGTCCTTGAGCTTCTCCTTGCTCATGTGACTTGATTAACATTAATCAAGGCTTAATTCTCTTTCACTATGCCTCTATCATACTTCTTATGATTGTTAATGATGCTTTGATTAGCTAGATTATTATAACTAGTTAGTGGTTAATCCCACTCTAATATTGTGTGATTTCCCTCTATTCTTTGTGGCCGAGAAGCCCACTTCATAATTTCCATTCATGTTTCTATGATTAGCTCACTAATTGGTGAGTATTTTCATGCCCTAGCCGGGTAGCTCATCTCTCCATATTGACAATTATTATTGTTAATTAGAGATATGCTACGATGGAACCCCCAAAGAGAAGTATGGAGGAGATATTGCAAGAACATAATGTAAGTATTGTTGAAGGAATGATATATGGCTTGCATGTAGAACATAGATTTCAAGATAGATCTACTAAAGGATCTCATGCAAATGGAGTTTTTGGCTGATGACAATGCAAAAGGGGAAAACTTCCCTTTAGCAACAACTATGCTAGGTGGAAAATTGCATCAAGATTACACTCTATGCCTTTGAATGTATGCATACATAGCCATGACCCAAAACAACAAGGAAATTATTAGGGAGAAGCAAAAGAGCGAGGGGCATATGGAAGAAACCTCAAAAAGGAGAACAAGATTTGCAAGTCAAAAGGAAGGAGAATCCAATCCAAGTCCCTCTAGTTCCATCGAGTTTCCAATGGAGGAGGCCGAGAAGGAGAGAAACTAAGGTAATCCATGAGATCCATCCTATAAATTGAAATTTGACATTAAATTGGCTATTGATGTGAAGAATGTGCTTGAGGAGCACATTCTCAACAATAGGATGGAGTCCAATCTGGGTGCAATGATATATTATTGTTATCATAAAGAGGAAGCACAATATATTGTATGGACAAAGAATGAGCTGACAAGGACACATTGAGTTGAAAGCATCTATGAGTGGATTGAAGCTATCCTAAATGGATTTTGTGATGAGTAATTGAGAAGAGTTGTGGATAATGGTGAACTCCCTAGACAAGTAAAGCATGTCAAATTGCACAAGGAAGAGCATAAAAAGGCTATTTGAAAACTAAAGGAGATGCTACATAGAGCTCCTACAATGATAAAATAAAATTACAAGTACAAGAAAAAAATTATTGTAATGGTTGATGCGACTCCTATATGTATTGTATGGTCTATTTGACACATGGAAATATGTGACTAGGTTTGGCGCAAAGGTGCTAAGTGCTCAAAAAATAGCATATCTATAGGTCAAAGAGAGCTTTGGGTTGTTATAATTTCCCTAAAGTGTGATCAAGAGTACTTCAAAGATGCTTCTATGATTGTAGAGATAGATTGTTCACCTCTACTTGGGATGATCAAAAGCTGCTTTACTCTTGACATAACTATACTGCGATGGATAGCTTACATAAAGTCTTTTAAATCTTGAATACCATCATTTTGTAGGTAAGGAAAATCCAATTGCCAACATGCTCTCCAAAACTAGATTTGAAGACAAAGAGGATATAGTTTTCAAAAAGTAAGATGTGGGGTTGTAGTCTCTTACTTCCTCATAATTGCATGCGAGATGTGGAAATGTAGTTTTTGCACTTCAATCCTTTGCTAAAGACATGCATGAAGGTGAATGGTTATTGATTGGATGGTGTTTGAGCATGGTAAATAAATAGGAAGGCTAGATTGATCAAGAGTTTAAGTGCAAAAGAAGGCTTATGGGTATTTCCTACTAGATTTCTTCCTATGGAAGCATCCAAAGAAACAATGGGAATGCATTGATGGGTGATTTCAACAAGGAAATATAGTTACAAGTAATTAAAGTGTTTCATGAGTCACTATGGGTAGGACATAGGGGTGTTTGGGACAATCAAGGATCGATATTGTTACATGAAGTTTGGACCAAGTTTGTAGCTAAATGGTTGCATTTTACTGGATTAATGTGATGGAGAATATGGAATGCATGCGAAGAACACATCAAAAAGGTATTGGGGGAAATTTTCTACTAAAAATGTATCCTAAGAATGGGGTTCATCATTGTTGTCATGTTAGATGTCTTCAAGCTCCAATCAATTTGAGATGGGGTTGTCACTTGCCCAATTTATGCCCTTTTGAGGGTTTTGATTGTACACTAGATTGGATAAATGAATTGAGTTTTTGCTAGTTTGTGCACCTTATTTGATGTTTTTGTAAATCTCAATAAGTTTGCAAGAGCTAGTCGGGCCTTATGATGCTCATATTAGGCTCAAATTGGTACAAAAGAGCTATAGATGGTTCTTGCAAGAAGGCATTAACCCAAGCTCAAGTGGAAGTACACACACTATAGACTCATTTTGGATTATTTGAAACTTAAAGCTTTGCCATACAAAGAAACTCATAAAATTGATGGTACATCATCCATTTCATCGAAAGGAACAATTAGAAAAAAAACCAAGGGACCTCTTGGTGTTGTACCTTGAAATGACCTCATTAAGCACCAACCTTGTATCTAAAGCTACACATGTGCCTCAAGAGTGGTTAACTTTATCTATATACCTACCTTGATGATTAGACACTACTCATCATTGAGTAAGACCGTCAACTCACGCACAAGGGGTTCACCATCATGGGGGACAAAAGAGGGGATTGAAATTTTTTATGACCAAGATGTTTGCACTTGGTAGACCAAAACAAAGAGATGCTTAATGTGCACGTAGTTATGGTCTATACCACTTATGAAGATGAAAGAGTGCAGATTAGGCAAAGACAAACACCAAAGGAGAGAAAGCTCTAGGCATGGTACTCACTTCACTTGATGACACTATGTGCATTATCTTGATTCTTGTACTGTTGCACACAAAGCATGGATCATCTTAGAGAGGCACTTTGAAGATATTGCAAATGCAACTCTATGGATTTTTCATGGAGCTCGGAGAGGATGCGTCTTCTTCATTAGTAGGCTCAAATGTATCTACACGCAAATAGTCATATAAAATACTTGGAGAGAAAAAAGACCAATTTGCTATGCTATTAAAGGCTATACGTGATGAATTTTTGGGCAAATCATTGCAATGCTCAAAAAGTAATCCATGTGCCTAAAATTGGAGACATTAGCAACTCTTCTCAAAAGTACAATCAAGTGTTTTTTGCAAGAAACACCAAAGACACATGAGGAGCTCTAGTTGTCACTACCAATGCTACAAAAAAATCACCAAAAGAAATTAAAAGTGCACACATTGTGGATGAACATATCAGATTCAAAGGATTGCTATGAACTAAACCCATGTCTCAATTTTGATAGAAAATAAAAAAAGATGTCGTGCTTGGCACTGCCTTGCTTGATATGTATGCCAAATGTGGTGCACTTGAGAAAGCACAAAAAGTGCTGGAGGAGCTTCTTGTCCGGAATGTCGCCTCTTGAAATGCATTGATTGTAGGATGTGCAAAGCAAGAACAGATAAACTAATTTGGAAATTGCTTCCTTTGCTTTTTAGCCCGATCCTTGTCAAATAGTATTATATTCAGGTCTATCTCAGCCAATGAAAACATATTCATTACTGCCAGCATCCTCTTAGTCTTCTTTACCCCATAATTTTGGCAAAGATCTTCTGGTCGCAGTGCCTTCCTCCAGCTTTTGGTGTTGTTTGTCTGGATCTAAATTCTTCTATTGGTGCCCTGGATTTTCAAAGTATGATTGACATAGTTGTGAATAGCCTGTGCCGTTCGCAGCCATGGACGTCCCAATAGCATCCCATATGCGTCTTGCACATCCAGTCTGGGTTGCATGATTCGTGATTCGACATTCATTTTATTCGTGAATAATGGTCGATTAATACGTTCTAAAGATTTATTCGTGCGTATTATTTGCAAAGCAGCTCACGATAAAAGTCTGTACACATTGTACGCATCTCCTTAGTCATTGTAGCAACTGACCAATTGAGCATCCTCATCTGGCTAACAATGGTGCATTCATGTCAAGGGTCCATAGTCTCAAAGAACTCACTGGTAACTTTGTTCCCCACCTAGGTCCACTTGGATGCTTGACAGTGAAGTCCCCCCAACACATCACTGCTTTGCATGAGGCAATGGCTCCACAATATGTGCCCAAAACTCCGCTTGTGCACTTGCATGGTTGTAGATGTTCAAGAAGCCCATAGGGCTACCTTAAACCTACATGGTGATCCATTGGGCCCTGCCTCGCATAAGAATATGCTATGAGATATTGCAGACTTAAAGATAAACACCTATGTGTAACAATGTTAAGAATAATTTAAAGAAAAATGGAGATTAAAATCATTCTCGCTTTTAAAATTTTTGATGATGAAGACAACCATATAGTGGGCTTAGTCTACATCAATGATGATATGTTATATATGACATTACTATGTACCATTGCTCTCTATGTGTAGGGGAGGATTGCGATTCCCTCCATACATTTTTCTTTAAGTGAAGGTTTGTGTTTTTTATGTGTCACACTTTGTGAGTTGTGAGAGGAGAGGATATATTGTGTAGTACTTGAAACAAAACCCACAAACGAAAGGATTGTTGGAACATAGGTTTTATTGAATCGCATGTGAATTTATACTCCACTTCATGTGGTTATGTGTAAGCCTCATAAGCCTAACCATGTGATGTATCCTATGTGTAAGTTGAGCAGGAAAGTATAATCAATCCAATGATGTGTAAGGCTTAGAAACAACCACCAAATGTGCTTGCATGTGTGACAAACATACAACCTTTATAACTCTACAAAAGAGCATGCATAACAATTAAGCTATTATAATTTTTATATTAGGCCTAGATAGCTTGATGATACTAGGTTTCCCGTTGCATTTGGTAATAATGTTTAGAAGATCTCAAAAAGGGTTCTAGTAGCTCATAGGACATTATACATGCTATGGGTGTCTAGAGTCAAATATAAGGTAATTGAAATGACTAAGAGGCCAATTGGTTCTTTGTGGCATTGCCAATTATGCCATAAGAGCCATAATAAATATCTTTTCTTCTTTTGGCTATGTTCATGGTTTTTTTAAAAATGATTTTTGTTTGATTTGTAACGAAGTGTTGCTCTTTTGTCTTGCACCATGTGTTGGTAGGTTGGGGTTTTGTTCTCCCTCACTAGAACTTTGCTTAACCGATTCCTCCTTCTTTTAAGATCCATTCTCAATCCTTGATGTGCTCCCATCACTCCACCTTGGTGGGTTTGTATTTATCTTTCTTAGAAGTTTTTAGCTTCACTAAAGAAGTCGTATCTGCTTTGGTCTTTGACTTTGTGGTGGGTTTGTATATATCTTTCTTAGAAGTTTTTAGCTTCACTGAAGAAGTTGTATTTGTTGTGGTCTTTGGCATGGGATCAATCCCTTTCTTTTCCATATTGGTTGTAGTTTCCAAATTGTCCCTTGTTTCCATTGGATTCTTTTTTGGCTTTTGCTTCCAAAATCCTAGGTAGTTTGAGAGCATATGCTATTGTCTAAACCCTTGTCTCTCCTTGAGGATTTTATCTTCATTCAATGCAAAACCAAATTTGAAGAGGTTTTTACCCTATTTTAGGACCCTCACTTGTTGTCTTAGCTACTCTTACATTTCTATCCCTTCAGATTCTTTGATGAAAGATACCATTCTAATTGGGATTATGTCATAACCATCCTCATAAAAAACTAGTTTTCCAACTCAAGAGTGCGGATAGAATGTGCATCCATTCATGATTAACGGATTTTGAGTTTGGAAAGTCTTGGTAGAGACCTAATCACCCTTTAAGGTGATGTAGTATCAATTCGGCTATGTTTATAGCTAGAAAATTGCTTTAGTCTTCTTGTAAGAGAAAAAGATTATCATTTGAATCATTGGATTCACTTTGCCACTCAAGGCCAATGTTGTTACTAATTGAAATCTATCACATGCATATGTGTGCTGTCTCTATAGTCATGGGTTGTGTGGTTGACTCTTGTCATATATTGCTAGCAGATTCACTGAGCGGGCACCCACCTAGTCAGACACTTAGCTGGACACCACATTTGTACTCTATTATTTTTTCAAGATAGTGTAGCTACACTGTGTGTAAATCTTGACTTCAGAGTAGCAGGTCAATTCCTTGAGTTGTAATTTTGTCAAGATATGTGTAACGGCCCATGTGAGACGGCCACTAGCCATTTAGAAAGCCCTAGATATAAAAGTCACTAACTTTAATGTCCCCACATGTAGTAGAGAAGAAACAACCAACCATCGTGAAGAAAGGTAAAGTACTGAAGTAGACAAACCTCGTAAGTCAAATTTAACTTGAACGAGTCTCCACCAAACATCCAATGTAGCCTCTACATCAAGAGCCATAACATTGATAATGCAATGGAAACCCAAAAAAAAAGTTTATCAATCCAAGTTTCCATCACAGTAAACCCACCAGAAGAAGCCAAAGAGAATCAACCAACTGTTAGTATTTAAAGAGCACATCAAAGTCAAAGACCCAATTTGGATACACCAAGAATGTGTTTAGTCTCAACAATCAAAGAATATAGGGTGGGTAGCATCCAATGAGTCAATTATTTCTCATGCTACTTTCAAGGAAACACTAATGTTTGGGCCAAAAAGCCTCAAGTAATAGCTTGGATCTATTTACATAAACCAAAAGGTTCTACAAAGAGTAAGTCAAGATTTCAACGGACACCAACCACCTCAATAAGGAGAAAGAAAAATTTCAATGAAAGGAAAAAGCGACAACCTTCAAAGAAGCAATCCATGTGACAAGTATGGGTACCAAAGTTAGACTTCAACCAAGCTACCCAACAAAGAAATATAAAGCAACAAATGGTTCCAATTAAGCTACTCAAAGCACAAGGATTTTATGAAGGGTAACACTCAAATATGGTTACCAAAAGTAGTAGCTCAAATTGGAACAAGGAAACTTAGTCATGTAGCACATGACTCAACCCAAAAGCAAGCATTCATAACAAAGAGCCAAAAAAGGCCAACCACAATCAAGGGTGCTACAACCTCTAGATGGATACCTTGCCATTTACTGAAAAAGGAAGGTTTTTACAATGATAATCATTAGGTGTGGATACCAAAGTGTAGTGTTCATAGTGCCAAAATTGTTGACTTTTGACATTTTGACCATAGGAGAGTGTTCCTAGACCATAGGGCAACCTATCTGGTCTATTCTATTTCACTTTTCAGGACTTGGAGCATAATGGATCAACATTTTGATACCTTTTTAGATGACCTCCAAACTTTGTAGATTAGTGCTCTTAGGCCTAGTATACCTTCCCCTAAAGTTTTGTTGCAATCTAAGTTTTTTTGGTTGACAAGCGTGATGACCTAGAGCGGCGAGATATGACAAAGACTGACTTACTAGATTAAAGTGATGGTTTGCTGATTGTCTTGATTAGCTCAGTTCACTAGGTTCACTTCTTGAGGTTGACACCCTCAAAGAGTCTTGGTGCCCCATCCGAGTCACTTCTCTGAGTATTGACATTATGTTAGTGACAAATAGCTATGCTATAGACGTCCATTGCAGTGAGCCACTAATATTGGCACCATTGCTGGGGATATGATCCTTAGGTGGTGAGTGACCTAGTCATATTCATCACCTTCTTTTCTAGAGATTTTGTTACCCATTCTGTTTACACCTTAGCAGTGAAGCAGCTAGACATGAGGGGGTTTAGTGCTTGGTAGAGGCTAGAAGTCAAGGACTTGCTAGATCTACTCTTGAAAGGCAAAGAGAAACGTGAGTGAGATACAAGAATCATTTCATTCTTCAATTTTCTTGACACTTTGAAAGTACTGTTCCAAATTCCATTTCCTTTAAATTTGCACTATTTTGTTTGTTTTTGTACATAGATTCATTTCAGTACCTAGGAGTAGGGTGAGTAGCAACTACCACCATCAAATTTGGACTGAAAATTCAAGGCAAAATCTGTTGAAAACCACACAAAAGAGACCATAACTCTAAAAAAATAGAAAATTTGGTGGTCAAAGCATAAAAGATGATCAAAACCCAAGAATTTGCTGCCAAAGATACCAACAAACTCAAAGTAAGCAGATTGAGAATTTTCATCCAATTTTGTGGATGAATATAGATCGTGATTCATGTACCTCTAAGGTCGTTTGAGCAAAAACTATTGACAGAGACTGCTTCCAGGAGACTGAAATCAGAATTTAGGATAATATCGACACAAAAAACACACCCAAAACAAAGAAATTGGGCAAAACTTTCAAAAGCTTGGGATTTTGACCAAAATTTGGGGGTTTTCAACTTTTAGTGATCCAAATTTAAAAAGCTTTGGGAACCACACAAAAAAGCATGTCTAGGGTCAGGGTACCAAAGGCAAGCTGTGTGTCCAGTTTCATCTCATTCTACCATAAAGGTACATGGATCGTAATCCAAGTTCTTTTATCACAAACTTAGACCAAAATTACATCATAGCTAGAACTAGTCACAAGGAGCCTAGTATTTTTTTCAAAATTGAATTTGGACTTGATTGAGGATTTTATAAGCAAAATTGAAACTTTTTCCAAAAGAGCAGTAAAAACTTTTTGATTCCAAACTTTTGTCCAACAGAGGGGTTGTAAACTCGTAGGCACCAAGTGTTTTTTGTACATATTGCAAGGGCTAAGTGTATGGCTTAAGGTGATTCTGATTCAAGGATTTGGGAGCAACCAAAGAGGTAACATGCCAGGGTTTGACAATAGTGTTTTTATTTACGTATTTGCGATAAGGCAGATTGTATCAGAGTAGAAACCCTACTGTAGGAGACCAGGTTAGTCACATTTCCACAAAAGAGAGTGTGAATCAAGGGTTGTTTCCAACCTTAGAGCCAATTCTTGAGGACAATCTATCTGATACATCTTCCAAAAGATCTTATACCTACATGACTGAGGGCTTCAAAAGTGTGAGTTTCAAAGAGAGAACAAATATGGGATTAAGCAGATTATATCAAAGTAGAAACCCTACTATAGGAGACTAGGTTAGTCACATTTCCACAAAAGAGAGTGTGAATCAGGGGTCATTGCCAACCTTAGAGCCAATTCTTGAGGAAAATCTATCTGATACATCTTTAGAGAGATCTTATACCTACATGGTTGAGGGCTTCAAAAGTGTGAGTTTCAAAGAGGGAAAATATGGGAGCAGGACCATCCCAACCCGCACCAACCATAAAACTATTGCACTTGAAATACTAGTTTGAAAATGGACTCAATGCAAATATTTACAAAGACGGTATGGATTGCTATTGTGTAAACTTAGAAGAAAAGCCTAGTGAGTTCAAGGACTACAGTGGTGACCGGTACTTTGATGACAAGGGTACCATCTAGTTGTGCAATATTCCTACATTGTGGAAAAATGGGGATTGACAAGCACCCAAGACAAAGTTGACATAGAGCCTGAAGACAAGCCACCAAAGCTGGACATTTCTAATGCAAAGCTAAGGTGAGTGAATGAGACAAATCAAGTCAACATGCACAATAATCATGTGGGATTATACAAGTAAAACAATGGAGAGATTATGATTTCTTATAAGTGAGATGAGCCCTACATTGGAGAGTTTTCAGAGAAAAAATGCTTGTATGTTTTTACATACATAGAAGACAAATATACCCATGTATTCATGAAATATGGATGAAGATACTCTAATGTAGACCGTAAAGAGCTGGAGAGATATACATACTCATGAGGACCACTCCATCAATATTATGTCACTCCTAGCATGTTTAGACCTATTATCTCAGAGACAAGGCCAAAAACGGAAAGAGTGAGCCTTGTTAGAACCCGTGTGGAAGGCTCGTTAAAAAATCCTATTAGAACCCGGGTGGAAGACTCATTTAGTTGACTACAATATTTTGTACCAAGATCAATGGGATCCTTGAGTTTGAGAGTTCCAATGACCACACACCAGGGTAGTGAAGTTCAATTCCAAACACAATTTATACTACAAGGGTTCCATATATCTAGACTCAAGCAAGGAATGCATGACCAGATGGGGGAGTTACAGAGATAACTCCAACTAGAGTTCCTAGCAAGGGCTATAAAGCTAGAGATGTCGTTTTAGGAGAACCTAGATTCATGAGAATGGTTACCAAAATACAACGGATGCAACCATCTCAAGTGGTGAAGTGTGTTGCCAAGAAGTGCAATGGGTCAAGGGATCTTTATGCACATGTTTCACTCTTTAAGCAAGCCTTGATAGATTAAAAAGGAGTGGATTTCCATACTCAATATGAGGGATTTGGGTGAACTTTGGAAGGAACAACATTGGCATGGTTCCAACCATTGAATAGTAGAGATTTCCCAAACATAAAGAAACTCTTGCAAGAGTTTGTGAAGGAATTCTCAAAGGGGGGAATCAAGCATAACACAATTTCCCAAATCTAGGCTTTTAAGCAGAAGAGAACAAAAAAGGTGAACTAATTTTCTAGATTAGAGAGTGATGGTTTATTGGTTGTCTTGATAGCTCAGTTCACTAGGTTCACTTCTTGAGGTTGACACCCCAAAGAGTCTCTCTCTCTCTCTCTTTCTCTCTCTCTATCTATCTATCCTCCCCCTCCCATCCTCTCTCTTTTCCTCCCTCCATTTCTTACTCAATTACCTCTCTCTCTCTCTCTCTCTCTCTCTCTCTCTCTCTCTCTCCCCCCCCCCCCCCCTTGCTGTAGCCGTTCTCAATCTCTCTCCCCCTACTTTGCATCTCCTCTCTCTCTCTCTCTCTCTCTCTCTCTCTCTCTCTCTCTCTCCACCCAAATATTTACTTGCTATCCCTCTTTTTCTATACCACTCATGCATTATAAACATGTCCACACACTCTCTCTTTTCTCCTACCTTCACCTTTCCTAGCTTCATCCCTCTCCCCTAGCCTTCCTCATTGTCTCTCCCTCCATCCCTCTCTCTAGAAAGATCCCACTCCCATGCTCTCACTCTCTCTCTCTCTCTCTCTCTCTCTCTACAGAGACCGAGTTACAATTGAAAATATGATTTTGAAATTGCAATGGATACCCATGGAATGCGGGGGTTGGCATTGATGAACTAACAAGCAAAGCCGATGTTGTACTTCTTGTTGAAACTTGGAGCATGATAAAAAAAGGATTAACGGCTTGGAGGATTATAATGTATAACATTGATGTGGTCAAAGAATCTCAAGCAACAAAGAGGGCATAGAGGGGTAGCATGTATGGTTAAGAAAGGATTGGAAGATTTTGTCTCAATTGTGAAAGATGACAAGTACAAATGTTATGTATGGATGAAAATTATGACACCAAAAAGAGCACTTATTTTTTGTAGCCGGTTGGTACACTCCTCATCATGATTCCCCCTTTGATGCTTGCATGGGTAAAGATTATCCATTTTTTGATTTAGAAGAGGACATTGCTTATTTCAAAGGCAAGGGTGATATTATTGTATTTGGGGATATGAATGCTCACACAAAAACATTGCAACATGATAACAATTTGATATGCCATACATTTCAAGGGAGTTGGAGGAAGTTCACTTGTATGATCGTACTTCAATGGATGAGAAAGACCCGGATCACTATGGAAAGTTACTTTTAGACATGTGTAATAGCATGGGTATGCTCATTGCCAATGTTGTATTTTTTTGGAGTGGAACAAATGGATTTACATGTAGAAAATATAATGGGGATAGTGTAATTGACTATATGCTACTCTCCAAAGCCATCATGTACCGCATAAAGAGTTTTATGTTTGGCCAATGGACCCGGAATCAGACCACCAAACCTTATGTATTGACCTTGCTTGTGGAGAAGCAACTAAGCATGAAAATCTCAGGCAAAGGGAAGAGAAGTTATCACTATGTATGGATTTCAAACAGGCACCGTGTACATTGAGATGGTTGAGGAAAAGTTATGGATGACAAAGCTTCAATATGATGCACCATTGGCTAAATGGTATTTGAGCTTTCAAGAAAGTTATTTGTTCTTGTGCCAAAGAATGATTTTCCATAAAGCATCTCCATGTTATCAACAAAGATAGATCACGCAAAAGGTGGTTTGATAAAGAATGTCAAGATGCTTGAAAGTCCTTGATAAAGCTTGATGCAATTATGAACAAAGACAACTACCAACGTCATTTGCATACATACAAGGCATTGATAAAAATAAGAGAAGAAGATAGTAAGTAAAGCAAAAACTTTCTCAAGTCCAAGAAAAGGCACATGCATGTGGAAGATTTTGGAGAACTTGAGGGGCAAGCGGGTTGAGAGTTTATGTAACTTGAGTTTTGTGGATATGTACACACATTGTAGGCATTTATATGAGAAACCAAATGCTATTTTATGGTTCACTCCCATGTATGCCCTACTATTGAGGATGTATGTGGTGGGCTTGAAAAGTTGGCCACTCGCAAAGAGGAAGATCTTCAAGGTATCAAGCCAGAGATGATCAGAGATTTTACCCATGAGTGGATGTGTGATATGTTCAACCTTGAACTTCAACATGGTATACCTTATGATTGGAGTACTAATTGGGTTAAACCTTTGCATAAAGGAGGGGATGTAAAGAATGTAAACAACTACCAGACTAAAATGATTGGGTCTCTTATGGCAAAGTTGTTTGGGTGCATAATGGAGATGAAATTGAGTGATTGGACTGAAGAGAATGAAAAGCGTGCAAAAGGACAAGCGAGTTTTTGTCGATGCCATAGCACCATTGATCATCTTGTCACTCTTCGTGTTCTCATGGAGGAAAGTTGGTTGAAAGGAAAGTGATTGTATTGTTGTTTTGTGGACTTTAAGAAAGCCTTTGATATGATTCCACGTAACAATTTGTAGATAAGGATGGAAGAACTCCAAGTGCCAAGTGAGTTTATGCTTGCGGTTTCTCGAATCCATAAGAAGGTGATGTGTCAATTGCGCATGGGAAGAGGAATTTTAGAATTTTTTGTAAGCACTATTGGGGTTAAACAAGGATGTACATTGTCACCAACTCTCTTTGGTCTATGAATTGATCAACTGGAACAAATGGTACATGACTTTATGCAAGAAGAATGCATTGAAGAGGTCACTATTTGCAATGTGGTAATCATGCTTTTGTTGTATGTGGATGATGTAGTGCTTCTAGCACACACTTTAGAAGATGCACAAAAGCTTATGGTTGTCCTTGAGAACTTTTGCTTGCATAGTGGGCTAATTGTGAATGAATCCAAAACAAAGGTTATGCTTGGGAAAACCAACCATAACGAGAAGCCATACATTGTGTACAACAATGAGAGACTTGACGTTGTTGAGAGTCTTAAGTACCTTGGCCTTGAGGTTCCGTCCAATCACAAGTCGCATGAATGTGCTATGTGTTGTTTGGGAGCTGGAAAGAGAGCATATTATGCATTTGAGAACATGTGTAATGTAGGAAACATCAAGTGTTGGGTTCTCAAGAAGTACCTTTTTGATGGATTGGTGACGCCGGTTCTTCTTTATGGAGCTGAAGTGTGGGGTGGGAGCATCTCAAAGTCTACTTTGAAAGAGTTTGAGAATGTCCAAAAGAGATTTCTTAAACACCATATATGCTCCTACTTCTTGAGTTGGGATCTCTTCCAATTGAGGTATGAGCATGGAAAGGGTTGTGGAGTATATGATAAAGATGCGTCAAAACCCCTCACATCGACTTCCTACAATTTCATGGGAAGCAAGCAAAAAAGTTCAAAAGATGCATAAAAGCAAGATATTGAGCATGGGATGGATGCAAGACATAAAGAAGTGGTTTGGGAGATGGGATGCATTACACTTGCTACATGATGCTTCAATTGACTCCAAAGTGAATGAAGATTTTCTACAACACCAATGTATTACGGAGTGGGAGAAATACGGTGGGTCACGCTTCATACATTACACCACCCATATTGCCCCCAACTAAACAACCATGTTCTTCGGCTGAAAGAGGAAACCGTACTCACACTTACATTCTTGAGCCTATCTCCTTATCATCGATACACACTATCGCAATGGCTTAGCTCCCATTCCTTCGATGCAAAATAGGGTGTTGGGACAATGGAGAAGAGTCAAATCGATTGTGCACACTATGCTCATTGCAAGTTCAAGAGTCTGAGTACCACACACTACTAGAGTGCTCAACTTTTGGTCACATCTGAACTTCTTCTCTCACATTTTCAGCCCCATGACTTAGACCTACACACTTTCCTCTCCTAGCCACAATGTGGGCTCTCTATTGCGACTCTCATCACCACAATTTTGGAGCATCAAGAGTCACTCATTAGCCATACACATACTACATCACATGTACCTTTGGTCCCATAGGTCATATTTGACCTCCAAGGACGATAATAAAATCTCTCTCTCTCTCTCTCTCTCTCTCTCTCTCTATGGCCATGGACATAGAGGGAGAGAGAGACCAGGGGAAAGAATATAATACAAGAAATTAGTCTAGACAAGAGATTTTTCTTTTGCACTGGATTTTGCAAAAGACTTTAACACCATATAGTGAGATTTTATATCCAAACTCTTAGCTAAGATGGGCTTTGGCCCTAGGATGAGCTCATGCATTTTTATGCTGGTTCAAAGAGATGCTTTTAGAATTCTTATCAGTGGAAATATTTTCAAGCATATTCACATTGGTAGATCAACCAGGTAGAAATGCCCATTGAGACCCCTCATTTTTTCCATAACTACCCATCCATTCTTCACATATTGGCACAAATTGGCTGATGACAAACATCATCTTCAAGGGTTGTAGGTGAGCTCTAAGAAAATGCTAAGCCATGGTTTTTCTATTGACATCACTTTGTCTTTAAGGCGTTCCATGCGAAGAGTATAATATAGACACCCTTATGGAGCATAATGCCATTGTAGTTGTCCCCTCTAGAATGGAAAAAAAAATTATGTCTTCAATCAACACCATAGAAAATCTTGTTTGCACTCCCTTGCTTCCTTAGAGGAGCCTCCTAAAGCATCCGACTTTCTTTCTAGAGCATGAACCAAATTTATCCATGTCCCCACTAGAATCTCAAATTTAATTAATGGTACACCATTAAGAATGTGAAGGAAACATGCCTCGCATATGTCATTTTAGAGTGCAATTCACACACATAGATATGTATGTAGGCATGCATGCATGCATACACACACACACACACACACACACACACACACACACACACACACACACACACACACACATATATATATATATATATATATATATATATATATATATATATATATATATATATATATATACACACACACACACACACATATATATATATATATATATATATATATATATATATATATATATATATATATATATATACATATATATACATATATATATATATATATATATATATATATATATATATATATATATATATAGTAAAAGGGGGGGAGCGAGGGGGAGGTATATGGAGTAGGAGGGTGCCCGAGAGAGAGAGAGAGAGAGAGAGAGAGAGAGAGAGAGAGAGAGAGAGGGGGGGGGGGGGGGGGGCTGAAGAGAGGAATATAGGGTGGGAGTGGGTAGGGTGCCATAAAGATTGGGAGAGTCGGAGATACATAGATAGATAGATTTTATTAGCATCATTCAAAGTCAAATATGACCTATGGGACCAAAGATACATGTGATGTACTACATGTGGGACTGATCCAAGATTGTGGTGATAAGAATCACAATGGAGAGCCCACATTGTGGCTAGGAGAGGAAAGTTCTAATTCACGGATGAAAATGTGAGGGAAACAAGTGACTCTTCTCCATTGCCCCAACACATTGTCTCACATCGAAGAGAGTAGGAGCTAAGCCAAATGATTGTGATAGTGCATATCACTGAGAAAGGGATAGGATCAAGCACATAAGAACTGTAAAAATAATTTTAAAAAATTGAACCGAAGGTAAAATGAGATTGAAAATTTACGCTGAGACGTTACTTCAAAATAGTGGTGGAGTCATGATGCATATGGGGGTGGGGGCTTCGGCCATAGTCACAGATAAAGACTACACAGACCCCGAGGGATTCACCATGGAAAACTTACCGCACCACGTAAGTGCAGGGGAGGGGGGTGTTTTAGCAAGTTACATAAGCGTATAAGTTAGGGGCTGGCCCCCAATAATTTATCTCCCAAGCTTAAAAATAAGGGAGGGAGGTATCATATTTATTGTGGGGGGGAGGGGGAATAAGTGAGAAAAGGGGAAAATGAAAGGAGGTTTTTGTGTTTCAAAATCATGGCTTCTCAAAAGAGTCTTCCCTTGAACTTGTAAGTTAATAGCTACAAAGATACATGCAAGAACTAACACTACTTTGTATCAATCGCTTGTTTTGTGATTATGGTTCATTTGTTGAGGGATTAATGCTATTAAGAGTTTGTATAGATTCAAATTACACAAAGAACCTAATACAACTTTATAGCCATGTTTTTTGAGTAATTTAGATGGGTCAAAATTGGATGAGTAGCTAGAGTGCATGCTGATCGGGCACACAATTTGGAAGTCAAACTAAGACACATTGAGATTACATCTAGTTATCAACAGAAGTGGTTCCTTAGTATGTTGCCAGTCACTATGCTACACACCCTTTGCCTAGTTTTACTCAATTAGATCATGTGAGACCTAGATTTTATATGTACGATAGGGGTATGATAGTTTTCTTCATTGATTGTCGTATAATTGTAGAAAGGGGGTCATATTTCCTAATATGATTCATATATAGGGGTTTAATCAAAGTTGTCCGCTCGCAGGTGGCATCCCGTTTTGTATATAGAGTGAATCCCCTGGGACACAGACGTGCATGGAGAATGGCTATTCAACACAAAATCGAGTTAAAGCATGAGACCACACCTAGATGGTTTTGTTGAGAGTGAGAGAGAGAGAGAGAGAGAGAGAGAGAGAGAGAGAGAGAGATGAAAAGAAAGTGTAGCGCTAGTGAAATGGTCTTAAAAGGAAAGAGAATGCTCACTTTCCTTTCAACCTTAAGGAAAAAGATCCTTCACTTTCCTTTCACAAAAAGCGAGAAAATTTTGAGACCATTTCAGTAGCACTACACTTTCTTTTCGTCTCTCTCTCTCTCTCTCTCTCTCTCTCTCTCTCTCTCTCTCTCTCTCTCTCTCTCTCGGAGTTCACTTTGAAATCCTGTGAATATCATGTAGTGCAACATAAGGGGTTATTAAGTTGCATTTGTTTTCACATTTCTACATACAAACGGGTACTGCAAAATGGAATTGAGAAAAAATAAATTAGATTGAATAAGAAAAGGGTGTATTTTATTTGTCAAAAATTTATGGATAAGGAGTTTTAGAAATTGTTCTTGAATGCAGGTGATATACATAATCTATACATAGTGACCCCCCGATCCGTGTGTGTGTGTCACACACACACACACACACACACACAGAGAGAGAGAGAGAGAGAGAGAGAGAGAGAGAGAGAGAGAGAGAGAGAGAGAGAGAGAGAGAGAGAGAGAGAGAGAGAGAGAGTTATCGGATTGATTGAACGGGCGCCCACCTATTCAGACATGTAGCCATACACCACATTTGTACTTTGTTATTTTTCCAAGCTAGTGTAGCTACACTATGTGTAAATCTTGATTCCAAAGTAGTTGGTTAATTCTTGAGTTGTAATTCTTTCATGATATCTGTAAAGGCTCATGTGAGTTGGCCACTATCCATTTAGAACTCCTCAGGTATAAATGTCAATAACTTTATTGTGAAAGGAGGCTTATCTTTTGGAAGAAGAGAGAGCTTTGATGTACACATGCTCAAGCGACTACAAAGCTCCAATTTATAATCAGCATAACTAATGATTGGGTTAGCCATTTTTAGTTTTGAAACGTGCATTATGTTTCTCTTTCCTTGCTCTTTTATTCAAGTAATCATTGTCAATTTTGTTGAGGTTCATGACTACGTGTTATTGATCCTAATCTTCAGATTTGAGATCTCCTAGACAATAGGGGAGTGCTCCTCGATCGTAGCGTGACATTTTTGGATAATTATGTTGCAGATTTTAGGACCTTTTTCATGATGGATCGTGATTCTGGTACCTTGTCGTAGGATAGTGTCCCTAAGTGTCTTAGACCTCCTCCTAGAGTTTCATTCTCTTTGGACTTTGTTTGAGTGCCAAAATGGCGTGATGACGTAGAGCGGTGAGAAAGGAAATATGCAGATTTTGTGATCATTGAGTGGGTGGTTTTCTTGTTGAGTTTGACAACCTCAAAGAGTATTTATGCCCCATCTGAGTCACTTGCTTGAGTATTGACATTATGTTAGTACCATGTAGCTATGGTAACGTTTGTCATGGGACTCGCTAACATTGGTGTCGTTGCTGGGGAATGATCCTATCAATTAAAAAGAGAAATTAGCAAATCAATTTATAAGTTAGCAAGATAGTTACCAAGGTTATAATACATCAAAATACACCTAGGATAAATATCTCACAAGAAAATAAGTAATTTATAAATTACTAAAGCCAAAATTGGGTATTTTTGAAAAAAAATTAAATAAGAAAATTAGTAAAATAGCTTTGATAATTATAGGATAATTATGGAAGCACAATAATACTACTAAGAAGTTAAGAAAAAAAATATCTCACCCAGATATTTATCGAAGATATTTACTTAGTCCAAAAATCCCTATTTTTGGGTAAAAGAAATAAGAGAGATTATTTTATTAATTCTCTAATTGATTAAGTATTCTTTTATAAGGCTACCACTATGGCTCCGAATAGGACCCGGGAAAATCTTCAATCCGATGAGGACGATACAACTCACAAGGGGGCTAGGGCATCCCATGACCATGAGGCTAAGCAATTCTTTCAATACTGCTTTCAAGGGTTGTTTTAACGAATTAATGTTATGAAAGATAAAAGGAATCATTATTTTAATTGTGATAAGGATGTGGTAGTAATTAAATAACAAAGTATCAAGTTGAGTGCAGGATGGTAAGTGGGGATTGACTAAGGTTATCAATCATGGATGGGTGGACCTGATTAGTCAGGTAATTATCCATTCTTGCACACTAAAAACGTTTAGAAAACTTCTTCACTTGGAAGAAGAGTCCACCAGCAGCTGTGCCCTCACATATGTTAGGGGGAGAAAAGCGTTGGTTGAGGATACCTTATCCCAAATTGTGGAAGTTATAGGGCCAAAATAGTTTTGTACTTTTAAAAGGTTGTCCCGTTTTTGTGCGAGACAAGACTAGGTCTTTGTCTAGGGCTATAGACCCAAGCTATTGTCAATGGTAAAGGTCTATTCCCTGGATTTTTTCTTGTTTGAAGACTCTAATTTTATTAGACCTAGAGACCTGTCAAGGGTCCTATCCCAATCTTGGTATTGGCGGGTTGGGGACCTCACAAGTGGTATCAGAGCATGAGTTGGTAAGATCCTGAACCTAGGGGGAAAGGTTAACAATATGAGGGTTTAATATGTAGTATATTCTGATTTGAGAATTTCCCTATCAATACAGGAAAATGTCCGCCAGGCCTACCAAGATTTTATGATCTTCAATGTCATGTTCGAGGCTGCTTGCAAATCCAAAAAATGTCTATTTTGCAAGAGCATCATGAAATTACTAGAAGACGAGATGTTTTCTCCTCCTCCTACGTGGGGAATCATCTGATCAAAGTTTGGTGGGATTTTCCTTATTGATGCAGGACAGTTAGAGGGCCTAGCACTAAACTTAAAGAGACTCAGATGGGCCGAAACACTTCAAACCATTGAAGTCTACTTTTTCAACGGGACTGAAGATCAGGATCAAACCCTTACTATAGATGGGATAGAGGTGTCTCAAAACCAGTGGGTATTTGATCAGGTAGCTAAAGTTATATACCCCGTTAGGATCAAACCCATGAGGGTAGGCCCTAAGTTTAGAGGACCAAAAGATGTTATATTTTTTGATCCCCTGTCTGACCCACCAGTAGTTCATAAGATTTTTGTATAGGAGTGTTACCATCTTGTACATAGTATGAGTTAGTGATTGTATTAACTCTTGTATATACCATGGTTTAATGACAATGTCATGTTTTGTGTAATTCAATGTAATGATTATGGTGATTGTTGGATATTTGTTTTCGTTTAAGCTTGAAAGTATATACATAGATTGGAAATTTTCATGACAAAACAAATTATTCCTTAGCATTAAAAGAATTTCATTAATTAAAATATCAGGGCAATGCAAAAAGCCTTTACACTCCCACCCAAGAGAAGAAACTATTATTAAAATAGGTCCAACTCTCGACCTTCAAGGGAGAGGGACCTAACTTAGAACGAGATGTTAAAGCTTGGCTTGACGCCATGGATGACTATTTCCTAGCAGTAGGAACTGCTTCAAAAAATCAAGCAATACTGGGAATGTTTCGACTAACTAGAGATGCTAAGCTCTAGTGGAAACAGTATTGTAGGGATAATCCTTCTATTAGTCGGTCCTGGGAGAAAATAAAATAGGCAGTAAAAGAGAGATATCTGCCTCCGGCTACAACAGTTAGGGCCTACTTTAGAGGAATACTACCCCAAATATGTGTCCTTATGGTGATATGCACCATCAATGACAACAGAACAACAGATTGTTCACTTCTGCCAGGGCCTTAACAAACCTTTAAGTACACACTTAGAAGCTATGAGGCCCACAAAAATTCAAGATTCCCTTCTCGGAGCTAAACCTCTTGCGGCTGAAGGAAACCCCTCTGCAAGGAACTATCATAACTACAACAACTTCAAAGGAAGGGCGAGGGGAAATTTCAACCAAGGAAATCAACGAAGGGTAGTAAGAGCTGCAACAAATATAGAACAGACTTTTCCAAATGTGAGATGCTATGGATGCAATCGAATGGGGAACTATAGGAGCAGATGTCTTGAGGAACAAAACCCCAGAGTGGCTGCTGGGACCATTCCTCAGTCTCAGACAAGCCAAGGAAATAATCAAAGAGGAGGAAGAAATAGAGGATGAGGCAGAGGAACAGGTAGAGGAGCTAGAGCCTATGCTGCAGTGGGAGAACCAACCTTGATGAATGAAGAAGATAAAAGATCTACTCTTTTTTTCGCCATCGATAACCCTGGAGCTTGGCAACAGTATGTAGTCATCTAAACTATTGCAAATAAACAAAGTGAACAATTTAAATTACTTATAGATTGTGGTAGTACACACTCTTTTCTCTCCCCTAAATGCTTAAGGAAGTTCAGATTAAACCAATACCAGACCAAGAAATTAGTAGTGGAACTAGAAAATGGAAAAGAGATTCTATCTCAATTCACAGCTTGGGAAGTAGAATTTGAACTAGGAGGAACCCTTACTTCATCTTACTTTCGGACCCTACCAATAGGAATCTATGATGGTATTCTAGCAATAGATTGGTTAATCAAAAATCAAGCCCACATTCATTGTGCTCAAGGAAACCTATCCTTCAAAAATCACTTAGGTGAAGAAACATTAGTACAAGGATCCAATGGGAAACCCAAGGCTCATTTAGTTAAGGCTAGTCTAATTCTGAAAGGGTTACGGAAGGGGCAATAGATCTTTGTAGTAAAACTCAACAAGGCTGATGATTCAAAGGACAACCCAACTCCAGAATGGCTTAGGAATTTTCAGATATATTTCCAGAAGATCTCTCAAATTTACCTCCCCCAAGGGACATAGATAATGAAATAGAAACCTTTCCAGGTAGTGAACCAGTTTCAAAGAGACCCTACAAAATGTCACTCCCCGAAGCTATTGAATTAAATCAATAGATTCGCCAACTTATTGAACAAGGATTCATACGACCAAGCATTTCACCTTAGGGAGCGCCTGTTCTATCCAAAAGAAGAAGGATGGATCTCTACGTCTCTGTATCGATTATAGGGGACTCAACCAGGTATCTGTAAAGAATAAGTATCCTATTCCTTGCATCAACGAATTACTTGATAGATTACATGGGGCCAAGGTATTCACAAAAATTGATCTACGGTCAGGCTACCGTCGAATCGGGATTAAAGAAGCAGATATTTATAAGACCACATTCAACACCCGATATGGGCATTATGAGTTCATAGTGATGCCTTTTGGTCTTACAAATGCTCCGGCTACTTTTAATCGACTCATGCAAGATATATTTAGAGAATATCTGGATGATTTTGTAGTGGTATTTTTTGATGATATATTGATATGCTCCAAAGATGAAAAAGAGCATGAAGGCCATGTACGTAAAGTACTTCATCTTCTACGCCAAGATCAGTTGTATGCTAAGATGAGAAAATGTGTGTTCTTTACTCCTGAAGTTAGCTATCTCGGATTTATTATAAACTCAGAAAGAATCTCTGTAGACCCTACAAAGATTAAGGACATAATAGATTGGCCACAGCCCAAGTCTGTCAGTGAGATTGGAGGATTCTTGGGCATTACAGGATGGTATAGAATCTTTGTCAAAGATTATGCAGTCATCACCGTGCCTTTGACTCAACTACTTAAGAAGACAACCAAACTTACATGGCAAAAAGAGCAGGAGGACTGTTTCCTCAAATTAAAACAAAATCTCACATCAGCCCATGTACTCAAACTCCCCGACTTCACTCAAGAGTTTGAAGTAGTAACTGATGCAAGCGGCCTTGCTATAGGAGGAGTCTTAAACCAAGAAGGTCAAATAATCACCTTCATATCTTGGAAATTGAGAATCCACGAGCTGAATTATCCAACTCATGATCTGGAAGTCCTAGCCATCATCCATGCTCTCAAGCTCTGGAGGCACTATCTTCTAGGGGGTAAGTTTCAGTTAATCACTGATAATCAAAGCTTGAAGTGGATTTCTCTCAAGCAACACTCAACATGAGGCAACAAAGATGCATTGAACTCTTACAAGAGTATGATTTTGAAATAAAGTATAAACCAGGCAAGGAGAATGTGGTTGTTGATGCCCTTAGTCGCAAGGTTTTTCTTGGGGCCATTTCCACAGTCAATAACCCAATTCTAGACAAGGTTAAGGAAGCCTCCCTAGAAGATGAGGTTTATTTACAATTCCTACAGGTTATCAATCAAAAGGACCTAAAGGAGAAAGAGAAGGACAAAATCAAGGACTCTTCACTTGAAGATGGGATCTCTATTACAAGCACCGACTTTACATTCCTAGGAGTTCAACCTTGAAGGAGTTAATCCTTTACGAAGGACACAACACTCTAGCAGCCGGCCATCCTGGCTATGCAAATACCCTTAATGCCATGAGGAAAATATATTTTTGGCCAAATATGAAAGGAGATATACTTCACTACATCAAAAAATGCCTTTCCTATCAAAGGATTAAGACTGAACGAGTAATGATGCCAGGGAAACTTCAACCCCTTGACATTCCTCAAATGAAGTGGGAACTCATTAGCATGGACTTTGTAACAGGTCTTCCTACTATTCAAGGAGGTTACAATTCCATTATGGTAGTAATGGACATGCTGACCAAGGTGTCTCATTTAATGCCTATGAAAACAACTTACACTGCATCAGAGATAAGCCATCTTTTTGTCAAAGAGATCTTTAGATTACACAGACTTCCAAAAAGAATAGTCAGTGATAGGGATGCAAAGTTTACTTCAAAGTTTTGGAAAGCTTTATTTGAAGCCTTAGGTACCTAGCTATGTTTCAGTTCAGCCTCTCACCCTCAGACTGACGATCAGACAGAAAGAGTGAATCAGGTTATTGAAGACATCCTTAGAGCTTACTGTAGTAGAGAACCCCGGAAATGGATACAATTTCCTCCCTTGGTGGAATTCACCTATAATTCTTCATTCCATAAAAGCATTGGGATGTCACGTTTTAATGCACTTTATGGGCATGAATGTATATCACCCCTAAATTTTTCTGACCCCACTACAAGAGTAGAAGCTTCAAAACAAATGCTGGAAGAGATGGACGCCCAAACTAGGGCCATACAACAAGACATTCAAGCTGCTAAGGGCCGCCAAAAACATTATGATGATAAAAAAACGATCTAACCGGTTTTTCAAACAAGTGGATAAAGTATTCCTTCGAGTCCGGCCAAAGAGAAGCAATCTATCTTTGGGAAAATTCAAAAAACTTAGCCCCAAATATTGTGGACCTTATGAAGTGATAAAGATAATCAGTGATCAAGATTACTAATTAAAGCTACCATAACACCTCAAGGTTCATAATGTATTCCATATCAGTCTCCTAAAACCTTATATCCCAAACCCCAATCACACTCTAGACGACGAACAGATTGTGATGCAAAAACAAGGAATTCTTGAACTCCAACCAGATTGTATTCTTGATACTAGGGAAAGAAGCTTGCAAAACAGAGTAATCAGAGAGCATCTAGTAAAATGGAAGGACTATCCCACTGAAGACGCCACATGGGAGGACAAAGTATCACTTCTCAAAGATTTTTCCAATTTCGGTTGAGATGAGCATATCTCAATACCTTAAGTTGGGGTGATTGTATGGTTTCCAATTTTTAAAACCTTAAAGATTGTATAAAGCTTAATCAAACTAACATGATTATTAAAAAAGAAATATAGAATTATTCAACCATGGTAAATATTGATATTTTTGGAACCGTAATCATGACTTTACTATGGTTAGAAATTTTTAGAACTGAATTCCGATAAAAACTGATACAGTTATGGCCACTAGAAGTTTATACTGTTAACTAAATTAACTAGGTAAATTGCAAAGTCTTGGTAATCATTCCTGCAAAAGACTTTTATCATAGAACTCTCTAGATATGTATAAAATTTTCACATATATTTTAAAAATTAAGCATGTAATAGGTCAGAAAGATAGCAGGATCGATTTGGTGTATTTGGGGGCTGTGTGGAGCAGTAATGAGCCTGCCCAGGCCAGATTTGGAAACAAGTGGCGCTAGGGGGAGACTGGGGGACTGCCTTGAAGTGCAAGAAACTACCAAACACAGCCTATGAGCCCTAAAAATCTATAAAAAAGGCCCCTCCCCTTCACAATTGAAGACAAACTCGGAGTCTTGACAGAGTTCTCTTGCGTATAAGAGAACACTGTCAAAAATTACTTAGAGAGCAAAAACTCTTTGTAATTAATCGAGGTAGCTTAATTTTGGTTAATTAAGAAATTAGTTTAAGTTTTGACTATTTTTTTATAATTAAACTATTAATTAAAGATATTAAGTATTCCCTATTATTAACTACTCTCTAAATTATCATTAGCTACTGATCACTAATTTCTTAAGCTTGATCAATAATTTAATTAATTAATTGCTGCATATTAAGCTAAAAATATTTAATTTTAGGTTGATTTATAAAGAAAAATAGTTCTTAAGTCTAAATAATTATAGTATAATTTTTAGAGCTGGTCATGCTGTCTAGAAGCCAGAGAAACTAGATCTTAATTTTTTGAGTAATCTACCTAATTAATTAGGTAGAAATTAATTATTTTTATCATAAAATAAAAGAAAAATTAGTTAACACACTTAGATAATTACCAAAGCTAGAAAACATTGTTAAGAAGCCAAGATAGTTAGGCCAAGCACCAAAAATTAGTTTAGCTAATTAATTAGGCTAAAGTTGTTTATTTTTAAGCATAAATTAAAGGAGAAAATTAGCTAAATTACTTAGATAATTATACAGTAATTATCAAAGCTAAAAAACATAGTTAAAAAGTTGAGATAATCAGGCTGTGCACAAAAAAAAAATTTATCTAATTAATTAGGCTAAAATTATCTTCTTTTAAGCATAAATTAAAGGGAAAAATTAGCTAAATTACTTAAATAATTATATAGTAATTATCAAAGCTAAAAAACACTGTTAGAAGGCAGGATAATTAGGCCATGCAAAGAAAATTAGTTTAGATAATTAATAGATTAAAATTGTTTATTTTGTAGCATAAATTAAAGGAAAAATTAGCTAAATTACTTTGATAACTATACAGTAAGTATCAGAGCTAGAAAACACTTTTAGGAAGTTGGGATATTTAAGCCATGCACATAAAATTAGTTTAGCTAATTAATTAGGCTAGTATTTTTTATTTTTAAGCATAAATTAAAGGGAAAATTAGCTAAATCACTTAGATAATTATACAATAATTATCAAAGCTAGAAAACGCTTTTAGAAAGCCGCGATAATTAGACCATGCGCAAAAAATGAGTTAGCTAATTAATTAGGCTAATATTGAGTGTTTTTAAGCATAACTTGAAGGGAAAAATTAGCTAAATCACTTCAATAGTTTAGCTAATTAACTAGGCTAATATTATCTGATTTTGACTATAAATTAAGAAGATAAATTAGCTAATAAATTTTTATAACTATAAAGTAATTACCACAAATAGAAAATAGCATTAGAGTCGAGATAATTATCTTAAGCACAAATAATCATTTTAGCTAATTACTTTAGCTAATATTGTTTGATTTTGACTATAAATTGAAAAGAGAAATTACCAATTTATTTATATAATTACATAATAATTACCAAAGATGAAAAACAACATTATAAATCTAGGATAATTATCTTAAGCACAGATAATTAGTCTAGCTAATTATTTTAGCTAATATTGTATGATTTTGGCTATACTTTGAAAAGAAAAACTAGCAAATTAATTTAGATAATTACATAGTAATTACCAAAGATGAAAAATAGCATTAGAAATGTGGGATAGTTATATTAAGCACAAATAATTAGTTTAGTTAATTATGTTTGCTAATATTGTCTGATTTTGACTATGAATTAAAAGTAAAATTAGCAAATCAACTTATAAGTTAGCAAGATGATTACGAGGGTTATAATACATCAAAATCCACCTAGGATAAATATCTCACAAGCAAATAAGTAAATTATAAATTACTAAAGCCAAATTAGGGTATTTTTAAAGAGAAATTAAATAAGGAAATTAGGAAAATAGCTCCGTTAATTATAGGATAATTATGGGAGCACAATAATACTACTAGGTAGTTAAGGAAAAAATACATCACCTAGATATTTATCAAAGATATTTACTTAGTCCAAAAATCCCTATTTTTTGGTAAAAGAAATAAAAGAGATTATTTCATTAATTCTCTAATCGATTAAGTATCCTTTTATAAGGCTACCACTATGGCTCCAAAGAGGACCCAAGGAAATCCTCAGTCTGATGAGAATGATACAACTCACAAGAGGGCTAGGGCATCCATGACCATGCAGTTGGGCTTAGTAGTAGGCCTACGGAGGAAAGTCTTCATGCGCTAGCGCAGTAGCAGATGGCTGATCAGTCCTAGGTGGGTTTCCCATTATTCATTTAAGTCTTTAAATAGTTTAAGTTCTTTTATAAGTTAGCATTGCATTGTAAGGTGTGAGTAAGAATCAGAAAAGGAATAATTGGCCAAAAATGCAAGGGAACTTTCAAGAAACCAATGAGAGCTGTTTGTAATTAGGAAAGAATTATTTGGGCTAAGACTGGTTGACATAGGAAAGAATGATCGATCATCCTTAAGACAGCTTGTCTCAAGACACCTCTGATTCCTTGAATATTTTTACTCCAGGTGATGAGTAATGATGGCGAGTTAGCCATGGATGAGTCGGTTACCTCCTTGTATGTGGAGTCTTTACCCTGTGAATGTGTATGTTTTTGGATACTACTTAGGATATCATTTTTATCCTAGGGGAACTGCCCGGTTGTATGGGAAACTATTTGGCATTTGGGCACCCGGACTTTGGGTGATGTCTTTTTCCACCTCGATTTTTTGTGAATAAGGAATGGGTGCCATTTTTTCACCCCTGTATAGGTGCTCTTGAGACAAGCTAGGAATGGTCAGAGATACTTTAGATTGACAGTACCTTGTCTTAAGTCTAAAGATGTTTGTTTGTAAAAGAATGTTTTCAATACTGCTTTCAAGGGTTGTTTTAATGAAGTACTATTACGAAAGATAAAAGGAATCATTATTTTAATTGTGATAAGAATGTGGTAGTAATTAAATAATAAAGTATCATGTGTGAGTGCAGAGTGGTAAGTGGGGATTGACTAATGTTGTCCACCATGGATGGGTGGACCTAATTAGTCAGGTAATTATCCATTCTCGCACACTAAAAATGTTTAGAAAACTTCTTCACTTGGAAGAGGAGTCCACTAGTGGTTGTGCCCTCACATATGTTAGGGGAAAAAAAGGGTTGGTTGAGGATACCTTAGCCCAAATTGTGGAAGTTAGGTTATAGGGCTGAAATAGTTTTGTACTTTTAAAAGGTTGTCCCGTTTTCGCTGCAAGACATGACTAGGTCTTTATCTAGGGCTATAGACCCAAGCCATTGTCAATGGTAAAGGTCTATTCCCTATTATTTTCTTGTTTAGAGACTCTGATTTTTATTAGACCTAGAGACCTATCAAGGATCCCATCTCGATCTTGGTATTGGCGGGTTGGAGACCTCACACAGAGCATCTCTATCTCTCTCTCTCTCTCTCTCTCTCTCTCATGTTCGTTCCTTGTGTTGGGCACCCTGCCTCAGAGTTGAGTTGTCAAAGCTGAGATCTCCCTTGCTTCAACAAAGACCTACAAATATGGAGACCAACATGCAACATTATTGCCACTAGGTCCAATGCTGAAAATGAAGGTGCACTATAATATGATGGTAAGCAAAGCCCACTTGTTTAGTTGGTCACATCATTGCATGTTTGGAGCTGGCATGTTTGGGATTACAACATCAACTATTGATAGCTACTCAATTAAGTCATGTCAAGTAAATAATGTTTTATGCATGTTTATAGTCCTTAGGAGAAAGAAGAAGGGAGCCATTACAGATAATAAATTACAACTCCCAAGATCTAGCTCTTTTTGTTATCAATAAATATGAGAGAGAAAGAAAAAGTAAACAGTGGGAGCACAAACAGATGAAAGGTGAGCGAGGACATCATCCCGTCAATGATGAGGAGAAAAAGAAAATCTCCTCCGGGATTGTGAGAACTTTAAAGAGTAGGATTAAAAGTTTTAGTACATAAGAAAAGTGAGAAATCTAAAATCTTGTTGCTCAAATTGGCTTGTTCGGGCAATCCATGATCAGTCTTTAGTGAAGAAGGCTACTGTGTAGAGTGAAATTGTCTCCAATGTCTGCAACACACTAGCTACCATCAAGCAGCCAGGTTCTAACGAGGAGTTGTTTTTGAAGAATGCAACATTGCAGATGATGTTGAATTCAAAGCCTAAACATGCCTATTGCAAAATTCTCCAAGGTCCTAAAAGTCAATCGTCGCACCTTGATCAAGGAAAAATCACAGTGGGTGAAGCCTAGTGTTGATGGTCGGTTGTTTTCATTGCTACATGTCATAAGAAAAATCATCATAGCCCTATCATAGATGAAATTAAGGAATTGCTCTATACATTTTGAAGAGAGGAGACTCGTGTTTCACCCAAAAAGAAAGATGTTTGCTGATAGTGGGGAGGAAAAGCTACTTAAAACACCCTGTGCACCTCCTAGATGAGCCTCAAGTGATATAATTATGCCATAACTTTATGCATTCTATTAACTTGTATATGCTGATCAATATCATACTCATTTGTAGATTGATACTAGTAACCACATTGTACATAGTACCCAAAATGCTTGTTAACATGCTATGTAAGATAGGTAGCATGCCATGAGTATGCTAGTTAGCATGCCTAGTAATCTACCTAGCATACAAAGTATGGTGGTTAACACAATATGTTATGCGAGCTAGCATACCTAGTATATTGCTAAGCATGTTGAGTATGCTGTTTAACACAATGTTTATGCTAGTTAGCATTCCAAGTATGCTGGCTATGTTGTTAAACATAATGAGTATGCTACTTAGCATGCCTAAAAATTTACCTAGTATACAGAGTATGCTAGTTAATACTTTATGCTAGTAACATACCTAGTATGCTCACTAGCATTTTGAGTATGATGTTTAACACAAGGTCTATGCTAACTGGTCTATGCTAACTGCATGCACAAAATGCGGACTCGTTGCATCAATAAAGCTCACATGCAAGCTTGGTATTATCATACTCTATTGCCATTACCTGATAAGGTTTTGGTGGATTTTGAGACAATGGACAGAGGAAGTTGTTGTTGGCTATGATGGCTTCACATACGAAGGTCATCATGATGTGTTAAGTAGCACTCTATGTGTTGGCAACACTTTTGATGTCAATCTAGATGCTTCAACTAATGCCGAGGATGTGGATTTTTACCTCATCAAGTGTGTTGTAGCAAATGAGAAGGTTGAGAAGGGATACATGTATGAATGGAGTAATTTAATTGATAGAGGTTCATATGTTGTGCAAGTGTGGATGGGTTTCCTAACCTCACTCTTATCTTATTACAGACATAGCGAGAACCACAAACATAATTGTCAATCCATGGGACAAAGCTGCCTTGACTACTGCATGGAGGCTACAAGAGGGTGTCAATCTCTTGGCAAACAATAGACAACTTGCATCTAACGCAAGCAATGACCTAAGTCATCAAAAGCTAGTCACTAATCGGCAAGCAAGCCATGATCATTACAACATCAAATGACATCTGAATGTTATGAAACTTCTAAGACAAGTATATAAGACCTAAGCACACATGTTTATGGTCTTGAATCTGACTTTTGATGAAGTGCAAAAAATGTGATTATTAACAGAAGTGGGATTTTGACATAGTCGTTTTCGACCCCGAATGCATATAAATGCTTAGCAATGATGTCCCAATACCCCGCCTATGCTTATTTTGTGTTGTCATAACTTAAATTCCTACTTATGATGAAATTAGGCCGCGGGTCGGTGACGTCAAAAGCTATAATTTATCCTGATATGTTTACATCAATGTGTAGAGCTCTTACCTGCGGTTGCAACACAATAGATGACACTGCAATGTGACAAAATTGAAAAGGAAGATAGAAGCATAAGAAGGAGAGAAGTGAGCACCATAAGCTCACGCTGTGTATTTCTTTTCCAAAACCTTGAAATTAACTTTACAAAATTGGCTTTTATACCTTAGTCAAGGTTTCTTTGGTCAAAGACTAATCATTTAGGAGCTCTAACTAAGGATAATTTGATACAATTTGGAAGCTTATAGCTTGGGCTCATAGATTACAATATTCACTCGTTCAATAGGAGTTACAATATTCTCGATTTATCAAAAGAATAAGTGTTTTTACAATAAATCTCCCAAAAAATGTTACAAGGGTTAGCTTGCTGCTAACATTCCCCCCCTCCTTGATTGTGTTGTCCCTTGACACGGTTTCATGGACTAAAATAGTCTTCGGGTTGACGGCTGGCGAGGCTGTCTTAGAGTGCTTAAAGTGGTTTTTGATATTTGATGTGCCGTTCTTTCTCAGGGACTTACAGAAACTGAAGAGTAACTTTATTTTTGAGTTCGATGGCGGAATATCTGATGAACCTTGCTGCTGTTAGATTACTGATCATTGGTCCAAAAATCTTTGTACGCCATGTGAAGAATCGTGTGTAAGAAGATTCTTCAAATTCCAACATATTTCTTGATGGCAAGAACATACATCTAGCATAGAAGCCGTAAAGGACTTCTTCTGAAGGTTGCCCACTCAAATCATAGCATAAATCTTTGTTACCTTCTAAAAAGGAAATCCATGGAGCTCCTACTTATTCAGGCTCATGAAAGACTTGGATGCATGTGAGCAGCATTCTGCAAATTTTGAATAGCATTGCACACAAGAGATCAAGGAGGCTGTTGAAGAAGTTCATGGTGCCCCATAGGGTTTTCACTATGTATTCTTCAGTTTCCGGTCCTTGCTCTGGAGTTGGCAGTTTTGGGTAGCTAAGCCAAGTCGGCCTTTTCTTCTTTAATGCTTCATGTGCTTGCCATGTCCTTACCCTTGGTACAAGACACAATGTTGGGTCTTTCTGGATTGATCCAAGTGCCCTTGTAAACAAAATGAGATGCCTTGATTTTTTTTTGAGCCAATTCTTCCTCCATTTGGGGTGGAGAGCATCCGACCCCTCTTCTTGCATATCCTTGTAAAGTCGTTCTTTCACTTGCAATAGCTCCACCTTTATCAAAGGTTAAGGCAGCGACTGTTGATGCCATTGAGAATTGATTTGATTGGGAGTGATCCAAGTTACATTGATAGAGTGAAGAACCATCAACTCCCAATCCATAGCTGATTTCCATTCAGCATCCACTTCGTGAACAATCTGCTCTTTAAGTGCATCTTCTTCAGCTTTAGAGAACTGGACCATTGGAACTTGTTCTTCGTTGGTGATTGGTATTTGGAATTCAAAACCTCATGTCTGCTCTTCAGTTGGTTGTGTTTCCATTTCTACAAAGGAGACTAATGTTATCTCTAGATTTGGTTGTTAAGATGTACCTACCTCCTCCTGAGCTTCCACATTCCCTTCTCTTAGCAACTAATTGGCTCTCTTTAAGTCCTCTATCTCCTTAAGCAACTGCTCTTCTCTTTGTACCCGCATTAGGATGAGGTACCTTCTTTGTGCTTGTTCCAGATTCAACTCAAGTTCCAGGTCTTTGTTTCTCTTTTCCAAAGTCTTGTAAACTTCATATGTCCCCTTGAGTGAAGCTAATGCTGGGTTTTCCCTGATTTGCTTTAGAAATGCTGCTTGGTCATTGATTCTTTGCGTTGAGTATTGCAAAGAGGCATTTGCTACATTTAACTATACTTTGCGCTTTTGTATTGTCTGAGTAGTGATCATAAGTTCATTTGTTACTTCAGCCAGCTGTTGGTCCTTGCTTTTACATGCATCTGATAACTTGGTGAGAAGCTCCCCTAATTCTTCCATCTCCTTTTGCTGCTTTTCCTTGACGCTTTGGTGTTTTTGTGCTTTGTTCTTGAGCTCTTTGATGTGGCCTTGAATATTTTTAATGATGTTCATCCTGTCTTCAAGCTCGCCTTGGAGAGCATCAATCACTTGTTCCAGTTCTCGAGATTTACCACTACGGCTAAGAGCTGTTGTTCGCATCTTCTCTGTCATCATCTGCATCTGCTTTGTATATTCATTAACTTGGAAAATAACTTCATCTGTTGTTTCCCACTCTTCAAATTTTACTTGAGGCTCTTTAGACAGTCCAACAGATTCTGCTTAAGGTTTTGTAGAAGGTTCAGCCTCATCTTTGTTTGCTTCCTTGGGCTGTGCTTGACTGGCTTCCTCCTCTTTTTTCTCATCTCCTTTTGTTTCTCTGCCTTCACCTGATTGGTCAGTGGGTGAAGGGATTGGTCTAGGAGAAGGTTGATCTTCTTGTTTAGTAGTGGGTGAGGGTGGTCTTGGAGACATCTCTCTCTATTTGTGTTGTGCTTCAGTTGGTTTCGTAGCTTCTGCTTGCTGTGTTTGTTTCACAGTTATCTCTTCTCTCGCTTTTATTTGTGCTTCTAAAGCCTCCTGTATGTTTAGGGCTTCGGTGTGCAACTTTAGTGCTTCAGACACTATGTCCTTGCTAATGACCACTTCGACTTTCTGTCCTTGCTTATCTGTGATCTAGGAAGATCCATCCTCTTTAATTGTGGAGAATAGTTCAAAAGCTCTTTGGAAGTCTACTCCACATGGTTCTTGATCATAAAATTCCTGAAGTCCTAACCTTCTGTTGGCTTCTTTTGTTGTTGGATTTGCTGCTACATCATAGACTTCTTCGGGTAGCATCTGCAACACTACCTGATTTCCATCTTCACTCTTGAATCTGCCGGTGAAGAATGTAGTGTTGTGCTCCTCAAGCTGTTCTTTTGACAGCTAGGTTACTTTAGCCATCTTCATTGAACTCGGATCCAACTAATAAGGTAATAACTCTTGCAGCTTTTCTTTTTGGTTCATTCTCTTATTTTCTTTCTCAACACCTTGCATTGCACCTATTAGGAGAATACAGTTTCAGAGTTAGAAAATTCCACAAATTCCGCTTTGAAATGCTATGTGTCTGAATTGCTGGGAAATGATATGTGTTTTGCTTCAAATCAATTTTGGAGCATGCATAGATGCATATAAACATGTAAAGATCAAAACCATTCAATCCAGGCAATTTTTTCATATTTTTGCACTTTTGACTTCATAGGCTTGAAGAACATGTGCTTTAGATACTCTGAGTGAAGTGTGAGCTCATTTGAGTGTACAGGGTGGAAATGGTGCTAGATTTAGTCTCAGACTGTGAAAGAGTAAATATGGAGGGATTTTGGGTTTTTGAGATCCAAATTTGATCAAACTTGATTGGTGGGCTTGTCACATCATGTACTTTGGTCCCATAAGGTCAAAAATGAAATTTGGACTCATTTTGGCAAAAATGTAAATAATCGCGATTATTAACATTTTTCATCAAATTGAACATTTTTTCTTGCAAATTGGTTCTAGACATGCTATAGACCCTCTATGTGAGATATGGGAGGTTTTGGATCAAAAAACGTGGCAAAAAACTCAAAATTTAGACTGAAGAGCTTTTAGTGAGTTTTTGGACGAAATCTGAGATTTACTTGATCTTTTTGGGCTCATATTTGACATGTGGCATGAGATAGATGTGTACAAGTGATAGGTAAAGCAAACTGATGATTTTCAAGCCAATTGTGTACAAAAGTAAATAATCATGATTATTAACAATAGTCGTATTTTTTGCTTGAAAAGATAATTTTATGACCTACACCTCTTCATTACATCTAAAACAAGTCCTAAAGTGAGTTTGGTCAAATTTGGTCATGTTGGCATCACTTCGTGCTCTTGTCGACTCTAAAAGCTCCGGTTTTTGTTACCACTTGATGTGTAGAGTTGTTTGGTCACTTTGAAGTCATGGACTTGTCCACTACATAGTCCTAATGCTGCCCATCCAGTTTGGGCTCACTCGGAGTTAGTTTGACCCCTTATGTCAAAATTGACGCTTTGTAGTCTTTGAGTTTTTTCCTGCTGCTAGAAAGCTTTCCTTGACTTTTTTCTTGAAACCATCTAGGTACATTGTGTATAGACCTTGTCTATAAGCTGCTCGGGGAGTCAGAATTCAATTCTGGAATGTGGCAAAAACCTAGAGTATTTACTTGGGGACCCCCTCGACCCCTACCAAATGGTTATCTAATGATATGGAAGTGTTCTATTATCTAGGGGTATGCTATAATTCAAGTCTTGTCCAATTCGGTTGAGCTGACAGGCCGCTATGGTCGTTTTTGTGTTGTAGGAATCCGTACACAGCTGGGATTCTAGGGTTTTTTCTTGGGCTTAGACGTGCTACCTGGCTGCATAGAAATGTTCTTTGATGAGTTTATAACTTACCCCTCATGTCTCGTGTGAAACAGCGTTGAAAATGGGCGACTGTGGACTTCGAAAATCGTGTGCGAAGAAGGTAGAGAGCTCTTTTCTCCAAGAGTGACTAGTGGAAATGAGATGATTTTGGGCCACCTAAGATATCTATACTCGGACTTCCCAAACTACATTTTCTTCAGATTCCCCTGTTAGTCCTACTAGGCCGTGAAATCTATGTTAGACTCAAAAATTTCCTCAATCAGACTTCGTTAGCTTATTCTATAAGAATTTGCAAAAACAGGCCTTGGCGGCCTAATTTAGGCCTCCCGCTTCCATCTGTAGTTTTGATTGAAAATTTTAGTGTCTATCCGTCTTGTTCTTCTGACCATCAATGTATCTTCAATTTCTCCATATGAGCTCGTTTGCTATTTATTATTAATTTTTGACTTGTTTATTAAAAAAATTAAAGAAAATAATAAAATGCACTAAAAAAGAAAATTGAAAAATTAATAATTAATAAAATCCAGTGACAAACACTATTTTATTACCTTTTGGTGGATTTCTCCATTTTTAAGCTCCAATATCGAGAGAAATTAATAAAAATAAACAAAAAGGCTATTTTTTGATGTATATTTTGATAATATATACACTAATTACACTCTTCGGGGAGATATTATCAGTTCAAATTCCCCTGTTGATGATTTTTAAGGGTATTATTAGGTAATTTTACAAAAAATTACACGTTAACATCTAACTTTTCCTCCCTCTTTAAACATTGCCCTTAATTAATGAAGTTTCCTTCCACCCCTCCTAGATGGAGTACTCCGAGACGACTGTGTGCATGGTTGAACAATTGTGTCTATGCATAGCCGTGGTTGTCTCTACCATGCTTTGAAGGTCAATGCAATTCAAACCAGTATGCAGTGCAAGAGTTGGGTCTTGAATAGTTAACTCGAGGGTTTCCGCGGTCGAGGTTTCTTGTTGATGTTTTCTAAATAGCAGATTTTGTTATTTATGTGCTCTTTGCCTGATTGTACCATCTGGATGCTTTGGCACACTGATTTCCTGAGGTGTAGGTATCAATGATGATGATTGTTGAGATTTAACTCTCCATTGGTATATTGGTTTTAGGTAGATAAACTCTTGTAGTGAAGTTTTTTTAGATTTAACTTTTCACTAATTCATCAATTTTGCAGTTTGTGGAGAAGATAAATGCTCCTTCGGTTTCCAAACCCATCTAGTGCTATTTTCTCTTTTGAAGGCTGTTTTTCTCTGAGTTGTTAGACGTGAAACTTTCTTCAATATGGTAGTTGAGTTTTTGGCCACCCAAATCTGAGACGGATTGTCCTTGATTTGTGCTTTTGGTACCCAAATCTGCTTGACTCCTTGCATGCTACTTGTAGCATTTGCTCATTTAGAGGTTGACATAATATTCCTTGGTTTCTTTTGTGGGCGACCTTTTTTCCATTCCTCTTTGCTTGGTGCAACTGGAACTAAGAGTTGTCCTCCTTTAAGTGATACTTTGAGTTGATTGGTGTCTTAATTTGGTACTTCCTTGTATGTCCGCATCCATGAGATTCCAAGAATCATCGTTTCATTCATAAGTTCATCTCGTATGCATACAAATTGATGAGGGAAAGAAAATACATTTACTATCACATTCAAGTTGACCACTCCCAATGCCGGTGTTGGGTTTTTGTTGCATCCTTTGATAGCAGATATTCTCGATGCTAAAGACTAATTCGCAGCTTTCTTGTAAGTGAATAACTGACTGCATTCATTCGAGCTCCAGTATCTACTATTGCATTTGTGCTATGATTGTTCAATTTTACCATGATGCGAAGGTCAATTTCATCCAGTCATTCATCATCCATTGATACTACATCATTATGTGATTCCCATAGTCTTCCATCTGGTCCCAAAGTGTTGATAGGAATAGGTGTTTGTTGATTTTTAAAAGCAGCTTTCCTCTTGAGTACTCAAAGTCGAGCTTCCTCTTCAAAAAAACAACACTGCTTCAAATCTACAGCTGAATGCCTTGTGTGTAGAGTATGAAGATCAAGAATATGACTTGATGTATCCGTATTTTTATGTGCAAGGAGTTGATGATAAGGGAAAGACAACAGTAAGGCATCCTCACGGAGAGAGAGAGAGAGAGAGAGAGAGAGAGAGAGAGAGAGAGAGAGAGAGAGAGAGAGAGAGAGAGAGAGAGAGAGAGAGAGCATGTTGGTATCATAGCAAGGGGGAAAGTAGTTGGGTGGTGTAGGTTAGGTGTAAGGTTGCACGTGAGGCAGAGTAAACCCATTACATGATTGATAACCCCTACATTAGGAGGTTTGATGGATTGGGGTATGCCTACTCATGGCTAAAGTAAGCTTAAAAAGGCATGTCTTAAAGTGAAATAATCGTATCTAATGAACCCAAGGTGAGATCAAGGTGTGATATAGAGAGAGAGGGTGCACTCATCTCATGCATTTCAACACAAATAAGGAATAGAGCATCTATTCTCCAAGGGATTCAGTGAGCACTCATGTTTAATGACCATAGGTACTCATCAACTTCTCACTAAGTGAGATCATTCGAAGCAACTTTACTAAACAAAGAGATTTAAAGTGAGCAGCCTATGAATGGGATGCCAATGTACATGCATGTGTTTGAATATAGGGTGGATGAGCAAGGAAATTGGCACTGAATATGTAAGGGGTTATGGATACAAAAGGCTTGATTCTGTTGTAGTTGTCCTTGTAATCCCAAGGAGGTGGGGATCATTGTTCTAATGAAAATGTGTGTGTGTGTGTGTGTGTGTGAGAGAGAGAGAGAGAGAGAGAGAGAGAGAGAGAGAGAGAGAGAGAGAGAGTGCTACCATTTGTTGGCTTCCTACTAGCACTAGTGTGGAATTTTGTAACTAGATGGAGATTCATTGCATCACTGACATTTTGGACAAATGGTGGCTCGTGAGCCTATATCAATAACCTGCTATCATTTAATCTTTCTCTGCTTTTTGCTGCATGCATTTTTTCTAGCAAATCATTGGTTAGTGGCAAATGGTACTTCTTTAAGTGGCACCCACTAATCCAGTTAGCCATTGGTTCACCATCTATAGTGGACAACTTAACTGTTCCACTTGGAGATACATGTTCAATGATAAACGGTCCATTTCTCTTTTTCTTGAATTTGGAAATGTGCTGCTTAAGGGAATAAACTAGAACTAGGTCCCCTTTTTTGAAGATTTTTGTGACTAAATGTGAACCAAAATTAATTTTTTTGCTTCCGTTTTTGTGCATAGATGTGAGCTACTGCTGTTAGCCTTTGTTCATCAAGCTTTTTTAAATCTTCAGCTACCTTAAGTGTTGGCAATACAATTTCTATCTGTAGTATGGCATCAAGACCATCAACAAGGTTAAAGGGTGTAGCATTTCAACATGTCTTGAATGAAACTCTATAAGCCTATAGAGTGACATGTAGATGCATTTCCCAATCAGTTTGTCTTGAACTAACCACTTTAGTCAATACCAAGCTAAGAATTTTATTAGTGTGCTCAGTTTGCCCATTTGCTTGTGGATGATATGGAGCAGATTTGTTATGGATGACCATAAATTCATTCAGGCAGATACTCAATAACCCAATTGAGGAAATGAGTTCCCCTATCATTGAAAATTTCTATTAAAAGTCCATATCTTGTGAATACATTCTCATACAAGAATGCGGTTGTGGTTCTAGCATCATTCTTTTTGGTTGCCTTAGCCTCTGCCCACTTGGTCGAGTAGTCAATAGGTACAATGATATATTGAGCTTGAGTTCTATAAGCAGGTGGTTGTATTGGTCCGACAAAGTCTATGTCCCATTTTTCAAGATCTCTAGCCCCCATCATTGATCTGAAAGACATGCTATCTACCCTTGTTGGCATTTTTTCTTGTTGGCATACATCACATCTTCGAACATATTCTTTGGTATTTGCAAAAAGTGTTGGCCACCATATTCCTACCATTAAAATTTCTCTAGCGATGGTTTCACTAGAAAAGTGACCTCCAGCTAATCCAATATGTGCTTGTTCTAGAGTGGGTATATATTCATCTTCATTTGCACAAAGACGCAAATGTTGATACTTTCCTTTCTGATACAATTGGTTTCCAATAAGATCATATTATCTTGCTTCACTTTCAATAGATCTTTGGTGGCGTTTACTCATTTCCTCTAGAAATGTTCGGCTTGATAAGTAAGTAACTATATAGTTACTCCACTTAGGTACGAGTGAGATTTGAAATAATGTCACATGAGGTATGGGTGTTTGTTTTTGGCATTGAAGATAGTTTTTCACAAGTGAATGAACATCACTCTTCATGGTTGGCCAAAATACTCCAAGTCTCATGATCCATCGCATAGTTTGGTTTTCCTCAAAGTGAAGTCCATCTATGGTCATGTGTCCTTGATTTAGGTATTGGGTTTTCTCCTTAGGATTAATACACAAAAGCAATATTCCATCTCGATTTCTTTTGTATAGCCTTCTAGCTGATAATTGGTACATAGCCGATTTCCCAATTAATCCTAGTGTAATAGAAAGTGATATTTGAGAATCCACTTGAGCTATAGTCATCAATGAAACCAAATTTTCTGATCAATGGGGTATCATTTCCATGGAGAGTAGATATGAATCTAGTAGATCATCGTCTACCCCTTTTGGTGATTCTTCTAAAATAATCCTTGATAAACGATCTTCTCTTTGGTGTGTGGTGCCCGTTTTTACAACTACAATGAAATCAAATTCCAAAAGAATGATGAACCATCTCACTATTCTCCATGTGTTGCATGGCTTGTTGACCAAATACAATAAATCTTGGTGGTCCACAAAGAACACAAATTTGTTGGCTAATAGATAATATCTATACTTTTTTATAGCATAGATCATCCCTAATCCTTCTCTTTTGGTGGTTGTATAGTTTTTCTCTGTCATATTTAGTTGTCTACTAGCATAAGAAATGGGAAAATCACCCAATGGAAAAATTGGAAGCATCAACATGTACAAGGAATACCTTATTCCAATCTAGTGCTTTCAATATTGGGGCTGAAGTGAGAGCTTGTTTAAGCTTCATGTAGGATTCTTCACACTCATCACTCCATACAAAGAGTGTAATTAGACCATACTTGGGTTGTGCAATTATAGCATACATGTAAATGAATCGTCTGTAATATCCACAATGTCCCATGAAATCCTGAACCCCTTTCACTGTTGTCGGTCTAGGCAATTCAGCAATGACATGCATTTTAACTATATTTATTGCTATGCCGTTTTTAGACACTATGTGTCCAATGACTTTTCCTTGTCTGCCCATAAAGGTGCACTTTTCAGGATTTAAGCAAATCCTATAAACTCTACATTTTTTGGATAACTTTTTGAGATGTTCAAAATGATCAACCCGGATTGATGAATGTACACATAAATCATCCATATATACTTCCAAGAAAATCCTAAGATGTTCTTTGAAAGCATGCCTCATCAATCTTTAAAAGGTGGCAGGAATATTAGTTAGCTCAAAAGGCATAACCCTATAGGAAAAAATACCCCATTCGGTTGCAAAGGCAATTTTATGCTAATCTTTGGGACCAACCAAAAGTTGATTGTACCCCAAAAAGCCGTCTAAAAATCTGTAAGCTTCTTTTCCTGCAACTCGTTCTCAAACATGCTCGGTGACTGGAAGAGGGTAGTTATCTCTAATGGTGGCTGCATTCACTTTTTTGAGATTGACACACACTCTTAATTTTTCATTTTTCTTGGGTGCCACCACAATTGGAGACACCCAATCTGTCATAAATGAATTTGTCTTCCTTGATCTTTTCTATCTCTTCTTTGTTCTTTTTGGCAAATTTTTATTATAAGTATATGGATGTTGTGTACTTGGTTTTGCATCATCTCTCATAGGTATGTTATGTTGACAAATTTTTGGATCCACACCCTTGAGATCTTTATAAGACCAAGCAAAGATATCTCGTTGTTCTTTTAGTAAGCCTAGCAAAAGCTCTTCTTATTCTTCAGTCAAGACGTTTACAATGTAGCCATATCTAGGTTCTTCTCTTGGTTGAGCTAGATCTATTTTCCTTGCATTTTCAGGTCCCTCATATGACTCACCCTGTTTTCTTAGTTCCCTTACAAGTTGTTTGATTATGATCTTTCGATATTGGAGAGTATGTTTCTTGTAATGTGATGGAACACTCATTACATCTTTACTCTCTTCCTCGGTTGTTTCCATTTCAGTGGTATACACCTCCTTTAGAGTTTTCTTCAACTCTTGATATGTTTTTCTTTCGTTCAACTCGTGTCATGGATGATTCATCATCCTGGTGTTTAGGTTTTGATTGAGTTTCCTTTCTCATTTTTCTTGATGTTTTTGATGCTCCTTGTTTGTTATCTGAAGGATATCTACTCGTGATTTCGTCTTTGACACAATCATGTGCATCTATCTGGCTCAAAAACTGCTCAAAATTGATGACATAGGTCTAGATTTCAAGTTTTTTGTTTCTCATTTTCTTCTGTACCATTTCTATCTTCTTGTTTTTTGATTTGGAAAGTCAAAAAAAAATTCTCTCCTCCTTTTAGGAGTATCTGGGCTCTCACATGTTTCTTTTCTGATACAGAATCATCGAATGTAACTGAATGTTCTTCAAACTCGTCAGTAGCATCACAATAGAGGTCTTGAAAAACTTGTTGAGCTTTCAATAAGTCCTTGGGTTCCTGAACTTCATCTTCGATTTGAAGGGTTGAGATCATTTGTATGGGAATCATGGCATAACCATCCTCATTGCAAAATTGAGTAGGCATAGACGTATTCACACACGCATCCATTGTTGCCAAAATTTGAGTTTTTACAATAAAGCTCCCAAAAAATGTGACATGGATTAGCTTGCTTCTAACAACAAGACCGTATTGCAAGGAATTGGATGCATACATCTTCAAGCTAGACTAGTGTGATGTATCAAAATACCTATGGAGTGTAATGGAAATGGACTATGAACATTGAGAATAGCAAAATTTAGAAAACTGTAGTGAACATTTTTATGAGAATACTTTGAGAAAATAGAGGGAGAACTTGATTAGAGGTAGCAACATAACCATTATGCTTAATTAACTTGGCATGAACAATACTTTGCAAGAGAGAGAATTAGAGAACCTGACAATAGCTGAGGACCGGATTTATGTGGAGCCGGTCCCCCCTCCAAAAGGCTTTTGTATTATAGCTTCTCCATAAAGAGAGACTTGGTACAATACAAGCTTTGTGTTCCTTAAGACCTGGATGGTGAAATGAAGATAGAGAGATTCATGCACCACAATTATTCCCGTAATGTAGCTAAATGAAAGCATTAACTTGTCCCCGGCCTTAGTCCCAAGACCTCAAACACCTTCAAAGGTGGAGAGAGCTAGTAGGGAATGAGGGTAGGGAAGAGGAAGAAGATGTGACATACAAGAAATAAATAACTCCTCACTTGTATTACTTTTGTAGCTTAGCATAGCATATCAGCATGGTAATGGAGATGAAGAAGATGGTTAGCATAGCATTGAAGCATGGCTCTTGGTTGGATTTGCATTCCATAGCCAAGAGTGTTGGTGCATGCTTTCAAATTCTCAAGCTTGGAGAAGGAGATGAAGTTCTTGCACTTTCACCAAGTGAGAATGAGAGTGTGTGTGTGAGAGAGAGAGAGAGACAGGGTACATGGTCAAGCTACCCTCCTCCTTGCTTCGATCGACCCCTCTTCTGAGTTGAAGCTTGAAGTTGATTGGGCCTCCTCTAGACTAGCCAACCACATGCATCAGACATATCAAGCAACCATGGTCAAGTTTCCTCCTTTCTCCTTTGAGAGAGAGGGCTTTAAAAAATTCTTAAACAATTAATTAAATAAACTAAATTCTCCTTGGACCCTTTTAAGGTCAACCAATAGGCTTTAGAAACTACATGATGGCAACATGTGTAGGTGCTTGACATATGTCCTTGTTGCCTCTTAGGTCTTGGGATTACCTTGAGTGAGTGAGTGTGTGTGTTCTCTCGTATGCCCCTACTTGTAGGGCTCATCCCCCCTTGACTAAGGTGCTTGAGGGGCTTCATGACTAAGGTGCTTAAAGGGTGAGTTGTTCCAAAGTCAACAGCATTCCTACACATGACAAGCACCTCAAGAACCTTAGTCATCAAGCATGACAAGTACCTCAAGTACCTTAGTCATCTCAAGCATGATAAGAACCTCAAGCACATGCTTAGCTTGTCTAAGGTCTAACATACTCCAAGGTCTTGGGCCTAAGTACTTTTAATACAAACCTTTGGAGGTCTTTAATGAAGCTAAACCCTAAGGTCTTTTAATCTCTCTTAGTTGGCATTGCTCTTTGCTAAATCATCTCCCATTTGGACATATTGCCTTTGGTCCTATGCTGAGATGAATCTAAAAGCACATGTCTATATTCTAACTCTTGTTCCCATTTATTCTCCCACATTCAATGATTATTCAACATGAGAAAATCATTTGGGCTAGTTAGATATTAGATTTTATGACATTACCTCTAACTTGAAATCATAGTCGTTCTCGACTTTGACGTAGAGAAGATAAAGCCTTAGTCATTAGTTTATGTTTCTTAGCGGGTAGAGGATCCCTTTTTACCCTAAGATGTCATTCCAAGATGGATAACTAATCCATTTGGGGCTTGAGAGACTTAACTGCCAAAATCATGTCTGCTCTTGAGTCCATATCATACTCCCAAAGTAGAGTGACAAATTCTACTTGGTGTTTGAGAGAAGTCGTCATCACAAACATGATTCTAAGCATGCATACTACTTAAAATTATGCACAATAAAGTTCCTTGCATCCATCTAGCATCTTCAAAAGGATAATTTTTGAATTTAATAAGATATCATTGGATAATCTTACCATGTCTTAGTACCTTGTCTTCATGTCGAAGAATAAATTCGGGTTGAAGCACCTCTTCTTGATCTTCGATCTCAGACGGGTCCTATATGATTGGTTCTTGTGGTGGCTCTCCTTTGTAAGGCTTAAGTAGGCTCACACAAAAAGCATTGTGAATGATCCAATTGTTGGGTAACTTGAGTTGATAGGCCATCTCTTTGATTGGTTTTAGGATTTGAAAAGAACCATAGTATCTTTTTGGTAGTTTACATACTACTTTTGGTGGTTTGTAGGATTTTTTCTCGTAGTCTGTCTCAATTGAGTCTTGGGAAATTTGAGTAGGACCCAATCATTTTCCTTGAAAGCTAAGGCCCTTCTATGCTTGTTAGTAGTAGCATTCTGCCTTCATTTTCAGATGAATATAGCCTCCTTAATCTTATAGAAAGATTCTTATAGGTCTTGGCTATACTCATCAACAGCGAAGATTTTCCCATGTACCTTAAGTAGCAAGGGACTTTTAGGTCTTCCTTCAATGAATTCGAAAGGGACCTTCCCCGTAGTAGTATGGAGAGTTTTATTGTATGCATACTCTACAAGAGGTAGGTACTTTTCCCATTGGGAACATTGATCTACTTTGGTAACATAGGTCTTAAGTAGATCTAGAATCGTACGGTTGGCTATTTCACTTTGGCCATCTGTTTGTGGATGATATGCCAAAGAGAAATTAAACCTAGTACCTATATTCTCAAAGAGACCCTTCCAAAGATTACTGATCATTCAAGGATCTCTATCCGACACTATTGATGTTGGCAAGCCATGGTGTTTAAAGATTTGAGATATGAAGAGGGTTTCCATTTGGTGTGCCTTAATAGTCTTTTTGATAAGTATAAAATGTTCTTGTTTGCTAAACCTGTCTACTATTGTCCATATTCCCATGGATTGACTTGGCCAATCCAAAGATAAAATCCATAAATATGCTCTTCCATGGTGAATTAGGAATTGGAAAAGGTTAAAGCAAACTTGGTTGCTTCCCCCTATCATATTTTGTCTTTTGGCATACCACACATTTTGACACATAGTCTTGTATTTCCACTTTGATGGTAGGCCAATAGAAATATGTCTCTATTCCATGAAGCATAGGTTGAATCCCTCGATGCCCCGCATAGGGAGGATCATGTGATTCATAGATCACTTTCTCTTGAAGAGAGTGAGTAATACATAGCCTATTGCCATGGAGAAGATAACCATCCTGTAAGGTGAATGGTTTCTCTTTCTTTCCTAAGGCAAGGGCTGAAATTACATCTTTAAAATTGGGGTCAGTAGCATACTCATTCATCATAGAAAATAGATCATTGTGAGTTGATATGGACACCACATTGGCTCTTGGCCATCGTGATAGTGCATGAGCTACTTGATTGTGCTTGCCATTAATGTGAGCAATATAAAAACTGAATTGTGAAAGAAAATTTGCCCACCTCATTTGTTTGTCTAAGAGCTTGGTTTGCGTCATGAAGTACTTGAGACTTTGGTGGTCCATAGATACCCAATACTCGCTTGTCAGAATTGAGTCTTTGACTCTCATATGCTATGGCATGCCCTTCTTGAAGCAAAACTATTCCAAGAAGGCAATATCCACAAGCATCACATTGGACCTCAAAAGGTTTTGAGAGCTCTGGTAGTGTAAGCACGGGTTGATACGTAAGCTTTTCTTTAAGATTTTTCCATATGTATTAACATTTGTTTTGTCAAGTCATGTAATGGTCCTGCTATTTGGGACAATCTAGCTATGAAGCATCCATAGTATGCACACATACCTATAAAGCTTCCTAGATCATGTAGACCTCTTTGGATTAGGCCATCCTTTTATTACCTCAAGCTTTGGCTGGATCCATACAGATACCATCTTGAGAGATAATATGACTTAAGTATTGAATCTCTTGGAGGAAAAATTCACTTTTCTTTTGGTTTAATGAAAAGTTTATTCTCCCTCATAACTAGAAAAACTACTTGGAGTTGTTGCTTATGCTCCTCCAAAGATTTGGAGTAGATGATAATGTTGTCGCCAGTGAACTTGTGGTAGGGTCTAAAGATTTTCTCCATTAGACGATTGAACGTGGCTGGAGCATTTGTCAAACCAAAAGTCAAGATAAGATATTCAAAAAGACCAAACCTCGTACAGAACACGGTCTTTATGATAGCTTCATTCACTATCCTTATTTGATGATAGACACTTTTAATCTCAATCCTATTGAAGTAGGTCCAACCTTGTAGCTTATCAAACAGACCTTCTACCCACGATACAGGAATTGTGTTTTTGATAGTGACACAATTTAGTGCTCGAAAGTCCACACACATGTGGTATGTGCCATCTTTATTTTGCACTAAAAGGATTGGTAACAAAAGAGAGAGGAGGTAGGCCTCACCACCCCCTTGTCTACCAACTCCTACACTTGCCTCATAATATTCTCTTGTTGAGCTTGAGAAACTCTATAAGGAGTTTATTAGGCAGTGAGCTACCGAGTAGAAGCTCTATCTTATGGTCACCATTTCCTCGTTTTGGAGGTAACTCCATAGGGATGTCATTGATAAATACATATTGGCATCAATTTAGAAGATTAGAGAAGTCTAATTCTTCTTGATTCCTACCACTTTGTTTTCTTAAAATATTAGAATCACTTAGAGACTCTTTGACAAAAGTCATGTATGAGGAAACTGAGCTTTTCATCGACTTATCAAAAGCAGGTGAATTTACAAATGGTATAGTACAATTGGACTCATTAGCATATATATACATGCTCTTTTTCTTGTAGGTGAAGTAGATTCTCCTTTCATGGAACTTCATGTTGGCAGCCATGTGTTTGAACCATGGTGTCCCTAGGATAACATCCTCATGTTGGAGAGGAGAGATGAAAAAGTATCTTCTTTGTTGACGCAGCTTTGAACATGAAGCCTCAATTTCCCAATCAAGGGAGTAACGGAGGCTTTCTATCCCTTGAAAGCTCCATCAATAGTTACAATATCTCTCATCTCAAAAGATTGAATGCCCAACTTTGTGGCCAACTCTGCTGATATGAAGTTGTGAGTAGAGTGAGGATCAAATACAATGAAGGCATCATGTTCCCTCACCTTCCCCCAAGAATATGAAAGGGACGATCCTTTGCAATGAGCATCCTCTTTTGGAGTTTTGATCATGAAAGCTCTAGGAGTCTCATTGCGGGCATTTCTTTTGGGGCAAGAATGATAGTCATGTCCTTGCTCCCCAAACTTAAAGCATTTGTGATCTTTGCAAAAAGCCTCCAGCTCTTCAGGAGAGAGTTTGTTTTTACCTTTGTAAACTCCTTTCTCCTTGGTCTTGTTGTTGTTGTTGTTGGAATTGCCTTGGGAAGAACTTTGAGCATTGTTCTTCCCCTTTGCATCATTTCAATCTTTGTTTTCCATGGGCTTGGCATTCCTTTTTGTCCCTTGTTGGAAATTGATACAAGATGCAACCATAGTGTGGTGGATGACTTTGGTGATAGAACCAGGCTGATGGGAGTTGACATACTCAACCATTTCTTTAGGTAATCTCACACAAAAGTGTTGCTTTTTCTCAAAAAAGTTTATCCTTTGAAAGACTGTAGCTTTGAGATATAAATCCCAAAACTTGTCCACGTATTTATGGATAGACTCATTAGAGAGTAGCTTCAAACTCTACCATTTGGTGAGCACTTTATCTTTGGCATCATTTGCAAGGAATTGCTTCATGATGGAAATTCATAGAGTTTTCCATGTTTTTGGAGTTTCATCGTTGCCATGAAGGCTAGCCCACCATTGATGAGCAGATTTTTGAAAGTGCATAGCTACATGACGTAGCTCGGAGGATTCAATGAAGCCCTTGTCTCCAAAAACCGCATTGAATTACTGGATGAAGGCCAATACTTTGTCAGTAGCACCAAAGGTGCCATCATAGGTGAGAAAAGAGATATTCTTTCCTCCCTTTTTGCACTTCTTAAGCTTGTGAAACCTTTTCCAAGAAGGATAGGATTTGTGATGTCCTCTCCTCTTGTATTGTCTAGGAGAATAGCTGCTACTTTTGTCAGAAGAGGAGGAAGGTGATGAAGAAGGAGAAGAGGGTGACCTCTTTCTTTACTTTTTCTTCCTTTGTTTCCTCTCCCTTTTAGAGTGACTAGAAAAAGGACTATAGGATGATCTTCTCCTCTTGGGAGGAGTCGGGGATCATCGAGACCGCCGTCTTCATGGAGCCACATCTTCAAAGGAATTTGGAGATTCACTTCTTTCTTGTTCATTGGATTCCTCCTCTTCTATTATCGGAGAGAGTCTTCTTTTGGAAATCTCAACAAGAGGCTTTTGAAGCTCTCTCTCTCTCTTCTTGGAGAGGTAGGGAAATCCCATAAGCACGAAGTTGTTGAGTAACTTTGGCTTGCAAGGCAGGGTTGCCCATAGTTTGTTGCAACCTAGTAACAAGATAGTTCACAAACATTGGGGCATCATCAGTAGCACCTTCATGTGCAAAATCAAAGTTGTCAATATTTATTCTACTCTCTTTAATTTTTGTCAACCATGCTAACTAAACTTATTTATATGCTACTTTGTGCTTTGGTACCCTCAAAAACCTTAGTTGCTACTCTTCTTTACCTTTGAAAATTAGCTCTCAAGCAACCACACCCATGGTTTAGAGACTGTTGATTTCAAAGAGTAGTGGAGAGGTTCTAATATTGCTCAATTGATTATGGTTCCTATTGAGCTTGCTAGTAGCTCAATAATGGTTAAGCCAAAGGCAAGCCCCAAAAGACTCCATTATTAAGTCTATAGTTCCCAAGAGTGTACCTCAAACTAATTCCTTTTCAACCACGTTAATAGATCCATGTCCCACTTACCCTCTTGCAATGAACTAGTCCAACCTTTCATGGACAACTTAAGGAACTCTCTTCTTAAGCAAAAAAAGAGAAACCAATAGCTTTCTTGGGAGCTTTCCATCGGCTTATACACACCCAATAACACAAGATATAAGAATGCAAGGCTATCCATGGCAAAGGAAAAGTTCTCTATTTACTGAGAAATAATACGTATCTCACATTTCATGCATGCAGGAGATATCCAAACATAGAGAAAAAATCAACACATTATAGAGCTTCTTTGGTGTAATGTGAGATGTAGTCAATGTCATTCGGTGGGGTGGGGGGGGGGGGGGGGGGAGAGAGAGAGAGAGAGAGAGAGAGAGAGAGAGAGAGAGAGAGAGAGAGTACCTGAGTCGTTCTTCCCTTCCTTGCATGCATGTTCTTTGGCACTGGGGATCCTTGGGGTTCAGATAGCTTCACCCTTTTGTGGGTCGGACGAGAAGTATCAGAATCTTTTATCCTCGACTTCCTTCTTCATGCAGTGTCAAGAGAGTCCTTGTTGGAGGTGGCTGGCTGCTAGGCCAAGCTATTCTTCACTTGGATAGCTTGGTGAGTTGCAACTGAGGGATGTCTTGCAGCTCCCAATTGCCTCCCCCCCTCTCTCCTGCCAATGGCCCCTGTGCCCTATTACCCCCCATGCATCATTGCTCCACCACTACTTCGAAGTAACATCTCAGCAAAATTTTTCAAGCTCATTTGAACTTGGGTCCAATTTTTTAAAAGTATTTTTACACTTCATGATGGAGGCCCACACACTTGAAGGACATCACTCTCCTTATGCTTACAAGGTATGATTGTTGGCACATGCTAACTAGCATAAAAAGCATGACATGTTAACATGCTTCCACCTAGAGCAATCTAACCTATATAAATTGCTTGCTGAAAGACTGTATTGGGAAAAAAAGGATGGAATTCTTCTTTTGTGCATTAACCCAGAGGAAGAAAAAACCTGGTTGAGTCAATCTCATACTACGGTGGTAGGACTCCATTTTGCAAAAGATCAAAACATACAACGATTGACTTGGTTAGGGCCTTATTGGCCTACCATGAAGAAAGGAGTTCATTAATTACATGAATAGTTTCTCTCAATGTAAGGAAATAGCCACCATACCCCATGACACCTTATTCCATATTTCAGTGACACCACAATGGAGTAGATATCTGGTGGAATATTTGACCAACAGAACATTCCTTGAAGATATGAGTAAACAATGACAACGAGAAATAGAGATTTAAGCATTCAACTATGTAATGATTGGAAATCAACTCTATCGACAAGGAAAGGACCAACAACTTAGACTATGTTCCAATGAAGAGGAGTATCTTCCTATCCTAGAACAAGCACATGCGGGTCTTGTAAGAGGCCATTTCTCTCATGAAACCACAACCATTGCTATATTGATGGCAGACGTCTAGTGTCCAAACTTGTTTGTTGATGCCAAAGAATTTTTTCAATGATGTGATTCATGTTAGCAAGCAAAGATGCCAATGAGAATTGGCAGTATGCCATTGCGACCTATGATGGGCGCACGTGCATTTGCTAAGTGGGGTATATACTTTGCTGGTAAAATACACCACCAACATACAAAACCCATGTGCAATATATTATTGTGGACATGGATTACTTTACCAAATGGGATGAGGCAAGTGTCACTAGGAATAACGATGCTCGAACTACAACGGCATTCCTATAAGAATGCATATTTACTAGGTATGGACTTCCTATTGAGCTTGTAAGTGATCTAGGATTGCCTTTCCTCAATGAGGTGATAGAGCACCTGCTGAATGAGTTTATGGTAATCCATAACAAATCTGCACCCTATCATCCTCAAGCTAATGGTCAAGTTGAACATACGAATAAGATCTTGAGCTTAGATTTAAAACATTATTGAACGCAACTCCTTTAACCTAGTCTATGGATTAGGCACAATACTACCCATGGATTTTTTATTACCCAGACTTAGAGTTACACACGAATTGGAATGGAAAGTCCATGAGTTGTTAGAATGACTCAAGAACCTAGAACAACTAGATGAATAGATATTGGCGCCCATTGCCTATATATATGCAAAAAAAAAAACAAAAAAAAAACTTATTGTGAGTCACATTTGCTAACAAAATTTTTCAAACAAGGGGATTTGGTGCTAGTTTACTCCTTAAAACAATACATACCCAAACTCAAGAAAAAAGGACACGGTCCTTTTGTCATTGACAATGTTTCACCGACGAGTGGTGTTGTCAAACTAGCAACATTAGATGGAGAGATCATGAAATTTGGATTAGTGGCTATTGTCTTTGCAAATATCATCTACCTTTGACTAATGACCTTTTGCAAAGGATGCATTCATTGAAGGAACATAATCTTAAAAGGTAGTAGGTGATTGAAGAAGCCCAAGAGGAAGCATTCATTTGAGTTCTAAAGAAAAAGGCAACATGATGAATGGCAAGATGGATTAGAAATGCACATAACAGTGACCCTGAAGGATGGGTTCAAAGTCAAAGCACTAGTTGATACAGGTGCATGGCTAAATGTGATCAACTACACAACGTTAAAAAAAGAAACAACCCAACTATTGGTCAAAGGCAGCAAGGAGCTAACACCAATAATGGGTCTAATCAATCTTAACATTTTTTCCATGGATTTATATGCCCACATACTTCTATCTGTATTTTAGACAAGCATATGAATGAAGATATTGTGCTAGGAGTTCCTTGGATGCGCACCTACAAAGCTGTCCAAGACTGTGATGACAAGGTTCTAGAATTAACCCTCAAGGGTGGAAAACTAAGAGTAGAATTTGCTTATAGTCAAGAAGAGTGGAAAGCCACTCTCCAATCTTCAATGCCACCAAATAACAAGGGGAACATTAGGCCAGGGCCCAGTGCGCATTATCAAATTTATCCGCACAAAATAGGCATGCAAGAAACCAGACAACTTTGGGTACCCAAAACCCAACTTGCTACCAATCCTAAACAATTTTGGGTTCCTAAGTTGATTGCGGTATACTAAGAAGAAGCCTACTATTACACCATCCTACCAACCGCAACAACAAAAACTATAATCACAGACAAAAAAATGGGTTTGAAAACCTAAGCATGAGTCTAAAGCTAAGCCCAAACCGCAAACTATTTGCAAATACAATTCAAGGCACAACCAAGGGAAGTTATATATCGATGGGTACCAAAGACTTCACCAGTACCAACAATGCCACTTCTAGCACAATGGCTGAGACAAATGCACATAGCACTATCAAAGAATGAGTGCAGCTACTATAGGATTTTCTCTTCAAGAGAGTGAATCAAAAGGATGCTTCACCATCAGCAACCCTTGAGTACACTACTCAAGACCCACCTCTTGCACCGCATAGTGTTTTCAAATGCATTGACATCGATATCATGATAGGGCCAATCTCGGCCATGCATAGACACGATTTTTTCACCCATGCATTGCACAACTTGGGCTATACTCTGTCGTCCTGGAGGACTCAGGCAAGGAGAGGGGGAGGCATTCTCAATGTGGACCCCAATATGTAAAAGCAGACTTGGATAAGGGCAAGGTTTTGAAGTGTTTAAATGTTAACGTGTTGTGACTAAAGAGTAAAATGCCCTTAAAAGCAATCAAAATAGGGATATGTAATATGATAATCCCTAGGAGTGCTTGTAAATAGTGTAAATACTGCCAAAAAACCAAAAATATGACAATCTTTACTCTTTTTGCATGTTTTATGGCCAAAAAAGTGATTAAAAAGGGACCAATCCACAAAAAGTATGGCCAGGTATTAAAACTAGGCGTGCTTTTGTATTTTTGAGCATTGAATGAAATTTTTCTGAGTAGTTTTGGATAATTTTGATAATAAAATCTAATGAAAGTCCTAAATAAATAAATAAATAAGCAAGAATGCCAAAGTTGGAATCTAAATTGAAATGCCAAATCCTGAAGCTCAATGGAACGGCTAGAAAAAAATTGGGGCAACTTCGATCAAATTGTTCGACGGTCACTTCAACTCAGTAACCACTTTGGACAACCCTTGGTAGAATGGTCCTTAGGTGTCGGTGTTCAAAAATTTTGGATCCAAGGGTACATTGTGAGGGCTACTCCTCTCAATGGGTAGGTATAGGATGGGGGTGACAGAAAAGTCCAGGTATGTATAGCCCATCGAGGGAGAGCTCAAGCTAGTGATTTTGGTGCTCTTTTGTGAGCTTCTACGCACGATCTGTCGGTCCTTACTAACTCCAGCCATGAGGGGTAAGTTCCTAGATATAAGAAGAATCATTTCGATTACCACCATGTCCACCATCAAGGTTATAGGGGGCACGTCAACATAGGGCGATTTGGGAGTTTTCGAGAACAACAACGTGTATAGCGACCACATTAGGCATCCAAATCATACCAAACTTGAACAATGAGCTCATCTCAAGTAGATGAACACAAGAGTGGGATCTAGAGTACAAAAGTAGACCAAAATCTTGACCTATTATCTTTGGTGCATTAAAGATAAAAGCCCATTTGGAGACTAGATTTGACCCACTTGCAGATGTCATCGGGCAGAAGACTTGTAGAGGTTTGGGGGTGCATTTTGGTGCATTGAAGATAAAAGCCCATTTGGAGACTAGATTTGACCCACTTGCAGATGTCATCAGGCAGAAGACTTGTAGAGGTTTGGGGTTGCATTAAAGTCCACCTCACCAAGTTATGGAAAAATGACCATATCTTCACCGCAAAGTGACATTTTTCACTTTTGTGCAAAATATTGATCCCCTCAAAGCCAAGGGTGGCACTCTACACACTATACCTAGCTCTTTCTAACCTCAAGTGGCCCACAACCACAAGCTGGTATCCCCAAATCAAACTCTACTCAAGAAGAGACAATCAACTCCCCCAAGATCAACACCAAGTGCAAGATACAAAACCAGGGCCACCATCCACCTTAACTAACCTAGTAGAAGCTATATAGGGTAAGCTGGGGCAAAAGTAGCAATAATATGTAGAATTTATCTTAGGTGCACCAAAGATAAATTGTCACGTTGGAAGCATTGTTTTCACATGTGTTCACACAAGCATGACCCACTCAACCTCTACACACCCTACATAACCCTGGCACACTCACATCATTCATGCACTTCCCTATGTTGCACCTAATCACCAAGAATATACAAGAGGGTGTATACTAAGGACTTATGACCCACCAACTGAGCTTAAACTTTAAACATGGCTTAATTACCACCCTATAGAGGAACCCAAGTGGCAAGAAGTGAAAACAAACCAAATCATTGAAAATATGTGAACAATTGGGCCCTATCTCATCAAGTTTTGTCATACATGTGTCTATATGGCTCGAGTGAAGCTCCATGTCAAGTTTCATCAAGAATGACAAAGCCTAAATCCCTCAAGCATGACAAGCTCAGATGAAGGAAAAAGCGGACAAGGAATTGCCCATAACTCTCACCACAAGGGTCAAAAAGCCATCATACTTCATGCATATCATCTACAACACATCACCTCCTGTACATCCACTCTGGCACCAAATTGCAATCACATGCACATACTTGCATCTTCGGTGCGCCAAACATAAATCTTGCTAAAATTTGCGTTTTTTGCACCTCAGCTACTATATTAGCCTTTCTACTTGTGAGTAAGAGGTGAAACAAGCTTGACCAGCATGTTCTGATGATTTTCTATCAGGATCTACCTCAGGGGCTCCAAAGAATAAAATCATGAAGAGTAAGCTGGCATAGCTTCCCCTATACCAAAGAAGATTCTCTCAAGGAAGCAAATGTTACGTGGTTAGCCAAAGAACAACTAGATCACTAGCATGTCACAATCTATCATGGAAATTTCAAAAGTGCACAAGGATCAAAAGTAGAAGTGCAGATCTTGCTAAAAGATAGGTCTCACAAACTATATCCAGCTGGAGCTATGTGGTGTTCACTACAAAAGGGCTTACAAGTTGATGCACAACATTTACGAAGATGCTCAAGCCACCATTTTAGATTTGAACACACTCCAATAGAGGTGAACATCATGGAAGAGAAGATAGTGGATGCTCTGAAACTGTACAAGTGGGGGGAAATCGATGAGAGACTGCCAATTGCCTACCACTTCCATTTTCACTAGTAAATCAACATCTTTCTTGGATCTTTGGTAGAACGGTATAGAGTAGGCACTCATACTATACCACCAATACTTCCATTTCACTGCAAAGAGGTCACCTTGATACACATGCCCTAATCATGCAGTGGCATTTACCTTCACCCAAGCATCAAAAAAAGAAGGGGCTATAGAGGTCAACCGTGCTCAATAAATCTACACTACCCTAACACATGTAAAGAAACCAACCACATATCTTTCTTGGGGGGCCCAAAAGTACTCACTAGGATAGCGTATCACGCTAATGGCCAAGTAGATCATCTACCTCCATCCCCTGAGAAAAGCTTATGGCTAGAGGCAAATTGGATGGAGAAGAAGAAGAGGTATAGACCAAAGCACCATCAATTCCCACAAGGTTAAGAAGAATACTTTTCCAAGTCTCTGAAGAGGAGGCAAAAATAGAAACAGCTACCGCATCGACAACACCTGAAAGAGGCAAGGAACAAGATGAGGAGGAGGAGACACCTCTAGAGAGAAAATCAAGAGAAAAAGGAAAAGCTAAAGTGGAAGAGTCATTCCCCAAGAAACGGCCATGCCCCACCGTTCAAGTCAAAGAACCAACCCAAAGAGCAACAAGACTAGAAAGAGAAGCACTCGCGTTTGAGCTCAAAAGAGGGCTAAAAGGGGACTTTGCAAAAAATTAGAGACCCACGCGTAATCAAATCAAAATAAGCTCAAAAAATCCCATGTACTACCAGACTGATGATCCGTTGATGGGATTGGATTCCCTTTACAAGAAAGAAGAAAGTCAAAGAGAGCAATCCAAGGCACGAGAAATTGAAGGGACACACCAAAAGAAGACTAGCTAGAAAAACGGCTAGAGAAAAAGGAGGAAGTTCCACACACCACTCCTCCAACTAAGAAAACTCGACAAGACACAAGTACTCACAATGTGGAGAGTGTTGATGAACCAACAGAGATTCTATAGATGTTTGAACAAAAACTAACAGATAAGCCAAGTGTAGATCTCTCAATAGAAGATAAAAATGTACCATCACCCCAACATGAAGTAGGAACTTCCCAAAAATTAGAGACACTGAACGACATAGATGATTTTGCAAGGTATGCTCATGAAGAGGTGGATAGAATAAAGGATGAGGTTTATACTTGACATCAACAGCTCCATCACCTCCAGCAATGTCTAGAGCTCACAGTAAATAGGCTTGAAGTGGCCAGATCCTTTAATGAGGCATTTCAAGAGGCCATGGATACTACAAACAACACACTAGAAAAGATCACAGCAAAATCCAAAGCAGAGCTGGAAAACTTACGGACAGTAAATCAGCAGCAAGTGAAACATCTTAAGGAGGTAATTGCTGCTCTACAATACTCCAGCTCATTTGCTCAACGAGTGCAAGTCTAGCTTGATATTGCAAATGCTCAGCTAGCACAATTAGAGTCTTGTTGCCAAGAGAAAAATCAGTTACTCAATCAGCTCAAAATCATCTCCATTATGGCTACACTGTAAAACACAGATGATGCTTACAAAGCTCTCAAGCAGTGTACTAAAGAGCTTGAAATGGACATCAAGCCAGAGCAAATGCAACATCGAGAAATATCAATCGAATTCATGCAAAAAGAAGAAAAATAGCAAAAGGAGATTGCACAATTTAAAGCAGAACTTAGAAAATCTCAAGAGGATGCTAGATCTCAAGCCTCCACATCAGGAAAAGATCCACCTAAAATGACCATGGGAGATACAGATGCTCTCCAATTCATGAAATTTGAAGAAGAAGTCACTATAGAAGTGAATCTCTTTGAGCTTGTGGTCACTCAAGAAGAAGCAGAACCCTTCGCACCAACAACAAGCTTGACTATGGACGAAGAAACCTTGCTTAAATAGCAGGTAGAAGATGAAACCGAGAAAATCTGGAAAGAGGCCATGTAGTGGGAGGAGAGGATCCTTCATTTTATCAAGGTCAACCTCCTCACACCGGCAAATGTCAATGAGGAATGGAATTAACAAGCTCTTCCCTACCCACTTATCAAATTTGAAGTGCTGCAAATTAAGAAATAATACTCAAGGATCTCACTACAATCCTACAATGGTACATCCCAAGTGGCAAGAAATTTGGATGAATTGGCACCCAAGGTATCTCATTTTGTACACAAATGCACCACCAGCCATCAAGCAAGATCCAATGCAGTGCCTAGTTCCACAAGGGTCCGCAGTTGGCAACAACACTTCATCATAAAGCAAAAGTGGCCCACATGGCTCAAAAACCCACTGAAGATTATATGGTGGAGAATATTTCATCAACAATCAAGATTTTCTATAAGATACCAGACTTGGCATGCATTATGTTGGTCAAGATTTTAAATATGCTACTGACTTTCTTACAAACCTTCCATAGACTTGAGCAAATGGATGCTTCCTGGATGTCATTCCTTGAAGGCAACCAGGGTCTGAGCTACAATCTGTTAGTACAACCATCAAAAGAGGTGCTCCATGGATTCTATGCCAGGGTTATGTTCTTACCCTCTTGCTATATTCAGACATTCAAAGAAGCCTTTTACACACGTTTCTTCACTTATAGAAGCAAGATATTGGGCCCAATCATCACAAATTTGAGGGATCTCTTTGTGCTCTACTCAACCATTGAGCATAACAACAAGTGTCATGACAAGGGTAGGACCAGTCACGGCCAAGGGCCAGGAACAAGGGCCAAGACGGACATGCAGTCAAGGGGGTCCCTATATTTAAAAGTCCAAGGGCCTATATAGGGCATGGTTGGGTGGTAATGAGCATGTTCTAGTCCTCTTTCCCTTTCATTGGTATCAGACCTTAGGGACGGAGCAACAATGGAGGAGGGGAAGAAGCATGGTCTTCTCTCTCTCTCTCTCTCTCTCTCTCTCTCTCTCTCTCTCTCTCTCTCTGCAGTCTTGGAACTCGTGGAAGTCGTGGGCATGGCCTCTTGAAGATACGCAGCCCAGAAGGAAGAAGTCGACACCGGCACACGGCTGTGGGAGCGACTGTTTGCAAGGGAGTGGGAGCCTTGACAGGCCAAGCAACGTGGGCATGAGCCCTTACACACAGGAGGTCGAAGTCGACCTGCAGAAATTTGACGCGGGCACGAACCCTTATACTTAGGAACCGGTCGAGTTCGACCTGCATCGTAGCTGATGAAAACAACATGGCTGGGATCGCGCTGGGCCAGGGTTGGGATCCCATCACAGAAAGAAAGCCACGCAGAGCCTCCCTCCCTCGCCAATCTCCTGCGTGCAGTCGGCCATGCCTTACATCGTTGCAGCAGGTTTTTGTTTTAAAAAAGAAAAAGAATTATTTTAACCTTTTTGTAGCATGTAGTGGTTCCCATAGGCAGCAGGGGCTCTTCTCCCGCATGGATGGCCAACACAAGGCATGCATATCTTATCAGTGTCTGTCAAGGAAATACATGCACGTCATGTATAGCTACACAGCTTTCACGGCAGGCATGTCTACGTGCCACCCGCAACGGCATACTGTCGGGCAGTCCGGTTTGCCAGGATGCTTGCGACCCTCGAATAAAGGCAAAGGTTATTTTTCCAAGGTATGCATGTTGTGCCATGCATGCTCATGCACGAGTTTGTCAAAGGAGCCATGGCTGCACGGCATGCCCAGCACAAGAGAGAGGAAGCGAAGCAAAGTGCTTCCGCTTCTTTGGAAAGAAATTTCCCAGGGTGTTTTTGTCCCAAAATCACCAATGATTTCACTTCGATCAAGGATTGCCCTCGTGGCTAAAAGCTTTTGAGATCAAAAGCAATGCCGAAAAGGATCTAGGGGCCGCCACAAGCATTGTCTTCCTTGTCGGTCTGCTATGAAATTATACACGTCTTTACCACTCGAGAAAAGATAACAAGACTCTTGGATTTCAAAGAACGATGTCAAGACCACGGCTGATAAAGGCCATGTCTTCCAGCATGGAGCAATCCCGACAAGGAGATTACAACAAGGATGATGTTATTGGTTGATTCAAGACGCGTTGATTGAGGTAAATTAAGGGTTGTTATCAAAATTTCCTGTGAGCAAGGCTTATTACATATCAACAACACCCAGCAAGGTTGCAATCGACAAGGATATACCCTACCATGGTAAGGACCATGGTTACGGCTATAACAAGTCCTCAAGCACGACTCGAGAGTCAACAGAGATCATGGCCAAGGTATGCAATAGCTTTTGTTTTGGTTTGATCACGCTTTCAAACATGCTACGTAGCTCTTGTATGCAGGCACAAGCACAGCTTGTGACAATTTCTTGTCACAAGGCACCACTGTTTGGTAGAGGGATCAACATCGAGCATGGCTTGAGTACACACAATCTTGACCAGCAAGTTGCTCAGCATGGCCGACTCCTTCTTCCTGTTTCTTGAAGCAGACAAAAGATGCTTACCACACAGTACTACTCAATTTCAATTGAAATTGCTCGACACAGTCGATTTTTTTTTGTTATGATATCTGCCGCCACATCCGTTGGCTATCAGCACAAACATATTTATGTGAAGCACGGGTTCAATTTACGACTCTTACATTACAATTTTTCCCGTTTGGGGTTTGCTATGAGCACACGTCCTTGGGGAATAGAGAGGGTTATGATCTACATTTGAGCGACCTTTTCTTCTGACATCTTCAGGCAACTAGGTACAACAGGATGACCAGGTTAGACCATATTCAGTTTTGTTTATTTTTCCATGTTTATACATTTCATTTGGAAAATATTGTCAGTTGTGTAAAGCAAAGTTCTTTACACATTTCACATGCAGCAAGGCTTCTCATGCGTGCCACGCTACCGCCTATTGATTTGTTATCAAGGGCATTGGCAATGGGGAACGGTTACAATTAGAAATTTGTTCCCTTTTTATGTGTGGTGACATTACGTTATGATGCATCACTACCAATGCACACTGTGCAAGGCACTTATGGCTTCGGCTCTCACGCTTGAGGCCATCATAGTAGCCAAGGGCTTACAATTTTCCATGTAAGGCATGTTGGTCAAGTGGACTCAACTCCACTGCCTCATAAATTACGCTTCCGCTATAACACCAGCCACTCTGTCACGGACGAGGCAACTTCTAGATTCTTTCAACATGCTTTCTAAGTTTCAACATGCTTTTTGGTTGCTGTCAACACACAACAACACTAAAAGGAACCCAAATCTAAGACTTAAGACTTAATCCACAGGCAAAGTGCCATATTTAAGTCATTTTCGCACCGTCATGATCCCCGACACGATAGGTGAGGCAAGATGTGACTTGTGTTTTTTGTTGCCTCTCTTGATGAGAGCGTCATCCAGACAGATTGTTGTATGCTTATAGGATAAGCTACAAATCAAGCATAAGATGCCTAAGAGCACACATTCTGGGCACACACTCTAGAAATTTAAGGAAAGTTCCTCAACCCAGCATGCTCTTGTTCTCTCTCTTTTTCTTAGTTCTCTCAAGAATAATGAAAAATTTCTAAGAAGTTTTTGATACATGTTTTGTTTGGCAGTCAGCAAGGTGCTCTAACTCTTAGCTAGAAATTGGCCAAGATGCCATTCACATTAGTTTTCATCTGTTTATCGATTGAACACTCATTGCCGTAAGAGCTAGGAGCCACACATAAGCTGGCTAAGAGCCATTGTCGAATTTTGGGTAGGACCCAACTATTGGCATTCCTTGGGTGATTGTTCTTATGATCGAACATATCTGCCCAGTGGAGTACACATCAAATACACTGACGTTCATGGACGAGCTTAAGTCTTGTCATTTCGGAGGATTGGGGTGTCATTTTTGCACTATATGTTTCTAGTGCGATGCTCAAGTTGAGTTTTTGATACTCTTGGACTTATATCAGCTGATCTATACCATGGAGTCTAGAGGCAACAAACAATTGAGACAGCATGGCTGTTGATACGAGCTAGGCATCTCCCTTCTTGCTCTCTCTATAGCACTACGAGTGTCTATGGCATCATAGTTTTGGGGTACGACCCCGCGGGTGCTTATTAAATCACCCCATAGGCATTGACGATCAAAGTTTTGATCTATTCTCGTTATACTTTCAAGGAAAGAATTCCGTCATCTACCACGCGGTAGCGGAAAAAATCGACTTTTCAAGTTGATTCTCAGCATTCTGTACACGGTTAACTAGGTTGGTTATCGTTACCTACTAGTTGAGTAGTTTCTACCAAGGGTTTTGACTACGTAGATTCTACCCAATGGGTTTGGATTGTGAAGGCAACACCCAAGGTTTCTAGTGCAATGTTGCTTAGTTCTTCACAAGTGGGGAATGTACTCCTATGCATTTGAATATGGGTAACTGACCTTTCAGTTCAATCCCCAGGGTCGTGCCAGGGGCATGTCGAAACAAGTAATTTGGGCCATCGCGTCCAAAGTACATTATGATGTTATGAATCCACTTGTAGGATTCGATTTGGCACATGTTGTCGCATGGGATACAACATGGTCTAGGAACTCAAGGAGTTCGGTTTAGCAAGTGTGGAGCAATGAATAAAGGTCCCTCTCACTCTTGTCGCAGAGTGTTTAGAGTTACCTCCACACAGAAGTACATCTTGTACTTGAAGGATGTTCTTTTTTCAAACATCCTTAGTTGAGACATATTCCACATGTGGCGAATATGAGTCTCTGGGATTGACACTGGCGCCCCCTATTTCAAATATGTGTCACGACGAAGTTCCTACGTGCTGGTCAAATCTGTTTTCTTGACCATTTTTTAGCACGGCGTATCAGGAGCAATTTCAGTGGCCAAAAATTGTTGGATACTTAGAATGACTTGTTCAGCTACAAGTATTTCTAAACAACATTACAGATAGCTGTTTATACATATAGCAAGGCTATAAATTGTTAATGAAAAAGTTTCATTGTCTGTACCAAGAAGTGATCAATGTTTCACCTTCTATTGTGATTCAGACATTTCAGCAAGGCTTGCAAGAGATTGCAACTGAAAGTATTTACTTTCTTTTCAGAACTATTTACATTTCTTTTTAATGTGTGCTAGGTGCACCACATTTGCCATAAGTATTGGCAAGGATCACCATGGATATACAGGTTCCAATCTGTTTTTTGCTAGATGCATGCACACTAGGTGTTATGGGCCCTAGTGTTTAGCAAAGGCTGATTTGGAATGGCATGCATATTCCTCAATTTGTTGCTTATGAAGCATTTTGCACTCTATGTGTACTATCTCTATGAGATTCCTTTTGGGTCTACTAATCACCAAAAGAGGTCATGGCTTGGTTTGGGTGTTTGTGGATTTTTAAGTTAACCACGATGGTTATTCCGGACATTGTTGATTCTTGAACAATGTTATACGCTATTGTGATTCCCCGTTTACCAGTCATCTGGGAAGACTGTCTGTAAACCGTGGGGGAAACACACCTCAGGATTGTCAGTTATCCAAGGGGATAGGCAGATTACAAAGTGTGAGGGAACACACCCCAGTACTATCAGTTATCCAAGGGGATAGACAGGTTATAAAGTGTAATCTGGTGTTGAAGGATATGCAAAGTGCGTACGTTAGCACCAAGCGATTCAATCAGTAAGCATTTATTGCTCTACTTAGAGTTTGCTTACTATAAGTTAAAGCATGTTTGCGACTATGTGTAGTCTCTTCATTTATAACTCAGGTTCTCAACCTTGCACACTCGTTAGGGTAGGGTTGTTTACTGATGATAAAAATTGGGAACAAGTCAAGGACTTAAACTTGGCTGATGAGTTATGTCAACAAGTTACTTTCATGGAAAGTGACAAGAGGTACTCTTTTTAGTACACCTTTGTTGTGATAAACTCGTTTACCATATTGATGATCGTTCTAAATGGAGTCTACACACTATATTTGGATAGGAACCGTTACCATCAAATGGTTACAAATGGACAACAATGTAGAAAATCAAGATGTTACTCTTGATTTCATTGAACCTCCTACTGAACCGGGTTCCGCTCAAATGAACCGTTGGATCCGTGAGGGATGTTACGGTAGAAAACATTAGTGTTATTATGAAGATACCATCACTTGTGTTTCCGCAGACGAAAATGCTTCTCCAAGGGGGGAGTAATGTCAGGACAAGGGTAGGACCAGTCACGGCCAAGGGCCACGACCAAGGGCCAAGACAGACCAAGGGCCTATATAGGGCATGGTTGGGTGGTGATGAGCATGTTCCAGTCCCCTTGCCCTTTCAACAAGACTGCCATGCAGTTTATGTCTATTGAAGACAAGGAACTCACGAGCTATTTCAGCTCATAACCTGCAAACATCATTCTAAATCAACTTTTAAGCATATGAGGGGATAGAGCATGGTCTAAAAATGCTGTAGGGTGATTAGGAGACCAAAACATTAGATCTAATTTCTAACATTTATCTTTGGCACAATTTTGTCCAGATTTCAAAACTCACATTTTTGAGCTTGACCTCATCTAATATGACTTTCTCAATTAGTGTAGCAAGTTTGGGTCCATTCGAACACTCCTAGCTATCTCAAAAGTGATGGTGACAAACTAGCAGCCATATTGACTAGTTTTCAACAACTGACAACTGCTTGAGAAAGATAGGATAGAGAACACTTGGGCAAGGGCTTTTCGAGAGATTAGGTATCTCTTGTAGCCTCCATGCACTAGTCGGGTCAGCTATGTCCCATGGATTGACATTTTATGTCTGTGTTGCTCACTTTGCTAGTATCAATATGGTAAGACTTGTCAACAGAGAGAGAGAGAGAGAGAGAGAGAGAGAGAGAGAGAGAGAGAGAGAGAGAGAGAGAGAGAGATAAACAAGGAATTTTGAAGGGATTCCTTCAAGAGAATAAGGGTATTTCTATTTTTGTCAAGGAGACTTCCCACAAGAAATTGAAAAATGTGTGTGTCTGTGTGTGTGTTGTGTGTGTTGGTTGTGTGTGTGTGTGTTGTGGTTTTGTGTGTGTGTGTGTGTGTGTGTGTGTGTGTGTGTGTGTTGAAAAGCCTAACAATAGTTTGATTATACAAACTATTGAACCATACAATGGAGTAGATCAGATTATACATACGGACAAGGGTAATGATAAATGTACAAGGATATTGACAATATACTTAAGAGATAAGTTACATGTAAATAACACCTTGTCAATAGTTTACATCAGCCAAAATCTCTACTCCATGAAGAAATGTAGATTTTCTTTTCTCTAGGTATTGTTATTGATTTGATCCACTTTAAAGATATCCAGTCCTTAGAGACAAACCTCCGTTAATCCTACGAGGAGAAGGATCCAGCTGTTACCTACATCCATACAAAAGCATTCACTTAGAACTGGCTCTGCTTGTGCGTATTGCAGGTGTCAAAACTGGGTCCAGTTGTTATCCATGTCCCACCTGCAAAATTAATTTACAGCTTACCCTACGGACTATCATATGTCTAATGTATGAACAAGGCCACTTATTGGGCTTCTTTACAAAAATTGGACAACATTTTTTGTGTATTTCAAAAAGTATGTCAAAAATCCACAGTAATTGCCATCTCTTTGGAGACCCTCATAGGAGGATTACGCCATTTAAACAAAATAGAAGACTTAAAAAAACCATGTATCCATTTACATTATACTTTAGTTTTTTCAATGCTCCTCCCTTGCCAAAAATTTGAGCACAATGTCTCAATTAAGTCAACCGCTATGCAAGAATATTTAATACATTCTATGTGTGTGTCTTTTGTACCAAAAAACATCAACTTGTAAAACAAAACAAGCAATTCTAACAATTTTGGGCAACATTTTGCAACAGATTGTGGTCGAATTCAAAGAGCTCTGTGAACCCACTCTCCCTTGAGGTCTCCTCTCAATAAGCCCCTCCACAGACGGTTTATGGTTTGCCAAACTAATCATGTACTTCATCACTTTCCCTTCTATGTTTATGCCCGTGATCCTGTATGAGACAATATACAAACCCATATTTCCTTTCCATGTTTGATACCTTTGAAAAAATCATGCCTCAATCATTAAAAAAGGTATCTACTGATTGAGGCATGATTTTTTCAATCTTGCTAGGAGTCATCATGTCACTACCAACTTGAATAAAAGAGACAACAATTTGATTAGGTAAGGTTAACATTACTTGTATGGCCAAAAATCGGACAGCATCTTATTTGTAAATCGGACAAATTTTCAAAATTTCAGTTTGTGCCATCTCACACTGAGACCCTCCACAGGAGGTTTATAGCTTACCATTCATGGCATATACCCAATCCTTCTTAGTGTTTGAAAGAAAAAGTCATTAAACAATAGCTTTTCCAATGCATTGAACCATAAAGGCCACTTTACAAAATTATTAAATAGGCATTCCAAAGGCGATATCTTCATATCTACTAGTGTCAAATCAATCAAAAATTTCCAATTTATCATGAAACAATATCATACAGGCACATCATAGTCAGTTTCTAAGCAAGTGCATGAGAACCTACCTGGTAGTCATTCCATTCAAGATATATACGTTGTCAAGTTCTTGTAGAAGCAATCAATGTTAGGTACTCCATGGAAGTCATAGACGCTTCTTCAAGTATTGCACCAACGTCCTCCATGCAAACGGTGCGTGTGTGCGTGCGTGCGTGCGTGCGTGTGTGTGTGTGTGTGTGTGTGTGTGTGTGTGTGTGTGTGTGTGTGTGTGTGTGTGTGTGTGTGTGTGTGTGTGTGTGTGTGTGTGTGTGTGTATGTTGAATATGAAACATTGTGTGGATTCTAGAGGCTCATGAGGATTGGTGATTTTGAAAGGTTGCCAAGCACTGATAAGCTCCAAGGGGAGAACATAGGAGGGGATCTGTAAGGGTATGCATGCAAAAGGCGAGCCAAGTGGGCTGTCAAATACCCTTGCATAGTTCAGAAGGGCTGTGTAGCATAGGCAAACCCCATTGAGGCATGCAAGAAAAAGGAGATAGAGAGAGCTCATGGTGGAAAGTGTGAGAAAGAGTGGGTTTTCCTAATCTTTTCTACACTCGGCTGTTGAGAGCCAACTAGCCTTGGTATCGCAAGGATGAATCAGGGGAGAGGAAGATCACGAGTGTGAGTGTGTGTGTGTGTGGGGGAGAGAGAGAGAGAGAGAGAGAGAGAGAGAGAGAGAGAGAGAGAGAGAGAGAGAGAGAGAGAGAGAGAGAGAGAGAGAGAGAGAGAGATGAGTTTGCAACACGAGGCACGTAAACAACTGTCACGAGATGCAAAAGGCCTATCCATAGGTTTTAATAAATGTTCCATCTTTACTAAGTTTAAGTACTCAAATCCTAAGGAGCATTCAATTCTCAAAATGTGGAGCCACCTGTCCTCGGACCATGGTGTTATCCTTTCATCAAAGGAGGGTTGGTTCATGCCAGCTTTCTGTAGGGCCTTTAACTAGGCCCAAATTGTGACACAACTTGTCCACGGATCATGGAGTTATCCCTTCATCAAAGGAGGACTTGTTCATGCCAAGTTAGTGTAGGGATTCTGTACAGGCACTGGAAAATCGCCTTCTATAAAGCCAGTTTTGCTCATAATTGAGCTAGTGTATGACATACTTATGGAGAATAATGATGCCCAAAGTAAAAAAACCTTTTTCTAAAGACATGGGTCATTATTTTCCAAATTAAACAGGTTATGGATAGACTATACCAATGTATTCAAGCTTTAGCTATAGCCGACCAAGGTTTAACCAACTTATTGATGTCCAGATAGAGAGAGCAAGATTACCAAGAGAGAATAAGTCAGCCCAAGGTTATTCAAGGAAATGTCAACTAGATAAGTGTATGTGTGTGTGTGTAGGTAGCTTTCAATGAAGGGGGCTAAGGACATCAACTTAACACAAGTACAGAGCATAGATGCTTCAAAAAAGATACCTCCATTAGGTTGATAGTTACAACAGAGTGCTTTTTTAGAAGATTTTGTGTGCAGAACATAGAAATCTCCACGAATGATATCTGCATCCATTATGAGAAAAAACATTTAGTGCTTTACTCATAGACTGCATGTGTCGTGTAAGTATGGCAATTATTACCGATGTCAATTATATGCTAAGCACAAAAAAAAAAGTACTCGTGTTTTTCTAAAACCTGTGTGGGAAGATCCATGTAGAATTGGCTTGCGATGCAAGGCCCAATGAGGGAGTCTTGCAAGTTGAGAGCCTCAAGATCAAAGACCACCACCTTCATATATAGTTGAAGGTGCTCCATGCATGAGAATACAAGCAGTTTGAATTTGTGGCGCTGAAGGAGTGGGGGTGATGAGAGAGGTGGTGGACCTGCAAGAGGTTTTTCTTGCACCCTCCATGCAGGGATGAGTCGAGAGAATGGGGTAGTGGATTCGTGTAGGGTGGTACATTGATTTAAACCCTTATGTATAATGGCTTCCCACGTCACTTAGTACCCATACATATTTTGCCAAAAATTCTAAATGATAGGATTTGTATAATTATGGGGAGGTTCCTATATAAATCTCAAAATGGAGCAAAATTCTGGTGTGTGAGTAATCCTCCATCCAAACCCGCACTAGGTCAAGAGTATGTCGAGAGTCCACTAATGGAGACACTAGGCCCCCATTAGGGACCTAGTGCCCACCTTTTGATGCATGAGTTGACTTTTTCAAATTCTTTGTAAACTTGCATTTCCTCTAAAGATTCCAAGTACTTGTATATGATTTGCCAGAACCTGATCCGCTCAAAAATGTTGCTGCAAAAATCCTTTACAAGGTCTTTGATGTCTCTACTTGCTTTCTCTGTTGAATGGTTGTTGAATATGATAGGTTTGATTTGAGAGAGGATGACTTTGTGTGCCCATCCAGCTGGTCTATTATTGCTTCTATGGATAAACTTAAGCACCTTTACTGGCAGCATCAACTCCTTACTGATTTTGGTTCTTTGAAGCTGGTCATTATGAAGTGTAAGCTTTATGCTTAAGAAGGATGTGGTTACTCCAGTTTTACCTTCAAAAATAGTGGCACTGTCATCAATGGATAGAAAACAGGGATAGATTGGGTTAGAAATGGTGAAATTTTTTGGGTCTCCATTATTAATCCAAAGCATGTCATCAAAGTGTCAAAAGGGAACCTTGAGATTATGAAGGTGGAGTCAGTATTGGGGATTTTTTAGGCAAGAGTAGATGTAGTCTTACTCTAGTGCATGAAGATAAAGATTACACCAAATTGGGAACATGCTAGCCTCATAGGGATGTCGTTGACTTACCGATTGTTGAACCTGCATCAAATCAGTACTTGTACTTATGTTTAATCAATCAACTCTTAGTCACTCGGATATTAGTTAGTCGGAATTTGATAAGTCCGATTTTGGTCAATCGGATGTAGTAGTTATAACTGTCAGAAGTTCCTATTTAAAGGTCATGCTGGTTCAGCGAGGATGTAATTTTGGTTTAAAATGGAAGTTATCTGTGGACCAAGATGAATCAACTGTGTAGTCTCTTGCTCTATGCTTCGTGCTTGTTCTACAGTCTACTGTGTCCGAAGTTGGTGAATGATGAAATGCTGATGAGTTGAATGTATTGCCTTTGTTTTTACTCTGTCTTTAGTGTGTGTGACATGCTTTCAACACTTTAGTTATGTTTGTGTTGAAGAACCCCAACACTTTGGCGATCCTGCTGTTGTGAATCTGTGGAGAATCATGTATGTCACAGCAAGAGAGGAGAGTAGGCAGAGTGTATTATACAAGGGCACGGGCGCGAGCAGGAAACCTTGATATTGATCCTTTTCATTATGATGATGCCTCTGATGGAGAGGAGGAGTTTGGTGACAGTGAACAGGAGTTATTGAACCAAGGGGCTGAGGGTTCTGTGAGAGCATATGGGAGGCACGTGAGGCAATTTGTTAAAGCACTTGCCTTGACAGGAAGACCTGCAGGGACAAGAAGAAGGCTTCAATTTGACCCACTACAGGGGGCTACCAGGCAAAGACCTAGGAGACCACCCAGAAATCCTTCCATGGCCCATCCAAACCCTACTGTGAAAGCAGCCAAATTTAGAGGAAAGTTGAAAGAAGATGCAGACTGTCATGCTGCCCAATTTGAAAAAAAGTGGCAGGATAGTGGTTATCAGGCCTTGCATAATGACCAAACAAAGATGGAGCAATTTGCATCCACATTAGAAGGCAAATCCATGAGTTGGTTTAGCCAATATGGTATATCTCATTTTGCTACCTATAATGCTTTGAAAGCAGCCTTTTTACAGAGATTCAGAAAGGAGAAGACTCCTACAAACATTTTGAAGAAACTCAGGGTGATCAGACAAAGGGATATGGTGGTTGAAGAGTTTGCTCAAAAGTTCAGAGTTTTGGTTGAGAGACTTCAGGGCAATGAGAGACCCACTGATGAGATGTTGGCAGGATATTTTTTGACAGGTTTGAGGAAAGATTTAAAGAGTGCTGTGGCAAGTGTGGATATAGGTACAGGTTTTGCTGCACTAGTTGATGCAGCAGTCAGAGTCGAGAAAAGACTTGGCAGACCCAAAATGAAGAGCAGGTCCAAAGAGGATGAGGATTCTGATGATCAGTCAGACTCCACTGATGCCCATGACACTGATGAAGATGCTGATTCAGATGATGACACTGAGTCAAGTGATGTTGAAGAAAAGTCAAATAAGAAGAAGAAAAGCACAAAGAAGAAGTCCAAAAAGGATAAAGCAACTCAAGAAGGGGAACTGGTGAGTAAATTAAAGAGCATTGGTTATTCAGTGTTGGCACCCAAAGCTAAGTTGTATTGTGAAATATGTGACAAAGAAGGACATGCCACTTCTAGGTGTTGGTTTAACCCCAGGAATAGGGAGCAGCCAAATACAGGAAGAGGTAGAGGTGAAGCTACAACAAATCAGGTAGCTCCATTTAGAGAAAGACAACCATTTAATAGACCACCAAGACCTCCAAGACCTCCTTGGAGAGAGCAAAACAATAATCAGAGAAGAGGAGATAGAGTGATTCCTTGTGTCTATTGTGGATCACCAGACCATTGGGTTGGTCTTAATTGTGAATTATGGGTTAGACACAGGGGAGAAAGAGGGATGCCCATTGTGAGGCCTGGTCAGGCAGACCAACAGGGAGTGCAGCAGCAACCACAGCATAATCAACCAGCTCAGGCCAATGTTATTTTGGTGGACATTCCGGAGCAGCAAGAACCAGAGCCAGTCATAGTACATCAGGCTGAGCATAAGGAACATGAAGAAGGATGGTATTGTGATTGTTACCAATGTGGTCAGGTGGAAGAAGCTGAAGCATTGGCAGTCACAAGAGCAAAAGCTAAGGGACCAATTAATTGGAGAGAGCAGAAAGATGTGAGGGATAAGGTTCATGAAAAAGTGCAAAAAGAGCAGGTTCAGTATGTAGAAGAGAAGAATGAAGAGTTGGAGGTATCCAAGAAGCAGCATAAGCTTGACAAGCCAGGTTTGATGCCAACAAAAGAAGACAAAGATTGGTTTGAGGTGCTGGTGAACTCTCCTTTGCAATTGTCATTAGATCAATTATTATGTATAGTTCCAGAATTTAAAGAGAAATTGTTGAAGAAGCTTCAGGGTCAGTAAGACCAAGTGTTGGCAAACCAATATCCTGAAGTAATGCTGCAGCAGATTGATCCAGCAAATGTGGATTTTGTAGTACCTATTGTGGCAGTAATGTTTCAAGGCATTCTATTCAAAGAGGTGCTTTTGGATGGAGGATCAGGGGTGAATATACTTCCTGAGGAGGTTTATAGAAGATTGAAGTTAGGAGGAACATTAGCTCCAGCACCATTTCAAGTGAAGATGGTAGACCAGAGGAGAGTCTAGCCTTTAGGCATTCTCAAGCAGCAAGCAATTGAAATTGAAGGTATGGTTTTGTTTGTGAACTTTGTGGTACTTAGAATGAAGGATTCAGATTCTTCCTACAAGATGCTGTTGGGAAGACCCTGGTTTAGACAAGCTAGAGTTAATCAGGATTGGGGAGAAAATGTTGTCATGATGAAAAAGGGGAAGCAGTCAGTAACCATATCAATGCAGGGAAGAAAACAAATCCCTCCAAAGACTAAACCAATATGTGCTCAGACCATAAACTTGGCAGATGCAGTGGAAGATGATGAAGAGGAGGAATTTTTGAGAGCTAATCCCACTATTGTGCCTCTCTTTGAGGTTGATGTAGAAGGGATAATACAGAAGGTTGAAGATCAAAGTGAGGAAGAAGTAGAAATAGTTCCAGGCCAGGAGATTGTTGGATCAGAAGTGTTGCAGATGATGGATCGGAATTCCGAGGTGCCTCAAAAAGAGCAGATTGATCAAGAGGAGAAGGAAGCAAGAGTAATGGCATAAAAAATCTATGATAAAAGGTTTGGTACCTCTAGCAGAGTAAACGAGGATGAAGTTAGAGAGTTTAATTTGGGAACTGAAGAAGATCCTAGGATGGTCAGAATTAGCATCCATGCTGAAGGGGAATTTTTGAAAGGTTTGATTCAGCTATTGCAACAATATAAAGATGTATTTGCTTGGGATTATTCACAGGTAAAGGGCATTGATCTTGAACTACATCAACATCACATTAATCTCAGAGAGGATGCTAAACTAATCATACAACAGAGATACAGAATGAACCCCAATTTTGCAAAGCAAGTAAAGCAGAAAATAGATAAGTTTTTGGCAGTTGGATTCATCAAGCCAGTTAATGAAGTGTCATGGTTTTCACCAATTATTGTTGTGCCAAAGAAGAATGGGAAGTTGAGGGTGTGTGTGGATTACAAGAAGTTAAATGCTGCCACTATTACTGATCCATTCCCTATGCCATTGTGTGATGCTGTGTTGGATGTAGTAGCTGGACATGAGATGTATAGCTTTCTTGATGGTTTTTCAGGTTACAATCAGATTAAGGTAGCTCTAGAAGACCAACACAAGATAGCCTTCATCACTGAGTGGGGAGCATTTGCGTATACACTGATGAGTTTTGGTTTGAAGAATGGTCCACCTTCCTTCAACTTTGTGGCTCATAAGACATTTGAACCTTATCTTCAGGATTTTATGAGGGTTTTTGTAGATGACTTTTCAGTATTTGGAAAGAAGGATCAGCATTTGGTTCACTTGAAGTTATGTTTGGAAAGATGCAGACTGTTTCACATGGCCTTGAATCCATATAAAAGTGTACTTGCAGTCAAGAGTGGTATTTTATTGGGACATGTAGTATCTGCTGATGGGATGGCCATTGATGCCAAAACGATTGAAGCAATTCAGGAAGCCAAATCACCTCAGAATGTGAAGGAGCTCAGCAGGTTTGTGGGCCAGGTGAAGTGGCACTCAAGGTATATTAGATATTTGGCTAATATATGTGCACCTTTGACTCATCTTACAAAGAAAGATGTTTCCTTTAAATGGGATGAACCACAGGAGACAGCCTTTCAAATGTTAAAGAAAATGCTATCAGTAGCACCAATACTGCAGCCTCCTGATTGGACATTGCCTTTTCATGTTTTTGTTGATGCATTGGATATTGCAATCGGAGCTGTGTTGATGCAGGAAAAGGTCAGGGGATGGTATAGACCATTGTATTATGCAAGTAGGATGTTGACACCAGCAGAAAATAATTACACTGTGACTGAGAGAGAAGCTTTGGGCATGGTATATTCATTGAATAAGTTCAGGCATTACTTACTCAGTAACAGGGTGATGTTTCATGTTGATCACCAAGCTTTGTTGTACTTGGTTAAGAAGCCTATGCTTACAGGGAGATTAGCAAGGTGGATGTTGCTTTTGCAGGAATTTGAGTTTGTGATCATTCATACTCCTGGGAAAGACCATGCTGTGGCAGATTATTTGAGCAGAAGAAACAGGGGAATCTCCAACAGGTGTGGATGATCAGTTACCTGATGCATGTTTATTTTCAGTTCAACAGGAAGTTCTAGATTCTTGGGATGATCAGATGTTGGTGTACCTAACTGATGGGGTTATGCCAGGAGGGTTTTCACCTGATCAAAGGAAGAAATTTGCATTGAAAAGTAGACCATTTTTGGTGATTGCAGGAGCATTATACAAGAAGGGTATTGATCAAGTGATAAGAAGGTGTGTTCCAAAATTTGAACAGTCAGCAGTTCTACAGGAAGCTCATTATGGACAAGCAGGTGGACATTTTTCAGGAGACATTACATGAAAGAAAATTTTGCAGGCAGGTTTGTGGTGGCCTACTTTGTTAAAAGATGCACATGAGTATGCCAAGAGATGTGTGGTGTGTCAGAAGCTTGGTCAACCAGACAACAGGGACAGGATGTCAGATCATCCTATTCTACCCCTGGAACCTTTTCAAAAATGGGGTATGGACTTTGTAGGACCAGTGAAGCCCACTAGTTCTAGGGGGAATAGGTACATTTTGGTTTCTACAGATTATTGTACTAAGTGGGTGGAAGTTGTGGCACTGAAGGATAACAAAGCAGCCAGTGTTGCAAAGTTTTTGTATCATAACATTATGACAAGATTTGGATGTCCAATTGAGTTGGTGAGTGATAGGGGGACACATTTTTTGAATGAGATCATACATGAGCTAACTAAAACTCATATGATATTACACAAGAAGTCTACCCCATATCATCCCCAGGCCAATGGATAGGCAGAGAGTAGCAACAAAATTTTGGTTAAAATTCTGAAAAAGATTGTGCAGGATGATCATAAGGATTGGGACCTGAAGCTGGATTCAGCTCTGTGGTCATTCAGAACTGCTTTCAAAGTCACCACGGGGATGACACCTTTCAGGTTGGTCTATGGGATGGAAGCTGTAGTACCTATGGAATTTGTGGTACCTAGCTTGAGAATTTCTGCTGAAAAAATGTCTCCTGCATTGTCAGTAAAGCATAGAAGTAAGTATTTGATGCAGCTAGAAGAGGACAGGCTGGTGAGTTCTTACATCACTGAGATTATCCAGAGAAGAAGACAAGCTTGGGTAGCTATGAATGTCAAGTTCAAACTGTTTAAAGTGGGAGATTGGGTGATGCTATATAATTCTAGGCTTGGTCCATTCCCAGGGAAATTGACTTTGAGGTATAAGGGTCCTTATCAGATTGTTGAAGATTTAGGCCAAGGCACATTTATAGTTGCTGATGTGTTTGGAAGCAGAGTGGACAAACCAGTTAATGGATTCAGGTTAAAGAAATTTCAAGGTAAACCACCTCACCTTGACTGGTTGACACCAAAAGTGGTAGAAGCTGCTTTGTGTGAGGTAGTTGAATTAACAGATTTTCAGAGTCAGCAAGCATTGCTATCAGGTGACTATGGTATTAGAAGTAATGTTGATAAAGGTTTCAACAGAGAAGAAGTCATGAAGGAAGGTAGGAGGTATGCTTGGCAAGGTTCTGATGAGTGGAGATTCAATTCAAATAAATAGAATCCAGTATGCAGTCATTTAGTATGGTTCGTCGGATGTTGGTTGATCGGAATCTGGTTCATCAGAATTTACTGGATCGGAATTTTTAAACCTGGAAGTAAATCGTTTAATGATCAACAATATTTGGGTTTGCGCGGAGATTATTTGCCACTAGAGGTAATTATTGGGGCGCGGGAGCTGTCAAAGAGGTCATTCAGAGGATACATGCAGCATCATTTGCATGAAATGTTAGTCTCTTCGCCGTGTAAGTACTTAGCTGCTGATTACTTCTTGCAATCGCCTTCTTCATATACTCCTTCATCCAGTCCTATGGCCCCTAAAGCAAAGCCTGTAGCAGCAGCCATGAGACCCGAGACTGAAACTGAGTTGGCAGAGCCTATCGCAAAAAGGCTGAGGAGAAAGGGAGTTAACCTGAGGGTGGATGTAAGCGATGAGGAAGAAGAAGAGTTCTCAGAGGAAGAACCGCCACCTTTGTCGGCAAATAAAATGCTGCAGAGTTTGATGGATCCGTACACAAATCTCAAGATTGAGATGGAAGCTGATACAGAGAAGAATGAGAAGTGGCTCAGACAGTTGGGGCTTTATGAGTATGCAGTGTTGCCATGGAAAGAATGGAAAGGAAATTTTTATGCAAAGTCACAGGCAGAGTTGCTGAGGAAGACCAGAGGAGCAATATCTGATAAGATTGTGTTGTGCCCACAGGTAATTGCTGCAGTTTTCAAGTTACCATTTACAACAGTAGCTGTTCCACCTAAGTGTTCAGATGATTGTTTAAAGAAGGATTTTGGTCTAGAGAAGGAACAAGGTTGTATTACATGCTAAAAAATGTGGAGTATGGCCGCAGGGAATAGTTAAAGTGGTATCTTGAGAGGGTGTTTTTTTTGGTTAAATTTGACTATATGTCAAAAGAGAATTATGCTCCATTGGCATTTGCTGAGCAGGGAGGTTGTTTCAGTTGGGCACATTGGGTTCATGAAAAAATTCATGCAAAAGTGTTTACTCCAGATAAGAGGAAGCGTCAGTGCAGCAGTAGATTGGCTCCATTCCTAACTGCATTATTCAAGTATGCTGGGATGGTGAAGGCAGGAGAAACAGTGGTGCCAAATATTTCTGTTACTGCTGCTGAGTCAGAACTTCAGAAGAACAAAATTAAAGAGCAGGTTGATGAATTGGACAAGCTTTTTGATGGTGAACCACAAAAGAGAAAGCAGTTTCAAGATTTGATGGAGGCTGGTTACACAGAGGAGGAAGCTAGAGAAGCTGTGGCTAGCCCGGATTTCTTCCAAGACTTTGGTGAGTTATCTGTTTTCTCACAAAAAGTCCCTGTAGATGTTCAAACACCAGTAAGACTGGGCAAAACATTTACTTTGTCCAAGAAGAGAAAGGTGAGTGCTGGTGAGCAGGGTGTTGCTAAAGCTTTAGATTTTGAATTTGCTACTCCAAGTACATCTTTTAAAAACTGAAGGCAGATGTGAAGATGCTGGCAGTGCTATAAGGATGCTTAAGTTGGTACAAGAATTTGTACTGGGTCAGCAGGTACAAATGGAAAAGCAAATTAAACAGGTTGCAGATTCAGCAGTAGGTAAAGTGCAAGTAAAGCAGAAGGACATGGAGTTGGAAGCTATGAATTTGCAGTTGGCACATATTCAGGAAGTACATAAGAAGGAGTTAGAGGATATGGTGAAAAAGAATCATGCAGAAGTTTCAAAAATAAAAATGTCTTTGGGACTATTTAGAGATTGGACAATGAAGCTAGAAGCTAGATTGAATGAGGAAATGGACCATTTGTCAAAGACTAATGCTGAGTTGCAGGTTCAAGTTCAAATGTTACATCAGAGATTGATTCCTTTGCAGGAATTGGCGAAGCAAATAAAAGGTGAGGATGTGGATGTCAATGCAGTGCTTATGCCAGAAGGAGAAGTTTCTGTCTTGAAAGAACAGCTGTTGCAAGCAGTTCAGGAAGTGTGGAAGTCTATGAAGAACAGACTTGCTGTAGCAATAAAGCATCCATATGAGACAATGAAGCAGGGATTTGTAAGTGAGCATGAGGGAGAATTACTGCAGAAGTTAGAGGATGTCAAAAAGGACAGAGACATGTGGTTCAAAATAGCTCAGGATTTAAAGATGAAAGAATTGCAAGGGGATATGGCTGATGTTCAATTGGAGGAACAGATTGAGAAAGGTCAAGAATTGAAGGATGATACAGATATGAATCAGCAGGTTGAACAGCAGGTTGAAGTGCTTGAAGCAGTGGAAACTGTACCTGTTGGCAGAGTGGCGCCTGAGTCAGTAGTTGAAGAGCAGGGTATGGCTGAACCAGATGTGGAGGCTCAGAATGAAGCTGAACCAGTGTAGAGAGTAATGTTGGTGGTGGAGAATATGCAGATCAAGGGATTGTGGATCCAAGTCGGATTTCAAGAAAATCCACCACCGGGCTGTGCCAGGTGTTGAACCTGCATCAGATTAGTACTTGTACTTATGTTTAATCAATCAACTCTTAGTCAGTCGGATATTAGTTAGTCGGAATTTGATAAGTCGGATTTTGGTCAATCGGATGTAACAGTTATAAATGTCAGAAGCTCCTATTTAAAGGTCATGCTGGTTCACACGAGGATGTAATTTTGGGTTGAAATGGAAGTTATCTGTGGACCAAGATGAATCAACTATGTAGTTGTGCGCTCCTTGCCGCACTGTCGAAGCAAGGAACTTGCCAATACACCGGGTGCGAGCCACAAACGGCTCCAAGCACACAACAAGTCTAAACTAGCAAGCTCAAGAAAACAAAGGGTGTGTCACTCACCGCTCTACGCTCGCCTTCGTGGTGGATTCCTTGCCGCGATGAAGAAGAAGCTGCAGTCGTGCCGCGCTCAACCGCTTCGCCGCCGTCGTGCCTTCGCAATGCTCGATCGCACACACACTCTCCCTCTCTCTCTCTCTCTCACACACACACACACAAGGAGGTGAAGAAGAAGAAGAAGATGGAGATGGAGCAAGAGCACTCTTCAATTGCACAAATGAGAGAATGAGTAAAAATTAGGTTTAGTTGGCTTTTATAGGAGCTCACCCCATTCACACTTGGGCGCCCATGCTTAACCAACTAATCCCTTGAATGTCCAAGTTAAAGTGCGCCTCTCATCGGCGATCACTCTACCTTTCCCTATTGGACCGACAAGCCCGGTACCTGACTCTACCAAATACATAATACGCGTCCATCGTAGGTGATGGGTGTCCGTGTGCCGTGAGGGTTAACATGCCCCCCTTCCTGATGTAGATTCCGTCCTCGGAAGCTATTGAGTTGAAGCTGGTTCGTCGAGGTGGAAGAGCATTTGAGATGAATGTCCTTAGCCTTCTTCAGTCACTGCAAAATCAAACAACATTGGCACAGTAATTGCATTCTCTTAAAAAGCATATGCAGTTTTAGGTAGACACATTGATTGGTAAAAGAATTTCAAACAATTTGTTAGCAATGAACATTAAATTGCAATGTAATCAAATGCATAAACAGATGTAAAGGCAAAAAATTAAACAAGTCTGGGGTCACTAATTTGACGGTCGAAAAGCACTAGAGATCGAATATTAATACCATGGGTAAGCTTCTTAACTTTCTGTGGTCAATTAAGTTGTTTAATCGCGAGAGCCAAGTATTCATGTTCGAGGGCTGACTAGAGGCTATATCTAGAAAACCTTGTAGTTAAGCTACCATAAAAGGAATTTCTCATGAAATCATCGCCTGACTGATTACTTTTTCTTTGACCCCCCAAGGTCTTTTCACAATGATTCAATTATGATGTGTGTGCTTATTTTGTATGCCTTGGGTTTTTTGCTTTTCAAGGAAAAGCGCCCACACTGGGAACCTCTAGGGCTCTAGTACCATAGGCAATACATGTGAGTGAAGTACCAAATCAAGCCGAGATTTCTCTTCCAGCTTAAAATTTTACATTGTGGCACTTTGATTTTTTTCTTGTTCATTTTCAGCATTTAAATTTTGTAACTTTGGGGGGTCATATAACACTGTTACACGCCCCAGGCTCATCACATTAGTAAACTCCCTTTATAATACTTAAGCTAAAGGTCGATAGGGTTAAGCCCACTAGAAAGCCCTAGTACATTTCATACAATGCTGCCTAAATCGGATTAAGAACCTAAGTAACCATTGTTTATTAGGAAGGCATTCCCCATGGTATTAAGAGAAGATTTCTAATACCTAGCTTGGTCAAACTAGCTTAGTCGGACTGCTTGATTTTTACACCTAAACAAGTGATTATGACAAAAGATTGCATTGAATTAAATGTTGGATACTAAGCCAATGCGCTGAATAGTATGCTACCAATCACAATCAAAGCAGACAAACATGGATGCAAAAAAGATAAGGGCAATGCTAATGGACAAGAAACACCTGTTTGTGTTGATGGTCGCGCTTGATATGAAGTGTGAACGAGAGAAAGGTTCCATGAAGGTCCAAATCCTATCAATAGCAACACGCTCCTGTACACACTAGGAAACAAAAGGAATACCTCCAGGAGGCACATCAGTGGGAAAAATTAAAACTCCTAAAAAACAAACTCAAAACACAATCTAGACCCCTAACCTACCTATCTGTCACCCCTTTTAGAATCAAGGAAAGAGGATATTATATAAACCGGGTGGCCACCCTAAGGCTAGGCCTCTATCCTCATCATCTAGATAAATAAAATCGTTGTCCGTGAGGCCATAGTCTTCCTCGGTCTCTATTAGTTCCTCTTCATCATCCTCTTGTGCAAGCATGCTAATCAAGAACCTCGTGATGCGTGGATACTCATCTTGTGCAAAAGAATAAGCATGTGCCATTGGAGACACATTCGCCACTGGGTAGGGATCACTAGTTAGCCATAGACGTATCAGCCATTCTAACTCCTCAAAATTTCTCTCACATGCAAGGCTCTCTATCAAATCCCATTCGCAAGAAAGTATAGGGTAGCATACGTAGAACACTTGTTGAAAAGACAAGGGGTACCTTTCATCAAAAATAGAAGTGCATGCCTCTGGTGAAGTAGCCATTTCTGACAAGACAGATAGATTTGGTTAGGCCTTTAAAACATAAGAGTTGTTTTTGTGTGTTGCTTGACTTGACACGGTGAATTTGGACTTATATGTAAGATCTGATAGGGTGCTCTCTCATTGCTAGGCGCTCTTGCTCTTTACTATTTTTGTTTTTTTGTGAGTATAAGGCTATATATATACATTCCCTAAGATCGGAGATTGAGAGGTCAGGGAAAAAGGTTGAGAGGGAAACAAATGAATGATGACTGTCAGCAAACACTCCCCCCTTCCTTGGGTAGATCATACCGTTTGAAATGAGCTTGTCACCCTTTGAAACCAATTGTTCCAGTTGGTAATAGGTGAGGATTTTTGCCAGTAGTTTTCTATTACCCTAGGTGCCTCGTCAAGTTGTAAGGGTGGTAAGGTACTCTCCCAGGATTTTATTTGCAACGTTGTGGTAGGTGGTGAACTTACCCCGGAAGGTGCAAACTCTTTCATGCTTGGATGGATATGTACAGTGGTAGGTGGAGGTTGTGTCGAAGCTTCTATTTGCATATAGGAACTACATGAAGAGCAAGAAGCTTCATTTGATTTCCCTGTTCCTGAGCTAGGTGGAACAAATCGTTCTTTCTTTGGTACCCAAACTAGCTCTAGAACGGGTGTGTAACATTCCATGATTTTTTCCTTTCCGCGATTTTCAATTTGTTTTGGAGCCACAGGATTGGGTTTACATGGGCCAGGTGACAGGTAAGAGCACAATCTACGTTTTGGCACCCAGATTTGATCATTTCCTTGATAGTAGCCTTGGGCTTCCAATAGTCGTTTAGGGATCCATCGCAACATTTTCTTACTTTTCTTGGAGCGAGTGGTACGGTTCTTACTAGGTTTCCGTTTTTTTGCATCAACCATGCTCACTACAGAGGTTTTAGGGACCCACTTGTATGTTTTCTCTGTTATATTAGGATGGTTCTTGTGTGTCTCAAGCTTTCTTTCAACTACATTAGTTGAAGCTCTAGAGAGTTGGGCTATGGGGACGTATGGTTCAACCTCCTGGACATGCAATGTCTTGGGTTTTATTTCCTTGGGAAATATCTCAGGGACTATGGCTTGAGTGGTAGGGCTAAGAGTTGGTTTTTGCGTTGTAACACCCCCAGTCCCCCAATCAATAGTGCATTTGGTGGCTATCATCCACGTGCGGCCTAGGTTTATATTACCCTCCATAGTTCCAGTAGGCATGACCAAAAAGTCTTGAGCTACCACCCCATTGTCATAACTGACAGAAGTGTGCCAGATTCCAAAAACCGCAGTTTTTTTCTTGTTGACACCCTTGACTTGGATAATACTCTGAGATAGAGGTGGCTTCCCTAACTGACACCACACCCCATAGGATAGCAGATTGTATTTAGCACCCGTGTCCAATAAGGCGTTATATAGCACTTTTCCATAGGCACTATTTAACTCAATGGGGTATCGTAGAGGTGTGTCAGAGTCCAACCCATCCTCTTCGATTTCCACGTGGAATGCATTTGTGACCCCAAGGTTAGCCTCTCGTTTTTGTCTTATACGTTGTTGTCGCTCCTTAGCCTCAGCTTGAGCTTGTATCTTGTTTAACTCGGTTTGTGCTTTGGCGGCCTTCTTTTGATGAATGGCCCGTAGTTCTTCTTGGCTTAAAGGATCATAATATCTTTTGAATTTACTCCCATTGAGGAATCCAATGGTTTCAACTCCATCAAGAGTTTCCACACGAAGGGTACCTTATGGGGTAATTTCACATACTCTATATGGTCCTTTACCAGCATATTTCAACTTTTTCTTCTCTTTACGTACTCCATACATAAGGACTTTATCACCAACTTTGATATCCTTGTCCTTCACATGGCGATCAAACCACTTCTTTCTCCTATCCTTTTCCACAAGAGCATTTTGCACAGCCAACTGTCTCTCTTCGTCTAGTTTTTCTAAGATAAACAAACGCTCGGTTAAGGGGTTACCATTCCATCCTTCTTGCGAAGCTACCCTAAGACTAGGAATGACAAACTCCCAAGGCATAACCGCTTCTTGGCCGTATACCATTTTGAATGGCGTACAATTAATAGCCACTTTATAAGCAGTACGATAAGCCCATAGAGCAGATGTCAACTTCAAATCCCAATCAGTGCGATGAGCCTCTACCGTCTTGGTTAAAATAGAGATTAGAGTCTTGTTGGTGCTCTCGGCTTGTCCATTAGCTTGCGGGTAATAAGGTGTAGACTTATGGTGGGATATCATAAAGGTCGTGGTAAGCTCTCTTATTACCTCATTTATAAAATGGGTACCATTATCACTAACAATTTCAAAAGGGCAACCAAATCTTGTGATAATGTTCTCAAAAAGAAACTTAGCTGTTGTCCTCGCGTCAGCTTTTTGTGAAGCCTTAGCTTCAGCCCACTTTGTTACATAGTCCGTAGCAACTAGAATATATCGAGATTGAGTGTTGCGAGCTGCGGGACTAATTGGACGTACAAAGTCTAAGCCCCATTTTTCAAATGGTTGGGTTACTTTAATAGGATGTAAGGGCATTCTGTCCTTGCGCTGTGTGGTCTTGTAACGTTGGCACTCATCACACCCTTTTGTAAAAAGTGATGCATCCTTAAATAAAGTTGGCCACCAATAGCCTGATTGCAGCACCTTTCTAGCAGTCAGGTCCCCTGAAAAATGTCCTCCTGCTATGCCCATATGTGCTTCTTGCAAGATATACAAATATTCATCCTCGCGGGCACAACGCCTAAGAATATCGTCCTTGCCTAATCTATACAGGGTTCCGGCAATCAAACAATAGGGTTCACATTCTTTTACTAGCCTTCGAGCGATATCCTTACGAAGTTCCTTGGGTGGAAAACCATTAACTAAAAAGTTAACAATGTTCTCACTCCATTCAGGCATAGTCTCAACTATGAATAGGGAAGTATCGGGTAATTCATCATCAACTCCTGTAGGGGCTTCACCATTGGGTATGCGAGACAAATGATCAGCCATGACGTGCCTTTTACCGGGTCTCACTACAATCGTGAAATCAAACTCAAGAAGAATTAACAACCATCGTGTGATTCTTCCTGTGGAGCATGGCTTGTTTACCAGATACAGCAACGCTTGATGATCCACATAAAATACAAACTTGTTTGCCAGAAGGTAGTAGCGAAATTTCTTTACTGCATAAACCATTGCCAAACCTTCTCGCTCTGTAGTGGTGTAGTTCCTTTCAGCATCGTTCAATTGACGGCTTGCAAAGCTAATGGGATAGTCCAATTTATGTTCTCCTGGTTGAGTGAGAACACACCCAATAGCAAAGTTTGATGCATCAATATGCACATGGAAAATGACATCCCAGTTAGGTGTCCTTAAAATTGGAGCACTTGCTAGTGTTTTCTTCAATTGTTCATAGGCCTGGTCACACTCTTCAGTCCATTTAAATTCAATGAGAAGCTTGTACAAAGGACGTGCTATCTCAGCGAAAAATAAAATAAACCGTCGATAATAACCCACGTGTCCCATGAACCTTTGAACTCCCTTGTAATTGGTTGGTGGTGGTAACTCTAGAATCACTTTAATTTTGCTCTCATCGGTTGAGATACCATTCTTGGATACTATATGCCCTAAAATAACTCCATGCTTGACCCAAAATTGGCATTTGAACGGGTTCAATGAGATACGATATAACCTACATTTTTCAAACACCTTCCGCAAACACGATAGATGTTCTTTCCAAGAAGAGTAAACACAAAGGTCGTCTAAGAAAGCTTCACAAAACTCTCTCAAATATTCTTTAAAAGCAGTGTTTATTAATCGTTGGAATGTAGCAGGGGCATTTGTTAAGCCAAAAGCCATCACACGAAATGCAAACACGCCAAATTCTGTGATGAAGGCAGTTTTAGCTTGGTCCTCTAGCGTTATCGTGATTTGGTTGTAGCCTGAGTACCCATCTAGAAAGCTATAAGCTTCCTTGCCTGCAACTCTTTCGAGTACATGTTCGGAATATGGTAGGGGGTAATGGTCTCTTCTAGTAGCTGCATTAACTTTTTTGAGGTCCACGCACACCCTGAGTTTCCCATTCTTTTTTGGCACGATAACTATTGGCGACACCCATTCAGAGTGTTCAATAGGATATATGAACCCACATTTGATAAGCTTTTCTAGTTCTTCTTGAATGATCTTTGCGTACTTAGGATTCATCGGGTAGGGTCTTTGTTGTACGGGCTTCGCAGTGCTAATCATAGGGATTGTATGTTGGACCACAGAAGGCGGAACACCTTTCATATCATGGTATGTCCAAGCGAATACGTCCTTGAATTCCTTGAGAAGCTCTTTGAGGACCGCCTCTTCAACTTCTGTGAGGTCTTGGGCAATAAAAACAGGTTTGGATTCTTCACTGGGGTCAGCTAATTCTATTTCTTTAACTATTGCCGGACCATCATACATTCCATTATTCCCATCGATAGGTATTCTTTGGGCTTTTGTGTACACAACCTTTGCTTCCCCTGTGGTGTAAGATTTGAAATGTTCTGGTGCAGGATGCAAGTCTGTGGATTCTGGTTGTGCGTTGGTTTGTGCTTCCATTTCTGCTTTCTTGTGTTGTCGAGCTAACTCTTGGTTTTGACGCCTCCTTGCAGTGCGGCTCAACTTTGGCTTGTCTATGATCTCTAATTGGGCTATGTCATGGGGTCGTGGTCTACACCACATAACATTTTGGAGATATTCACCCCAATTGTCTACCAATTTTCGATGAGCATCACATGCTCCTATATAACTGAGCCATTCTGCTGAGGATCTCTTCTTGTTTATCCTAGCACGTACATTGGCTCGATATCGACGCCTCTTAAGGTTTTTCTTTTTCTTATTTGAGACCTGCTTTTGATTTGCATTTAGATCTGGCTCACTAAAGGAGTCCTCGTTGGTGTCCTCTTCACTCTTGGAGGAGCTATCATCGGTTGATGTGCTCGATCCTTCCGAATGTTTTGACTGTGAACTTGCTCCACTCTCTAATTCATGAGATTTAGAATCCGTTTCACTCTGGGAGTCAGTGTCCAAGTCGTGTTGGTCAAAGTCTTCTATTGAGCTATCAGTGTCACTGTCAGATTGGTCCACAATTGCCTTGCCCTTAGAAGATGCATGTATGGCACTTATCATGTTCAGAGGTGCAATTTGTGGTACCTCTTCCCCCTCTGGTGTGACCCAAGTGGTTCCTCTATTTCCCCAGGTATCTATGGTTGCAGCTAGGTGTACCCAATCCACATTGTCTGATTCCGTCATACCCGGTAACACATCCATGTAAGGAGAATCTTGGCCAATGTCTGTATCCTTCTTACAAGTGTAACAATATTGTAGTGGGGCCGAGTGAACTGTGGTGTCAGAGCGATGATCAATAATGGTTTTACTCCCTAAGGGGTGTACCTTACCAGTCACCAAATCCACTCTAAGGACAGAGTCTTGGAATTGCAAATAGACATGATTTTTAGACCAATCGTGAACCATTTGTGCTTCCCTCATGAATGGTCATCCTAAAATCATTTCATATGACATAAGGTGTTTAGAGAAATCCATTACAATGAACGTATGTCGCACCTTGTATCCTAGAACTTTGATCTTAAGATCCTTGAGCATCCCCATAGGTTTGGCTATGGTACCATTTGCCATCTTTACCACAATGTTAGTAACACTGAGGCGGGGTTTTCCCATGGATTCCCAACAATCTTTTGTAACGATGCTAACTCCCGCATCACCATCAAGAATTCCCTTTATAGTTAATCCCTTGGTAGTGATGGGTAGGGTCGCATTAGACTCGTCGCCTTCAAAATACTGCCCTAATTCGTTAATGGGTACCTCGATCACAGACTCGTGTCCATCTAAGTCAAGTGATTGCACATGATTTTCCTCATCAATCATAATCGAGTCAGGCCTATTTGGTTGCGCAAACTGCGGTAATCCCGTTCGTAGCTCTCCGTTAAGGAATGCTCGAAGTGCAAGGAATAACTCAGGATCTCCATACAGCTTTGCTATGATCGTGGTTCGGACCTCAGAAGACATGAAGTCCACTAGTTTGGCAACATTCATTGGTGTTTGGCAGGGTGTAGGTCCTTGACTAGGAACTGGTGAGGATGGAATCTCATATTCCTCAATGGGATCAGGTATTCCTTCGTTAAACATCCTTTCCAACAAGAAGGGTGTATGCTCACTTTCTGATGTCCTGTCCTCACTCCCTTCTTGGATGATACTAGATATGGCTAACGGTCTATGGTTCATGTGGGGTGGATGAACTTGAGTGGGAAACACTGTGTCATGAATTTTGACCTGCATGGGTTCTGGTTCCAGTTTCCTTTGAGTCTCCTCCACTAAATCTCTTAGATGTTTCACCTGCTTAATCTCGTCTACTGGGTTTGGGTACGTCCCAATCTTCTTTTTACGATTTTTCCCTTTTTGCCCCTGCGGTTTATCTTGGGGGTCTTGGATTGGATTTGGACACACTTGTGGTGTTTTCGGAGGCACCTTATGATTTACTCTTATTCGGTTTTCATTTGGTTCCATGTTACGGTTTTCTTTGTCGGTCTTTCCCTTTGTGGTATTGGTTCTAGTCTCCATTGTCTCGACTGAATCTGAATCATCCTCGAGGTCATTCATATACACGGGGTCATCTCCTGTTCCTATGTTTGTTTTGGAACTTGGCTTTGAATTTTCCGTATTCTGCGACTTCTTCCTTCGTGTCTTCTTTTTCTTTGCTTGGATAACTGACGCGGTATCTCTCTCTTCGAGGATATGTCCTGGCCCTTGAAGCATGGACCGTGTAATCGCATAAGCGGGTGCAACGGGTGGTATTGGCGATGTCACACTAGCAATTTCGACCAAATTCAGGGGTGTGATTTTAGGCGCATTTGGGTTATAGGGGCATTGGGCAATCAAGTGATCTATGCCACAACGATTACATGTGAGTATTGGCATTGCAGACGTGCTCCCTTGATTCATTTGCATCTGTGCAACATTCTTTTGCAGCCTAATAGGGCACTCCGCTACTCGATGTGGTCCACCACACTCGTAGCATTGAAGAGGTGGCCTCCTAGCCTGGGTGTTGATATTTTGACCTCTGGGTGCGAGAGCAGCAGCTTGATAAACCGGCTTGACTTGTCCCCAACAATCTTCCATGTAGTATATAGGACATTCTTCCAATGTATCAAGTCCGTAGGCAATACTAGTGTCTATTTCCTCCTCACAACCATCTGCATAAGCGTTTGATGGCTCGCAACCCACTTGGTTCATAGGGGCGACTCTTGGATGCGGGGGCTGCGGTCCTAGCACAGGAGGTGGTAACGGTGTAGCTTGTACAACATTTTGAGATCTAGGGACCATGTGTTGCGGTAGTTGCTCAACAGGTGGAGTAGGCATCAATACAGGAGCTCGAGGCGCATCCGTCCAGGCTACAGGTGGTCTATTTGCCATCATACGTTTGATCATTAAACAATCCTTAGCTTGGTGACCATACCTACCACATGCGTTGCAAGTTCCATTAAATTTTACTCTAAACGTAGGGCACTCACTAGTGCTATGTGGACCTAAGCAAATGGAACACCATTGTTGCTCCCTTCTTGGATACATGTGACTATTTTGAGGGGGTCGATTATCCTTAAGAGACTCTTGGATTGCCTTGGTGAGGTCTGTCAAGAATGTCTCAAATACCTTTGGCTCATTGGCAATGGGCATTGCAGTCATGGGTTCATACTCAATGGCTTGTGAGCTAGTGGATCTCGTGTCAGTAGACACCCTCATGCCTGCTATCATCAAGTTGTCCTCTAATTGGATTGCATTGGCAGTGACATCTTCCCAGGTTGTGATACCTCTAATCACTAGTCCATTATAGATTCCTTCATTCCTCAACCCTCGAATGAATCGATCAAGCAGTTGGTTATTGTTGAAGCGCTCATTTACAGGGCAACGAGAGTTTAAGTGCTTTAGACGACTAATGAAGTCCCTTACTGACTCTCCTTCCTTACGTTCGGCCTTCTGTAGCTGAGATGCTACACCCCAAAGCACACCTTCTCGTATGTACTCCTTTAGAAACAACCTTCGAAGGGTAGGGTAGATTGTTTTCTCGTCCACCCTTAGGGTCCTATACCAATCTCCAGCCTTCCCACTTAATGTCAAGCTTAAGGCATTGCACTTATGTAGTTCGTTGCGTTCCCCTAAGGAATCACATACTTGTTCAAACACTTCAATGTGTTTTCTAGCATCTTCGTCCCCATTGAATTTTTGCGTGAGTTTGGCAATTTGTACTGCCTTACTTCTAGGCTCTCTATCAGATGCGTGACGCATATTTTCCGCGATAGATCGACCTATGGTTTGAGCAAACGCTGCCAAGTCACCTATGTGAGGAGGCAGGGCCGGTGGAGGTACTCTTGGAATCATATGTGGGAGAGGAACGGGTACCGGTCTTGGCATATGTGTGGATGATGCAGGATATGGAACATAACCGGGCATAGGTCCACTCGGATAAGAGCTAGGGAGCGGCACTCGAGGAGCATAAGCAAGTGGTACAATTGGAGCTGTGGGGGCCATGTGTGCATAAGGGGCTAGAGGCACATATGGTCGAGGCCCCATATTAGGTACTACGACACTAGGTAGTGGCACTGCGCTAACCGTAGATGTCATCGGTACATTCTCTGTCAGGCTTATCCCTGGAGTGAGCACTGTGTTTTCCTTGATAGAGGGTTGAGCCAAGTTAGGGAAGCTAAAGTTTTCGCTCGGAGGCTCAGATTGCATAGAGACCCCGGGTGAAATGACGTAAGATGGGTCCATGGGGCTCATTAGAGGAGTCTCCATTTGTGATAGAGTAGGCTGTTGAGCCTTGCTCGTATCCAGAAATCTCATGGGGCCAGTTGAGAGTATATTTACCCCTCGGTTTTGCCTTTCTGATTGAATAATGCCATGGATAACATTACAGATCATTTTCTGTTGATCTTCGATGCTCGTGGCACTAGAGGTGGATTGTACAATCTCTATCCATCCTACATGGTAGGTGTGGCCAGAGTGTAGATCCGTCAACACCTCAGTGTGGAGGTCGTATGTCCAATGATCATTAATGAACAATCCTTCTAGAGTCGACGTGTTAATGGTTTCTTGTGAGGTAGAAGCAATGTTGCTCCCCGTGGTTTTACTTGTCACCAACGGTACTCTAGAGGGAACTTCTGAAGGAGGCAACTCAACATGGCCTTCTTGGTAAGAAGTTGGCAGGATATCCACATGGACACTCTTTGGGGGTGTGGGGTCCACGTGCGATGTGAAAGGAGAGTCCACTTCCCCACCCCCTTCGTGTGCTTCATTTGCATCAGGTTCCGAGCGAGTAGCTCTACCTAATGTTTCCATGAAACGGCTAAACATACTAGTACTAGGCTGTGGAGCTTCGGGAGGTGCATGGCCTTCTCTCTCAGTGTTTTGGGTAGGGTATGCTTCCATGATTTCTGAGTCGGAGGAGGAATCACTAGCGGCTATTTTAGGGTCTTGGGTGGTGCTACCTTGTGTCCCCGCTGAGGGTCTAGAGCTTATCGTGGATGGGTAATGGGTGTCCGTATGAACAGAGGCACCCTCAATATGCTCGTGTTCTAGCACCCGCCCAGAGCGTAAGTGCATGTGCTTTTGATACCCTTAGGTGTCAAAAAGCTGCTCTAGGAGGCCTTGTGACTAGTTTTTAGCGTGTTTTTTGTTTGTTTTTTTGCTAGATTTTTTAGAGCGTGTCGTGGAATGGGCCGTGTGATAGCTCAAAATGAGCGTATCGGTCAGAGGGTCGTGCCGTGCTTTACAGCCCTCCGTTTGGTCACTCTATGCCCTCGGAATCCCTAAAACTGTCAATTTCCAGTAGGGAACTAGGCCCAAACTAAAAAGTCTAAGGGTGCAAGTGGGAAGAGAAAGGAGGAGAGTGGAGGACTTGTCCCACATGCTCTCATTCTCTCTTGAGGGAGTAGGGTATATATATAAGAGTGAGTCTAGTATATATCATAAGACTGAGGACTGAGGCCTGGGCCTGGGCTTGGGCTTGGGCTTGGGCTTGGGCTTGGGAAAACGATCCCGATCTATCTTTTATACAAACCAACCCGTACGTTTTAAGAGTCACGTTTTTTATTTTCGAAAAATATCGCCACCCACTCACTCGCGTTTTTAATTTCCGAATTTTTTTCCTTTTAAATTATTTTTTTTTTCTCAAATAAAATTTTTTAATTTTTTTTCTCAAAAAACTTTTTTTTTCAAAAATTTTTTTTTTTTAAATTTTTTTTTTCTAATGCAGAAAAACGCAGAAATTGAAAAAAACGCAGAAGTTGCAGAAATTGCCAGAAAATGCAGAAAAACGCAGAGATTGCAGAAATTGACAGATAATGCAGAAAAAACGCAGAAATTGCAGCAAATTGACAGAAATGCAGAAAACTGCAGAAATTGACAGAAAATGCAAAAAAACGCAGAAATTGCAGAAATTGAAAACGCCGAACTTGAAAATGCAGAAATTGCAGAAATTGAAAAAACACAGACAATAGCAGAAATTGAAATTTGACAGCAATTGCAGAAAACGCAAAAAACAGAAATCTTCCACACACTCCTTCCCTGCCTTTCCTATGATAGAGATTGCACCACAAAGAAGCGTAAAGTGCTAACCGAGCTTAGTGTAGGGCATATCCCCGGCAGCGGCGCCAAAAATGTGCGCTCCTTGCCACACTGTCGAAGCAAGGAACTTGCCAATACACCGGGTGCGAGCCACAAACGGCTCCAAGCACACAACAAGTCTAAACTAGCAAGCTCAAGAAAACAAAGGGTGTGTCACTCACCGCTCTACGCTCGCCTTCGTGGTGGATTCCTCGTCGCGATGAAGAAGAAGCTGCAGTCGTGCCGCGCTCAACCGCTTCGCCGCCGTCGTGCCTTCGCAATGCTCGATCGCACACACACTCTCCCTCTCTCTCTCTCTCTCTCACACACACACACAAGGAGGTGAAGAAGAAGAAGAAGATGGAGATGGAGCAAGAGCACTCTTCAATTGCACAAATGAGAGAATGAGTAAAAATTAGGTTTAGTTGGCTTTTATAGGAGCTCACCCCATTCACACTTGGGCGCCCATGCTTAACCAACTAATCCCTTGAATGTCCAAGTTAAAGTGCGCCTCTCATCGGCGATCACTCTACCTTTCCCTATTGGACCGACAAGCCCGGTACCTGACTCTACCAAATACATAATACGCGTCCATCGTAGGTGATGGGTGTCCGTGTGCCGTGAGGGTTAACAGTAGTCTCTTGATCTATGCTTCGTGCTTGTTCTGCAGTCTGCTGTGTCGGAAGTTGGTGAATGATGAAATGCTGATGAGTTGAATGTATTGCCTTTGTTTTTACTCTATCTTTAGTGTGTGTGACATGCTATCAACACTTTAGTTCTATTTGTGTTGAAGAACCTCAACACCGATAGGTTTTTCCATTGCATTGAATGAACATATGATTTATCAACTAGGAATTAAGCTCCAATGCTTGAGGGTAAAAGATAGGTGGTTCTTGTATGGTTGGTGTGACCATGTTCCACATATACATATGCTAGGGAAGCTTTTAAATGAGATAAAAGGTCCTTGTTGATCAAAGGCATAGCTAAGTAGATTCTTGATCATTGTGACCAGGCCCATGTCTCCATGATGATGTGGGATATTTTCATAGCATTTTTTAATGTCGCCTGAGTAGGTTGAGTTGCCTTTTTCTGGTAAGTTAAGGACAATACCATATAGGGAATCACTACCCACCATGATTGTAATTTAGTATTGAAACATAGAAGAGATTTTTGATTTGGTAAGTTCAATGTTTTAGGCATGGAATACAAGTATTTGGTATGCATGCTAAGAGTAGTGAAGCTTCTGTAAAGCACCAATTAGATCCATAGGTGATCCATTTGAAGGATTTCTTATGAGCTTTGTATGCAGCCATGAGATATGGGAGGGGAAGGTGGTTTTGGGCTTGAAATTTTCCCAAGAAGGATTGAATTTCTTGTAGAGTGGTGGAGGGGGAATTTTTACTAGGTAGGAAATCATTGCCTTCCTTCCAATCTCTTCCAGGCTTCCCATATTATAAAGGATGGGAAGATGAATACGGGGTTGTTAGCTACTTTATCCAGGCAAGTAACAAATAACTTGCTCTTTAGATTATTAATTTAGGGGTCTAGTGGGGTTATCATTTTTTAGGATTTTTGTGGTGGAAGGGAAGTTTCACAGTACTTCCAAAAGAGACTTTTAACATAATCCTCATGTAAGTAAGGGGGTAGTACCACAATGCCCTCTCTTATGATTTTCAGAAGACACATCCAAAGCTCATTGGTGGCAATATGTCTACATAAGGGTTGAGTAGGAATGTGATTCAATCCTTTCGTGAGTGTGTTTCTTAAGAGATTATCTTCAGTAAGCATGAGATGTAAAAAAAACACATGTTTAAAGTCTTGGTGATAACCAGGGATTGTATTATTACAATGACATAGAGGCAATAAAGGGTGAGTAAAGACATCCTTAGCATTACATACCATAAGCTTGATGGGTTCAAGAAAAGACCATCCAAAACATACGTCATCCCATATTGCATTAGTTGTGACATTGAGTCCATACAAAAATAGCCCCAAAAAAATCTTGAACATACCTTAAGTCTATAAAGGCATTCTCATAGGTTAAGTGAAAGATAATGTGGTTTCTAAGTTGAGTTTGGGGGAGTAATCTTTGGCCGACTTCATCCTTGATAGTACCTGCAACCATTCAAAAATATAACATATTTTTAGCACTATGGGTACAACTAGGTGTAATTGCAGAGCGAGTTCTAGAAGTGGGTGTAGGGTTTTGATTGAAGCCAGGGGTGGATGGTGACTGCCTTGCAGCTTGGCCTATAGACCAGTTTAAATCTGAGTGACTAGTTGATGACTCAGAAGGGAGAAGACAGGGTTCCAAGTAGGTGGGGTGGGTGGTTGAGTCAAACAACATGGTTTTGGTACTTGAACTCAGTGAAAATGCCTTCATAGGAATTATTCCTGCCAAGATCTGTGGTCCTTTGCTCCAAAAATTGCTTGACTCTTCTTTTACCTCTACCATGGTCCACCCATCCTCTCTTTCCTTGTCAAGAATCAGAGCTAGATTCTCTGGTGGGTAGAATAGCCTTTTGGAGAAATGCATCCAGTTCATTGTTTTGAGCATCCAAAGGAAATTGTTGGAATAGGGCAGCTTGCTTAATAAAGCCGCTCTTCAACCTCTCTCGATACATAAAGTGAATAAGGAGGGCTTTGATGGCTTTGTGTCCTTCAATAGAGACCCATCTAAAAAGTTAAGGGTGCTTTTCTTTAAAGAGTTGGTTGGAAAAAAGGAAGTGACATTAAACATCATTAGCCATAAAGCATGGTCAAACCAAAGTACATTGCCATCATGACAGTGGTCTTGTTTACCATTAAACTCACAGCCACATTTGATAAATGGTATGTGAATATTCCACAATTGTGTAGTGTAGTTATGGTCTTGGCGTGTGAGGGAAATGACTTCTTTTACTCCAAGGACACATCCCAACTTGATAGAGAATCTTTGTGTCTCAAATTGTGCCATAGTAAATGGGAAGCCAATGAGATAGGGCTCAATGATATTGGAAGTATTGGTTACCAGAATGTGCTGCAAACCAATTTTTGTTGCATCCTTGTCCTTATCATTAAGCAAGGTGAGGAGAAATTTCTCATTAATCGGAGCTAGTAGGGCATAGTTCCCAAAACCCCAGACCTTTTGATGGGTGTCTTGCAGCTTAGGTTCCATCCTTCTATGAGGGATTAAAGGGTCAGTATAAGCCTCCAAAGGTTTAGAGACCTTCTCTAGAAGAGTTCCAACAATTAAAAATTCCTCCTTTACAGCCTCTTGCTCATCATCCTCTAGTTCTTCGGGAATGAGGTTACTCATAGGGTTTGAAGGTGGTGAAAAAGACACCATGGGAGCTCCTTGCAGCATGCTTTTCTTCCTTTGCCTGATTAGAGGGTCATTTTGGAGCTTCTCCCCATGCATCTCCATGAATCTCCTCATGATGGAAGGGGAATTCTCCCACCATTCTTTGTTTCCAAAAACAGGGATGCTGGTTATGATTTCTTGAACCTTCTTCGTGACTAGTGATGGGTTTTCTCGGGCTAGGTCATAGATGCAAAACCATGCTGGGATGTCCAGGATGGCTAAGAGTAGAGTGTCAAATCCTACTCTAGCATTGACACATGATAAATCATGTTCAATGATGGTGTTGTGAAAGGTAGGGTCCCTTATGCAAAGCAGTAGGCCTTGTATGAAAGAGGTTACATCAGGTAATCGGTCTGAGTATCCTAGCCACATGAGTTCTTCATGACAAGTCGCTAATTGTGAGTGCGCAAATGCGGTGCACATGCGGAGAGTGCAAAGGGGGGAGAGGGAGAGAGAGAGAGAGAGAGCACGACATAGAATGTGGGGTGGAGCTCCCAAATCTCACTGTGTGAGCACCATGTGAGAATGAGTGAGAGATCCTTACTCTTTGTATATATAAATAATATGGAGATAAATGTGGATGGTCGGACACTGGCTGGCAAACACGAGCAAAGCACGGTGAGGCACACTGCCTTTACCTAGCACTCTTCCACTAAAGGTTGTGTGCCGATAAGTGGCGAGAAGACTAGTTTACAACTAGTATATACAAGAGGTGAGAGAAAACGGCTCTCAACCTATGCACTGGCTCACTCTGTAACCGCTCTAGTGCAGATGCAACATGCATACCACTAAGGCTAGATCTACAATGACACTCCTGATGCAGGTATTGAGTGACGACCTGCATGGCTCCACAATGCACAATGCCAGTGTCGGTCATCACATGATTGAAAACTCCCACTGCAAATGCACCAATCACATAAGCAAGATCAGGTCTCAAGACCAAAAGGTCAAACATGAGAGACCCAAAAGCTGACAAGACATGCATTATGTGTGCCAACCTATCTATGTCAGCAACCTCAGTGTCATATGCATCCAATTAGGAACTACCTGACTATGCATCACCATGTCAGCATCGTCTGGCAAATGCATACCTGTTGAGAATGACTGCAAAACCAAAAAAATCAGCACCACTGCAATCACACACAGCTGTTTGAAGGACACTGTCGTCCTCAAACATATCAGATGCATCCAAAAAATCAGCACCATTGCAATCACACATAGCTGTCTAAAGGACACTGTCGTCCTCAAACATATCAGATGCATCATATAAAAATGCATCGGTCTCTGGCTCAACTGATGTTGCCTCAACTAATGACTGACAAAGTTGTGCATCCCTAGAGATACCACTGTCTGCGTGAACATCACCACAAGACAAATGCACAACCTGCTCTCCATGCAGCACATTTGCAAAAGAGACACTCCTTGTCTCTCGCTCCAAAGAAGGCTGCAAATACATAGAGACTACACCGTCTCGTGTGTTAGAAATATGTAAAGGGTATACCAGACCACTCCTAGCACCTTTGGATATCACAAGTGATCCCCTATGCATCTGAAATGATTGCTCTCCAAGCAGTACACAATGTATACTACTTTGCAACTGACACGCTAAAAGGAGACTCTAGCTGAGTCCTAGTACATAATGTACATCTCGTACCGTAAGCAATGCACCGCTAGGTAAAGACATACATACATCTCCAACACCCTCTATGTCATATGTTGAACCATCAGCAAACTGCACACAACCAAGTCTCTCACTAGAGAAAGAGCAAAACAAATCACGATGTGGCGTCATGTGAAAAATTGCATGCTCGTCTAGTAGAAAACGCGTTGACAATGTGCTATCCCAAGACACAAAGTAGTCTGAAGGCAAGCTAGACTCAAAATTGACATGCCCATCACATGCATACTCTCTAGCATATGTCCTCATAGTATCACCATGCATCTGCCTCTTCCGCTGCCTCATACGCCTGAAGCAACGATGCCTAATATACCCCATTGTTGTGGTCGTAGTGCCAACATGTCAGTTACAATCGTGAGCGAGAATCGCCTCTAACCTGAAGCGTCTCCATATCCATGCCAAAACTATGGCAAACAATTCTCGAGATAACAAGACTCTCCCACCCGAGAGCAAACCACTTTCTCAAGCAAAGTAGGTGAGCAAATGATCAAGCTCACTAGCCTCTGCAATCGGCATACATTTCTAGCAAAATTTTGGCAGAGTCTCCTTTGTAACTGGAGCAAAAACTCAACAGTAAATTGTAATAGAGACAACAACAAATGCCCAAATGGCCAATCCGAGAATGTATCGTCCGGAATCACCTCACAAAGTCGTACACAAAGCCAAACTGCTCTAGCCGGAGTATCACTCAACAGTGCCACAAATGACATACATATGTGAGTCAAAATTTGCTACCAAAATGTGTCAATGAATGAACAATGTGCCAAAAAACCATAGCATACACAAATCCTCACTCCTACGATACTGGGTACAAGAACACCAAACCGTGTCCAAACTGACAAAACTTGTCAATGTGAGAGCTAAGCTCGATCAAAAACTATGGCGAGTAAACTCAGCCACTATCCCACAAAGCAAAATCTCAAGACATCTGCTGTGTAGAAATTGTTATGCAAGCCAAAACACTGCAGCAGATGTCCTCAACTGCAAATGGCAACACATGTGGGAGTATTAGACTCAACCTGTAGCTGGAGTCAAAACTGGAAGCTCCAAATGGCCGCATTTTTGCTTTTGACTTTGAGTTTGACACACACACACACACACACACACAGAGAGAGAGAGAGAGAGAGAGAGAGAGAGAGAGAGAGAGAGAGAGAGAGATAGAGATTCCATGTATATTGGATGGACGGGTGCTCAACGGGTGCTCAAATATCCTAGCTTGTAGTGTAAATTTCTTGATTGAAAATAAAAAAATCCCATTTATATTTCTTTGGACCTAAATTTCCTCCGTAAAGTCTTTATTGTTTCATTTGCTTGACCATTAAACGAGTTAATTGAAAGGGAAAGTTACCAAAATACCCTTATAATTTGTGGAAATTCCAAAAATACCCCTCAAATCTCAAAAATTCCCAATGTACCCCTCATATTTGGCCAAAAATTCCCAAAATGCTTTTCAATTTTGTCAAAATTTCCAAAATAGACCTAATTAACCTTGCAAACATCACTAAACACTATTTGTTTTGCAACTCTTCATAGGAAGATTGGTTCTTCTTAGTAGAAGATGAAAAAACTAGGATTTTAGATGAACTTGTTCATCATTTTTTAACACAAATGCCTCTATTTGTGAGCTCATTTGCGACTAATTTTGTCTAAGATGCTAAAAAATAGATACATTAGACTATGCAAAACTTGGGGCAAAGCCATCCCGATTCCCAAAATGATGCAAGTATACAATTGGGATTTTTTAAAATTTGAGGGGTATTTTAAAAATTTCCAAACATTTTAGAGGTATTTTGTTAATTTTCCCTCATTGAAAATTAAAAAAACTTGCCTTTCATAGTAAAAAATAAATTATAGCAATAAAAGAGAGAATTAAAAGCAAAAAACTTCTCTCTCTCTCTCTCTCTCTCTCTCTCTCTCTCTCTCTCACTCTCTCTCTCACACACACACACACACACACACAAAAAGAAATTTCAATAATCATCCAATAAGGTAATAGAAAATGTCTTTTGTCATTTCCTTTTCAAAAAGTAGTCAGCTAATCTTGTTTAAAGGACGGCTAAAGAAACTCACATCAAATATGTCAAATCAAATACTCATCATCGTTTGAGACTTAACAAACGATATTTCATCCCAGCCTCCCAAAAATGTCCTTCCTTTGACTTTCTAAAGCCAAAAAAGTCAAGAAAATTGTTTTTCTTTTGAGCAATGGGGATGGGCAATATTTACTTATTGCTTATAACCTCAATAAGTAAGGAGGTCTCTTTTTCAAAAAATAAAAATATGGAGAATCTCTATGACCCATTCTCTATGATCCTTCTCTCTCTCTCTCTCTCTCTCTCTCTCTCTCTCTCTCTCTCTCCAAGCCTCAAAGAAGATGGGAAGGAGATTTATTTTAGGCACCTTTGCATGCTGATGCATGAAATTGGGAGTTGCAACTTTGTGTAGGTGTGTGTGTGTGTGTGTGTGTGAGAGAGAGAGAGAGAGAGAGAGAGAGAGAGAGAGAGAGAGCTCAGTATCAAGCATTAAACAAAGGACTGCTTGTCAATGCAAGTACGTACAGAAAAGAGCAATGTCTTCCTTATAACAAGCTTGCAACTAAGTGTATCAGCATTTGCATCCTCACTTACATCATTGCTGTGTTTCTCATTTTCATCAACATGCAGAGAGGAATGCGAGAGAGAGAGAGAGAGAGAGAGAGAGAGAGGAGGGGTATTTAGTCCATTAATAGCCTATTTTATTTTCATTCCTCCCGCTAAGTGCCAATAGCCAATTCATGACTTTCTCTTCATAGATATCGATCTTATTGGCTTTCTAAAACAATAAGAAAGTGATTTAATCATTAGGTTGAGTTTAACTAGAATTATATAAGGTGAAATATTGCTTGAGAATGTCTCTTTTATTAAGCAACCGAGTTTCCTCCTTTGGAAGGAGGAAACCAAAAATACTAAGTAAATTTTTTGAAATTTGTAAGATTTTTGAACCTAAGTTCTCACATATTCCACCGGTTTTTCTTCCCTTTAGCATGGTTTTCTCATTTATATATATGTGTGTATGTAATAAAAATAAATAAATAAATATATTTGTGTATATATAGATATGCATAGAATTTACTAGAATTATGCAAGGTGAAGCTTCACTTTAGCATTCTAAAAGAATAGAATGTATGGAAAGTCAAGCCATATGAGTATGTGAGATGAAAGGTGCAATAAAAAGATCCATTTAATATTTTAAAACAAAAATGACATTTAAGGTAAGTTTCAATCATCACTGAAAACATTGAAAGTATGCCTAACTCAACTCTCCTTGAAGCAGTTCGAAAAAAATCATTTTTTTAAACATACAAAACTCTTTTTCTTGAATATACCAAGGGGACATTTTTAAAAATTAGATTTATTTTTGGGGGTTTTACACTATTTTTCTCTATTTTGGGACATAATTTGTCCTTTTCTCCTTGGCTTCAATCAACATTTTTGAAATTGAAAACGGCATGATATTAAGCTGAGACACATTTTTCCCAAACATTGCCTCGAAGGCTTCTTTTAGAAAGCCAAAAACCAAAGTAGTTTTTGGCCTGCTCAGAAAGGCCTTAGAAAATAAGGGAGTAAAATTTGCATAGATAGGAGTTTGATCCCATGATGTGAAGTATTGAATCATTGAAATTTTTCTTAATATCTTAATTTGTGAAAGAGTCTTTTCATTTAAGGACTCACGAAAGTTCATTTCATTAAATTGTTATTTTCTATGCTCATTAGACCGATCTTTTCTTATGAAAGAGTCTTTTCATTTAAGGTCTAATGAAACTCCATTTCATTAAATTGTTTTTTTATTTTCTATGTTTATTAGATCAGTCTTTTCTTATGAAAGCATTAAAAGTATTCCTTTTGTAGTCTATCAATGGGTCTCTCTATTCTGATTGTTTCTAATTTACTTCCGATTCGTTTTATTTTGTTTTAGAATGTCAATGTGAGCCTTTCACCTTTTTTTAAGTGGGCATATAAAGCAATTTCTGATTATGTGCATATAATGGACAACATAATTTTATATTGAAACACGATAAAAATGACATGTGATTGTAAGCACTCATTAAGACCACTCAACATAACTCTTATCCCCCTCAACTTGAACAAGTCTTTGTGACTCTTCACCTTGTTTTAAGACAAAATATGTTGCTTTTTTAGAGATTACTGACAATTGATATGCTTGACTGATTTTAATGGGCGTTCTCATATTGTTCAAGATTGTCAAGGCTTTGTACATACCATGCATACAATAATGGAAGTAAAGGAAAGGTATCCATAGTCCACTAAGAAGACCCCCTAGTCTTCCAAAGTTTTGAAAAATGTGGGAAATAGCAACAACAATTAACTACATGTTTCGACCATTAATAACTATTGTAGCTGTGTCAACATCAAAGGTGCTGATTACTTGTTCTATGACAGTCAAATTGATTGGTAGTTTTGTTGCTTCTAAGGCGACTGCCATTCCCCAGTTCTGGAGTAACTCTCTCTTCTTGTCATGTAGGACATATTTACATATGGCCTGGTAAGAAATTGACAATTTTGTTTGTTCTTCCAGTAAAACCTTGCTTAAGCTCCTCTATGGAATATTTCTATTCTTCTAATACTCCTTGCATCACCTTGGAAGAAATAGCACCACACTTCCCCATTTTTAAGCTCTACAAGAGGGATTGTGTTGAAAAGGAGAATTCACTTGATGAAAGTTGGCAATGGAAACAAAGCATGCATAAATGTGTTTGCACGTGTAGTAATTTGGAGGCAAAGGTATTGAAGCAAGAAGCTCTCTGGTAGTAGGATTTGTGGGCACAAGAGGTGAAGGAATGGCTGCAAGGTCACACACTCTCCTCATAGTGATTCTAATTCGAGCCATGAATGCTCCATTCTTTATGCCCCTCGAGAAGATAACAGCCATTATTGACGTGGAAATCATGCATTGGCTCCTTATAATGGTTATTGGTGGGATACCCAAAAAGATACATGATTTAATGCCTTATCACTGATTGTTATTGACTTTGAATCTCATATGGTCATCTAATATCTGAGACTGGAGTCTAGAGACCTTCATACCATTCTCTGGCTGAATATCCTTATTAATTTTGACCCCTTCAGATTTGACAAAAAATAATGCCAATGGAGGGCTTTCAGAGTCACGCGTTTTAGTAGCCTCACGTGCTGGTATTGGAGGCTCTACTAGAGTGGAATAGTACATCTTAACTTTTGATCCATTATAGACCCATGCAACATCACTCGACACTTCCTTTAGTCTGACTATGCCATTAAAGAATACCCAGTCCACTTCATAAGATCCTAACCATGTTATCTTCAGAATGGGTTTCTTCAGGCCTAGCTTTGAATGATATAACAAAACCAAATATCGTTTTCTAAATTCCTTGACTTTCAATTTATCATCATGCCAGTGTTTCCTTTGTTTATGCATGACTTTCTATTTGAGCATTGCTCTCTATGTGTCTTCATCTCGCTTGAGGACCTCATCCAATCTCTTCTTTAGGGTTGATTTATAATCCATATCATGCTCTATTGCTAATCGAGGGTACCTTTTCTTTATACACCATTTTGAATGGTGTCATTCTAGTTGTGATCTTATGTGTGTCCTATATACCCAAAGTGTTGTCTACAGCTTTCTCATCCCAAGATAGTAAGGTGTGGACGTAATTTTTTGGAGAGCATTTTTTGGCAAGCACTTTTTTGGAATCCGGCAAGCCCATCCGCATAGTCCAAAAACCATGGACAGTCTTTCCATGTTTCCTTACCATAGAGCTTCAATCATCACAGGATAGATACCGCTCTCCTCTCTCTCAGAATCCACCCATGCATTGCTAGGATGCTCGGGGTATGGACTGCAAAGACCTAATTTAAGGGCGCCCAACAACCCATTAGGGGAATTTTGAGGTCATTTTTGTGCCTTTTAGCGTGTAGAGAGAGAGTGGTCTCAACCAATGGTTGAAGAGCTTCCGTTACGGAACCTCTATTTTTGAAAACTCACAAAAAAAGCAAATATTCTATCTTTACCGCAACTTTGAGCTGGTAAATAGCAATGTAAACAAGTAAAAGTGCAAAGGCATTCAATAGCTGTCGCTTTTAGAAAGACGTACTTCTCATATTATATTGTTTTCATTTTGCACGTCGTCATCATAAAACAACGTTTGGATTCTATCTCATGATCTTTTCCAGATTTGAACCGTTTTTTGCACATTCTGCTTATTCTTCTCTTGAACTCAGGCTAAACTTCTCTGCTCATTTCTTTTTTCACCATGGAATCTTCATCACGATCAAAACGACCAAGAACTTCCATTGAAGCCATTGTCACTTACAACACGACTGATCAAAATGGAGAATGGATTCCAATAACTATACACAAAGGAACGTGGATACTGATGCAACAGAACAAGAGAATAAAGTCTTCCACCAAAAACTCTTTCTTGGCGGGATGGAAGGGTATTGTTAAAGATTTCAGCTTTGGCGACAACAAAAAATCAATCAAAGAGGTGCTGGTGCAGCATGTGTACATGCATAAAGATCTGCATATTGACTCAGAGAGTTCTGCTTTGCCATTACATAGACCAAACTGTAAGTCTCTTAACTTAAATCCTTATTTGTAATGCATGTTGTATAAGGTTATTTGTTGTACAGATTTGTATCCTTCAAACATTATGGAATGGCAGCCAGTAGAATGTGTTATAAATATTCTGGATGTGTGTCATGGATCAATTGGTGAAGAAATATACAAGGGAAGGACTAAGGGTTCATTGGCAGAGAATGGAATATTCTTCTTTGACCATTATTATGTTCCACCTAGAAGGACTGGAGAACTTGGAGCCACAACCAAGCTAGACTTGCCTGATTTCAAAAGTGGAGAATGGTCACTCCCTAGCTCAAATACAAGTGAGGGCTACACGTGCAAACTGTTTTGTGAGATTCAAAAGTGTTTGAAAGCAAACATAGCAAGCAAACAGAGTAGAATTTCTATATTCATGCCCATTACAGTTTTTGTAGACTTCTTCTCTAATGCTGAAGTCAGAAAATCTAGAACAATGTTTTCAGTGAAGACTTTAGACTCAGCAAATGTACTTGAATTTGTGCATGAGGGTTGGAACACCAAAACAGTGAATGGAATCACTTGTAATGTGCAAGCTGGCTCAATTGCTTGCAAATACATGATAGGGACACAAAACTTCATTATGTCATTTTATTACAGAAGATGGCACTATGTTGGTGGTCAGCTAACTCCACTTGATCAAGACATGGAGGACTTCATTGACAGCCCAATAGAAGACATTGATATATGGGTAAACAATGAGCATCTGTCAATTGTAAAGATAAGAGGCATGTGTAGCTTACATCAATTGAGATTGGACCTGCAAAATGATGAAATTGAATTGCCCACAACATTCTGCTTTCAAATAAATGGTGGAAAGGTAATTGTTATCCCTAAAAGTCTCTTGTTCTCTTATTGGTTCTTTATTTAACTTGGACTGTTTTTGTAGGTATCAAAAAGGAATGAAAAGAGGCTACAGTGCAAGGACATCTTGGATGGCATTGTACATTTGGTGCCTTAAACATCCTTCAAGGCAATTTTGTAACACATGACCTGCAAGGATCTTATTGAAATAAAGATCTAACAGGATCTTTATTTTGTTATTGAAATGCAACTTTTCCAAACATCAATGATTTTACTTCAATGATTTGATTTTGTAATAGAGTCTTAAAACAAGGTGATCAAAATGTATTCAATTTCAAATATTTGCAATTACATAGACAATTGGATACAAGTGGGCTATAGAATAGACAATTGGATACAAGTGGGCTACAATTAGAGTGGGCTACAAAAAGCTAGAATAGTTTTCTGCCAGGAGTTTTCCTGTCACTAGGGGTTGTTGCTTTTGCAGTGGGCTCTTTTGTCCTGGGATATTTTCTTGTGGGCTCTTTGGCAGGAGGGCTTGAGGGCTGCTTCCTCTTTCTCTTATCATCCATCTCTTCACTTTCCTTTTCCTGCTCACCACTCTCTTCTTCCTCTTCACTTCCCTTTTCCTCTTCTAGTTTTGCTTTCCCCTTTGCCTTTTCTAGCTTTGCTTTCCCCTTCTCTTCAACATCATCATCTTTAAATACCTCTTGCAGTTGTCCATTTGCTTCAATCATATACTTGATAATCTTTGCTCTTGTCAACCATACATGGTTCTCACTATAGCACTCTCTGTTGATCTATACAAGGCAATAGAAAGCAAGTTTTAGGAACAATAAAATGAGAAAAAATACAGCTGGCAAATATGAAATATGCTATACTTCTATATTCTGATTGTCATTGCATTATATGAAGTCCAAGAGGAGCTTGGCATTTGTCACTACCCTCCATCCACATGAATGGCTTTCAGGCTGGATTGGAACCTGCAACTCATTACATGTATTTATGGGAAAAAATATTTGAGGATAATCCATTGAAGTGAACAAAGCATAAAGAATTCCAACCTTCACAACTGAAAATTGGATTTCAGTCAGCATCTTTGGCATGGGTGGACAATTCTCCAGTGTCTCTATAAATCTTGTAGCAGCACTGTCCAAAATTCTTTATTAAAAGTATGTGCTTGAGGTCCTGCTTGTGGTTTACAAAATGTGTCTGCTACTATACTTACAATTTTGCTTGACCATGTACTCCAGCAAGAGAATTGACAAAGTAGCATTTTCTTTTCACAATATCAATTGCAATTAAACTCCAATGTGAGCTATAAAAACAAGCCTCAGTTAGCCTTCTAACATGAATTAGTAAATTCTCTTCACAAGGTGTAGGTAGGAAACTTACCTCTCATGATAAGGAATCAAGAAAATTTCACAGATTTCCAAGTCCACATGAATCAACCACTTTGTGAGCTCTCTAATATTTGTCTCTGTCCTGAGAAAGTGGGAGATAGAAGGGTCTAAAAATTCCACCTTTTGTTGAAGGTCTGGCTCATATGTATGCATCATTAACCTGGTACAAGATATTGTTATATAAAGAGTTCTTGCTATAAACAAAAATACAGAGGAAAACAAAAACAACCTGAGGCATGTGATAAGGAGTGGAGAATTCATCTCCTTGGTCCAGTCCTTGAGAATTTCCAAGGTCTCAGAGTCAAGTGAATTGTAATCCTCCCTAGGATCCTCCTCACTGAATAGAGCGACAACAAAACCAGTAGGATTGACACTCCTCAAGAGGGGCACTAGCTGAGGTTCCAACAGGTCAAGCTCCTTTCTCTCTGCAATTTCCTTGTCTTCCTTTGCTCTCTTTTTCCTTTCCTTTTCCTCTTCTTCAATAATATCAACTACTCCTACTTCAGGCTCCTTGGCCTTCCTCCATGGAGGAATGTTGAGAATATTAAAGGCCTTAATATCATGCATAGGGACAGGCTCCAACATTCTTGAAAACCTATATCTCAGCCTCCTGAGAGTGATCATGTCTTTGTCCATCAAAGTAACCCTATGGGCATGAGCTGCACAGATATAGGCATCTTGGAAAAGCTCAATCATAAAGTCCTCAGAAGCCTCCTGGATACATGCCAATGCAGTTCTAGTCCACCTCATGTCAATCTTGTACTCCTCTGCAACTTGTCTGCATAGTCTTTGGAAGGGCAGTTTGGGAATTGCAAGATTGATGGCCTTTATGGCCTTCCTTATCTCTCTTAGACATTTGACCCCCTGCTTGAACTTTCTCTTTGTAAGGAGAGGCTTAAGCTGCAGTGGCTTGGAAGCTTTCCTCTGATGTGTAGTTTTTCTTTTGCTTGGTTGAGGGTCAGGTGTGCTTGGTTTAGGGTCCTTCCTCTGAGATGTGCTCTTCTTTGGTTTGGAAGTACCAGCTGAAGCTTTGCTAGGCTGAGCTTCTTCTTCATCTTTGGATAGAGGCTTATCAACCAGCTTATCAACCTTCCTTGCAGTCTTCTTGGTCCTTGCCATCTTCAAAAGGGATAGGAATGATTGTTACACAACAAACATTAGTAAAAAAAGTAAACGATGTATATTTAATTTTTATTATTACTTTATCAAAGTAAACTCCTCCTTTTCGACATAGTGGCACACATTTCCGTACATAGTGGAACACATTGCGGTGACACCCCGTACGCAAAATCACAAAGGGACCAATGTCCTCACACTTACGATGATCGCGCACGGGGTGACGGAGCGGTACACAGAGGCGGTGACACTCCGTACGCGAAATTGCGAAGGGAGCACAGTCCTCTCACTTACCAATATCGCGCACGGGGTGACGGGAGTCCCAAGCGGTGAAAACCTCTTAAACCTCTTGAGACACATATTGTATGCATGGTGAAAATAGTGGCACACATTGCGGTACACATTGTAAACATGATCACACTTGTGGACATAGTGGAACACATTGCTTTGAAACTCCGTACGCGAAATGACAAAGGAGGCAAAGTCTTCTCACTTACGAATATCGCGCACGGGGTGACGGTCAAAGCGCTCGAAGTTTTGGGTTGTGGAAGTGCGAGAACCGGGTAAAACCTCCTTCAAAATGCGCTTAGTTTGGGCTCTGAGGAGGTTTATATAGGGTGCATGGCGCAAGTCCCTAGGCACATAAAAACTAGCCGTTGGACCAAACTTCGAGGTAGCAACTGATTTGCACACCCCCCGAGGCGGCGTTTTTGGCCATAAAAGGAACCTACCCAACCCGTTTTTTCGCTTATTGTCATTCACAAGGCTTCAAAATTAAGCCGCCAACCCTCCAAGCGACACACCGCGACACCCGTGCGCGATTTTGGGAGACGTCGACCTCTTCCTAGCAATAGGAAATCGCGTACCAAGTGTCACTCCGTGCGCGTAGTTAGTGAGTGCCGAGTTTCTCTTAACCCCTCACAGTTCGCATAGCAAGTGACAAACTTAGCATGTCACAATTTTATGTAATTCTTTTTTGCTTGCGCTTAATTTGTGCGCTTAATTTGCTTGACAATTTTATGCTTTTAATTTGTTTGTAGACTTGATATAAAGAAGGGTGGTTAATGTCTTGATAGACTTCTCTTTTCTCTTTTTCAGCTGAGCATTTGTGGATTGTCATAATGGATACAGAGGATATACAAGAGACCGCTGATGACAGGCTGATGTCTTTTCTTTACAAAGTTAATGAACTTACAATATTTCAAAGTGTCAAACAGATTTTTAATGCTGCCTTTGATCTTCAAGCACTTGTGGATGGCTTCTCTACACAAATTAGTGACTTGAAAGAGATATATACAGAATTGATCAGAGATCATAGGCTTGACAATCTTGTTCATTTTGTTGATATATGCAAAGCAGGTAGCTTGTCAAGGACAGGTATTGCAAAGAAGTGGTCAAGCCTTCATCCAGACTGGCAAAAGATCATAAAGCCTTGCAAATTTCATGGTAATATGCATTGCCATTTGGTAGATTATGACCTTGGACTTATCATTTTCTTCAGTGTACTCCCAACACCAGAGGGCAAAGAGATTCCAAAGTAGATTTCCCAGGCTGAGGAGGACCAGGAGAAAGAGGAGATAGAGATGGAGTTCCATGAAGAGGAAGAGAAGCTACAAAGCACTGAGATGCTGGACATTGCAAAATTTAAAGCAGAAAACATCACTAAAGTGGAGAATGTTGACATTGAGGATGAAGATGTTGATCCTTTGCATTGCACAGCAACATTTCCCACATACAAAGTTAATAAAAAGGAATATGTTTTGTTGAATGACATTCAGCATCTTTTTTATCTAAGGGAAGATTATGATTTGGCAGTTTTGGCTGAGTGGGGATGAACTATTATATGAATTTTGTCTTTTTTGCTTGTTCCTGTGTAAGGCATTTGCTAAATCTGAGTTCAGTAGTGCTTTCTTTGTCATTTTTGATTTGGTTCTATGCCATATTTGTCTATAGAACCATTGGAAAACCTCAAGCAAGCTGTTTGCCTTCACTGCACCTCCTCCATGTCTTATATGCTTGAAAAACTTGGTTCTTGCTTGATAATGGGATTTCTCCATGCCTTGTGTAGACCATATGGACAGGGAGCCCCATCTCTTTACAAACCAGGGAGTGTGATTGTAAATTATATGCTGGCAAAGTAAAAGTGTGTCAATAATTAGTAAGTATGAGATTAATCATATGCTTCCAAACTAAAAGTATGTACATATTAAAAAGGAATAAAAAACTTACCATGTAATGTGTGAATTCCTGATACCAAGCATCTTTCATTGCACTTCTGAAGTTATTGAGCACTTTCTTGAAATTTGGCAGATCATTTTTGCCCCAGGATGTCTTATCACAGTAGGAAAATACTTTGTCTAGTGATTCCCATACCTCTGCCTTTTTGTTTCTTGATGTACCTTCAAGACCATGATCTTTGATGGCATTGTGGAGAGCTTTCCACTGGTTATACTTCACATTGGATGAACCCTTCTTGGCATTTACCTTTCCTAGTTTGCCATGAAACCCTAGGAAAGCTCTGGCCTTCACACCACCAACAGATACCTTTCTAGGCACATTGTTTCCATTTGAAGACCTCTTCAGGTCTATTTCAATCTTAACCTTACCACTGTGAAGGCCAATTTCTGATAAAACCCTTTCAATACATTTGATTGCAGCATCTCTAGTTGCTTTTGGCTGTAACTTCCATGCAAACCCCACATACAGATGTACAATTTTCTCCACAATTCTGCAGAGTGCATATGTGGACATTAGCAAGTGGAATATTTAAAACTGCTTTGAAGTTTGGATCTTGAGTATGCCTATTGGGTGCTTTGTTCCAATTTGCAGGATTACATTCTTTTGTTGATGCCATACAATACAGACAAGGGCTCTTTGCCATAGCTCCTTTGGAGACATTGTACATACATTTAAGGGTTTTAAGGTCTCCTCCCATGTGCCATTCCACCCTGTAACTTCCAAACCCTTCAACTTCAAGCTCTTCCCCTAATTCTTGTGCATTAATGACTTCGGGTATTGTTGTTTGATGGAAAACCCAATCCAGAACATCAAAGTCTTCACTCTCTACTTCAAAAGCACCTAGCCACCAGACATTCTTCTCCGATTCCATGCTGAAGTACTTGGTATCCTTCGGTTTCAATGCTCTGTTCATTAAAGTTATGGAAATCCTCTCAATTTTTCAATTCTTAACAATCTCACATTCATCAAGCTTTATCACAAAACTGACAACACCATTTGCTTCTGTATGCTCCAGCTCATAGAATCTGATCATTTCCTTCTGAAGTGTCTTCAAGTCAAGGAAAATATTATTGAACTCGTAAAATTGAAGATCCCTCTTTTTACCATGATAGGTACCATGAATGTGGTGAGGCTCACCCAACATCTCCATTATCCTCTCATTGATCTTTTTCCTTGCCTGCTGCACAATGGATGGCTTTGGAAGCAAAGAGGACCTGACCTTACATTGCTTTAACCTTGACTTCATATTTCTGAACAGCTTGCTATAACCATCTCTGCTAATGCCTACCTTATCCATAGTATATTGCACATCCTCCTTGTCCAAGCAAGAGCTCTGCAAAAATCCCTCAATGCACTGCTCCTTTGCCTTTTTAAACTTCTTCTCTGTGAAAATCTTTTTGGCAACCTTGAGAGGTAAAACATCACAATAATGTTTAGCTGCCATTTCCATGTTTGATGCAGAGTTTGGTTGTAGCAAAGTCCTAAATCAAAAGGTACAAAATTAACTGATTATTGTCCAAATGACACCAACAAAATAAACAAACTAAATTAAAGTTAACTGAATATTAATCATTTAATAAAGAACAATAGCATAATAACAATAACATAAGCATAATAATGTGGAGCAGAATCATAATACAACTTAACAAAAAGATTAACAACCTAACATAAGCAGAATCATATAAAATAAGCATAAGCAGAATCATATAAAATAACAATACCTTGCTGCTCTGATTCTCCTCCTGCAACCTCCTCCACCACGTCTCAAGGCTTCAATGTTCTTTAACTTCTTTTCTCTTTGTCTGTTTCCTAACATTGTATTCTTGCTTCTAGCTTGTTTGAGCTGAGTTTGTACCTTTTCGTTGCTCTCTTTACATTCCTCAAGTTGTTGTTTAAGAGTATTTATCATTTGTTTGGTCAAATGATCTTCTAACTTAAGAATATCTCTCTCTACCGCAAGACTCTGTGTATAACCCAGCAACCCTCTTTGACCATCACCCACAAATTTTATCAAAGATGAACAATTTGAGAATGGGGGAGTGCTCTTTGTCATTGGGTCCACTGGATACAATCTTCCATCAGTCCAGAGATCAATGTGATTTTTTTGATCTTGCCGCATTGCTTCAAATATGGACGAGGACACCTCTGCACATTTGTTTCTTTTGCGCACTGGACAATATTCTTCATTTAGCTCAATGTGTAGATGGTATAAGCTTCTTCTCTTCCTCATGGAAGTCTGTTAGCAGTATTTGTCAGAGATAGTACTATAGGAAAAAGCTGTGCAGATACGAGGAAGAAGACGACACAGAAAAGGTTTGTTTCAGCTTTTGGAAATTTTGAATTTTGGGCCAGAACTGGCGTTTTCGTTAGTTTTGGAGGGAGTATTTTTTAGAATACGAAAGATCCTAGAAAGATTTGACAAAGACATGTTTCGGTGGAGGTAAAAAGGACGCAAACTCACCTTTTTACAAACATTTCACTATTTTTTAAATAAAGTATATATTCTCTCTCTACATATTCTTACAGGGCACAAAAGTGACCTCAAAATTCCCCTAATGCATCTACAAAAAATAAGAGGAATAAATAAACCATTCATAACACACGATTTTAATATTGTATAGTTCAATAACTGTATAGCATGCATCGGTGGACAGTACAAGTGAAATGTGGCTCCTCCTCTGCGTTGTGGGTAGCTTGTATGGTTTGCTTCCATCGCACAAAAGCCTCGCCAAAGTGCTTTTGTCAAAAATCTTGCAGTGCATCACCAAGGGACATGACACAATCACGTGTGGTGTGTGCATGTAGCTTCTTTAAGATGGAGTTCTTGGCCTCCATCTTATTGGACACACTCAATACACCCTTGCACATTAAGTATTAGTAATGTGGCAATACTAGGTAAGACCCCAAACTCTAGTGTTAGTACACTCACCTTTCAATCTGCCACCAATATACGTGCATTCTCGACCATTGTGAGAAGGGTTTCTCCTGCGTCGGAATAGATGCCTCCACTAATGACACATCGTCCTTGGCCAATATATTGATCATGCCATATTTTTTGCAATTTATCATTGGATTACATTCTTAATAAATTAAGGAGAACAAATAGTGCTTTCAAAAGCAAATAGTACTTACTTTGAAGGACTAATCCGCGCCCGTGAAATGTCGGAGACTCTGAAGGGGCTCATTTTGCAACCCTTCTCTCCCCAACCCACAAAAGAGATGCATTTTCAAAAAAAATATGTTCCTTTCTCGGGATTGGCTATGACTGCTATCTCTCATCCCTTTTGCACAAAAAAGTTATTGGACTCTTTCATAGCCAAATTATAGCTTGCCTTGTAATCATCTTTGTGCACGTGCTACTCTCTACTCCCCTTCACTGGTAAATTTTGTGTTTTTAGCCGATACATTTCATCAAACTCTGCCTGCAATACAAATTGGAAAATCAAACTGATTTCCAAGAAAAACCCCACGTACTTACCTAATGCATGTGTATTATGAATTTAGAATTACTCTCATAGATTTTACATCTTTGTTCTTGAGTTTTGTTTCATAGTATATTTTTATTTAAATCTTAAAACTTCATATCTAGTGTGAGCTTTCACTCTACACATGATGAGGAACCACCTAATTTATATCTATATAGCCTTCAAGAAAGTGCGAGTCAAACTCTACACATGACAGGTAATTTCTAATTACCCTACCTAAATCACTTCCAAATGTGAAACTCTACACAAGAAATTATTATTCTACCTACCTAAAGCACCTCTACTGTGCACATTGCTCTACACTTGGTAGGCAACCACAAAATAAATTTAACTTAGTTATTTTTAAGTGTGAGTATGGATCTACACAAAGAAGTAACTACTAATTTAAGTTAACTTAAATCACTTCCAGCTGTGAATTTTTTCTACACATGGTAAGCAATCACTAAATTTACTATGACTAAGTTACTTCCAAGTGTAAGTAAAACTCTACATGAGATATATTAACCATATTGTCTATGTGCTACCATGTTTCTAGCTACTACACTTTAAAGTGAACTTTAAAACTTTTTGTTTTTTACTAAAATAAAAACTTTATTTCTAATTTGAAGATCAATGGCTGCAAAAAATAACATATTTTTATTTTTTGGGTTTTAGAGTTCACCTTTCTAGTGAACTCAAGGCAAACCTTTCAAAAACAATTCCCACAATTGTGAAAGGTTTGTGAATGCCTCTGATATAGAAGTACATATTTTGATCGAAATAAATAGTTTGCTCAAACTATCTTTTGATCTAATTGTTTGAAAATTATACAAGATGGTGTATTTACTTATGTGGAAACACCCTATTAATGAGTATTATAAGTATGGTAGTTGTTGTGGAGATAAGATGTCACATAATGAACTCTCTACAATCATCATTCATGGATTGAGAGATGTATATGAGGGCTTGATTCAAGGGCTCATTATCTTGAGGAAAAATCCATCATTGGGTGAGATGGAATAAATTATAAGAGATAAAGACCAAAGGCAAACAGCTATGAGGACAGTACATGATGAAGAAAGAGTACAATTGATAAATCTCTTTGTATAACAAGAGGAAGAGGAAGATCCACCACACAAAGAGAAAGAGGATGACATCATCCCAAAGAAAAACAACCAAGAGCAAAAATCTTATGGAGATAACCCATTTGCATATGGTAGAGAAAGCCATTCATTTAAAGGTAGAGCAAGAGAAAGAGGTAGAAGTAGCTGCTATCGCATGCAATATTCCAAATGCTCAAGGTATGTGCATCTTGATAAGGATTACAGGAGAAACCAAGCTGATTGGAAGAAAAAATCAACTAGATACATGGATGGAGAAGATGGATGATGAAGCTTACACTACCTCCAAGAGGATACATCATTGTTTGGAAGATATGCCAGCTCATAGTGAAGAATAACAGTGGTGGATTGGTAGTGGAGCCAACTCCCACATGACGTACATGTTGAGTAATTCTTTTACTTAGTGTCTACCCTCAACATTTTCAACTTTTGAAGGCAGATAATCATCCCCTCTCACACCCACAAAGTTATGGCATAAAAGATGTGGGACATTTGAGTCTCAATAGAATGTGTATGCTAAAGATTCAAGGCATGGGTGTGACCATTTCAACCTTATGAAAATTGGGAAAGTATGTGAAGCATGTTGCCTAGGAAACAAATTTAGAAGCAAGTTTCCAAGGAGCTAGACTAGAGCACTTGGAACAATTGATTTGATCCGTGTTGATGTATGTGAATCAACCTACACTCCCTCGCTTGGTGGGCACACTTATTATGTAAGTTTCATTTATGATTACTAAATATATACTTCATGAAGTCTAAGGATGAAATATTTCAAATTTTCAAGCTCTTTCACACGATGATTGAAAAGATGGCAAGTAGAAGACTCAAATCTCTAAGGTTAGCCAATGGATGAGGATTATTATCCAAAGAATTCAGCCAATACCTCCTTCAACATGGCATGAAGAGGAAACTCACTTGCACCTATACTCAAAAAAATGGAGTAGCAGAGAGGAAGAACATAACACTCTTTAAAGCAGACAAGTGTATGGTCATAGACAAAGGACTTAGCAATAGCTATTGGGCTAAATCTATCAACAAATCATGCTACTTGATGAATAGGTCTCCTATATATATTTTGAAGGTACGCACACCATATGATTCCCTACATGAGGTAAATCCAAAGGTATATCACATAAGAGTCTTTAGTTTTTTTTCATGTGCTCATAATCCAGATGCCAAGAGGAAGAAGCTTGATGACAAGTTAGGGAGATGTGTATCTGTTCGATATAGTGATATGAGCAAGGTTTACAAAATACATGCTACAATAAAGAAGGAGTAATTCATCAGGGATCTCACATTTGATGAGAATGCAAGCTTTAAATCAGCCCCAAATTTAGATTTGAACACAAGCTCTCCATCATCACTCAAAGCCAAAGTACCCTCAACCATACAAGAGAAGGGGATATAGGAATTGGAGGAAGAAGATGAGGAGCATCAATAGCCCTTGGAAGGTCTTTAAGGACTAGAACACCACCTTAGAGGTTGACATATCAAATAGGTAATGCATTAGATTTTTGACAATGAAATGTGGCACTTGTGAGGTCTATTTTGTAGCATGAAGACCCTACTACCTACTACAAGGAGGAAAGTACCGAGAAGGAATGGCAAGAATCCATGGACAAGGAGATGGCTTCTCTCCACAAGAATGAGACATGGGAGTTATGTCCACTACCTCCCAACAAGAAATCCATAGGATGTAAATGGATTTGCAAGATCATGTTCAGCAAGGAAGGAAAGATTGATAGGTTCAAGGCAAGGTTAGTAACCAAAGGTTTTGCTAAACAATATGGGCTAGACAATGGTGATACATATGCTCTTGTAGCCAAGATGAGTTTCATCATGTTATTTCTTGATTTAGCATATATATTTAAGTGGAAGATTAATAAAATAGATGTCAACAATGCCTTCCTCAATGGGCAGCATGAGGAGATTTATATGAAAAAACCAAAGAGATATATTGTTGTAGGTCAAGAGGACATGGTATGCATGGGCTAAAGAAAGCTCCAAGATCTTGGTATAGGAGAAATGGTGATCACCTCCACTCTCAAGGATTCCAAAAAAACCATGTTGATCACACTATTTACTAAATGGCTTAAAGCAAAGATATTTTTCTAGTTATTCTCTATGTGCATGATCTTATTTTGACAAGATGTAATGAAGTTATGGTGGAGGATGTTCAATCCAAACTCTACGAGGAGTTTGAGATGAAGGAACTTGATGACTTACAGTACATTCTTGGCATTGAAGTCTCTAAGTTGAAGGGAGACAAACTTATCTCTCAATAAAAGTACCTCACTTCTATTTAAGATAGCTCTGGCATGATCAACTCCAAACCAAATTTTTACACCCATGGAGTCCACTCTTAAGCTCACTAAGGATGGGCATGATGTTTTCTATGATGCTACACTATATAGAAAACTCATAAAATCTCTCATCTATTTGATGATCACTAGGCTTACCATTTTCTTGATAGCCAACTCACTTTCTTACTATATGTAAGCTCCAAAGGTCTCTCTCAATGGAATGCATACAAGAGGGTGCTAAGGTACTTGAAAGATACTTTCTCTTTGGGTATTCTATATAGAGGAGATATGCTCAATCTCCATGGCTATAGTGATTCAAATTATGAAACATTAGTGAAAATGCTTTCTTTCAAGTACCTTATATCTTTCAAATAATAATGTACTTGAAAGATACTCACTCTTTGGGTATTCTATATGGAGGAGATATGATCAATATCCACGGCTATAGTGATTTAGATTATGCAAAAGATTTGGTGGATATAAAGAGCATCAGTGGAAATGCTTTCTTCCTAGGTCCTAGAGCCATCTCATGGAGCTCCAATAAGCAAAACACCATCAATCTTTCATTAACAAAGGCTGAATATAAAGCTCTTACTACATTATCTTGTGAAGCTATTTGGATGCAAAAATCCTTGCAAGAATTAGGTTTCTATGGAAGAGGACAACCTACACCTATCATGTGTGAAAACAGCTCAGTTGAGGATTTAGCAAAGAGCCAAGTGGTGATGCATCATAGGACCAAGCATAAGGGAGAGCAAAGAGCCAAGTGGTGATGCATCTTTGCTAAGGGAGAAGGTAGAAAGAGGAGACACAAAACACCATTGCAACATCAAGGAGAATCTTGTTGATATTTAACTAAAGCTCTAGGGAAGGATCTTTTATTCAAACCTAAATCAACACTTGGCATGATGGAGCTTCCCTTAAGGGAAGGAGTTGAACAACAAGGCCCAATGCTCCTTATGCACGGTTCACAAATAAGGGAAGGCTTGTCTAAAAAGTCTTCAACTTCACCATTAGAGCTTTGATTTCTTCATTTCTTGTGTTTCATTTCAAGATTTGTTTTTGTGTGTGACACATCCTCACCACCACAACTGAGAAACCCCTCTACTTTGGAAGCCTACACATTTGACACCACTGATTACATCATTAGATGCCCATTCCCAATTCTATAAACAAAGCCTAAGCTACACACTTTGTATTTATCTCATACATGGATTTCACTTATGTGATCAAGATCGTGTGATTATGTTAATAACACTTGTAATTACACAAGAAAAAAACATGATCACGTTAATTATTAACATGATCCTGATGATGACCTGCAAAAACCAATAGAGCCGCTTAGCCTACCGATTTTCATTGTTTTCCCTTCGGGCCCATCGATCTTATTTGTTTTCCTGGCAAGACCATCGGGTAAATAATGTTGCCCAGTGGGCCGCCCAAAAAATAAAAAAGGCCGACATGCGTAATTATATAAAGTAAAACCTCTTCTATCCTTGGCACTTTGACTAGGCAAATCCTTGGGGAGTGTATCCGAGCACCAGGAACAATCATCTCCTTGTGAATTGACCTAAGGTTACAGAGTCATAGGTCCTTTTTTTGGGCCGAATGTGATTCTTAATTCGGTAACCACCTCCAAAATTATTTAAATCCGTCACCAAAGATAAAGGTATGAAGCCAAAACAAGTGAGAATTTGGAGAGTCATGCTCATTACGACAAAGCCATTGGTCCATAAAAGGATTGAAGTTGGTTTTAGAAGATGAACATATGCAAATGCGAGTCGATAGTCAAGGGTCGAATGCCTTGTACTAGTGTACTAGGTATATAAAGATCCTTGAAGTCTTGCATTTTTCACCATCATAGATTTAAGTTGATATACATTATCACTGCATAATATGAGAGCTATATCCTTAATTGGGTGAAAATAGCTTTTATATATTGAATTGGATGCATAAGGAGGCTACAATCCTTGAATGGGTACAAGTAGTTCTCAATTGTGTGATTGTATTGAAGATTTCATTGCTTTGTTTTATGTATTGGTTTATATAATAAGTGCATTATGTATTATGAAAGATTGTTAGTGCATGACATAACCAATCATAGATATTATTGCTTTAATTGTGTGTGTTTTGAAAATAATTATCATCATTTTAGTGTAAAAACTAATTATTCTTTGTAGCATTTGAAAATAGACCTGTCTTATTGTTTGCAAATCGAAGAATGCATTATGTATTATGAAATATTGTTAGTGCATGACATGACCAATCATAGATATTATTGCTTTCATGTGTGTTTTGAAAATAATTATCATCGTTTCAGTGTAAAAGCTAATTATTATTTGTAGCATTTGAAAATAGATGTGTCTTATTGTTTGCAAATCAAAGAGAATGCATAACTAATCATCATATTTATAATTTCATTGACAAATTCATAGCATTGTTGTATTCATAATGCCATGTAGAGAGCGCATTGCAATGTGTATGTTTGCTCACAACATATGTGATTGATATGTGGATTGGCTAGAGTGCATTGCAAATCTCATATTGTGCAAATTTGATTACTTCCTTGGTGATTGTGTTCTAATATTTATTGAAAAGAAGAAAAATGTTTTTAAAATTGAACATCTAGTTCTTATGCCTTCAGCGCATTGCAATGTGTATGTTTGCTCACAACATATGTGATTGATATGTGGATTGACTAGAGTGCATTGCAAATCTCATATTGTGCAAATTTGATTACTTCCTTGGTGATTGTGTTCTAATATTTATTGAAAAGAAGAAAAATGTTTTTAAAATTGAACATTTAGTTCTTATGCCTTCAGCATTAAATTGAAAGCAATGGAGAAAAATGTTGGCACAAGTGGTACAAAGAAGGCAAAGAATAAAAAAGGCCTTGGAAAAGACTGGGATTATGCTCACAACATATGCAATCAATATATGGAGTGGCAATGTAAATTTTACTTCACTATAAAATCAGGTGGTGCACCATGTATTAGGAACCATTTTTGGGTAGCATTAAAAAGAATTGTAAGAAATGTGAACATCCTCAAGAACCTGCAATTACAAAGCGTTTAAGAGTACTAGCGCAATGTGCAACAAACTCAAGTTTAGAGAGAAATTGGAGTATGTACAAGTATGTTCATAGAACTATTCGCCAACAGATTATAGCAGACAAAGCATAAAAATTAGTGTATATGTTTTGCAAAAAAAAGATATTGCATCGCATCAAAAGTGCTGGTTACAAGGAGGAAATGTCAGACTGGGTGTATGATTGTCAAAATGCAGACAAAGAAGAATTCAATTTGTATCTCAATGAACTATAGATGAAATAGAAGAGAATGTGATAATAGATGTGGAAGTTGAATTACAAGAAGAGCCACAACACTCAGACTCAAAACGAGATAACAACTTCATAGATTCAATATAGCTTGAGAGTAAAATGAAGATTGTGTCAAAAACCATTATGAAAGATCTTGTATTCAACGTGTTTTGATCATATACAATGCTTCGTAGTAGCAATTATACATAATCTGCCGATCTCAATTGTTATACTCAGTACCTGCATCTGTGTTGCCAAATAGATTTCTCATTGTGCTAGGGGTGTCTCGGCGGGCTTGCTTGAATTTATATGCATTTGCGTTGGATGTAGGATGAGGTGACTAATGTGTTTCCCTTGTACAGGTGGAGGATTCACTCATTGTGTCACATTATGAACATCTTGGCTTAAGCGATGAATACTTTTCTCCATTTGGACATGAAATGCTTGGGGTGTCCAGTTGAGTTGTTAAAATATCTTTCTCCTTTTTTAATTGTATGTCAGTCCGTTCAACTATCAACCCCAACTCATCCCATGTAAATGTGATACAACTCTCCCTGATATCATGGGTGGCTACAGTTGTCTCCTTTGAGAAAAAAGTCTATTGGTCATTGCTGCACAAAATGTACATACAGCATTTTTGCAAAATATAGCACACAATCTGCATTGTGCAATGGATGGCCAAAAACTTCCAAGCAGATCCTCTAAGTGTTATCTTTGATCTCTTGGTGAAGGCACTTCGATACTTTCCATTGTCCTTTCTTTATCTCCGCATCCACCGTCCTCACATGGCCATATTGTTTTAATCATATTCTTGATCACTTCTTTATTGATATCTTTCCATTGCAAATTGTTTGCAAATCCTTTGGATTTGCCCATTTTGATAGTCGTCGGGTAGTGTGCATCACTTGTTGTGCCAACATATTGTATGCTAGAGATTTCATGTATGGAAACACATTAACAGTCACTTGCTATTGATCATTGGCACTGTTTGGGTACCACAAGCTTATTCTTCATTAGCCATAGTATCTTAGAATTGCAATGGACAAATAGATAAATATTCAATATCTCTGACAAAACTTGTTTCTCTCGATTCAGCAGTCTCAAAGATACCACAATTGGCATATCTTAGTTGTTTAGTCAAAAATTTTGCAATTGATGCAAAAAACAAAATCACAACTGATCCAATTCAACCACAAGACAATTGAATAAAGACATACAGATTCAAATATACTTCAAATAACTCCAAGAGGTAAACCACCCAAAACCCAAAAATAGACTTCAATGCAAATAAAATACCTAGACAACAAGACAAAGTACAAAGTACAAAATGTTCAGGCCACGTAAAAAGATGGTGCAAGTTCAACAAGGAATAGGATAATGCATTTCTTCTAGCTTCCCGCTCTCTTAACTTCATCCAATACTCCACTTTTATTTGAATAGCCTCATGGCATCTTGATCGGGGTGGTAAAATACTTCTTCTAAGAAATAGATTTTCCTAGCTACACTACAAAAGTCTCTCAACATGTCAAATAAAAAACATAATTCATAAATGTCGCTTGCTTTTGAGTATGCATTTGTGCATCATAAATCATATATTTCTGGAGCAATCCACGGTCGCTTTGCAATCTCTCCTTCCCCTACTTCCTTACTTGGGAGATCACCTAATAAAAAAGTAACCTATCACATGAGTTCAACAGAAGGGTATTTAAAGTTCTTGAAACTTACAGAAATGCATTATTTTTTTCAAATTTGAAAAAAACTTACAAATTTTAAAAGAAAAGGGTACATTATATTCTTAACAAAATTTACAGATAAGGGGTTTTACAAACATGTCCTAAACGCACGTGATATGGTAGTTTTACACATAGTGAACCCCCGAGCTTCCTTTGCCTCCAAAACTGCAAAGTCCGATTGAGCACTCGAATGCAAATAATTATTTGATACTCACTTGGCTGGCATTCTAAGCATCATTCCCCAATCAATGATGCCAACATGGAGTTTATTTGCACGAGTAAAGTCTAACTTTATGTTGAAAGGATGCAGGTCGTTGTGCACTATACCATCTGAGTGAGCAGTTGCAATGCCATCAATTGAAACGTGTAAGATTGCTGGCATCTGCTTAATCACTGCTATGATCTATGTAGTCTTTATCTCTGGTAAGTGCTGATTTTCTGGTGGCAGAGTCCTCCAGCCATATTGTAGCCTATGCATGTAGCATCTGAACACTACGTGGGCAAATGGTAGGCGGCACATCATGTCCCCCAAGGTGGTCCCATTGTAGTATGGAAAGATTGTGATCAAGGGAGTCTCAATGGTAAAGCCAATGAATCTTACAATGGAGGGGTGAAGTGTTTTCATTCCTTGCTCTATCTGAAAGCTATCAAGTTTTGCCTCACTCCCTCCCTTGTAGCATTTCTCTACATATGTAATGTGCTCTGGAAAGAAAGAAATTCCTTTAATGGTGTATAATGTGCATACACCAAAAGAGTATGCTTCAACCCTTTCACCTTCTACAAGGGCCTCCTGGGGGATGCCAATCAGATGAGCGTACTTGGCATTCAATGTTGTGCACATGATTATGCCAGTGCCGTTGGCATCTGATCAACCACCCATAGCTGCTTGCACATCTTGGGCCATCTTCAATCTCTTGGGTAAGGAAGCTTGGTCTTGAGATTTCACCCACTTCATCTTGACCTTCTGCTCCTCCCATAGTTTGTCCTACAACTCTATTTTTTTCATATAGAAAGTGGGAGGGATATCTTCTTTTAAGTCTCTGCAGCAAACTTTCATATTGCCCAACACTCTCCTGACCTTGTGATGGGGGTCAAATTCTCGGATCCCTGTAGGAATCAACAACTAATCATACTAGCTTTCACCTCGCAACCTACGCTCTGTATTCTCACGTATCATGCTAGTGAGGTCTTTAATGAATACATCACTTTCATTAATCTGTTGTATGCGACCATCTACACATGATGTTATTGCCAAAATACATTCTTTTTGAATGGCATGCATAATAATTTTCTTTTGATCTGGAATCATTTTTGCACTGGACAATGAAAAACAACATATCAAGTACAGTTTCATGGGTGCATTGGCACTCTCACACTAGTTCGGGCAAACCATAATCGTGACTTGAAGACTTTAAAAAATGTGTACGATTATATTAGTACAGATTGAAAACCATTTTCACTTTAACATGCTATGTTTAATCGTGTAAAATGCAAAAAAACAAGTAACTCTTAAGAAAACCATCCAGATCAACCAATACAGGTTAAAACCCAAAACATTTCAACAGATTGTGATAAACCATAAGACATGAGTTCATATTTTGTGCGTTGCACTCTCACGCTAGTTCAGACAAACCGTGACTTAAAGACTTTAAAAAAATTATGAAAGATTATATTCATTCAGGTTGATAATCATTTTCACTTTAAAATGCTATGTTTAAACGTGCAAAATGCAATAAAAACAAGTGACTCCTAAGAAAATCACCAAATACAACAAAGAAGCAACAAAAGTACCAAAGATAGTACCAACTCAGCACCCAAGACATATTAAGCCAACCCTGTAGTAAGACCCAAAAACTTGTAACAAAATAGTATCAGCGTAGTATTAAGAGTCCCAAAGGTAGTGCCAACATAGAACCCAAGACATACCCAACAATACCTATAAGATAAAAAAAATTGTAACTAGAAAGTACTAAAGCAGTTCCAAAATAGGTCAAAATAGTACCATATAAACAAAAAAGCACCCAAAGTACCATGGATTGTACCAACATATCACCCATGAAAAAATCAATAGTACCTATAAGACTCACAATTTAGTACCAAAAAGTACCAAATTAGTATCAAAATAGTACAAGAGATTACCAAATGAAATAAAGAAGCACCATAAAGTACCAAGGAAAGTACCAGCACATCACCTAGTTTTTTTAAAAAGGACCAAAACAATTGAAGAAAGTACCAAAATAATTCAAGAAAGTACCAAAACCCCTAGAAATGTCAGCAAATAGACTAGTCAAGTGAAACATGTGAAAAATCTCCAAATTATGTGCAAAATAAACACTTTCAATAGTCAAACACGATGCAATAAGGTTGAAATACAATATCTCCTACTATTGAACCTCATCTTAGAGCTTTTTTGATATGTTTGGAAACCTTGTGTCATGGTAATAAGCATCGACTTGCTCCTAGCTCGCGGCCTCCACCTCTTTGATCTCTTCATCAAGGACAGGGAATGTGTGCTTCCAGGGTATTAATGTCCTCCATCAAACTTTTCTTCATGCCCTCTTTAACTTCATATACCAGTAGTTGGTTCTTGTTTTCTTGAATAGAGGCCTTCATGTCTATTAGGCACCTTGGTTGTGACACCACTTGTAGCAATGCCTCTAAAGTAGGTAGGTATTCAACAACTACCCCTTTGCTAGTATGCTATGGTTCTATACAGATGTTGTTGCCACTTTGAGTCATCCGTGACTTCTTATCTAAATGCAGGACACTTCCAGGGGAGGAACCATTTTGCCTCCTCCATGCCTCAATTTTACGGTCAAGTCCGCCATTCCTAGATGCTATCATCTGATGCAACACTCTTTTCCCAAATCGGGCCCATGCTACTATATGCCCTGTTGAGTCTGTTTTCACTGCATGACATTTCTCAAAAGCATAGGATCTAGAAAATTTGTTGGTCAATTCACCACATGAAGGGGGATCCTGATAAACTTAGGAGGATAGAAATGTAGTCTTCCACCATATGTGGCTACAAATGGTTTAAATAGATCTTGTTGTTCTTTTGCTACTTAAACTTGAAAAAAAATCAACCACGCTCATGTGGCAAGTCTTCATTAGTCATGTCCTTAGAGAGTTTTCCTTCTAGACTGAGGTTGTACTCCTCATGCAAGTCTTGTGCTGTGTAACAAAACCTCCTCTGTTGAGAATACTCCTCCATTTTATTTTTTACCTAAAATGTGAAACAAACCAAAGAAAATTGATGAGATATAGATTAAATGTGGTGTCGTACATTGCGTTTAATGTGATTTGATGTCCTACAGTAAAAAATGTGGTACTCCAGAGTACCAAATTTGGTACTATATATTTAACTTCAAATGTTATGTCAAGTACATGGATTGAATATGCACCATTTAATTAACACATGCATGACGCCAATGAATAGCGTACCATATCTAGACTTGTTGGCAGATTTTGATTCATCATCATCAACGAGGAGTGATGTCGGTTTGGAGTCAATATTAATAACCTTGCATTGTTTTGCACCAGCCCTTGTGTTGCATTGTTTTGCACTAGCCCTTGTGTTGGGAATGGTTTTGTGATCTGGCTCTCTTTGTTGGGGGGATGGTGTGGAAGAACTTTTGTTCTTGCTTTTGCCAAAGGAGGGAAATCCCTCCTTGGCCTTCACTTTTTTTTTGTATGTTAAAGGTTACGCTCTACTGGCACAGCAAGTCCCTTGGCCTTTGGGGTCCTCATGGTTGGAAAAATGATGCGAGAGAGTAGAGAAACTCTATTGCAAAGAGAGAGAGCTCAAGATTGTGAAAGGCGACCAAAAGAGCACGTGATGCTACTAGAGAGAGCTCAGGATTGTGGAAGGTGATGCGATGCAATGCTCAAGTTCAAACACAAGGTGAAAAATGGAACCACTAAATCCACTCATGACACCACTACTCTCACACAGGGTGGTTTGAGGGCCCATTTTGAAAATGTGCAAAACATTCTTATAGAAATATAATTATATCTTAAAAAATAGAAATACAAACACCTTTTTCCTCAAAACTTTCCCTCCAAATTACCAAATAGGTGAAAAAAAATTGGCCCTCTACATCATCAGCTATACATGTTTAAGAAATCTACAATAACAACCTAAAAGACTTTCGAAAAGTGCCTTAAAGTACCTAAAACATAGGAGAAATTTTAGGCAGGATAACAACATGAATCAAGGAGCCAATTTATAGGTGGAGATATGCATCCTATAATAGTGCGAGTTAGCTTACTATAGAATGCACACATGAGGCAAGATACCAACTTGGGAGCTCCCTATCGAAAGATAAAGCCATGATCTCAACATGAGGTGTTAAGAGGGGAGCATCTACCTATGAAAGGGATCCATGACCTATGCTCATGATTGAGAGCTACAACTATATAAATATGTAGTTGTACACTAGTTCTAAATAATTTATGTTTTCTCAATAACTCAAACACTAGACGTAAATGTTCTAAGAATTTTTTTTGAGATCTACAATGGACTAGTATATCATCTAGGAAACTACTACAGATTTTCCTAGATATGGACATAAAAATATGGACATAAAATGCTATCAATCATCGTCATCAATGTCTTTGGTGCATTGGTTAGCCCAAATGGCATAATCTAGAACTCAAAATGTCCAAAACGGGTCATAAATGTTGTCATTGCTACATCTTCTAGTGTAAATTCTAACTTGATGCTAACGAGATCTTAGGTCTATCTTTGAAAAAAAAAATTGACCCAAAGAGTTGACCAAACAACTCATCCATACACGGGATCAAGTATTTGTTCTTAATTATTATTTAATTAAGAGCCATATAGTATGTGCACATCCACATAGATCTATCCTTCTTCTTTACCAGAAGAATAGGCAATGTCCAGTGTTAGCAGGTCTGTAGCATAGCTGTCTGACACTAACATAATATGTCAATACTCAGGGAAGCGACTTGGATGGTGCACGGAGGCTCTTTGAGGTTGTCAATCTCAAGAAGTGAATCTATCACAGACACACCAACTCAACAAGCAAACCACCACTCAATGATCAGGAAATCTGTGTATGTCCTTTATCATTGTTTTAGGTCATCACGCCATTTCGGCACTCAAACAAAGTCAAAATGCAACGAAACTATAGGAGGAAGTCTAAGACACCTAGGGGCACTATCCTACCAAGCTTTGTTGCAATCCAACAAGGTACTAAAATCACAATCCATCATGAAGAAGGTCTTGAAAATTGCACCCGAATTATCTAGAAAGGTCACCTTATGGTCTAGGAATACTCTCCTATGGTCAAAATATCAAAAAATAGTGATTTAATCACTCAAATCTCAAGATTAGGCTCACTAATCCATAGTCATGAACCTCAACAAGATTGACAATGCTTACACTTAATTGAAAGAGCAAAAAGAGAGAAACATAATGCAAGTTTTAGAATTGAAAATGGGTTACCCAATCATTAGTTATGTTGATTACAAATCTAAGTTTCGTAGTCGCTTGAGCTTATTTCTATTCTTTAAAAGATAAGCCTCCTTTTCACATTAAAGTTATTGACTTTTATACCTAAGGCTTGCTAAATGGCCAGTGTCTGGCTCACATGGGCCTTTAAACATAACATGATAGAATTACAGCTCAGGGAATTGACTTGCTACTCTAAAATCAAGATCTACACATAGGTAGCTACACTAGCTTGAAAAAATAACGGAATACAATTGTGATTTCCAACTTCATGTGCGGCTAGGTGGGAGCCCATCCAGTCAATCCACCGGCATTCCCCCTTCCTATCTCGTGTCGTCCCTTGACACGACCATTTGCAATCTTGTTGTTAAGGTTGTCTTCAGCTCTGTCTTCAAGGTTGATCTTTAGCTTGGAAAGTGCTTTGTCGTTGATGACGCTCCCCCTTCCTTGAGTGGTTCATATCTCGTGTTATAGGTGATGCATGTTGGACTTCAATGGTCGAGGTAATTTTGTAACTTGTTGTTCATTTTTCTCTTTGTTGCCACTTTTGGTTGTGCAAATGGCTTTTGATGTGCTTGCCCTTGAGGGAACGGAGCTTCTTGGGTTGTTGCCTTGATGATGGACCTTTCTCTTTAGTTCCACTGCAATGCAAATCATCCGCAATGTGGCACCAAGTTTGAAGCACTATGTAGCTCCTTTTGATGGTTGTGGATAGCTCTCTCACTTAATTTTTCATTTCTTGTCATTGTAGGCCATTCATCATCTTTTCATTGCTTTTTGAAGCTTTGTTGTTTTCCTTGAAGGTAAGAGTTGTTTTCAGCAAGCATGATTGAAATCAACAATTGTTGCTCTGATGAATTGATGATTGCTATGTAGCCATTTCCTTATTGTTGATGTATAAGAAATATATACAACAAGATGGTGATGGGTGTTTGTAGATTAGGGTCTTAAACCTTGGATGACTAAAGGAAAAAAACTCAATGGGAAACAAGTGCATTTGGTATATGCTCTTATTGGAATTGAGCATTGGAACTTGAAGTACAAGTCATGCAAGGTGAGTGCTTGGGAGAAACAAAGCAAGAGCGCCTAATGCAAGTGCCAATTATAGGACACTCTATATGCATACAAGAAATTTATCAAACAAAATCATACAGTGTGAAAGATGGAGTTGATGGGTGCTTCAAGGAACAAATGTAGCACATGTGACATCAAAGGATGTTGCAATAGCTTCCACGTTTTTTAGAACGTTTTTGACGTAGAAGCTTCTCCACTCATACCTCATTGTGCGCAGTGCGTGAGTGTCTTTTGGACTTCCTCCTTCACTTCACCAGACTTAAAATCCAAAGAATTTGACTCTTATGCTCACCTGTATCAGCATGAGCGACACAACATAAATATGTTCAACTCTTCCAACTTGAGAAGTGCCTAGAATGGCTAGGACTCTTAGACCACAAAAATTATTACTTGAAGGTTTGGGACTAACGCCTCGGTCATTTAGTGGCTTAGCTTCCCGACTTTGACTTTTATGCCAACCCTTGCAGCTTATCAAATAGGTCTTCTACCCGTGGAACGGGAAACCTATTCTTGATAGTGATCCTATTTAGTGCTCTATAGTCGACACACATACGATATGTGTCATATTTCTTTTGCACTAATAACACGGATGAGCAAAATGGAGATGAGCTAGGCCTAACCATGCCCTTTTCAACTAACTCATGCACTTGCTGCATAATCTCCTCTTTTTGAGCTTGAGAAACTCTATAAGGAGGTTTATTAGACGGTGAACTTCCTGGAAGAAGTTCAATTGCATGGTCATCTTTAGGAGGTAGTTACACATGGGATGTATTCAATAAAGACATCTTGAAATCCCTTGAGAAAATTGGATAACTCTAGTTCCTTGTGATTATTTATATTTTCTTTTGCTAAAGCATTAGGTTCATTTTGAGAATCTTTAACAAAAATCATGTACACGGAAATAGAGCTCTTGTGTGTGAAACAAGTTCTTCATCTGTTGTAGAGACTGATGGAGCATTTGCTTTATCTCCCATGAGAAGTGGTTGTCAATGTATGTGGGTTCTTTGTGATTTATTTCCCACTAATGATTTTGGAACCCACCTTGTCTTTGGGCCTTGTGTGACTGTTCTTTGTATTTGCTCCATTTTCTTGATGACTTGATGGACACTAGGCTTTGGTATCCAGACCTGATGATTTCCATTATAGAAGCCTTGCTTTTGTAGTTGAAAATGAGGTATCCATATAGAGGTTGTATCACCCTTGGCTATGATTGGCTTCTGTTGGCTCTTGGTTGTCATCACTTGCCTTTTGGTGGAGCCTTGTGCTGCATGACTGATCTTCCATGTTCCAGGTTTAGCTACTATTTTTGGTAACCATAGTTGAGTGTTACCTTCATAAAGTCCTTGTGCTTCAAGTAGCTTGACTAGAATGTTGTGTCACCTGTCTTTGTTGGGTAGCCTCTAACATTGGTACCCATACTTTCCGCATTGCTCGCTTCTTTGATCTTTTCTTTTTCTTCTTGTGGTTTTTCTTTCTCTTGGTTGAGGTGGGTGTCATCTATTGATAGCTCATCTTGCTCTTTGTTGAACTTTATGCTTGAGGTGAGTAGGTACATGCTATTACTTTAGGCTTTTTGGCCCAAACATTAGAGTTTCCTTGGAAGTAGCCCTGAGTAGTGATTGAATTGTTTGATGCTACCCACCCTATAACCTTCGGTTGTTGAGGTTCACTTTGTGCTTAGGTATCAAAATTGGATATTTAACTTTGATGTTCTCTTTGGATACCAACACTTAGTTGATTCTCTTCGGCTTCTTTTGGAGGCTTTTTTGTGATGGAAACTTGGGTTGATAGACTTTTTGCTTGGGTTCCCATTGCATTGTTGATGGTTTGGCTCTTGATGTATAGGCTTTGTTGGAAGTTTGGTGGAGACTTATTGAAGGTAAAGTCAACTTACGAGATTGCTGTGCTCCAATGATTGATTTAGCTTTACCTTTCTCTGCTATGGTTGGTTGTGTTGTTTTCACATGGATTTGAAAAGCTTCAAGGACTCTTATTGTTCTTGTTGTCAAAGGTTGATATGCTCCAATGATTGATTTAACTTTATCTTTCTTTGCTATGGTTGGTTATGTCATTTTCACATGGATTTGAGAAGCTTCAGGGACTCTTACTGTTGTTGTTTTCAAAGCTTTTGGTTGTTGTCAACAGAAGATGTTCCTTCAGCTTTCTGTCAAGACCAGGCTCTCTTTGATAAGATGGGAGTCAATGATGTGGAATATCCTTGTACTCCCCAATACTCAACTTGAGTACGACTTCTGCTATACCAAAGCTAGGAATTGTAGTTTTAGAACTTGTGTACATTGTTCCTTCTAGATCTCTAATTGGAGGCTTTCAAATCATTATCCATGTTCCATAAGAAATTAGATTCTTTGTCACATCTGGATCTATCATAGCTGGACATGTGATTTTAAGTCATATTTCTCCGCATATGTTGAATTTGATCAATGTTGAATACACCCAATCTTTTGCCTTATCCTTGTTCTTCTTTTGCTCTTGATTTTGTTGGACATCTGATGTGGAACTTGGGACCATTGCTTCTTCATTTGCTTTCAATTGCACCTTTCCTAGAGTCAGCTTCTTTGAAATAGCTTTTGGTGATTCTTCAAGTATGTTGATGATGACATAGACCCGTGGTTGCTTTGCTTCCTCCATTTATGCGTTCACATCACAAGTCATGATGTAGATGTCTGTCTCACCTGTTTTGCTTTCATGCTCACAAGCTTCATTAGCTTTCTTCAATACCTTTATCGCAAAACAGGGAGCTATGCCATAGACATTCTTATCACAAAACTTAGTATAGTCATTATTTCATTTGTGCACACATCTAGAGTAGCCAGTATTTTCTCCCATCCAAAGGGTTCAAACAATTTTTTTGGGAATGGATCCTTAATGTAAGCCTCATCTTCTATTGATCTCTCTAGGATACAATCTTCCTTTCTCAGGCTTTTGCATTCAGACATTGTGCAAATCCAATCATGCACTCCCTTCATCAACCAAGCAAGAGACTGTGTTTTGGATTTTGTAGTTACATCAAAGTCTTCTACTGGGGTTTGGTTTACATCTTTGTAACTATGGTCCTTTGTGATGACCCTAGGTGTGACACGTTTATGCCGCATGTAGAGATGGTCATAGCCCCAACCTTGGACCATTTTGTGATGACCCTAGGTGTGACACATTTATGCCGCATGTAGAGATGGTCATAGCCCCAATCTTGGACCATTTTGTGATGACCCTAGGTGTGACACTTTTATGCCGCATGTAGAGATGGTCATAGCCCCAATCTTGGACCATTTTGAGTTGATGCATGAATGGCCATCCCAAAATCACTTCAAAGTTGTTGACTTTTTCAAATTCAACTAAAACAAAATGTGCTCGTACTCTATTCCATAGGAGGGTACAATAATTTTTTCCAACATCCCTAAGGGTTTCTCCACAAATCCATTTGCTAGTTGCAACTTTATGCGCATTTTCTTGAGAGCTAGTCTTCTCCATTTCTCCTAGATTCCTTTAGCAATAGCTATTCCAACCCCGCTATTAAGTATGGCTATCATTTTTACTCCTTTGTGCTCTAGTGGTAAGATGGTGTTCCCTTCTTCTCCTTCGCAATAGTCACCCACCTTATTCATTGGCACCGGCTTTGCCTGTGGTTTCTTAGGCGAAGTTTCACCCATGTTTTCATCTGTAAAATGGTCATGTGAAGGGATTTTCAACCCCATCATTTCCAAGTGTTGCCCATTTGGCCCCACAGGTGCGGTCTAATTTTTAGCGAGTCTTAGAGAGAAAGTGTGCATTGTCAACAAAGAGACATCAATTCGTGCAAGCTTTTGGTATCCACCATTTTTGGGGTGGCTTTCCACTGAGATGGTACCACTCTAACCTCAGATTCTGTTTTGTGTTTGTCTATGAAGGATGAAAAAGTCTGTAGAGAGTGTGGTTCGCTCTCTTCAGATGCAATAGACCCGGCATCTTTGTGTAGAGATCGTATATCTGCTTGGAAAAACTCATGTTCCATGTTGATTCAGGAATGGGTGCGGATTGTAGCGTGGCACTATCGCCTTTTTAGTTTTTGATTGTGGCCAAGGTTCGTCTACTTTAGGAATTGGCTGCATCTCATGAGACTTTCACCTCGTCCGTAGTGTTCCTCGTATCCAATAGCTTTTCATTTTTTATTTGGTTGGCTTGTCTGTGTCTTATTTTCTTTTAGTGTGCTTGCACCCTCCTTTTTCGGTATTGGCCCTACTTGTTTGGGAATATTCAATGTTTCTGGCTCCATTAGAGCTTGAGTTGTCTCTATGAGCCATTTGTACATTTGCATCCAATTGGTTTCAATTTTTGGATGTGGATATGTTAGAAATATTTGTTCCAGTGTCTAATTGGTGGGTTTCAATCTTGTTTTGTAGGCTTGCAATACGGCATCTAAGTGCTCGTTTACTTTTTCTACCAAGACCAAAAATCTTGATGAAAATTTGGATGATTTTCCTTTTCTATTTGTTCCTTGTATTCCTTTTCTTGTTTTAGCTACTCTTTGGTTTTTTGCGCTCAATTTCTAGGGCCGTTTTCTCTTCCAACCTTTTTTCTTTCATTTTGTCTCGTTTAGCTTTCCACGGTTTTTTGCTAGTCCTCACTGATAAGTTCTCAAATTTTTTTTGAATAGGCACTATGTGTTCCGCCTCAACGGGTGCATTTTGGTAGCTTCTTGAGCTTGAGCTTGAGCCATCACCTTGATAGGAATTGTACCCTTGATCCGCTTGAAGAAGGAATCACTCCTACAACGTTCATTGTTGTTTTTCCCTTGTTGTTCGGGTGTTTTGGACAATAGTGAACCAAGCATGCAAGAATTCATTCTAGACAATATCAAAATATCTCCATGTTCTTTACCCAATGAGAATAATCTATTGTCCAATGATTACCTCCACACTCATAGCATGGTCTTAATTGTTGTGTAGCTAGTGGTGCAGCTGATGGTTATTCTTGCCTGGTCAGTATGGTCTTTGAACCATACTCTTGATTGGCTATGAACATTAACGTGTTCTCATCCATGGATTACTGATTTCTCATGCGTTGTGGCACATACGTTGGTTGAGAGTAGTTGACAACCAATCTACCATCGTTTCTATGAGGTGGTTTTGCTCTAGCATACGTTGTGGTTTTGGCTGAGTGTTACACCATGGGATGGGATGGTCCCCTCCACAACCTCCTCATATGAGATTGTCATATAGTTGGGTTCTCTTTGTAGTTGGGTTCTCTTTGTAGTCTTTGTTAATCCTTTTAATCACCTCCTTGACCACTTGATCAATGCTCGACACTGGAGGAGGTTAAACATCTAGCTTTGTTGAAGATTCACTCTTTGGAGAAGAGGCACTACTCGTCGCATTCTCTGTATCTTCGAGTACCTCTCCGTAGGCCTTACAATTGTCAACTAGATATAGAGATTCTCTAGTGACTTGCTCAAAGGTCGTGCATGCTTTCAAATGTAGGTCCTTTTTTAGAGTCTCGTTCCTCAATCCCTCTATGAAGAGAACATATAGCCTCTCATCTTGCAATAGCTCTCTCACAAGACATGTATATATGTACTATATGAAGCGAAGCAAATCTTCCTTCACTTTTTTGTTTGCTTTTTGTTTGAAAGTGTAGATGACCATGTTGTGCTTGATCCCTCTTTTTGAGAACTCCTCTACAAATTCGTGTAAGAATTGTGCTATGTTTGAAAAATCATCTATGTTCAATGGTTGGAACCACGTCAAAGCCATCCCTTCCAATGTTAGACCAAATCCCTTGTACTGAGTATGGAAACCAACAATTTGTTCAGCTCTCAAAACTTGCTTGAAGAGTGTGATATCCTTGCGACGTGTTGCTTAAGGTAAATTACAAGTGTTGTTATTAAGATTTTGTGTGAGCAAGGATTATTACAGATATACACCCACCAAAGAAAGGCTGCAACAATCGGCAAGGAAAGGACCTATGGCAGGTCGTGACATGTGATTAATCAGGTGTGCATAGTTTTTATTTTTTGGTTTGTTTGGTAAAATTTTACAAACCATGATGTATATTTCTATCAAGCAACAAAGGCGAGTGCATTTTAAGCACTCCAAGCACAAGCACGGCCTGTGACAGTTCTCATAAGCACTCAAATTTTGTTGCATACTTTGATGGCAAGGGCCGATTCTTTAGTATCTCAAGACGACAGGCATGGCCTATTAGTGGACTTGAAGAAGGAAGCAAGTTCCTCGGCATGGCCGACTCTTTGTCACGGGTTTTACACGCTAACGGAGGATGCTTACCACACAATACTGGTTAATGTCAATTGAAATTGCTCGACACGGTCGATTCTTTTTGTTATGGTATCTAGCGCCATAAGCTTTCAGCACAAACGTATTTATGTGAAGCAAGGCTTCAATCTACAACTCTTAAGTTGAGATTTTTCCCGTTTGTCGTATGCTATGACCACACTCCTTTGGGGAATTTCTTCATATGTCTGCAGGATATTTCAGGCCAACTTTCTCTCGCGCAACAGAGTTGGTTATGATCTACATTTGAGCGAGCTTTTCTTCCGACATCTCCAGACAACTGGTTACAGCAGGATGATCAGGTTAGACCACGTTCGATATTGTTTATTTTTCCATGTTTATACATTTACATTGGAAATTAATGCTTTTGTGTAAATGAAAGTTCTTTGACAATTTTACATGAAGCAAGGCTTCTCCCTTGTGCCAAGGTACTGCCCAATGACTTGGAATCAAGGACGGTGGCACACAAGTTTGGGAAACTGGCAAAATAGGGAATATCACTCCCTACCAGTACATCTGTGCAAGGCACTTATGGTTTTGGGCTCTCATGTTTGAGGCTATCACTTTTGCAAAGGGCTTAAATTTATGCATGCACGGCATGCTAGCTAGGTAGATTCAATTCTATCGCCGTATGCAATACGCTTCCGCTATAACACCAGACACTCTGTCAAGGACAAGATAAGCTCGGGATTGTTAACACACACCAAAATTAAAAGGAACCTAAATCTAGGGCTTCTTTCACAGGCAAAGTGTCGTTTTTAAGTCATTTTGGTAAAGTCACGACCCCATACATGGTAAGTAGGTCAAGCTGTGGCTTGTGTTTTCTGTTACCTCTCTCTATGAGAGCATTATACATGCAGATTGTTGCATGCTTATAGGATAAGCTGCAAGTCAGGCATAACATGTGTAAGAGCACACTGATGGGGCACCCACTCTAGAAATTTACGGAAAGTTCCTCAGCCTAGCATGCTCTTCTTCTCTCTCCTTTTTTCTCTCTCTTTCGAAGAATAAGGAAAACTTTCTAAGAAGCTCTTTGATACATGTTTTGCTTGTGAGTCGGTTTGAGCCAAGGTGCTCTAATGCTCAGCTAGAACTTGGCCAAGATGCTGTTCACATTAGTCTTCATCGGTTCATCGATTAAACACTAATTTCCATAAGGGCTATGAGCCACACACAGGTTGGCTAAGAAGCCATTGTCAGATCTTGGGTAAGACCCAACTGTTGGCATTCCTTGGGTGATTGTTCTTAAGATTGAATAGATCTACCCACTGGACTACACAACGACGTTAATGGACAAGCAAGCGTCTTGTCATCACGAATGTTTATGGTGTCATTTCTGCACGACATAGTTTCAGTGCGACACTCGAGTCGAGTTTTTGATAACCATACACTCAACTCAACTGATTTCTACCACGGATTTTGGATGCAACATACCATTGCGACAGCACGGCTATCCATAAGAGCTAGACTTTCCACTTATGTGGATCTCCTGCTCCCTCGTTAGCACTACAAGTGTCTATGGACGCATTGTTTTGGGGTAAGACCTCGGGGGTGCTTTCTAAATCGCCCCATAGTCATGGAGGATCACAGTTTGATCTATTCTCGTTATACTTTCAAGGAAAGCAATCCGCAAAATACCACGCGGTAGTAGATGAATTCAGCTTCTAAAGTTGATTCCAATCATTATGTACACGGTTGCCTATGTTGCTTACTGTTACCTGCTAGTCGAGAAGTTTCTACAAAGGGTCTTACCAAGGGGTTTGACTACGTCGATTCTAATCAAAGGGTTTGGATTGCAAAGGCAACACCCAGGGTTTCCAGTGCAATGTTGCTTGTTTTTCACAGGTGGACGATGTGCTCCTCTGTATTTGAATACGGGTAAGTGAACATTCAGTTCAATCTCTAGGTACGCATCTATTGATTTGGTGTTATTCCAATTTTTAGTATGCATTTCAAGTCATTTAAATACGCTTGAATATTTCAGGGCCATGCTAAGGGCATGTCGCAACAAGTATTTTGGGCCGTAGTGTTCAATCTACATTATGCTGTTATGAATCCACTTGTAGGATTCAATTTGGCACATGTTGTCACATGGGATACAACATGGTCTAGGGACTTAAGGAGTTCGGTTTATCCAGTGTGGAGCAATAAATGAGGGTCCCTCTCACTCTTGTCGCAGAGTGTTTAGAGTTACCTCCACACACAAGTACATCTTCTACTTGAAGGATGTTCTTTTTTACACATCCTTACATGAGACATATTCCACATGTGGAGAATATGAGTCTCTGGACTGACACTTGTGCGATTATTTTAATTATGTGTCACGACCAAGTCCCTAGGTGCTGGTCAAATCTATTTTCTAGACCATTTTTAGCACGACGTATCAAGAGCAATTTCAGTGGCCAGAAATTGTCGGATACTTAGAATGACTTGTTCAACTACAAGTATTGCTAAACAACATTACAGATGGTTGTTTATACATATAGCAAGGCTCTGAGTGATTAATGAAAAATTTTCATTGTTGTCCCTAGAAGTGATTAGTTTTTCATCTTATATTATGCTTCAAACATTTCAGCAAGGCTTGAAGATGATTACCACTACAAGTATTTAGTTTCTTTTCGGAACTATTTACATTCCTCTTTACTTTGTGCTACGCACATCACATTCGCCATAAGTACTGGCAAAAAGGATCATGGATATACAGGTTTGGATCTATTTTTTGCTAAATGCATGCACACTAGGTGTTATGGGTCCTAGTGCTTAGCAAAGACTGATTTGGAACGGCATGCATATTCCTCAAGTTGTTGCTTATGAAGCATTTTGCACTCTAGGTGCACTATCTCTATGAGATTACTTTTGGGTCTACTAATCACCAATAGAGGTCATGGCTCGGTTTGGGTGTTTGTGAATTTTTCAAGTTAACCACGATGGTTATTCTGGACATGGTTGATTCCTCAACAATGTTATACGCTATTGTGATTCCCCGTTTACCAGTCGTCTAGGAACACTGTCTGTAAACCGTGGGGGAAACACCAGATTACAAATTGTAATCTTGTGCTAAAAGGATATGCAAGTGCGTACGTTAGCACCACGCGATCCAATTAGTAAGCATTTATTGCTCTACTTTGAATTTTCTTATAAAGATAAAGCATGTTTGCGCCGACTAGGTGTAGTCTCTTCATGTATAAATCAAGTTCTCAACCTTGAACACTAGTGATGGTGGGGTTGTTTATTGTTGAACTTGGAAAACAAGTCAAGGACTTAAACTTGGCTGATGAGTCATGTTAACAAGTTACTTTCATGGAAAGTGAAAAGAGGTACTCTTTAGGGTACATCTTTGAGTGATAAATCGTTTTGCATACTCATGTGTGTTCTAATTGGAGTCTACACACTATGATTGGATAGGAATCGGTAACACAAGATGGTTGCAAATGGACAACAATGTGAAAAATCAAGATGTTACTCTTGGTTTCATTGAACCTCCTGTTGAACTGTGTTCCGGTCAACCAAATAGTTGGATCCATGAAGGATTCCACTCGGGAAAACATTAGTGTTCTTAAGAAGATGTTCCCCACTTTTGTTTTTGAGGACGAAAACTCTTCTTTAAGGGGGGAGTAATGTCAGGACAACGGCAAGGCCGGACTAGACTAGGGCAAGGCCAAGCTAGGTAGTGTGGAAAGGGAGTCCAACTCCCGGGGGATTCACCATGGAAAACTTACCACACCACATAAGTGCAGAGGAGGGGGTTTTTTTTACAGGTTACATAAGTGTATAAGTTAGGGGCAGGCCCTCAATAATTTATCTCCCAAGCTTAAAAATAAGGGAGGGGGGTATCATATTTAGGGTGGCGGCGGGGGGGGGAGAAGTGAAAAAAGAAAAAAATGAGAGGAAGTTTTTATGTTTCAAAATTATGGCTTCCCAACAGAATCTGCCCTCAAACTTGTGAGTCAATAGCTACAAAGATACATGTAAGAACTAATACTACTTTGTATCAATTGCTTGTTTTGTGATTATAGTTTACTTGTTGAGAGATGAAAGCTTTAAAGAGTTTGTATAGATGAAAGTTTACAGGGAGAACTTAACACAACTTTATAACCTTTTTTTGAGTAACTTAGATGGGTCAAAATTGGACGAGTAGCCAGAGTGGAGGCTGATTGGACACATAGTTTGAAAGTCAAACGAAGATACATTAAGGGTACATCTAGTTATCAATAGAAGAGTGGTTCCTTAGTATGTTGCCAATCACTATGCTACACACTCTTTGACTAGTTTTACTCTGTTAGATAATGCGAGACCTAAATTTTATAGGGGTATCATAGTTCCTTCATTTATATGTAAGATAGGGGTATGATAGTTTTCTTCATTGATTGTCATATAAGCGTAGAAAGGGGGGTCATATTCCCTAACATGAGTCGTATATAGGGGTTTATCAAAGTTGTCCGCTCGTAGGTGGCGTCCCATTTTGTATATAGAGTGAATCCCCCGGGGTCCAACTAGGGCAAAGGGCCAGGGGCCATGCTATATAGTGGGTGGTTGGGAGGTGTACTCCTAGGTTCTAGTTCCCCTTGTCTTACACTAAGGTGGGAAGTGTCTTGTTGAATCCTATGTGGAGGGAGGTGGCCAGAAAGATGAACAACAAAGAACTCCAACGAGTAGGGAGTGTTGGGACTACAATAGCAATGACTAGAAAGGATAGGACCAACTAGCTTCCCGGTTCAATCTCAATGGGACTGAAAGATTGCTAGTAATAGAGTCTTAGAACGGTGTGACAGTTGTTGCAGCCTACTGACCTGCGAGTCTAGGTTTGATTGAAAAGCATGGCGGTGGCCTATAGACACTTTCGTAAACCACACACCAAGGAGGTGTACAACATCCTAATGGTGTCGTTGGATTGGTTCTCCCTCCTGAACAAGAAATGGGGCAAGCAATTTCCGGAGGCAAGGTGAGTGTTAATTGTAAACAACATCTGGTGTAACATTTAATGGCCTAATAACTTATGTGTAGCGGAAATTAGCATGAACATAGTGGGCATTTCATTAGAATAAATTCCTAATGAGAATTACAAGAGTGCTTGAGCATAACACCTAGTTAGATAGCATCAACAATACTTTCAAAAGAGAGAGAAATTAAGCTATTGACAACAGTTGAGGACCGGATTTGCATGGAGCCGGTCCCCCCTCCAAAAGGCTTTGTCTTATGGTTTCTCCCATCAAGAGAGACATTGTACAATACAATTCTTTGTGTTCCTTCAAGACTAGCTAGTGCAATGAAGATGGAAGCTTCATGCACGAAGCAAAACACTTAACAACACAAATTGAATTATCCCCGTTCTCAGACCCAAGACCTCACACACCTTCGAAGATGGTGAGAGCTAGCAGGGTATGAGAGTAGATTGAGAGGAAGAAGGAGTATCTTACGAGAAAGATGTACATCTCCTCACATAATCACTCATATTAGCATAGCTAGCTTAGCTTAGTAATTAGCTTGGTAGAGAAGATGAGCATGCATTGAAGCTTGGCTCTTGGTTGGATTTGCATCCACATGCCAAGAGAGTGTTGATGTAGGCTTCTATCTCACAAGCTTGGAGTAGGTGATGAGCTCTCCATTAAATCTTGGGAGGAGATAGAGTATTCTTTCTTCACACATGGTCAAGTGTGAGCGTGTGTGTGTTAATGCCAAGCAAAAATCAGCCCCCTCTCTCTCTTGGGCGAGCCCTTGATGCTATTCTGGTCTGGCTTTTGCCTCATTGGACCTCTCCAAGTCAAGCCAATGGGTGTTAAGTAGCATAAGTGATAGCCTTCTGACATGTGTCCCCCTTTCCCCTTTTGTGAGAGCTTTAGGTAATTAAATAATTAAACTAAACTCTCATTGTACCCCTTTGCCTCCTGGCCAATAGGAATCAGGCAAGCCATTGGGCTCCTGAATGCTCATTGGACCCCTTGGGAGACTGCCCAATAGTCTTCTAGGAGACTTAATTCTCATTGGTTTCTTTTTTTTAAATGTTTTTAAATTAATTAAAGTAGATTTACTCTAGTCTAAATCTCATTGGTTCACCTCCAAGGCCATCCAATAGGAATTGGGCACACCTTGTGGGGATCTGGCCTAGGGAGCTGACATGCGTCCCTAATTCCCTTTGCGTAAAGGGAGCCTGTGTGTGTGTGTGTGGCTTTCTCTCTCATCCCCTACTAAATGGGCTCGCCCCCTCCTTTGTAGGCTTTGAAGAAGACTTTTAGGGCACACACAAAGCATCCAATTTTCCCTAGGGTTGACCTTTGGACACAACCTTTGAATTTTGGAACCTTAGCATTTTGGAAGTCTTAATGGGCTGAACCTTAGGGTCTTTTTAGCCCATTGTTGCACATGGCTCTTTTGCAGATGGCCCCCCCCCTTTGGATCCCTATTTTCCCTCCTTTGGATCCCTATTGTGGCCGGTCTGCTAGCTTAACCAATATTCTAGCTTTTTCTCCCCTGGCACTTCCCCACATTAAATGATCAGTTTAATATGAGAAAATCATTTAGAAAAATTAGATATTGATTATTATGACATTACCTCTCTCTTGAAATCATAGTCGTCCTCGACTATGGTGTAGAGAAGATAAATCATATTCATGAGTCCTTTTCTTAGCGGGTAGAGGATCCCTATGTTACCCTACGACATCATTCCATAATGGATGACTAGTCCATTTGGCACTTGAGAGCCTGAGGCTGCCGCAAGCATGTCTGCACATTAGTCCTATCAGTCTTCCATAGTAGAGTGACACGCTCTACTTGGTGTTTGGGAGACGTCGTCTCCTCAACCTTGATCTAAGCATGCATACTACTTCATTTTTGTGCACAAATAAAGAAAAAGAGAGTCTTATAAGACAAAAATTTGTTCATTTTTATCATTTTGTACATTTGCTTACTCTTGGGAAGCATTGTAAGCATTGACAAGGTTTAGGTTATCCTTTAATTGTATGCCTTGCATCCATCTAGCATCTTCAAAAGGATAATTCTTAAACTTAATAAGATATCGTCGGATAATCTTACCGCCTCTTAGTACCTTGTCTTCATGTCGGAGAATGGACTCGGGCTGCAGCACCTCCTCTTGGTCCTCGATCTCCGGTGGGTCTTCAATAGTTGGTTGTTGAGGTGGCTCTCCTTTGTAAGGCTTTAATAGGCTCACATGGAAAGCATTGTGTATGAGCCAATGATTGGGCAACTTGAGTTGGTAGGCCATCTCATTGATTGGCCTAAGAATCTGGAAGGGACCATAGTACCTTTTTGCTAGTTTAGCATAGTACTTTTGGTGGCCCGTAGGATTCTTGCCCGTCGTGTGCCTTAATTGAGCCTTGGGAAACTTTAACAAGACCCAATCATTTTCTTTAAAGGTTTGGGCTCTTCTGTGCTTGTCAGCAGCAGCCTTTTGCCTTTGCTGTGAGATAGAGATAGCATCCTTAATCTTTTGAAAAGATTCTTGTAGGTCTCGGCTATACTCATCTGCAGCGAAGATCTTCCCATGTACCTTAAGTAGCAAGGGACTTTTTGATCTTCCCTCAATTACCTCGAAAGGTGCTTTTCCCGTGGAAGTATGTACAGTGTTATTGTAAGCATACTCCTCTAAGGGTAAGTACTTCTCCCATTGGGATCTTTGATCTACTTCCGTTACATAGGCTTTTAGTAGATCGAGAATTGTTAGGTTAGCTATTTCACTTTGGACATCCGTTTGTGGATGATAGGCCGAAGAGAAGTTTAGCCTTGTCCCTAAATTCTCAAAGAGACCCTTCCAAAAATTACTGGTCATTCTAGGATCTCTATCCGACACTATGGACATTGGCAAGCCATGGTACTTGAAAATTTGTGAAATGAAGAGGGTTGCCATTTGATGGGCTTTGATAGTCTTTTTGATAGGTATAAAATGAGCTTGTTTACTGAACCTATCTACTATCGTCCATATTCCCGTATTCCCATGGATAAACTTAGGAAATCCAAAGATAAAATCCATGGATATGCTCTCCCATGGTGAATTAGGGATTGGCAAGGGTTGAAGCAATCCAAGTTGCTTCCCTCTATCAAATTTTGTCTTTTGGCATACCACACATTTAGAGACATATTCTTGTATGTTCACTTTCATGGTAGGCCAATAGAAATATGTTTCAATTCCCTTTAAGGTAGATTGAATCCCTCTATGCCCCGCATAAGGTGGAGCATGAGATTCATACATTACTTTCTACTAACTCACGTAGTGAGTTAGTAAGGCATAGTCTATTGCCATAGAGAAGATAACCATCTTGTAAAGTAAATGGTTCTTCTTTCTTCCCTAATGCAAGGGCTGAAATCACATCTCTAAAATTGGGATCAATAGCGTACTCATCTATCATTGAAGATAGATCATTGTGAGTTGCTATGGAAACCACATTCACTCTCGGCCGTCTTGAGAGTGCATCAGCTACTTGATTATGCTTGCCAGCAATGTGAGCAATATGAAAATGAAATTGTGAAAGGAAATTTTCCCACCTCATTTGTTTGTCGGAGAGCTTGGTCTGCGTTATGAAGTACTTAAGGCTTTGGTGATCCGTTCGCAGAATGAAAGGAGTCCCCAATAAATAGTGCTTCCATGAGTCTAAGGCATGTAGAACTGCAATGAGTTCCTTTTCGTATATGCCTAGAGCTTGCTCAACAGGGTCGAGCCTTCGACTCTCATAGCCTATGGCATGCCCTTCTTGGAGCAAAACAGCTCCAAGGCAATCACCACAAGCATCACATTGGACCTCAAATGGTTTTGAGAGGTCCGGTAGTGTAAGCACAGGTTAAGAGATAAGCTTTTCGAAAGCATTGTTCTCTTTAGCAGACCATGTATACCTAACGCTTTTCTTTGTTAGGTCATGTAATGGTCCCGCAATTTGTGAGAACTTTTCTATGAAGCGTCTATAGTATGCACACATACCTATAAAGCTTCTTAGTTCATGAAGATTCCTTGGTTTAGGCCATCCTTTTATTACCTCTAACTTAGATGGATCCATTTGGATGCCATCTTGAGAGATAATGTGACCTAAATACTGAATCTCTTGCAAGAAAAATTCACTTTTCTTTCGATTAACATAAAGTTTATTCTCTCTTAAAACTTCAAATATTACTTGGAGATGTTGCTTGTGTTCCTCCAATGAATTAGAGTAGATGATAATATCATCAAAGAACACTCCAGTGAAGGTTCGATGAGGCCTGAACAGCTTCTCCATCAAGCGGTTGAATGTGGCTGGTGCATTGGTCAAGCCAAAAGGCATGACAATATATTCGTAAAGACCAAACGTGGTGCGAAATGCGGTCTTTACTATATCTTGATCAACTATCCTTATTTGATGATAGCCACTTTTTAGGTCAATCCTACTGAAGTAGGTTGATCCTTGTAGCTTATCGAATAGGTCTTCTACCCGTGGGACGGGAAACCTATTCTTGATAGTGATCCTATTTAGTGCTCTATAGTCGACACACATGCGATATGTGCCGTCTTTCTTTTGCACTAATAGCACAGGTGAGCAAAATGGAGATGAGCTAGGCCTAACCATGCCCTTCTCAACTAACTCATGCACTTGCCGCATAATCTCCTCTTGTTGAGCTTGAGAAACTCTATAAGGGGGTTTATTAGGCGGTGAACTTCCTGGAAGAAGTTCAATTGCATGGTCATCATTCCCTCGTTTAGGAGGTAGCTCACAAGGGATGTCGTCAATAAAAACATCTTTAAACCCCTTGAGAAAATTGGATAACTCTAATTCCTTTTGGTTGCTTTTATTTTCTTTTGCTAAAGCATTAGGTTCATTTTGAGAATCTTTAACAAAAATCATGTACACGGAAATAGAGCTCTTTATTGACTTGTTGAAAGCTGGTGTATGTACAATGGGGATGGTGTTACCCATTTCCTTAGCATCTATATACATGTCTTTTTCCCTGAACTTAAAGGAGATTCTCCTTTCAGGAAATTTAACATCGGCAGCAAGGCGGTCAAACCATGGTGCCCCTAGGATTACATCCTCATGCTTGAGAGGAGAGATAAAGAAGTCCTGTTTGTCCACATAGCCTTGGACATGAAGACTCAATTTCCCGATTAAGGGAGTGACTGAAGCTTCTTGCCCCTTGAAGGCACTGTCTGCGGGTAGGATATCTCCCATCTCGTAGGATTGTATGCCTAGCTTGGTGGACAACTCTATAGATATAAAATTGTGAGTAGAACCAGGGTCAAAGAGAATAAAAGCATCATGTTCTCTTACCTTTCCCCAAGCATGGCATAGAGGAGATCCTTTGTGAGTTGTTTGGTGAGTCTCCTCCTCTTGGATTTCAACCAAGGAAGCTCTAGGAGGATCTTGGCGGTTGTTCTTTTGGGGACAAGCGCGGTACACATGCCCTTGTTCGCAGCACTTGAAACACTGGTTATCCTTGCGATAACGCTCAAGCTCTTCAGGAGAGAGTTTATTCTTACCTTTGTAAACTCCCTTCTCTTTAGCTTTGTTGGAGTTGCCCTTAGGAGACTTTTGGACATTGTCCTTCCCCTTAGGCTCATTGGAACCCTTGTTTTCCGGGGGCTTATTATTTCTTTTAACCCCCGTTTGGAAATTGATTCGAGAGGCCACCATAGTATGGTGTATTACCGCCGATATGGTACGTGGCCTTTGGGAGTTGACATACTCCGCCATTTCTTCGGTTAAGCCCGCACAAAATTGTTGCTTTTGCTCTCCAAAATCCAACTTTTGAAGACAGGGGCTTTGAGTTGTAAGTCCCAAAACTTGTCTACGTATTTGTGGATGGATTCATTGGGAGAGAGCTTTAAGCTTCGCCATTCGGTGAGTACTTTGTCTTTGGCATCGGTGGCCAAAAACTGCTTCATAATGGAAGCTCTTAAAGCCTTCCATGTTCGAGGAGCTTCACCGTTGGCTTGTAGGCTAGACCACCATTGTCTGGAGGACTTTTGAAAGTGCATAGCTACATGGCGTAGCTTAGAGGACTCCGTGAAGCCCTCATCTCCAAACGCCGCATCGAATTGCTGGATAAAGGCCAAGACTTTGTCCGTAGCACCAAAGGTACCATCATAGGTAAGGAAAGAGATGCTCTTCCCTCCCTCTTTGAATTTCTTCAGCTTGGACGACCTCTTCCATGCGGCATAGGATTTCCTATGGCCTCTTCTTTTTGATGGTTCAAAGGTTGCACCATCACTTTCTTCAAAGGGTGAAGAATTTGAAGAAGGTGGAGAAGAGGGTGACCTCTTTCTCGCCTTTTTCTTATCTTGATCTTTGTCATCTTCACCATAGCTTTCATAAGAGGAAGAGGATGAAGAAGATGGAGAAGAGGGTGTCCTCTTTCTCGCCTTTTTCTTCTCTTGCTTTTTATCATCCCTCTTTGAATTGTGGTGAGGAGAAGAATACGATGGCCTTCTCCGCTTTGGTGGTGATGGAGAGCGTTTAGCCCGCTGTCTTCGTGGAGCCATCTCCGCCGAGGTGGCGAGAGACTCGCTTCTTTCTCGTTCCTTCGGTGGAGGCTCTTGAGTTCTCCTTTGGGAAGGAGATGCATCATCAAGAAGTAAATTCTTGAGCCCTTCATAAGGATTCTCTTCTTCTTCCCGAATCGGAGAGAGACCTCTTTTGGGAGTCTCACAAGGAGGCTTCCTAGGTGTTCTCTCGTCATGGTGATGAGCTTGGAGAATCCCGTGAGCACGGAGCTGCCGTTGCACTTCACTTTGGAGAGATGGATTTCCCATGGCTTGTTGAAGCCTAGAAACAAGATAGTTAACAAGCATCGAAGCATCATTAGTAGCTTGCTCATGAGCAAAATCAAAGTTATCAACATTAATTTCACTATCTTTACTATTGTCAGCCATTCTAACAAAATTTAGGTGTAAACTTTTTAGGTGTACTTTGGCACTTCAAGCCCTAGTTGCTACTCCTCTTTACCCCTTTAGAAAAAGCACTCAAGCTACTGTACCCGCGGCTCGAATACCATTAATTGCAAGGAATAGAAGAGAGGGTCTTTCAACACCAAAACAGCGCCGGCTCCTGTCAAGCTTCTAATAGCTCAATAGTGGTTAAGCCATAGGCAAGCCCCGTAGGACTCCACTATTAAGACCATAGCTCTCAACGGTGATGCCCCATTAACTGCACAAAGGCAGGCGCACTGCAAGGCTGAAAAATCCCTATTCTACTTACTCACAGGCAATTAATAATACCAACCATTTGTAGCTAGCTTGAGGACCTCCCTTCTTGAGCAAGAAAAGAGAAACCTTGAGCTCTGATACCAATGTAACATTTAATGGCCTAATAACTTATGTGTAGCGGAAATTAGCATGAACATAGTGGGCATTTCATTAGAATAAATTCCTAATGAGAATTACAAGAGTGCTTGGGTGGAGAGAGCAACAAAAAGCATAACACCTAGTTAGATAGCATCAACAATACTTTCAAAAGAGAGAGAAATTAATCTATTGACAACAGTTGAGGACCGGATTTGCATGGAGCCGGTCCCCCCTCCAAAAGGCTTTGTATTATGGTTTCTCCTGAGAGGCGGAAGTGAAAAAATAGACCCGGTGGCCTCTACACCAAGACTATGCACAATGGCCTCATCATGGGGAATACACAATAGGGGCACCACCTAGCAAGATATGCGGCTAGGACGCATACATATACACAATGAAGCATGCATGGAAAACAATTTCAAGATCCACGCCCAAATGTGGAATGGGGTGGTCGGAGAATAAGGTGAGAGGAGTGGTGAGTGAGTGAGAATGGGCTCGCTACGCGTGCATGTAGTAAGGAAGATGACGAGGTCAGGGATACATGCAAGTATTCTCACTTCTCATACAAAAGGTGGCGAATCCGCACACCTTAAGATGGAAGTAGCAAGATGATAGGAATATGAGAGGGAGAGAGAGTGTGTGTGTGTGGTGGCGAATCCGCACACCTTAACATAAGCAGAAAAAAAAAGGCAAGGAACAAGCATATACCATACTCACAATGAGATGTATCCAAAGCGACACAAAGTATGGCACCAAGATGGAGTGTGTTGATTGCTTGCAAAAGATGAATACAATAGGTAGCGTATGGCAGGAAAATGAGGAGGGAACAAGATCGTAGGAGGCATAATGGAGAGATGGGAGTTGATGGCGAGGAATATCATGAGTGTGTCCACCCTTCTTCTTCTTGAAATTGTGCCTTCAACCCTTAATTACAAGTGGTGTGGAGGTGTGGTACTCATCTTTTGTGCATGGTGATGGTGATGATGATGGTGTTGTGATTATGTGATTAGGGTTCATGCTACAAGCATGTAGCACAAGAGTGTGTATGGACAGGTGTGTGTGTGTGTGTGTGTGTGTGTTCTTTCCCCCAAGTGAGCTCTCATGGCCTCCTTATATAGGGAAGGAGGGAAGGATTTAGCAATATTTCTATTTGAGGTGAGTGTCCCACTTTGGTGACTAGGAAAATGGGGTGCATGTGACTGTGGCTCCCATCTTGTCTCCTCATTATTTAAAATACCAGAGTCAATAGAGAGAGAAAAAGAGAGAATGTGGGTAGGATGTAGAGGATAGGAAATATTTACAATAGTCTAGCTTTGGATAGACATAAGCTTATTAGGGAGAGAAGAGAGAGGTAAGAAAATTATAAGAGAGGTTGTCGAAGGTGGATATTTGTTGATGAGGATGGATCCTCCAAAAATGGTGATAGAATTACTCTAGACTAGCCAAGACCTTATTAAAAGAGCCTTGTCTCTTGTAATCATGCTTGAAGACTTGTAAAACCATAGCCATTCTAGAAGGAAGAAAAGTGGGGATGGCCTGTGTCACCATTACACGAGGAAACTGGGGTCCACTACAAAAATCATATCTCCGTGTTCATAACTCCAAAAATTCTGAAAAAAATTGAGCTAAAAGTTGAGATCACGAGCTACATCTTTCATGTTGAACGCTCCTTCAGATTCGGGGTTCTTCTTTACTTAAAAAATTCAGCCAAATAATGTATTATTTGTGGCTGCAAAAGTCTTTTGGTGGTCCCCTTTGAGTGAAGTTCTCTCTTGCCTTCAAGTGTAAGCTCCTTCATGTGTATGAAAACATGACCTAGAGTTTTGAAAAGATTGGCAATCATCTAGATGGAGGTATTATTCAAATTTGAAAGTGGGGTTGAGGTTTGAAAATGAAAACTAGTGAATAAAATATTTGGTAGAGTGGAATAATATACATACATGAAAAAAAATATATTAGAAAATACTAGAATATATATATTTAATATTTTTAAGGTCAAAAGAGAGATCAACAAAGAAAGCTTACTTATTATGCTACATCGTGATTGATTAGCATAAGTATTATTTATTTAATAAAGGCTAAAACGTTTGTGAAAAAGGAAGAAAAAAATCAAAAGTAACTTATATAATAAGAAATATTTTTGGTAAAAGAGAAAAAAATATGGGGGGGTTCCCATGCATGGAAAAGCATGCCTCATTAGCCCTCCCCCTAAGGCTAGAGGTATTCATGTCTCTAGCTCTATTCTTGAGCATGTTGAAATAGAGTAGGATTTCTCCTTGGTGGCTGGTAGATCCTTGTATGGAATAATGGATCCCTTGGAAGCATGAGGCTCCCCAAAGTTCTTTTCGGTGTCCACCTGGGTCCCACACTAAGCGTAAATCCATTGTATGCAATAATGTCCTCTTCAGAAGATCACACTTATAATGATTCTTGAGTCCACAAGCTGCACAAGAATTAACTCTTGCATAAGTGATTGAAGGTATGGAAAGAACTTGATCAATCCTTGAAAGTATTCCAAAGCGGGACCATGCATGGCTTCCTCGTCCAGACACATAGCCAAAAGGGATTAAGAAACCATAATCCTCATATCTTGATTGTTTTCCTTCTTCATGCCAAATTGATAGAGACCTGTTTCCCACATGGATAGATTGCATGGTTGATGCCTGTTGCACAAGAGAGCCCACCATGTACAAAAGATAAACTGCAAACCACATTTTGAAAAATGACTCCATGTTACCACTAGTATGCAAAACCATTCTTCCTTGATTGGTGTGTCCTAGATTGATTCCACTGGTTGTTGATGTCAATCCTTCCACTCTTGTCGCAACCCAACTTAAAGAGCTTCCCAAATTAATGTTACACACAATGTTCACAGTTAGAAAGGAAAACCTAAAGTGCCAGTAGACCTCAATTGCATTTCTTTGCATGAGTCTTTCACCAATCTCGTGCCATAGGGGTAGTTGAAGTGTCTTCACCACTTTCACATGTGGTTGCAAATTTGAAGGGTCCACCTTGTTGTGGTTGAATGTGAGGCTCATTACCTCAATGGGGCTATCACTTCCTTCACTCCCTATTGACTCCTCCTCTGAAGCGGTTGAAGATTCACCACTAGAAAACTCATCCTCGGAGGTTTCTAGATCCATGTCGCGTTGTTGACCTATCTTCATGTCGTAAAGTATTGGCCTTCCTTTTGCATCCTTCATCTGGATTATGCCGGTGTCCCAGTCCTGCTTAGCTCTCATAGCCATAAGCCAAGTCCTCCCTAGAATGATAGGATAGCCCTCCCCTTTGTGTGGCATGACAAAGATGTCCACATCTACCTCGGTGTTGAATGCCTTTATCCTAACTGCATTTATGACACCAACACATTGAACTTTTAAATTATTTGCCATTTTGGCTCGGCATGGTGCCGGCCGACTCACCTCTAAACCCAAACGGTGCATCATTTTTTCACTCATGACGCATATTTGTGCGCCACCATCGATGTAGATATTGGAGATGTGTTGCCCTTTTATGTAAGCATCCATCACTGGTAGTATGTCATCTAGATTCCTCCCGGAGATAGCCCCAGCTATCTTTGGCTTTGGTCGCCTCGTGTTAACCATCTTTGTCCATTGTCTCCTCACCCTAGGTGCTAGGTGGAGTAACTGGGGCCAGGTGATTTTTGGGCCCTGCACAGAAACATCTTGAACCAAATCATATGGTTTAGAACATTCACCCAAAGAGAAATCTACAATGTCAATTTTACGTCGTGACTTGGACGGCTTTTTGCTAGATTCCCCTTTAGTCTTCATCTTTTCTTCCTTTTGGGAAGATTCACCATGCCTAACGCGTTTTACCCCAATGGCATCTACTCCTTTAACCTTGGTCTTATCCTCCTCCACTTTCTCCTTTCCCTTACCTTCAAGACTGATGACGCTTACTGTTTGATTGCCAACTGGTGGTGGGGGTAAGGGTGGAATGAGAGGTTGTGGTGGTGGTGGTGGTGGTTGTGGTTGAATCGGTGGTTGTAAGATTTGCATGGGTGGTGCTTGTCGTGGTGCCCTCGGTGGTGGTGGTCTTGCTCTTGGTGGTGAAACCTGGTTTTGTCTGGCTCCTCTGTTGAAATTTTGCCTCCTTGGTTGTGGACAGTAGTACATGCCATGACCATCCTCCCCACAATTGTAGCAGTGGTATTCTTGGTTTTGCCTTCGTTGTCCTCTACCTTGCTCTTGGTTGCGATTGTGTGCATGCCCTTGTTGTATCAAATGGACTGAGAGATTCTCAAGTTGATTGGTGATTCGGTTGAGCAGGTCTTGTTGATCTTCAATTGGTTCTTGTGGTTGAATCCTCTGGGCGACTGTTGTAGGTGGTGCTAGAGGTGGTGGGGTCCTAACGGCTTCCTCTCCATCGATATTCCTGGCTTGTAGGCGCAACTTCTTGTCTTTAAGGCGGGCCACTTCAACTGCTAGCTCATACGTAGCAGGAAACCTTCCCTTCACCTTCTCTTTAAGAGTTGGCCATAACCCAACCACAAACCGATCCTTCTTTAGGAAATCAGGTGCCCCCTCATCCTCTCTTAGCGATGCAACCCATCGCCCCCATAAATCTACAAACTTTGACTCATATGATGCGTATTCCAGCATACTGCCCTGCTTCAACTCTGTCAACAATTGCCATAGTTTCTCTGATGTTGTGCCCTCTCCAAAACGCTTGACAAAGGCTGCCCTTAATAAGTCCCACCGTTCCTTGGTTTCTTGTGCCAAGGCATTGTACCATGATCTTGCCTCCACCTTCATTAGAAGTGGGAAGATGCGCAAGCGCAAAGCATCATCATCTCTCGCAGAGATGACACATGCTATTTCCAAGTTGTCTAGAAAGTCTGCAGCATCCTCGCCCACCTTACCAGTAAAGGTTGGAAATGCTACACTTGCCATGATTACTGAGGGAGATCTAGAAAGACACACTTCTTAACTTGCAAATTTTTTTTCTTCTTTACAAGGAGGCGTGTATACCCTATTATACTAGGACATAGATTAAAACTTCAAACGGTACATTGCCTTGTACCAAAGGTAAAACAAATGGCTGATCTGATGCCAGAACCTCAAAAAACCGCTCCCCACCCGGCATGGTGTCAATGACGTGCTGGTAGTGAATCTTCAAGTCCAATATTACCTTAATTGAGCGTACACATGTTGGTATGTGTGATCTGTCTTGAGGTAGGTTGTCCTGATTCATGTGAAGCTTAGAGGTGCTTAGTCACTGTCCAAGCTTGTAGGAGAGGGTGGTGTTCTTTCCTGAAACAAACTCAGTAGATCCCTAGTTTCTCTAGTGAGAGTGTGAGCCAATGCTTCTGTTATCTGTGCTGCAGCATCAAGTGCGACTTGAAAACTGACTATGATAATTACCTCGGTGACTTGAGTTACCCGATTCTCAAAGTAGAATAGTATTGATTCTCTATTGTGCAGAGCTCCTTCCATTTTGTTGTTGTTGGTTGGTTGTAGGTTGCGGACATGGTTTCCACCTTCTCCTTCTTCTTCTTGGCACTTGGCCTATGTATATCCACTGGGTTTGGCGCGTTGGTTGACTCTCCCACCTCAAATCGATTACCGTTACGCCTGGCACTCGAGCTTCGATGGAGATGCGGAGTTCGTCTAGTTGTGCTTGGAGCTCTTCTTCTTCTGTCGTCCAGTTAGAAAATCCTTCATACTCATTCATCCATTCACAATAGTTTAGGGTTTTCAGTCTTGTAAACTGAAGGGTTTCAAAAGCCCTCCTCAGTGGGGGCACCAAATGAGAGGCGGAAGTGAAAAAAAATAGACCCGGTGGCCTCTACACCAAGACTATGCACAATGGCCTCATCATGGGGAATACACAATAGGGGCACCACCTAGCAAGATATGCAGCTAGGACGCATACATATACACAATGAAGCATGCATGGAAAACAATTTCAAGATCCACGCCCAAATGTGGAATGGGGTGGTCAGAGAATAAGGTGAGAGGAGTGGTGAGTGAGTGAGAATGGGCTCGCTACGCGTGCATGTAGTAAGGAAGATGACGAGGTCGGGGATACATGCAAGTATTCTCACTTCTCATACAAAAGGTGGCGAATCCGCACACCTTAAGATGGAAGTAGCAAGATGATAGGAATATGAGAGGGAGAGAGAGTGTGTGTGTGTGGTGGTGAATCCGCACACCTTAACATAAGCAGAAAAAAAAGGCAAAGAACAAGCATATACCATACTCACAATGAGATGTATCCAAAGCGACACAAAGTATGGCACCAAGATGGAGTGTGTTGATTGCTTGCAAAAGATGAATACAATAGGTAGCGTATAGCAGGAAAATGAGGAGGGAACAAGATCGTAGGAGGCATAATGGAGAGATGGGAGTTGATGGCGAGGAATATCATGAGTGTGTCCACCCTTCTTCTTCTTGAAATTGTGCCTTCAACCCTTAATTACAAGTGGTGTGGAGGTGTGGTACTCATCTTTTGTGCATGGTGATGGTGATGATGATGGTGTTGTGATTATGTGATTAGGGTTCATGCTACAAGCATGTAGCACAAGAGTGTGTATGGACAGGTGTGTGTGTGTGTGTGTGTGTGTTCTTTCCCCCAAGTGAGCTCTCATGGCCTCCTTATATAGGGAAGGAGGGAAGGATTTAGCAATATTTCTATTTGAGGTGAGTGTCCCACTTTGGTGACTAGGAAAATGGGGTGCATGTGACTGTGGCTCCCATCTTGTCTCCTCATTATTTAAAATACCAGAGTCAATAGAGAGAGAAAAAGAGAGAATGTGGGTAGGATGTAGAGGATAGGAAATATTTACAATAGTCTAGCTTTGGATAGACATAAGCTTATTAGGGAGAGAAGAGAGAGGTAAGAAAATTATAAGAGAGGTTGTCGAAGGTGGATATTTGTTGATGAGGATGGATCCTCCAAAAATGGTGATAGAATTACTCTAGACTACCCAAGACCTCATTAAAAGAGCCTTGTCTCTTGTAATCATGCTTGAAGACTTGTAGAACCATAGCCATTCTAGAAGGAAGAAAAGTGGGGATGGCCTGTGTCACCATTACACGAGGAAACTGGGGTCCACTACAAAAATCATATCTCCGTGTTCATAACTCCAAAATTTCTGAAAAAAATTGAGCTAAAAGTTGAGATCACGAGCTACATCTTTCATGTTGAACGCTCCTTCAGATTCGGGGTTCTTCTTTACTTAAAAAATTTAGCCAAATAATGTATTATTTGTGGCTGCAAAAGTCTTTTGGTGGTCCCCTTTGAGTGGAGTTCTCTCTTGCCTTCAAGTGTAAGCTCCTTCATGTGTATGAAAACATGACCTAGAGTTTTGAAAAGATTGGCAATCATCTAGATGGAGGTATTATTCAAATTTGAAAGTGGGGTTGAGGTTTGAAAATGAAAACTAGTGAATAAAATATTTGGTAGAGTGGAATAATATACATACATGAAAAAAATATATTAGAAAATACTAGAATATATATATTTAATATTTTTAAGGTCAAAAGAGAGATCAACAAAGAAAGCTTACTTATTATGCTACATCGTGATTGATTAGCATAAGTATTATTTATTTAATACAGGCTAAAATGGTTGTGAAAAAGGAAGAAAAAAATCAAAAGTAACTTATATAATAAGAAATATTTTTGGTAAAAGAGAAAAAAATATGGGGGGGTTCCCATGCATGGAAAAGCATGCCTCACTCCCATCAAGAGAGACATTGTACAATACAATTCTTTGTGTTCCTTCAAGACTAGCTAGTGCAATGAAGATGGAAGCTTCATGCACGAAGCAAAACACTTAACAACACAACTTGAATTATCCCCGTTCTCAGACCCAAGACCTCACACACCTTCGAAGATGGTGAGAGCTAGCAGGGTATGAGAGTAGATTGAGAGGAAGAAGGAGTATCTTACGAGAAAGATGTACATCTCCTCACATAATCACTCATATTAGCATAGCTAGCTTAGCTTAGTAATTAGCTTGGTAGAGAAGATGAGCATGCATTGAAGCTTGGCTCTTGGTTAGATTTGCATCCACATGCCAAGAGAGTGTTGATGTAGGCTTCTATCTCACAAGCTTGGAGTAGGTGATGAGCTCTCCATTAAAGCTTGGGAGGAGATAGAGTATTCTTTCTTCACACATGGTCAAGTGTGAGCGTGTGTGTGTTAATGCCAAGCAAAAATCAGCCCCCTCTCTCTCTTGGGCGAGCCCTTGATGCTATTCTTGTCTGGCTTTTGCCTCATTGGACCTCCCCAAGTCAAGCCAATGGGTGTTAAGCAGCATAAGTGATAGCCTTCTGACATGTTTCCCCCTTTCCCCTTTTGTGAGAGCTTTAGGTAATTAAATAATTAAACTAAACTCTCATTGTACCCCTTTGCCTCCTGGCCAATAGGAATCAGGCAAGCCATTGGGCTCCTGAATGCTCATTGGACCCCTTGGGAGACTGCCCAATAGTCTTCTAGGAGACTTAATTCTCATTGGTTTCTTTTTTCTAAATGTTTTTAAATTAATTAAAGTAGATTTACTCTAGTCTAAATCTCATTGGTTCACCTCCAAGGCCATCCAATAGGAATTGGGCACACCTTGTGGGGATCTGGACTAGGGAGCTGACATGTGTCCCTAATTCCCTTTGCGTAAAGGGAGCCTGTGTGTGTGTGTGTGTGTGTGTGTGTGGCTTTCTCTCTCATCCCCTACTAAATGGGCTCGCCCCCTCCTTTGTAGGCTTTGAAGAAGACTTTTAGGGCACACACAAAGGATCCAATTTTCCCTAGGGTTGACCTTTGGACACAACCTTTGAATTTTGGAACCTTAGCATTTTGGAAGTCTTAATGGGCTGAACCTTAGGGTCTTTTTAGCCCATTGTTGCACATGGCTCTTTTGCAGATGCCCCCCCCCCCCCCCCCCCCCCCTTTGGATCCCTATTTTCCCTCCTTTGGATCCCTACTGTGGCCGGTCTGCTAGCTTAACCAATATTCTAGCTTTTACTCCCCTGGCACTTCCCCACATTAAATGATCAGTTTAATATGAGAAAATCATTTAGGAGAATTAGATATTGATTATTATGACATGTGGTGCCCACAATGGCTGCTTAGGATGAAGGTATTTGTATGGAAGGTACTCTGGAGGGCCTTGCCAACTGGGGTGAAAATACTAGCTAGAGGTATTGGTCCAGATAGATGCCCTCAATGTAGATCAGTAAGTGAGAACCTCCCCCACCTTTTCAAGGACTGCTCGGGGATCTGTGGCCTAGCAGGAAATACATGCAAGTGGGTTCAAAAGACATGGAAGATTGGGTTCTGCAAAAATGGTCTCTTCTTGGGTGGGAAGGTGTACATGAGCCAACCACTTATAATCAATACATAAATTGTCAAGTTCTGCTACTTTAAACACATCTGGAAGGCTAGGAAGGAACTGTTGAATTTTTTAGAGTGTCATTGAAATAGCAAGGTTCACGGAGATCATTCAAGAAATCAAGGAAGCTATTATTGCCATTGGAACTGTGAAGAGTGGAACAAGGTTGTGACTGTAGCAATATCGGAACTGCATGGGTAAGAGTCTAATCCTTAGCTAGCCAAGTGTTCTACCTTTGTCATAGGGTGGCCCCCCTATTAGCCGATGTATTGATGTTTGCTGGAACTTTGTCATGGATCAACACGAGCATGACTAATAATTGTAACTCTTTTGGGTTACTAATATAATCCACTCACGATTGTGAGTTTTGCAAAAAAAAAATAAAAAAAATGGGGGTGCCTTGTTTAGGTAGACATGTGTGACAGGGGCCCTAGTCAATGAGGTACGTAGGGAAAGCCTTCCTATTCTCAAGGAAGATTCAGATTGCACAATGGAGCACACAGTTCTCCCATTAAAACTAGGCATATTTTCAAAGAAGATAAAACCAGATAGCTTCTTTGTCAACCAATTAGTGTTGTGCTTGAGAGTATTAGCACCTGAGCTGTGCCTTTTTTTTGTGCAAAACTCATAATTGTGAGTGGATTATATTAACATATCAAAACATTACAAATTAACATTTTTTGGATTATATTAACATATCCAAAAATTACAAATTCCTACCATGCTCATGACGAGCCATGACAGCTGCAAAGGGTCATAAATACACCAATTGTTAGGGGATCCACACCAAAAAAAAGGAATGAGCCCACATCTTTATCCAAGCAAGTCAACCATTTCGGCACCCAAGGCTCAGTTCCACTCAACAAAGTTCATTTGTTTCCCAATGGCGATGATTGCCCCCCTACTTTCTTGGATTATTTTCATGAATTCAGTTTTCCATGGTGTTCTCGAAGATCCGATAGTTCCTTGCCTTCCAAACATGTTTATAGCAAAATCTCACTATTTGCGTCGGGCTGCTACCAATTTTATTGAAAAGGGAGTGACACTCCCTCTTTTTTGAGGGGGTGCACCCTATCTATGTGTGGGTCCGAAATGTTTTCCATTCAACCAATATGCCTAAACCATAGATAAGCCACATAGCTATAAAATTGTCTTCCATGAGAAATTTGAATGTTGCCCTAAGGTCCATGTCACAAACAGCTAAACAAACAATGCTCTAAAGGATTTCTTTGGCATGTTGGCAGTCACACACGGCAGACATTGTGATTTTTGTTTTTGGTCAACTAAGGTGCTCTCTCTATACACCACATTGCTGTGTGCTAGTCCCATGCGAAGATGTGATTTTTGGGGGGGGATTACACATAAGATGCCCGCTATTGTTGATAATAATAATCCAGACCCAAGTCTCACAAAATGGGTGTAGCTTGTTGATTAAAGGAAAAGACCAATGCTGCATGGCTATCAACTCTTATGGGCATTGAAGAATGTTTTGGACGGCTACCCAAGCTTTTGTCAGCCTTCGTTTTATGGGTTAAATGAAAAAGTTCCAATCGTTGTCCATGTAAGCAAACACACATGAGCACCATATTAGGTGCTCTAGTGTGGAAACACCCTAAGCATCCAAACCATGTAGTCAAGCTATGAAGGATTGCTTCTTACTTCCCCAAGTTTTGGTGCTCAATCCCTATCGTTGCATGATGCATGTTATGTGTTTTTAAGTCCATGAAGCGTGGATGGGCAAAGGGGTTGTAAGGGGGAAGCAAAGCAACACGGGCATTCAAATCAACTATTTGCTAGCGTAACAAGGAACATATCACAACGGGTAATAAAAAGTCACAATGGGATTATATGAGTAACAATTTGTATCTTCTGGATATCTCAGACAATGTGGGCTACACCTAGAGCAAAAAATAATCAAGGTCTTGTTATGGAGTTGTAAGGCTAGATAGGGTCTAAATTTCCTTTAACTTGCTTCAAGATCATTGGCAAACAGAGAGTAAATCTGATTCATCTCTTCTTTTTTCTGATCATAAGTTTGTGCTATTTGATCTATATAGAGCTAAGAATAATTTTAAGCTATGATGGATTCACCTTGATCAGTATGTGTTCAAGCTTACATTCATAAAAAATAAGGGTTCAAAAAATTTTAATGGAGCCTTCAATACTCAACTCTTTGCCTTCTCAGCTTGGGAAGTTGTTGTCAAGGCTATTTAGTCTACCTTAACTAAATATAAAAGGTTGGCTAAATAGGTGAGATCTAAGAGAAGAATGACGATTTCAAGTCAGATCCTTCAATTGGAAGAGTCAATCTCCAACCTAGACCCTCCCCCTAAAGAGCTTGGTGAGCTAAAGAAACACTAAGACAAGAAGAGCTCCTGGAAGCTAGTAGTCCCCTTGTATACACTAGAGAGTTCTAGGCATGAAGGATAGACAGACCCGCTAAAAACATGTTTGATCTGTTGAAAAAGAAGAAGTCTAAGGATTCTATTCCCTTTCTTAAAAAAATAAAATGGTTCTCTTGCTACTTCCCATTAAGAAAACTTGCCCACTGCCTTTGATTTTTTACCAACATTTTCTATGGTTCCCCCAAAAGGAATAAGGATATCCAAGAAGCAAGATCTTCTATTGCTAAAGTAAGGGAAAAGAGTGTGGGCGCCAAATTGGCCCAATCCTCAAACCAACCTATTTTTGAGGGAGAACTAAGAGAAACTATTGGTAAACTCAAAGTAAGCAAGTCCCCAAGTTTGGATGGAATCCCTAATGAATTTTATATTTGATTTCAAGACTTTCTAGCACCCTACCTCGTCCTAGTCAGGCAAGAAGCTACTAGAGTAAAGGAGATATTCCTATGAGTACAATCATTAGAGTTGTCAAATTGATTGATAAAAGGGGTAACAAAGAGGACCTAGGCAATTGGAGACCCATTACCTGACTGACTCTCTCTACAAAATTTATGCTCTCACCCTAGCTAGGAGAATCATCCCCATTATGGACAGAATCGTTGTAATGGAATTGACTTGTTAACTTGAGAGTAGCGAAATTAATGAGAGAATACTTTTAAGAAATTACTTTGTGAGCATAGCGGGTGAACATAATTGAAGATAACAACATAGACATAGCAACTAATTAACTTGCTATGAACAATACTTTTGCAAGAGAGAGAATTTAGAGAACATGACAATAGTTGAGGATCGGATTTAGGTGGAGCCAGTCCCCCCTCCAATAGGCATTTGTATTATGATTTCTCCCATTAAGAGAGACTTGTTACAATACAATCTTTGTGTTCCTTGTCATCTAGGTGATGCAATGAAGATGGAAAGCTTCATGCATCACTTTGAAGAAAGCTTTAACTATCCCAAGTCTCAGTCCCAAGACCTCAAACACCTTCGAAGGTGGAGAGAGCTAGCAGGGAATGAGGGTAGGGAAGAGGAAGAAGAAACAGAGAAAGAATTAGTTCCTCACTTATCATAAATCTTCTTGCTAGTATACATAATAGTATAGTAATTAGCCAAGAGTGTTGGTGTAGGCTCTCAACCTCTACTTGCTTGGAGAAGGAGATGGAGATCTTGCACTTTTCACATTGCATAATGAGAGTGTGTGTGAGTGTGTGTGGGAGAGTATACCCCCTAAGAAACCCCCTAACTTACTTTGGTCGACCCCCCCTTGTAGCTCATGCTTGAAGCTCATTGGACCCCTCCAGGCCTAGCCAATCACAACCAGGAGGCATTACAAGCAACAAGGGTATCCTTGGGACAAGTGTCACCCTTTCCCCTTTGAGAGAGAGGACTTGATAAATACAAAGACAATTAATTAAATCTCCTAAATTATCATTGGACCAATAGGCTTCAGGCACACTATGAGGGCAACATGAGGAGGAACTTGACAAGTGTCCCGTTTGCTTTCTTTGTACCAAGTAGGCCTTGTGTGAGTATGTGGGTGTTCTCTCTCATCCCCCCTCATGTAGGGCTCGCCCGCTCCTTGTAGTGATTAGATATTTGACTTTTAACACCTCAAGCCCCTCAAGCTTAGGCCGAGTTCCCACCACAAGCTTGGCCCTTAAGCACTACAATCTTGGGCTGGGTTCTCACCTCAAGTACAGCCCTAGCATCTCAAGCATGTCAAGCACCTCAAGCATCTCAATCATCAAGCACCTCAAGCATCTCGAGAACCTCAATCATCAAGCACCTTAGTCATCAAGCATGACAAGCACCTCAAGAACCTTAAGCTTGGGCTGGGTTCCCACCTCAAGCACAACCCTAGCTTACGTAAGGTCAAAGGACTTTTACACTCATTATTGGAGGTCTTCAATGAAGCTAACCCTAAGGTCTTATGCTCCATTGGTTAGCCTTGCTCTTTGATAGACCATCTCTCATTTGGGCCCCTTTACCATTGGCCCCGTGTTGAGATAGATCTATAAGCACATGTCTATATCTTAACCCTTGTTCCCGTTTATTCTCCCACATTAAGTGATCAGTTTAATATGAGAAAATCATCTGGGTTGGTTAGATATTAGATTTTATGACAATCATACTGAAAGAGCACAAATGATTTATTAAAGGAAGGTTTATATAGGATTGCATTATTACATTGTGGGAAGGATTTGAATATGCTTTGGAATCAAATCAAGATATTTTCTTCTTCAAAGTTGACTTTAATAAAGCCTATGATAGAATGGAATGGGACTTTATCCTTCCGTCCTTATAAGATTCAGGCCCTTTGAAAAAGGTTTATTAAATTTGTTCATATTCTCTTTGGAAGGTATTATGCTAAAATAGCCATCAATGGTTTAATTATTTGATGCTATTTTGTTGATGAGATCCATTAGGCAGGGCTTCCCTTTAGCACCTTTATTACATGCAGTATCTTCTAATGCTCTAGGATGGCTGGTTCAAAGCAACTTGGCATCGAGGAAAATATAAGGTTTTAAAATGTTAGGGATAGATACAAAGCTTTGCCTGCATCAATTTGCAAATGACACTAACTCCATTATGAGAGCCAATTCTACATTCGTCTACTTCCGCTACCAATTCTACTTCTGTCTACTTTCCCTAATACTCTCATGGACTGTTTGAAAATCTTCTACCTAGCTAGTGGATCACGAATCAATCGCAACAAAAGAGGATTCAATTTTCAAATCTTCCATTGGACAAGTTCCTCCTTGCATTTCTGAAGCTGGCAGCCAAATAATTCTAGATGGGCAAAATTTTAGACTTCCAGGAATACCTATGGGGTTCAAGGTAAGCTTGGATCACACATGGCAATGGGTCCTTGATCGTTTTAGGAAAAAAGTGTTCTCCTAGAAAACCATGCAGCCCAATATTTATGCGAAAACATTTTTCCTAAACCACTCTCTACTGCCATCTCAAATCTACATCTTGTCTTGTTGGTTTCCCTCTGAAACACATCTCAATCAAGTTATCAAATTAGCTAGAAGGTTTTTATAGGGAGGTGATGATATTTGTGGTAAGGTACCCAAGGTACCCTAAAGGAAATGATGTATGCACAAAACAAGAGGTGGGCTAGGAATTCTCAACATGGAGTGTCAAGACAAGGGTAGGACCAGTCCAGGCCAAGGGCCAGGACGGACATGCAGTCAAGGGGGTCCCTATATTTAGAAGGCCAGGGCCTATATAGGGCATGGCTGGGTGGTGATGAGCATGTCAGTTCCCCTGCACTTTCACTAGTATCAGAGCAAGGTGGAGAGGAGGAAGGAGGGTGGAGCCATGGCGGGGAAGATGGCATGGTTTTCTTCTCAAGGCATGGTTCTCTCTCTCTCTCTCTCTCTCTCTCTCTCTCTCTCTCTCTCTCTCTCTCTCTCTCTCTCTCTCTCTCTCTCTCTCTCTCTCTCTCTCTCTCTCTCTCTCTCTCTCTCTCTCTCTCTCTCTCTCTCTCTCTCTCTCTCTCTCTCTCTCTCTCTCTCTCTCTCTCTCTGGTCAAGCCATCATGGAGTGGAGAAAGAAGCCGGCGTCATGCAAAGCCATCAGGGCGTGGGCAGGAGTCCTTGGCAGCCGAGGACGGGAAGATGAAGTCGGCAGCGTGGGCAACGACCCCTAGGTCGGGGAGAGAGACCGAACGGCAGCGTGGGTAACAACCCTTGTCAAAGGGGAAGGTCGAGATCCAACCTCGATGAAATCACGTGCAGAGGGGATCTACGGGGTCGCACAGCCTATGGGAGCGTTTTTCGTCACCTGCACGAAGCCTGGAATGCAACGTAGAGCGCTGGGACTCCCTCCCTTGATCGACGCTGCAGACAGTCGTCGCCATCGCTTTGTTGAGTTCATATTATCAAGCATAAAAGTGCCCTAAGTTGGGCACCCTCCCCTGCTAAGCAATGATTCCCGCGTGGTGCACGGGATTTGAGAGCACAACCAAAAAGATACGCAAGACTTTGTCAACTTTCAAACAAAATCTGCACCTTGGATGTCTTGCATAGCTCGTGCATGGCAGTGCATGCAATCTTGCATGATGATTTCGAAGAGATTACCGACGGTGGAGGATTTTCTTAAAATCTCTTCCATGCCGAATTGTACACGTCTCTCGGATTTCAAAGAACGTTGTCGGTACCAAGGCGGATAAAGGTCATGCCAGGACTATCAAGGACAGGTCAGACGCTTTCAGTCAAGAATCTTGGTATAGCATGCACGACATGCCATCAACATGCGAAAGGCTGTCGATCTATTGGCTTCAATCTACCAATGGTATCAAGGGACACAAGGCTTCCGGTTACCCGCCATCGCCAACAAGGTGAAGCTATGATTTTCACGCCCATCGCTTCATGTCTGACGGAGGTTTTTGATATAGACGTCTTCGACGGCCGGTAAGTACCATGACCTGGAGATTAATGTTTGAGATTAATGTCTTATCTTCGTTTAATTTTAGTTTTTTGCTAAAAGCAAGATTTGAGACTCTTCCTTATGATAGAAGGGGAGCTAGTTTCTAGGTATATTTGTCACAGATAACTATCATGTTGTTCAGGCAAGACCTGTGGCATACCAGTACAGGCAAGAATCAATGCAGCATGGCATGCATTAAACAAATGATAAGTATTTGTTGAATGTATGAGTTTACTATGATGCTACTGGCTAACATTTTTGACATAGCGATTCGTCTCACGCATGGCTTGAGAGTCCGGCTCGTCAAAGATGCTCATGGGTATGGTTTGCGTAACACCAGTAGAGCATTGCAGTTGCTCACAAGCTTCCCAATTACTTGCAAATTGGGCAAGGCCCTTGACAATACGAGGTCAAACAGCTGTGAACCTTGATTCCAACTCGTTCGATTCTTACGACTGCCATTTCATCGGTAGGTGTACTTCATAAGGTACGCAATTGGTACTGTTTATTGCACATGGCGTGATAACTATGGTATGCAATGGGCATCTAAGATGGATCGTGAATATCATTCATCAACTCAAGTATGTATGAGATTAAGGTCGAGTCTCTTTGGTATTTATACATCTTGCATTGAGGCTGGCCACGTTTGGCATATGCTATGAGCATACAAAATTGGGAAGGAATAGGCAATATGTTTGCAGGTTATTTCCTAATGCAGGTTATTTCATCACATACCAGACGGGTCTATAGGATATAGGAGGGTGTCTGTACAGATATGGCTATGAGCCATTTTGGAGCGAGTTTTTCTTCCGACATCTCCAAGAATTTGGTTACAGCAGGATGATCAGGTTAGACCAAATTCAGTTTTGTTTATTTTTCCATGTTTACACATTTCATTTGGAAAATATTGTCGATTGTGTAAAGCAAAGTGCTTCGACAATTTCGCATGAAGCAAGGCTTTTCACGTGTGCCATGCTACTGCCTATTGATTTGGTATCAAGGGCATTGGAACGCCAGTTTGGGGAACTGTTATGATTAGAAATTTGTTCCCCTTTTCTGTGTGGTGACATCACGTTATGTTGCATCACTACCAATGCAGACTGTGCACGGCACTTACAGCTTTGGCTCAACAAAGGGATTGTTTAATATAATTTTTGTTTGCTATCAACACACAACAACACTAAAAGGAACCTACCTCTAGGACTTACTTTACGGGCAAAGAGCCAATGCTAAGTCTTCCTCATACAATCACGACCCCTGCAAGGTAGGTGGATCGGAATGAGTTTTGTGTTTTTATGTTACCTCTCTCGATGAGAGAGTCATACCGGAAAACTAGGGAATGCTTATACGATAAGCTGCAAGTCAGGCATAAAATGCATAAGAGCACATGACTTGGACACACACTCTAAAAACTTAAGGAAAGTTCCTCAGCCCAGCATGCTCTTCTTTTTGTTCTCTATCTCTCTCTCTAAGGAAAAAATGAAAATCTTCTAAGAAGCTTTTGATACATGTTTTCCTCGTGAGTCAGCTTGAGCCAAGGTGCTCTAACTCACAGCTAGCACGTGGCTACGATGCTACTCGAATTAATCTTCATCGGTTCGTCGATTGAACACTATTTTACATAAGGGCTATGAGCCAAACAGGCTAAGAGCCGTGTTAGAAGCTGGACACACCCTACGGAAAATGACTGTTTGGCAGATTATTATTTTTGTAATTATTCATTTATTGAGAAAAACCCGACATTTCACCTTGTAAATATTGGGGCTTACAGAAGTTTCCAGATTGTATCCCAGTTTTGACATTTTGATTGAATAGCTGGTTAATTTGGAACTTTAGGGTTTGAGAATTGTAAGGTATTTATACCACTTTTTGACCTTAATGAAAAACCTTATGTCATTTTTTAAAGTTTGAAGTTTGTGAGTGAGCGTACTGTGTACGAGAGAGAGTGAGAGCTTCATCTTGATGCTACGCACGTACCGGTGGTCGGAATCGAGTGCGAAGAAGTGCAGTAAGCTGCCCTCGACGAGACCTACGCGCCAATACCTACATTGTGCGCATACGGTCCGGTTTTGCGAGCTCCATCTACGAGCTTCATCTGGTGATTCGATGAGCATACATTGTCCGATTTTGCATTGTAGCATATCCACACGTTCGCATTGAGTAGAGCTACACATTAGGCACTTTAGATTTCGGAAACGAAGACCTGCAAATTTCGGCCAGACATCCTACGTGATTTTTCACCATGTGTTTTGGGTTGGGGTCTTGGTTCATAGACCTTAGGGAAAGCGACATATTGGTGTTAGTAGGGTATCCTTCAAGTTCTGTGGTGTTTTGAGATTGTTTGATGGGTGTTAGGCTCTAGAAAGCGTTATAGGAAGTTTCCTCTTATGCACTCTTGAAGGCTGTGAATTAGACATTGGGTAGAGACCTCTGTAGGAATTAGTTAGGAGCCGGTCGAGTGTAGGTTGACACCCTATGCTTGCTTCCACGCGCCTGCGGGTCGAGCTTCGTTCTTAGCTGAAAAATCTTGTTAGGTGAGTTCTCGCTGTGCTGACGTCCGTCGCGGCGTATCCGTCCAACATTGATGCCGCTGCCGAGGACGAAAACCTTAGGTAGGTGACCGAGACTAGTCCTTGAGGATAGGGATTCTTTGGCTTGCCAAGAGTCTCATTTTACATTTAGATAGGATCAGAGAGTGGAGGACTCTCTAGGTCTTAGAGGGAGTCTAGGGAGCGTGTGCTTGGCCTAGATCCTTCGACTTAGGTAGATTTAGGTAGACTTAGGTAGTTTTTAGTTGAGTTGTGTTGTAAAGAGTAGGAGTTGGAGTGGTAGAAGCGGTGAGAGGAGATCTTGAGAGTCTGGAGAGGCTAGGAAGCAACCAAAAACACCATTATCACCATTTCACATGATGAGTAGGAGTAGAGTAAGTAGGACATCATGATTCAAGATCTAGAGCACTTCATACATGTATACTTGCTTGTTAGATTCATCACAAGGTTGTAAAAGATGCAAAAATGTGTTTGAAAGCTGAAGTGAAGTCCAAAAGTTGCTGTGAGTGTTTCTGATAGAGCTGCAGAGCATCAGGAGCATTTTTGTCAGGAAAAAATTTAATTTTAAGCTAGGAGACATCCTACGCGTAGGATGTGTACAGACTAATCTGGTGGGAATTTTGGAATTTTGAGTTGACCAGTGTGTTCAGAAGGTAGGTTTTACCCTATTTTCACCTGGAAAGTGGAAATTTGACCATATCTTGACAAGATAAGGCCAGATAGACTGAAATTGCCAGACATCCTACCCAAATTGTACCAAAGCATTATTTTAAGACCAAAACCATAGGATGGCTGCATGAACATGATTTGCATGATATATTGAGTGACTGAGAGAGGTTTCATCTCATTTGGGTGAGAAAATTGGGTTCTAAGCAGACTTTAGCACTTTTGACTGAAAAAGGCTAGAACAGCTAAAATTGGGGACTTTTGAAATCCAAACCAAAATCTAAGCATACCACTCGGTTGCTGACATCAAAGGGAAGCTGTGGGTCAAGTCTGGGGTCAAACAGGCCAAAAAGACATCCTACGTGTAGGATGTCGTCTGTGTGATTTTGCACCCCAAACCTAAATTTGAGCATACCAAAGTGATCAGCACCTCAAGAGGAATCTGTGCTTTGCATTTGAAGCCATTCTGAGCAAAAAGACATCCTACACGTAGGATGTCTAATGCAACAAATTGAAGCCAGATACTGATTGTAGGCATAGCAAGGTGTTGTATAGCCTGAGACAAGCCTCCTAGTCAATTTTGGTCCAAATTGGAGTTGATTAGATTGATCAAGACCAGCAGCAGGCTGTCGAAACAGATTTCTAATCCATTGACCAGCTTATAGGTGTCCAAATCAAAAAGTAAACACAGTTGTGGACTCAGCACATCAAGGGGAGTCCATAGTGCAAAAATCCAGGCAAAACAGATCACGAGACATCCTACGTGTAGGATGTCTACTAGGGCTTAGTGAAGGGAAAATTTGACAAAGCTTATACAGTGAGGTTCCATTTGGCTTGAGGGTTCCAGAACTTCTTTCAGAAGTGAATTTGGACCTTGTTTGGCCATTTGACGGAGCAAAGACTGAATTCAGACTTTTCCACGTAAATTGACCAACATCCGAGGGAAGTACAGTTCCAGATTAGCAGACCTAATCCAGAACATCAGCGGTGTATAAAATACAATAGTGGTTGAGGTTAACTCTCCAGTTATACCAATCAATACTAAGCTAACCTCTAACAGTTAAATGCTTTGATTCGATTGCCGAAATTAAACGCTTGTGTACAGGTATATTCAGCAGCAAAGCAAGAAGTTGTGTGGAGACTGATCCTTTGTCAGGTGAGTGGTAGGATTTGTGATAAATTGCATTGATAAGTTTAATGAATTTAAGATCAGGAAGATACATTTTTAGAGACCAAAAGGTGGCAGGTGACCAAGGTAGCTTAGTATCCACCGAGGAGAGTGTAACTCAGGCAAGGCTAGATCCACTAGCATCGATTATTGAGGAAGGTAGTGATACTGACACTTCATCAGAAAAATCCTTCTTCATGATGGGTAGTCAACAGCCAGAAGGTTTCACCTATGACGGACCAATGCCAGGAGGAAGCACCTCCCTAAATCCTTAAATGATTCCAAGTTCACAGTGATCTTCTTAGAAGGAATAAACTCGAGGGGAGCCCTAGTTTATTCTGACTATCGAGGATGCAAGTGTATTTGTATTGAAGAAAGGCCGGCTCAGAGACTGGAGATAATCCGGGTCTATGATGATGGAGATAGATTCCGAGACGAAAATGGGAACCACTATCTGATAGTTAGTAACCCTGAAAATTACAACAAATATGGATATAATGTGGCGAAGGGGAAAATGGTTTCAGAAACTCAAGAACCACCTCCAAACATTGATCGACCTGGAGCAATTTTTATGTATGATAAGAAAACAACCAGGGTTTTAACTTATAATGAGAATATAGGAATTTACAAGCATGAGAGCGAGGGAATAGTCTCTTACTTTCGTTGCAAAGAACCATACCCAACCGAGTTAAGCAAAGACAAGGTTCTTTACTTATTCTCTTATGAAATTGCAATGGGGAAGGATATTGTTTTTGTTGATAGATAGAGGCAAGAATACCAACGTATTCTCCCAGGGGAGCTAGAAAAGGCAACAGTTCTAGGAGCATCAACATATGCCCCTGATGAAGTGCCAAGAGCCACCTACACCTCTAGCAAGTCGACAAATCCCTTCTCAGAGGAGTATGATACGACCTCACATTCTACCCGATCGCAGACATTCAACAACCAAAACCAACCAGCAACTCAGCCATCATTGCAGGCATGGCTTCAACAGAGTGCAACATTAGAGCAAGATCGAAACCTAGAGGGATATCAAGCCGCACGAGGGCTAAGGGATTTATAGGAACCACCACTCTATTCAAGGTATCAAGGAGAGAGTAAGCCAAAAACTCAAGGGTCAACAGAGCTTGGAAGACCACCCATAGAACGAGTTCGAAGAGATGAACCATCTCTTACAAGAACTGTTAGAAATTATGGCTTAGGAGCACCACTGGGAGAGGAACCAGCATACTACAGAAGACTTGAGGATGTATATAGATTGGGACGAGGAGATCCAATGATGAGATTTGTAGACCATCGTAGAGTTAGACCTTCTCAAGTGCAAAAATGGGTAAACAAAAAATACATGGGAAACAAAGATCCAAGAGATCATGTAGCAGCCTTTGTGCGTGTAATTAGAGCGGAAGAAGTGTTAGATTTCCCTACCCAATTTGCGGGGTTTGGACTAACCCTAGAGGATGACGTTGCTACTTAGTTCTACTCTATGGAGCGTAGAGACTTTGAGTCTATGAAGGAGTGTTTGACGAGTTTATCGAGGAATTCTCACAAAGAGGAATAGCTCATAATACCGTCTCACAAATCCATAAATTCAAACAGAAAGACGGGGAATCTGTGCGAAAGGCAGCCCTAAGACTAAAAAGGTATGTTAAGTTCTGTCCTGTGGAAGAACTGCCAACTCAGTCCAGACTTATGCTTATATTTATCCAAGGACTAAGGAATGCAGATCTCCAGAAGGACTTACATATGAAGAGGAGCACGACGTTGAATGAGTTAACTAAAGAGGCTCTTTACCTTGTGGACAATTGTGCGGTCTACAAAGACGGTGAGTTCAAAGATCTTGACGATGATTCATCCTCACAACAAAGTGAAAGCAAGTCTTCTAAGACAGCACCAAAAGGAGAAGTAGCTATAAACCAAGAGCAGCTTTGTAGAGGAAGTGCTAAAAAAGATTAACTTGTACGCCAAACCCCAAGCTAAACAGCCCAAGTGGTGTGCTATTGAACAAAAATGGACAAACCATGGGACAGAGGAATGTTATTATAACAAGGGATATGTGAGAGAGAGACCTTACGCTCCCCAATCTCAGGTAGCTTCTCCTCAAGTTCCATTGATGCCTAGATATCAAGCAGGCAACCTACCAAGACCTGTAGGTGTCGAAAGACCACAACCAGTGTTGGGGCAACAACCACCCCTACCACGATTACGACCAGTCGGCACAAGATACGCACCAATAGTAACCGAATCAGAAGAGAAGGCTTTGGTGCCTATGCATGCATATTATGAAGATCCAAATCCTATCTATTATCCACCGGAAGAACCCTCAACACCAGAACCATGAAGCATGATAGGAAATACAGGACCACCAACAGCTGCACAGGCAGCAGGAGAAGGAAGATATAGCTTAGATGAATGAACATTGTTGTTCATAGCCAACGAAGACATGGACGGACAGAGACATGCATACCAACAAAGAGGAGCTCAAGGAGCACCTCACAGCCTAAAGGACCCTGCTACAAGTGTGGTGGAGACCATTGGCTAAGAGACTGTCCTCATGATGAAATCATTAGAGTCAATGCATATTGCACCGAGTGTGGAGTTACTCATTTGATTCCTGATTGCCCTAAGAACCCGAGCAAAGGAGCAAAAACTACCTTGAATATACTAGAAGCAGTGCCTTCCAGTGGAGGGTCAGAAAATGAGACAATAATACCTATTCAAGCAGTGACACGAGCCCAAGCGCAAAGAATGACAAACAAACCCATAATTGAAGAGCCAAAAACCGATGCCCCAAGTTCAGAAACGAAAAATTAGAGAAGCACTTGGAAAGCTAGAAAGGCGCGTATGAAAGCCAGGAAAGAACGAGAGCAAACAGCTCTATCCGAGGAGTTAAAACACACAAAGGATAGATTAGAGCGGTTAGAGGATCTAGCTAGCCTAATCTCACACACTGCGACAACCATAGCACCCAAGGAAATATCAGAACCCAAAAGTGCAGGATCAGGAGGATCAGTACTGGTAGACAAGGTAAATGAGCAGTTAGATGTACTTCTGAAAGCTTACGAAGCCAGACTCAAAAAGAACCAAACCCAAGAGCAAAGATGGATGACTTATCCATATGCTGAAATAGAAAAACAGACGTTGGAAATGTGTAGAAAGATGATTGAAACAGCTCAATCTTTGATAGAAAACCCGCTTGGTAAACCTGCAAATGGGCATGAAGTACCAGCTCCAACCCCTATCAAACCAACTTTAGAGGAACAAGTAGAAATGAAGGAAAGACTCACAAATGTCTATGAGTCTAAGGGAGAGCCTATCATAGTGCCAAATACTACAGATGGCACAAGTGATGGGTTCCAGCCTAAAACATTGGCAGAAATGGGTAAGGACTGTAACTGTCTAGATAATCTGTGGAAGCAAATCCGTGAGACCAACGAAGCTAACAGAGCGAGTTACCACATGAACAACACGAGAAAAGAGAAAAATGAGATCTTACCTCCTATTGAAGAATTTGAGGCAAGATCACAAATGAACTTTGAAATACATTCAGAAGGGGGAGACCAGGGATCAATTAGTTCGAGGCACAGCCAACCAAACTCGCTGAAAACTCTACCCTCTTACCTAGGAGAGTATGAAGCCAAGTCTGAGGTGAGAGCAATCCTATCTCAAAGACATTCTTCTAACAAAGTGATAGATTCACAAGGGTTGATTGAGTTATTGTCCACCCTGGTGGCATGCACAATCACATTAGCCAAACTCCTAAGGTTACGACCAAACATGTGGACCACAATAGGCAAATGCCTAGAAAAATTTGGAGTGAAAGACCCCACCTCTAAGCTTCAGGAAGGGATCAGAGAATTGGACAAGCCTCAACTAAACACTAGGCCAGTACCATTAAACAAGGTTGGAGAGTATTGTGAGGGAGAAGATAGAAACACCACGCTACCAGTAGAATTCCAAGGAGTAGTTTCCAAAGCTATTCTTGACAGTGGAGCAAGAGTTGCTATCACCACCAAGGAAATCTAGAAAAAATGGGGAGAACCAGCTTTGAGAGCTACCAGAATGAAATTGCAATTGGCAGATGGGTTCATGGAGAAGCCTCTGGGACTCTTAGAAAAAGTGATTGTCACCTCGTGCGGAATCGAGTATGAGCATACATTTGCAATAGTCGATTTCCACAAAAAGAACAATTATGAGATCATCTTGGGAAGACCATTCATGCGACAATTGAAGATGGTCCAGGATTGGGGTTACGACCACATATACCTCAGACATGGTGAGACAACAACCAAAATTCGCTTGAAAGACCATAGTTATAAGGATGTGAACCAGACACCAGTGGAAGAGTTTGATTCAGTTACATTAGCAGGATCAGAACTCCCAGCATGGTTAGGGCAACAAAAAGAGCTATGGATGTGCAGAGCTTCACATTGTGGGAGCTTAAAAAGAGAGGAATGCGTCTTAGAGAGAGCTATTGAGGACAAAGATTATATTCCGGAACCTTTTCTTAAAGACGCCTTAGAACCTCTGGAATGGGAACACATACTAGCAACATTGGATGTCTGTACCATTACAAATAGTCCAACAACAAAATTTTGCGATAAGGACGGCTATGATGTGCTACCCTATTACATGGTAAGCATTATACCAAGAGGAGATGAGATGGTAGAACCACCAGAACAAGAAGAGTTTTATAACTCCTCTGAGCATCGGGAAGTAAATAACGATGCAGATAATGAGTGTTTAGACAACTCAAGTGAGCGTGGGGAGAAAACAGAGAATATCAAGTTTTATGATTTTGCTAATCAGCACCCTAGACGCCAGGAACGCTATAGGAGAAAACGAGCAGGAAACAAAGCGATAGAGAACCTAATGCCCAGGATAAAAGATAAAACTCACTATCTAATGCTTGTAAAAGCAGAGGATTGTGTTAAAGATCAAATATCAGGAAGATTCTCAAAAGTTCGAAGGGAAGGAAAGCGAAAGGAAATAAGACAAGTACGCAAAGCTAAAACAGAAACAAAATCACAAAAGTCTCAAAAATCAAAAACAGAAACAACAAAAGACCCAGAGTGGACCAAACTGGAGCGTAAACAAAGATACCAAGAATTGAAACGGTCTTTACGAGAGGAATGGACTACTAAGGAAGATAGTGATGGTAAGGGGGAGTCAGAAAAAGGAAACATGAATGTACCATCACACTATCGGAAATTTACCATCCAGGACAGAAAAATCATCATGACACCACTAGTCAGGGAAAAAACAAACCAGGAATCTTACGATGGGCTGGAAAATGCAAAAAAGATAGACCTCGCTGAACCCGGTGAAAAGCCTCAGCCAGTCTATATCGCAACCGATTTAGAGCCTGAAGAAGAAGAACGGCTAACACAACTTCTCAAGAAGTATAAAGATGTGTTCGCATGGTCCTACAAAGACCTCAAAGGAGTTGATCCATTGATATGCCAACATACAATTCCTTTGAAATCAAATGCCAAACCTAGCAAACAGCGTCCTTATACATATAATGACACATTTGCTAAACGAATCAAAGAGGAGATTGACAAACTGATGGATACTGAATTCATTTATGAAATCGAACATACAGATTGGGTGTCACCCATTGTGGTAGTCCCCAAAAAGAACGAAAAACTGTGAGTGTGTGTAAACCCCAAAAAGATAAATGCAGCCACCATAAGGGATAATTATCCCTTGCCAATCACAGAACATGTACTTGAGAGGGTGGCCGGGAAACGGGCTTATTCCTTTCTAGATGGGTTTTCAGGATACAACCAACTGGCAATTGCAATGGAGGATCAACACAAAACAGCGTTTGCCACAGAATGGGAAATTTATGCATACCGTGTCATGCCTTTTGGCCTAACTAATGCCCCAGCTACCTTTCAAAGGTTAATGACGCACGCGTTCAAAGAATACCTGAGAATATTCTTAGAAATATACATGGATGATCTTTGTGTACACTCCCTTCTATGAGAGGAACATATTGATCATTTGCAAAAGGTATTTGAAAAATGCAAGACATATCGAATCTGTCTTAACCCGGAAAAGTGCATTTTTATGGTTAAACAAGGCCGCATCTTAGGACACATTGTCTCAAGAAATGGCATAACCACAGACCTAGACAAAGTCAAAGTCATAGTAGACCTACCTAGGCCTACTAATGTGAAACAAGTGCAATCCTTCATAGGACACTGCGAATATTATCGAAGATTCATATATATGTATGCAGTCATCACACAACCTCTGTATCGTTTGTTAGTCAATTTCGATTGGACCGAGGAGTGTGAAACTTCATTCCAAAATCTGAAGGAAAACCTTGTATCAGCACCTATACTTAAAGCACCGGATTGGAAAAAGATATTTCATGTTCACATTGATGCTTCTGCATATGCAATTGGGAGTATTCTGGCTCAACCTGGAGACGGAACAATGGATTTTCCAGTTTGTTATGCAAGCCGACATTTAAACAGTGCGGAAAAGAACTACACAACCACCGAAAGAGAGGGGTTAGGAATGATTTATGTTGTAAAGAAATTTCGGCATTATTTGCTTGCAAACAAATATGTGTTCTTCACGGATCATCAAGATCTTTTGTATCTGGTAAATAAACCATGCAATACTGGAAGGATTGTACGCTGGTTTATTATATTGCTAGAGTTTGATTTCACAGTGGTGGTAAAAAAGGGTAAAACCCATCTACGGGCGGATCATCTTTCAAGGCTACACAACGGGGAAGCTCCTGAAGGAGTAGATGATGACGTACCAGATGCTTATCTTTTCAATATTGAAATGATACCCAAATGGTCTCCGGAAATTGTTAGCATTCTTTCCTTTGGAGGTAGGTTTGATAACACGAAAGACAAATCCAAACAACAAACAGTTCGACAAACAAAAAACTTCCAGTTGATTGCAGGACGGCTGTATCATCTAGGATCTAACCAAATTCTACGATTATGTATAAATCCGGAAGAATTCGAGTGTTATCTTGAAGAAGCGCATATCCAGGATTGTGCATTTCATTGTTCAATAGTGAAAACACACCAGAGACTGAAACAGTTAGGGATTTATTGGCCAACTATGTACGCAGGCACACATGCTTATATTAACAATTGTACTATATGTAGTGCCAAACGACCAGTGGACCACGCGACATTATTTCAGGTAAACATTGCACCTGCATGGAGTCAATATATCATTGATTTCTTAACCACAAGGACGTTTCCTGAAAACATAACAAGAGCACGGAAAAGGGCTATAGAGATGGAGGCTCGTGACTTTCAGTTAATTGGGAACCAACTCTATAAGCGAGGAAAGGACAATCAACTTAGAATCTGTGCAAGTGAAAGTGAATACCTGCTGATTCTAGAACACGCACATGGCGGAATAAGTGGAGGCCATTTTTTAGGCAACAAGACAACAAAAATTGTCTTAACCGCAGGAATATGGTGTCCTACATTGCATATGGATGCTGAAGAGTTTGTAAAGCGTTGTGACGCATGTCAGCGCACCAAGGTGCCGATAAAAAGAAATGAGATGCCACTATGGCCAATGATGGGAGCAAGGGCATTTGCAAAATGGGGCATTGATTTTGTGGGACCTATTTCACCCCCTGCATATTGCACCCATACCCAATATATCATTGTGGCTACGGACTATCTCACAAAATGGGCGGAAACCAAGACAACACAAAAAGCAGATGCACGAACCACTGCACAATTTTTGTATGAGAATGTCTTTGTACGATACGGTTTACCAATAGAAATTGTCAGTGATTGAGGAACACATTTTCTTAATGAAGTCATTGAATATCTGCTAGAGGAATTCATGGTCATACATAGAAAATCTGCTCCATATCATCCACAGGTAAATGGACAAGCTGAAGCCACAAATAAAACACTATGCACGGTTCTCACTAAAATTGTATCAGAATCAAGAACTGACTAGGATCAGCAACTACACTCAACACTATGGACATACAGGGTAGCTTACAAAACATCGATAGGAACGATACCATACAACATGGTGTTTGGCCTAAATGCTATATTACCCATAGAGTTTTTAATTCCAACTCTACGAGTAGCAAAACGCTTAGAATAGACAGGGCATGAGCTCTCTTCAAGAATAGATAGACGAACTTCGCTTGAGAGCTGTAGCTTCGATCTATGCTAAAAAGAGAAGACAAAAGGAGTTTTTTGACAAGCATGTGCACACGAAAGAGTTCAAAACCAGTGATTATGTACTTGTTTATACCTTGAAGCAACATGCCAAGAAGCTTAAAAAGCGAGGGATGGGACCCTTTGTCATTAGTAACCTATCACAAAGCGGAGCTATCAAGCTTGCTACATTAGCAGGTGAAGAAATGCCAAATTGGATTAGTGGATGTCGATTGAAGAAATATCATTTAACACTAACACAGGATATGCTTCAACAAATCCATCAAGGAAAACAACGAATGAAGGAGAAGCAGAGGGTACGAGAAGAAGCTCAAGCAGAAGCAACAGAGCGCATTGCAAAAAGAAGACTTCTGCGACAACAACAACAGTGTGGAACACCATTGCGAATCAATGCCATTCGACTAACGAATTTTGATGAAGACACAGTGGAGCCAATAACTGCAGTCAAAGTGGGTAGCAATCAAGTTGAATCGACGGCATTGCTTGATTCTGGAGCTCAAGCAAATTTAATCTCTTACGGATTATACAAACGGCTCAAACCCACTGGTCAACTTCATCCTACTCCACAAGTGCTGGAAAGTAGCACATCACATTCGCTAAAAACATTGGGATGGATTATATTGTATGTACAAATACATCAATATATTTACCTACACAAGTTTTATGTGGTTGAGGATGGAAGCACACAACACCCCATGTTGTTGGGACAACCTTGGCAAAAAGAGTACAATGTGCACATAGATTGGAGTGCGAATGCAGTCAAAATTCAGCATGCACAAGAACACCAAGTGATATCCTTTACTCAACAACCCCGGAAGAATCCACTGCCAACAATTCAATCACCGAATAAAAGGCCAAAGTGAAAGGGGCCACTAAAGAACAAAATGATACCCAAGGCTAACAAACAAGGAACTGCCAACCATGTTCAGTGCAGGTATGAAAAGTCACCGACCATAGTGAAAAGATCAGAGTTACCAACAAGAGAAAAACAAATATGGGTGCGGAAGGATAGAAGTGACATGGCAGACAAACCACAATACCACAAAAGAATTCAGCAGAACTAGATAGTTCAACCAAAACCCAAGAAAATAAAACAGATATGGATCCCAAAGAAAATTCTCAACAACAACTCAAATACGACTCGCATCTGGATCCCAAAACCGAAGCAAAAGGAACTCTCTTCAATACAAGCAACATCGGAAGGCAGACAGCTGCATATGAAACCAACAAAAAAGTTGCACACAAGGAAGTCACGATAAACCTACAAAGACCAGCAAAACAAAGCTACAAATGGAAAGCAAAAGAGATAAGGTCTACGGCCATTCCGGCCAAGCCAATTCTCTCCAAGGAGACAACTATGGCCATATCACCAGTAGCGGCAAAGCAAGCAACTTTTGCAAGCAAAACAATCAAACAAAGAGCAGTAGAGTTACAGATTTTACTTGCAAAGAAAACAGGAAACTTCGATGGCGAATGCCAATAAGCATCTTGCTTATACCCTTCTCTTGCACAGCATTAATTTTTCCATGCATTGACCGAGTATGCATGATATAGGGCCACATTACACGGCCAAGCATTAGCACAATTTTTTCAACCCATGCACGGCACATACTCCGAGGCGATACCTTGTCGTCCGGGAGGACTCCGGCTAGGAGGGGAGAGGCATTCTCAAATGCGGACCCAATGGCAGAAAGAGCAAAAAAGGGCAGGTTTTTCGACTATTTTAAGGGTTGTTGTTTGATTGTGAAATTTTCTGGACTAACCCAAGTATATATGTCCTTAAATAGCATGAATCTATAAGTATATGGGGACAAACGCCAAATCAAGTCCCTAGGTGTGTGTATATAAGTAAAAATAGCCATTTTTTGGGTAAAATATTGGTAAAACGGACAAATCTGGCCATAAAAATTGCATGTGAGTGTATATAATGTTTTGCGGTGATGTTTTTGATTTATTATGATTTTTTGGAATATTTTGGGTTTGATTTGCTATTTTCCTTTTAATTTTGCTAATTTTCAGCAGGAAAACTTCAAAAATACAAAAAGCAGGTGAAAAACGGTCGTAATAAAAAAATAAAAATGGGGATGATCAGTGACTATAGGACAACCTATGGTACAGTGGGGGTGCAATTATGAGACTGGAGCGGAAAGTGTGATTTGGCCAGATTTTGACCAAAATGCCAAATTTCTGGTAAACAGGGCAAATGGAGTCCAAATCAAGAAATTTTTGAGCCTAAACCGCATCTCGCAAGAAGTTGGGAGCACATGTCAAATTTCATGAAAAGTGGTTCGGGAACCCCCATTATAAGAAATTTTCACTTCATTTTTAGCTCATTTCTACTATTGACCTTTCAGAGAGAGCTTCTGCCACCTAGAGTGAACGGAACTTCCAGCAGCTTCTACGACGCGCACGACTACCCGACGGGCTTCAGACATGAGAGGTAGGCTCACCACCTTGAGCTTTTCGCGCATGTTTGTCGTTTTGTCGCGAAAACTAGCGTAGGGTTCACATAGAAAGCGGGCAGTAGAGACCTACAAGAAGAAGGGGCCACCTAACGGCTAACCCAAAAGCAACGAAGCTTCATCGGCAGCTTACCCTAGCATAGGAGACCAGTCTTGGATGCCCAAAGGCAGTAGAAAACCATCGGGAAAAACCCTAATTCCTAGAACCCCGCAAGAGGCCACCAAATGGGAAATCGACGGAGAGGCGCCCAAATGCTACCAAAATTCATGGGTAGGAGCATCTCGACATGCTTGACAAGTTTATGTAGCCCACATGACCAAATGGTGACCCGAAGCGGCACTAAACTTCAGAAACGGCATCAGACACACAAAGCGTCAAATAGCTCTCGCGGCCAAACCGCATGTCCATTTGCCACCAAACTTCACGAGCGGCTTTCCTAAACCATCAACAACCAAGTCCTATGGTGGTAGACCGCCACAAGTCATCGAAGACATGTAAACGCAACCACAGGTGCTTCTAGAGCGACAAATTGCCAAATGGAGCTCTGGTGAAGCCAAAGTCGATAAAAACCATACGGCAAGGATCCCCAAGGGATCGGGAAGCTATGGAGACCAACATCAAGAAATTTCATCGCCGAAAAGCACTCCAAAAGTCAAAAAACGGCTCGGAGGCTCTGAAATCCACACAGGGAGTTATTTTCTATGCATTTGACTTTTTTGTTGAAATTAGGCTTAAAAGGGACTCAGGGGGACTAAGGGCAGGCACCAGTAGCAGTTTCCATAAAAAAATCATCAGGAGATATCCTACGCGTAGGATGTCTCAAAGCCATTTCTGGGCACAAAACCCAACATCTCTTATCACACACATTTTCTGAATAGCCTTTACATGCTAGCCAACAAGTTTCATCACATTTGGACCAAAATTGACCTCATGTGCATGAAAAAACGCAAAGTCAGGGCATAGAGGCAATAATGGGTCTATTTTTGGCCTACTGAGGATATTTTTACATTCCAGATCTTTTCATATCATCTTCAAGAGCTCATATACCAAGTTTGAAGCCATCCTGATCATTTTTTACCCCCAACACCTTCAAGATACACTTTTTGAGCCCAAAAACACTACACAGGGTCTTACCAACATCAATTCTTGTCCAAATCAAAATCCAAGAGCATGGCCATGTTCCACAGGCCAAGAGCTACCCACAAAACAAATCTCAAGCTATTTTGATGAAATAGACATCCTACGCGTAGGATGTCTCCAACATGTTTTTGATTTTCTGTGCAAAGAATGACATAATGGGAGCCATTACCATGGTGCAAGGAGCCCATATATCAATTTTCAACCCATTTGGATATCATTTGCTACCTGTTGTGGACATCCTACCCAATTTGTGAGCCTAAAGCCTAAATCTGTCCAAAAATCCACTTTTTGATGCCCAAATCCAATTCCAATCATATAGCCATGTTGCACAAGCCAAGGACCACCAGCATGCCAAGTATCACCAAAATTTGATGAAAAAGACATCCTACGCGTAGGATGTCTAGATGATAAATTTTTGCTAGAAATGTACTGTGAGCACATGCACAGTTTCACAAGTTCTTTTTAAGTTTTAGTTTCAATTTTCAAGTCATTTGGATAGTTAAAACTCAGTTTCTCAGCTGATATGGAAAAAACGCTAACTTCGGACTACTGAGTGCAACAGGATCTATGGCAGCTGCAAAGTCACCGGCAAAGAAGAAGAGGATGACCATAAAGGATTATTTGGAAGAAGTAGAGCCCTTTGTCATCCCAGAAGGAACTCTAAAGCCAACCAGCACATGGATCCAAGAGGACCTGCTAGAGTCAAATGATCTGAAGATCTACCAAGGCGTGTTCAAAGACACCGAAGGAAATGTAATAGAGCTACCCATGCTACCGCGGGAGCTCAATGAGTTTGTCAGAAGCAAAATGGCAGAGTACCTGGAAAAGATTGATCTCCACAATTATTTTGAAGTTGTGTTGGCAGGAATCGACATAAAAAGAGTATGGGAATTTGTGACGACAATCAAAGAAGATGGAGTGGCCAGGGTTACGGATCTGCAGGGCAAGCCAGGCACGGAGAGTAGTGGTAGCTGAACTAGACCTCTCAAACAAAGGGGATAGTGTAACCAAAAAAAGAGACGAAATCACAGAAGGCGGCACGTCTAGAGCGGCTGATGGAAAGTTTCAGAGCCGAAAGAGCCCTCAAAGGAGATTTGAGCGAGCTTTGGAAGCTATCTCTAGAAGCAATGTCGGGATCATCCCGAAGGGTGCACAGAGACAGATTTGAAGACTATATTAAGAATTTTGAAATTCTGGATGCCACGGCGGAAAATATCCCACATGTACCATTTACAGAAGCGGAAGTGGAGCAAGTCCGATGGCAACTGCTAGAGGAGCAGGAAGGCCAAAAGAGAGAGAGAGGAAGAAAAAGGCGGACAGGGATTTCAAGAAAAAGCCAAAAACTCCACCATCCAGCCCTGAGTCTAGCCCACCGCCCTCACCACCTCCTCGTAGCCCTCCACAGACTCAACAGAAAGAGGAGCAAGACAAACCTGAAGATCAAGAAGAGTCAAGGCAAGAACAGAGCCAAGAACAAGAGCAAAAAGAAGAAGCTAAGCCTAAAAGTGAATAGCCAGAGCCAAATGAAGCAAGGTATAACACATTTCTAGACCTACCGGCTGCCGGATATTCAAAAGAAGAGGCTGCCACAATCGCATTTGACTTGGCAAGCACAGGACCCAAAGAGCAAATGCAGAGCCTGCGGTTAGTGGAGATAAAGGAGATGGCCACTGATACAGTGGATCTGCACCCACCCACCAATGATTGGGATGTGGTGATGACCAAGCTAACCGGGCTAAGGGCACAGTCGATGGCCACAGAAAGTGAAATGGCTAATCTCAAAGCCACTGAAGTGCAAATCAAATCTGAAGTCGACACTTTACAAAAACAAAGACAAAGGCAGAGAGAGAGAGAGAAGCAGAGCTGCAAGCCAGTCTGGCAAAGGCATTGCAAAGATTAAGAGATGGAAAGAGAAAATCAGGAAGCAGCTCAAAGACTGCAAGGAGACGAAGAGGAATATAGACAACTCAACAAGTCATTGACAGATGCAGAGAGGGAAAGGGATAACCTAACCCTACAACTTGCTGAGGAGTCCAAGGAAGTTGAAGCAATGCGGAATGCCAAAGAGAAGGCAGAAATAGAGAAGGAGGCTAGCCATGACGAGGTCCTTGAGCTCAAGGACCAGCTTAAAGTTAAAGACCAAACCATCCAGCGGCTACGGGCATCTCCTGCCAGAGTCAGAGCTACTAGCTCGACTCACACCACTTCAGAGAGCCATCTATATGAAGAACAAATGAAAGAGCTCCAAAAGGAGTTGACCTTAGAGAAGAAGAAAAAGCTGATGATGGCAGAAGGGTCAGTGGTCATGCAAACACGCATGGAAGAAGAGCAGAAGGCAATGCAAGATGAGCTAGAAAATATCAGGAGAAAGCTTGAGGAGGCGGAGAAAATAAATGCCGATTTGAACGACCTCCTCGTGAATATGGGAGAACAAGTAGAAGCAGAGAAACATACATTCCAAAAGCAGATAGAAGAGCTGAGAGGCCAGCAGGCAGAAGAGCAGGCAAGCACAGGGCCCGCAGCCATGGAAGGAATAGACCTAGAAAATGTGGCAGATCCTATGGACACACCCATGCAAGAGGAAATCCTTGTAGGACCCTCTCAAGAGCCACAAGATCTGACACAAAGAAGAAGAAGAGAAGCTGCGCAAGGCCATAGAAGCGAAAATCAGAGAAACGGCCAAAGAAGCCTTGGAATGGGAGCAGAGGGTATTTAAATCAATGACGATTCAGAAGATAGACGCCAGCAACCTTCGGCGTGAATGGCTACAGCCCTCGCTCCCATATCCTTTGCTAAAGTACGAAGCTCCCACAATCAACAAGAGAATCTGAGAAGAGCCAACAGTGCCACTGTACACAGCAGATATCTCCAAGCCTGAAGGGGTAAAGTTGATAGTCGACTCCCAGCCCACGTGGAGAAAGGCATGGCTGACGAAGTATCCACCATACCTAATCCATTTGGTAGGAGCACCCAAAATCATCAGAGATAACCTAAGTCTCTGCCCTCTACCAAGGATGCGGACGTGAAAGGCTCAGGAGCTACTACAAAGAAGCCAACCCACTTGGCTAAACTATCCGAAGCTACCAAGCTTGAAGGCAGGCAAGAGAATAAGTGTTCAATACATGGTGAAAACCCTAACGGGCGCCATCAAATTGTTCACTGGCTCGCTTGACCTCTCTTGCATTATGATGAGAAAGATTTGCAAAACCTTTTTGGCAGTCTTCGAGACGTTCAAACCCGGCTAGGCGACAGACAATATCTTCTTCTTTCAAGACACTTACAGATGTGCATATGATCTGTCTGGTCAGCCTTCCAAGGAGGTGATACATGCATTGTATCAAAGGATCATGTTTTTGCCATCCTATCACCTCCAGGCCTTTGAAGAAGCTTTCTACACCGGCTTCTTCACCATCAACACTGATATATTCGGCCCAACACTACTGGCTCAACATGCAAGATACGAGTCGCTGCTAAAGATGAGAGAAACCATAAGATGAGAAGCAGCTCAACAGCCATGTCAGGGACGACATGAGCAAGGAGGGGGGGAGTGTTAGAAGCTGGACACACCCTACGGAAAATGAATGCTCGGCAGATTATTATTTTTGTAATTATTCATTTATTGAGAAAAACCCGACATTTCACCTTGTAAATATTGGGGCTTACAGAAGTTTCCAGATTGTATCCCAGTTTTGACATTTAGATTGAGTAGATGGTTAATTTGGAACTTTAGGGTTTGAGAATTGTAAGGTATTTATACCACTTTTTGACCTTAATGAAAAACCGTATGTCATTTTTAAAAGTTTGAAGTATGTGAGTGAGCGTACTGTGTACGAGAGAGAGTGAGAGCTTCATCTTGACGCTACGCGCGTACCGATGGTCGGAATCGAGTGTGAGAAGTGCAGCGTGTTGCCCCCGACGAGAGCTACGCGCCAATACCTACATTGTGCGTGTACGGTCCGGTTTTGCAAGCTCCATCTACGAGCTTCATATGGTGATTCGATGAGCATACGCTGTCCGATTTTGCATTGCAGCATATCCACGCATTCGCATTGAGTAGAGCTACACATTAGGCACTTTAGGTTTTGGAAACGAAGACCTGCAAATTTCGGCCAGACATCCTACGTGATTTTGCACCAGATGTTTTGGGTTGGGGTTTTGGTTCATAGACCTTAGGGAAAGCGACCTATTGGTGTTAGTAGGGTCTCCTTCAAGTTCTGTGGTGTTTCGAGATTGTTTGATGGGTGTTCGGCTCTAGAAAGCGTTATAGTAAGTTTCCTCTTATGCACTCTTGAAGGCTGTGACTTAGACATTGGGTAGAGACCTCTGTAGGAATTAGTTAGGAGTCGGTCGAGTGTAGGTTGACACCCTATGCTTGCTTCCATGCGCTTGCGGGTCGAGCTTCGTCCTTAGCTGACAAATCTTGTTAGGTGAGTTCTCGCTGTGCTGACGTCCGTTGCGGCGTATCCATCCAACAAGCCGTTGTCAGGCCAAGGGTAAGACCCAACTATTGGCATTCTTTGGGTGATTGTTTTCAAGATCTACCCAAGGAAGTACACATCAACGTTAATAGACAAGCAAGAGTCTTGTCATTACAAATGTTTAAGGTGTCATTTTTGCACTACATGTTTTCAGTGCGACACTCAAGTTGCATTTTTGATCATCTTCAACTCACAGCAGCTGATCTCTACAAGAAAGTATAGATGCAGCAATCAGTTGTGACAGCATGGCTGTCCATAAGAGCTCGGCAGTTCACTTGTGTGGGTCTCTTGCTCTCTCTATAGCACTACGGAGTGTCTATGGACATACTGTTTTGGGGTCAGACCCGACTGGTGATTGCTACATCACCCCATAGGCATTAAGGATCACATTTTGATCTGCATTGAGGATCATAGTTGATCTCTCCCAGTTATACTTTCAAGGAAAGAATTCCGCAATCTACCACGCGGTAGTGGATGAACACACTTTTCAAGTTGATTCCAATCATTCGGTACACGGTTGACTATGTTGGTTACCGTTATCTGCTAGTTGAGCAGTTTCTACAAAGATTCTTACCAAGAGGTTTGACTACATAGATTCTAATCCAAGGGCTTGGATTGCAAAGCCAACACCCAGGGTTCCCAGTGCAATGCAGTTTGTTTTTTCAGGTAGGGGACGTGCTCCTCTCCATTTGAACACGGGTAAGTGAACAATACGTTTAAATCTCCAGGTACGCATCTATTGATTTGGTGTTATTCCATTTTTAGTATGCTTTGCTTGGTTTTTCAAGACGTATAAGTACGCTTGAATGTTACAGAGCCATGCCAAGGGCATGTCGGCACAAAGTATTTTGGGCCAAGTGTCCAATCTATCTTTCTGCCTTATGCTGTTACGAATCTACTTGTAGGGTTCAATTTGGCACATGTTGTCACATGGGATACAACATGTTCTAGGAACTCAAGGAGTTCGGTTTAGCCAGTGTGGAGCAATGAATGAGGGTCCCTCTCACTCTTGTCGTAGAGTGTTTAGAGCTACCTCCACACACAAGTACATCTTGTACTTGAAGGATCTTCTTTTTCATACATCCTTACATGAGACATATTCCACATGTGGAGAATATGAGTCTCTGGACTGACACTGGCGCCATTATTTCATTTATGTGTCACGACAAAGTCCAACTAGGTGCTGGTCAAATCTGTTTTCTAGACCATTTTCAGCACGACGTATTAGGAGCAATTTCACTGGCCAAAAATTGTCAGATACTTACAATGACTTGTTCAGCTACAAGTATTGCTAAACAACATTACAGATGGTTGTTTATACATATAGCAAGGCTATAAGTTGTTAATGAAAAAGTTTCATTGTCTGTACCCAGAAGTGATCAATGTTTCACCTTCTATTGTGATTCAGACATTTCAGCAAGGCTTGCAAAAGATTGCAACTAAAAGTATTTAGTTTCTTTTCAGAACTATTTACATTCCTTTTTAATGTGTGCTAGGCGCATCACATTTGCCATAAATATTGGCAGGGATCACCATGGAAATACATGTTCGGATCTGTTTTTTGCTAAATGCATGCATACTAGGCGTTATGGGCCCCAGTGTTTAGCAAAGGTTGATTTGGAACGGCATGCATATTCCTCAGGTTGTTGCTTATGAAGCATTTTTGCACTCTATGTGCACTATCTATATGAGATTACTTTTGAGTCTACTAATCACCAATAGAGGTCATGGCTCGGTTTGGATGTCTGTGGATTTTTCAAGTTAACCACGATGGTTATTCCGAACATTGTTGATTCCTCAACAATGTTATACGCTATTGTGATTCCCCGTTCACCAGTCGTCTGGGAAGACTGTCTGTAAACCGTGGGGGAAATACACCTCAGTATTGTCAGTATCCAAGGGGATTGACAGATGACAAAGTGTAATCTTGGGCTACAGGATATGCAAAGTGCGTACATTAGCACCAAGCAATCAAATTCATAAGCATTTATTGCTCTTTTTGGAGTTTACTTACTATCAGTTAACGCATGTTGCGACTAGGTAGTCTCTTCATGTATAACTCAGGTTCTCAACCTTGAACACTCGTTAGGGTGGGGTTGTTTATTGGTGATGAAAATTGGGACCAAGTCAAGGACTTAAAATTGGCTGATGAGTTATGTCAGCGAGTTACTTTCATGGAAAGTGACAAGAGGTACTCTTTTTGGTACACCTGGGTTGTGATAAACTCGTTTACCATGCTCATGAGCGTTCTAAATGGACTCTACACACTATGTTTGGATAGGCACCGGTACCATCAGATGGTTACAAATGGACAACAATGTAGAAAATCAAGATGTTACTCTTGGTTTCATTGAACCTCCTACTGAACCGTTGGATCCATGTGGGATGTTACTGTAGAAAACATTAGTGTTCTTATGAAGATACCATCACTTGTGTTTTCGCGGATGAAAACGCTTCTCCAAGGGGGAAGTAATGTCAGGACAAGGGTAGGACCAGTCCGGGCCAAGGGCCAGGACGGACATGAAGTCAAGGGGGTCCCTATATTTAGAAGTCCAAGGGCCTATATAGGGCATGGCTGGGTGGTGATGAGCATGTCAGTTCCCCTGCCCTTTCACGGAGAAGCTGGCAACCAAGCTGGCTTCAAAATGGATTTTAGGATCTATCACATCAATTGACTTACAAGCTTGCCTTATCAAGAAAAATACCAGCAAATGGTTCCTACAAGACTACAAAGCTTATACTAATCTAACCCACTGGGGTTTGCTAACTGCTCCATCATCCATTAAAATGTCCAACTCTTCCATTTCAGCTAGATTCTGGCTATCCTAGTTTGAATTCAAGGAACATTGCCAAGTCCTTGCTTGAGTCTAAGCTAAAATGGATTTCCTTATGTAGGATTCAATATGGTTTGGGCATGTTCCCTTTAAATTTGGCCTTAAACTTGGTATAAAAGCTCATAAATGTTTCAAACTAGGTATCAAAAGCTTGGAAGGAGCTTCATATCATCGATGTAGGTTAGAGAAGTTTAACATCTTAACAAAAGGCCCAGCATCGGAAGATGGAAAGTTGAAGACATTCTTGTAAAGTCTGCGCAGTCAACCTACAAGAAATTTTCTAATCTTCTCGACTCTGATGCTTCACTCAAAGCCCAGCTAAACCCTGAGTTTGTTGCTTCTTCATCAAGGGATCTGGACATGGAAAAGGGCTCTGAAAGCAAAGGTTTGATTAGGTCAATGCCCAAGATGTTTTCAACAAGAGCATATTTTCCATTTTGTTCATTCAATGTCCTAAGGCCAAGGGCCTTCACAATTGTCGTTAGAGAGGGTGCCAAAACAGCTCAGGGGGTTCACCATTCATACCCCCCTATGCGTTCACGGGGTATTAAAAAAACCCCTCTTTTAACATGTTTAAATGAATAAAATGACACCTTATTTGAAGAAAATTTTCTAAAATTGAATAAATAAATCCCTTATTTTAATGTATCTCTGTTAAATCGCCCTTTTTTTTGTATTTTAAAACCCCTCCTTTCAAACTCACGTTATACATTAACATGATCACGTAGTGCACACCCCGAGCAAAACAGTCCACCCTCAATCCTTCTCTTTCAAGGAATTGATAATGGATAAATGTAGATATTTGGATATTCCATTGTGGAATGGGGTGCTCCTACCTATGGCACGGCTGGTGCAAAAGACTCCAAGCTTTATATAAGAATGCTCAAGCTCAGGTCTACACTTTCTCTTATGAACTCAAAAGAATTGCATAGCTCACAACTCATGCTATGAGAGAAGTTTCTCATGAACCCCTTTATAAGATTCAGACGATTCTTCCCTAGCAGAAGTGGGGTTCTACACTCCTAACCTTGTACTCTAGAGAGACTGTTGATGAGATTAGAGTGTGTAAAATTGTATTTTTTCTCTTGTTGGGGCTGCCTCTTTTCCTACCTTTTTGAGGCCTTTGCTTATACTCCTTTTCATTTTTTATTTGGCCTAGATTGTTGAATAAAAAAACTGGCCCAATACGAAGCCATTGGACACATTATGATGCGTTGATCCAGCACAAGATCAACACAAGCATAATCATCACATTTCTTTTAACATCATCGTCGAAAAGCAACACATAACCACACACTAGCGACAAACTATACGCCAACGCAATAAGTGTGCTCTCTATCCGCTTCTACCTACAACTCTCCGTGCTCCGACAACTTGCACCTTGCACATATTACACAATATCTAGCAGAAGAGGGGGTCAAGTCGCTCGCCGCTAGAGAGAAGTTATAGCCCGCACGGGGTAGATGATGCCCACAACAACCAAGCTGCCGGTCATCTTCCAATTGGATTGGAAGACATACTAGAAAGACTCGATGCTAAATCAAATGCTAGGCAACATCATTCCACTCTAGAAGAATGCCAATCTTAAGATGTATTCTTTATGTATCCTCTCATTTTTTGCTATGATTCTTTAAGAAAGTGTATTTGGGCAAGGGATGTAGAGTGTTGATTACATCAACTCTATACATCAAACGGGTACATTAGGGAAAATTTGGACTCACAAAGAGGCCTTATAAGGAGTTTGACTTCCTCTCTCATGTCCAAAATGGGTGTGCGATAAAATTGTGCAAATCAACTCTAAACTTGGCGGAGATTTGGCAGTTAGAATCTACTCTTCAAGCTCTTTCTATTGATATATAGCACGCCACGAGATTCCTCATATTTTGAAAGATTCTATTTTTTATTCTCTTGTGATGTGACAACTCCGTGTAGAATCTAGAAAATCAAATAATGAATCTTTCAAAATATGAGAAATCTCATGACGTGCTATATATCAATAGAAAGAGTTTGAAGAGTAGATTCTAACTGTCAAATCTCCACCAAGTTTAGAGTTGATTTGTAAAAAATTTACCGCATGCCCGTTTTGGACATGAGAGAGGAAGTCAAACTTCTTATAAGGCCCCTTTGTGAGTCCAAATTTTCCCTAATGATGGCTAATTACATCATCCATTAAACATTCAACTTCTCATCAATCACATCCACCCACATCCACATAGACACAACTTCAAGACATGTATAAGCTTACTTTCACATACTTACAGCCACCCTCAGCAAGATGGCAGGTCTGTGAGGCGCCCTTTAAGAGCTAGCCTACATTCTCAAAGTGGGATGCACAAAAAACAGTCATTTGAGAGATGGACATGAATCCGTAAGATTTTTTGGCCCAACACCAATAGGAACAAGGAAAGCGCAAGTGGTTGCAACCGACATTTTAGAGGCATCTTCAACCATTGATGGAACGTACTATGTAGTAGATCTAGATTTTGCTAAGCAGAATGTCTATAATCCCAAGCTTGGGTTAGATTTGTCATCACACTCATTCTAAAGCTTTTGCAAAGCAAAGAGCAAGGCGAGCAAAACAGGACTAAAAAGTGCTATTGCTTGTACACAGAGAGTGCGTACATAAATGAAATGTTACAAACAATTGTGCCTGAAATTCAGAGAATAAACATGGGCAATACAACTTTGAAGGCTATGGGCGTTAATGATTTATTGACCACAATTTTATGGATCCACCGTCTCTAGAGTCTACAAGCTCTAAGATTGGATATAGAGTAGCTCTATAGTTGAGAAGACCTGCATGAGAAGGGGCTTTTGACAAATGTGCCCTTTGCGCCACAAGAGACTTAAACTCGATCCATGATAAGATTTGTAAATTGACAAGAGGAGCGTCTACAAAGCAACGGACAAAAACTCTACATCAACAAGTCGTAAAGATTTGTTATTTGCATCCAAATTTCAATGTGTGTTTGTTTGCTTGGACTGCACAACCTGACTAAGGAGCAGGGCACAAATTCCGTTCCTTATAATTTTTGGGAAGACACAATGCAGACTCTCCACTATACTTTTGTACGACACTTTTATACTACATGGTCTGTAGTTTGTATCATTTCCTCGTTGCATGACAAAAAGTTGAACTAGTCATTACCAGGTCAGCAATTCAATTAATTCTTCCATTTATGTACATGGATAGACAAGTAGTTTGTACAAATGAGGACCCTAGTAAGCTCCCACAATTAAGAGCCAACCAAGCAAGACTAGTTAATATATTTTCTGCTTACTAAAAAAAAAAAATCAGCTAATTGCTGTCATCCGTTGTGTTATGTGTGTGTAGGGGGGAGAGTAAAATTAGGGGAAAAAATCCAAGGAGTTTGACTTTTGTGGGAGCTACTGGCACGTAATTATTCGTCAATTTCTAAAGTACAATTTTGATCCCGGGCCCCCGTATGCCTGGGAAGCGGGATTCCTTTCTGGCTTCAGATTCGTCTCATTAGCAGAGTCTCTCTCAGCCCTTCGTTTCAGCTGAAGCGGAAGGCTGAAGCCTCTCTCCCCCCCCCTCTCTCTCTCTCTCACACACACACACACACACACACACACACACAAACACACACACACACACACACACACACACACACACACACACACACACAGAGTACACACACCGCCCGCACGCGCACACACCACCCTCTCTCTTTGGCATCCAGACGCCGCCTTCACTCCCTCGTATGATGCAAGCCAAGGAGCACCTTTTCCTCCTCATCTTTTCAAGCCGCGGGCGGCGGAGAAGAAGATGAGCCCCTCCTCCTCCTCTCAGGTATGGATCCGGGTGGTGCTTCCATTTTTTTCTGCGTGGTTATATCTTTCTTCTGTAGCAGATAGAAGGTGTTTTATGCTGAAAATGTGGTGCACATCGACAAAAACAGGGATACTATTGGTTTTAACGTTCTTTTGAACATTGCAGTTTGTACTTATGTCCTCGTCATCAACATCAAATTTTCAAGCAGAGAGATTAATTTCGGCGGTGGCACCCCAGTCGGCCTCATTGCTGCATATGCAGAAGTGAATGTGTTTCTCATTGAAGAAGAGGACTGCTATTTTGTTGTTGCAAAATGTTTTAGAACAGTTGCGGATTGGCATTTGAGCAGGAACATTTGAAGCTATCATTTCGTCAATGGAGATCTCTAACCGCATTTGCTAATCACAGCATGCTTAAACGTGGATGGTAGGGCTTCACACCCCCTATATTCGGCACACTTGTTTGGGGTTTCTGCAGTCTTGAGCAGTTAAGCATCCATTGACATACGAAAATTTTGGGATTCCCATCAAGATGGCCTTGAACACATCAAACCAGCAACAGTTCCAGCTTGACCAACAAACGTTTTCTGCCAAGCAAGAGATGCCTCCATCGCCTGGTGGAGGCACAAAGTTTTCTGTAGAAGATAGCATTCTCTATGATTTGATGGATCTTGATGCCCTTGTAGCGGAGCCCATTCAAGAACACTGGTCTGCATTGAACTCTGCAAATGGTGGCAGTATGACATCAACCAATTGCTTGGACTTGGGCACTGCCTATCTCATGAGCTTGTCACCAGCTTCACTGTCTCCGGCACGTATGTCTCTTTTTTCTTACCCCAGCCCCCCTTACCCAGGCTTCCTTGATACTCCTAGTGGTGTCCCTTTACAAGTGAATCCAGAGAGCAGTATAAGCCCATTGCCACCCATCGATTGCCTAAGTGATGTTCAACAATCTTTGAATGGGTCCATGGGTTTACCTAGCTCTCAAGGGATTTCTTCACCAGTCGCAAGCTCGCATTTACTACCAGAGTCATTGTCGATGCTTCACTCCTCCAGGGTGCCTCCAAGCACGGTTAAATCTGGTGACAATGCAAGAAATGCAAGGCATGGAGGGAGAGCAAAGGCTGTAGCAGTAGCAGAACCTAGACCAGAGATGCAGTCCTTTGCCAGAGCACTGGTAGATGCAAACAATGTGAGCGTGTCGCTGAGAAGGCAACATGTCAATTTATCCTATGAGCAAAGTAGTCGGAGGTACGACGCTATGGAGAGCTCAACTTCGCCGCCACCTCTCATGTATTCATTCAATGATCGCATCAAGCAAGCCCTACAGAGATACCTGGGCTTATCAAAGGGTGATGTCCTTGTTCAGGTTTGGCTACCTCAGAATAGTGGCAAAGATACTGTTTTAGTAACATCTGGACAGCCTTTTCTCCTTTGTCAGCCAATTGGTGGCCTATTGTCATACAGGGAGCTTTCCTCTCAGTACATTTTTTCAACGGAAGAAGGTAACCCGAAGGCGCTGCCAGGACTTCCTGGAAGGGTCTTCCAGAAAAGGGCGCCAGAATGGACCCCAAATGTGCAGCTTTACCAGAAAGATGAATACTTGCGGGTGGATGATGCAGAGCGCTGCAACGTGCGTGGATCTCTTGCTGTGCCTGTGCTGGAAAGAGTCTCAGGGACTTGCTTGGCTGTCATTGAGCTGGTTATGATGCTTGAAAAGATAGAGTACAAAGAGGAGATCGAAGGCCTCTCACTCGCTCTTCAGGTAAGAAAGCTCATGTTCTTAGCACGTTTCTGTCCGCAAAACATGATTGATTACTGTTAGTGGATTCAAGACGCAGTTTGGTTTATGTGGTTTGTAAGTTAGTCATAATGCCCATGCAGGAAGTGAATCTTTGCAGTGCAGAGAGGCAATGCTGTCTTCCTTTACAGGTAGCTTTTACTATCTTTTGATTGCTGATGCAATTGTTTTCTCATTTCCTTGGATCATGCTCATGTATGCATACTTCATAATTGTCATATATGTGCCATAGTCTGCATTGTAAAGCTTGAATGTGTGCTGCCTGCTACTTCACATATCTCGAGTATTTGACCTCGTCGATCTTCATGTTGGGCTTTTGTTAGTAGGTTCGATCAGAATCACAGCAACAAGTGAATTTAGAGGTTGCAGAAGTTCTAATGGCTACATGTCAAACCCACAAGTTGCCGCTGGCGCAAGCTTGGGTACCTTGCCGCTTGAAGTCACATGCCAACACCACAGAGAGCAGTAGGCAGGGTGCAAGGGACGTTGGGCTATGCACTGGAGATAGCCCATATTATCTTAATGATTCTGGAGTGAAAGGATTTAGGCAAGCTTGCTCAGAGCATTGTCTAGAGAAGGAGCAAGGTGTTCCTGGCAAGGCCTTCGTGTCAAATCAGCCGTTCTTCTCATGTGATGTCAAGGACTACAGCAAAGCAGATTATCCTTTGGTGCATTATGCATGCGTATTCAATTTAGGGGCTGCTGTTGCCATTAGACTGCGGAGTGTGAATACAGGTGAAAGTGATTACGTCCTCGAGTTTTTCTTGCCGCAATCGTGTACTGAGCTAGCCGAACAGCAGTACTTGCTCAATGCACTTTCTGTGACTATGCAGCGTGTTTGCCGAAGCTTGAGGACAGTCACAGATGCCGAAATGGAGTCAGAGAGAGAATGCTTCGATAGCAACCAGTCACTTGCTCCTCAGGGTAGCAATCAGGTTGGGAACGCTCACGCTCCCAAAATTGAAATGCACGTAGAGAAAGATGTTTCTCCAAATATCATAGATGAGAAACAAAGGGAGGCATCACCTGATCAAGGACTTGATGGGTTTGAAAAGCTGACTAGGCAAGAAAGTTCAAACATCCCAATTCAAGAGCAGGACGTAGGACAATTGTCATCTCATCTGAATGATAGCACGAAGCAGTTTCCAGGCACTTTTGGTGGCAGAAGACGGTCAGAGAGGCGTAGAGGCACAACAGAGAGAACTATCAGTTTGAGTGTTCTGCAACAATATTTTGCTGGGAGTTTGAAAGATGCAGCTAAGAGCATCGGGGGTAAGAAATTCTATCATTAGTTTACACACACATCCCATCATCCCCCCGCCCCCCCCTCCCCCCCCTCCCCCTCCCCCTCCCCCTCCCCCTCCCCCCCCGCCCGCCTGCTCAAACACTTACACATACACAAATGAACTTACTCCACCTTATCTCTGGTGCTACATATAATTGCCCGTTGTGTTCAGTATTTAGATCAGTGTTGATGTGAACATCTATGGGTACGCGTGACTGAATTTTGGACATTTCTGGTTTCTTTTGTCAGTATGCCCAACAACTCTGAAGAGGATTTGCCGTCAACATGGCATTTCGAGGTGGCCGTCCCGCAAAATCAACAAGGTGAACCGATCACTTGAAAAGTTGAAAGGAGTTATCAACTCTGTCCAGGGAGTTGATGGGGCACTGAATTTAAGTGCTCTTGCAAATGATCTTTCATCTACAGGTGCAGCCTCTGTAAAGGGGTTGCAGATGCCAACAGATGGCTGGCCTGTTTCTTGGGCAGCTACGGGCAGATTACCCATGTTTGTCAATCAAAACCCAGTAGAGTGCACTTCGCCAGTGGAAACATCTGGTTTTCCTCGAATCCCTTCAGTGGCGAGTGTCCATTCTGTTTCCCCTCCTCTGAGGGAGACTTCTGATACTGACGGCATCGGTAGCACTATCAATAATCGTGCTTTTGGTGCAGAAGAAAATGATCAGCTCTTTGATGGTGATAAAGGTGAGACCACTTTGAAGAGCCCAGAATGCAATGCGCTAGTTGAGAGGGACAACATTCCGGACAACCATGGGACGACGTTGAATAGTGCGGTTGTTACACCTGCAGAGCTGCCAGTTTCGGGCAACAATGCATTGCTCAAATTAGTTCAAAGCCCCCCTAGATGGGATTGGCAAAGTGCAGGAAATGTCGAGCCTGGTGAGCAGGTTAGTTCAACTCCATATGATGGGAAAGCACAAGGTAGCTTGTTCCGAACAAGAGTTGGCTCTGGCGACAATTTACATGTAACTGACAGTAAAATTACTTTCAACGTAGATTCTAGGGTTCACGGGCGATCTGATGCCTTGTCTGCTTTGAGTACAATTCTAGCGGATGACTTCCTACCTCTTGAACCGCTGGATGAGGTGCTGTACGATGCGGGTTTAGATGCAGATGCAGCTCTGCAGACTCAGGCATATGAAGGTCAAGGGTCACCTGGTGGAGATGGCTCGTCTCCTCAAATTTATTCATCACATTTGCAGGGTAGCCACTCAGGTTCACCATCATTCAGTGCCATCGGCAACTCTGGGAGAGAGAGGCAAGCTGTTGAGGAAGTTTCAATGACAACAGTGAAGGCAACATACCATGACGACACTGTAAGATTTAAATTAGGACAGAATTCTGGCTACTTGGATATGCTAGAAGAAGTGGGCAAAAGGTTCAAGTTAAGATTGAATAGCTTTGATTTAAAGTATTTGGATGATGAAGGGGAGTGGGTTATGCTGACATGTGATGCAGATGTAGCCGAGTGTTTTGATATCCTCAGGGCAGCAGGCAGTAATCACATAAAAGTGATGGTGCGCAATGTTAGTCATGTTGGCAGCTCTAATGATTTCACAGATGAGTCATAGCCAATCGATAGCGGGCTGACCATCAACCGGTAGATACTGGTGCTCTCTTCTCCCTTCTTTTCCTTTTCTATGTACAGAAAGATGATTGGATTAGACATCTTGATATGTGCTTCAAATAGCCAGTTTTTTGTACTTTTAAGCTAGCTCCCATTGTGGAGATAATTTTTCAATTCATGGGTAATTTTGGTCATCAGACCCATCGATCCAGGGTCTGGCTCATGCAAAGCATGTTCTGCCTCCGTCTTACACACTATGTACCTTCTTGTTGTATAACTGGAAAGAGAGAAAAACTTGTCTTGACAAGATTCTGTATTGCATTTCAAATGTGTTGTGTTTTCCTTTTTGTTGGCACAAAGGGGGGGTGTATAATTTTAGGATTTTCCAAATTATCCTTGCACCAATGGATTGATGCACCCAAGGGAACTTTCATAAGTGAGTGCCATAGAGAAGTCTTGCAAACACCTGGTAGTTTATATTTTGTGCTCAAGCATCCATGCTTCATCCGCCTTGCTGCAGGCTGGCCATTGGGAATCATAAAAAAGCTAATTGCCTGTGGATCAGCCTTAAAGTCCATCTCATGGCTCTCCCATGAGGATCTTCTCTCACAAGTGCAATAGGTCAGATTTATTTGCAGCTCCCTTAGAGATTGAATGTATATGTACTTTTATTAGATGGTTGACATGAAACAATAGATCTCTATGACTACATCGTCCCTCAGATCTAATGCCTCATTTGGATAAATCCAGGTCATGATTAGGAGAGACCTACGACGTTAAAATTCTCTTCTTCTTTTTCTTCTACTTTTGTAACCGCTCACTTTCGAAAAATGCTTGGACTCACATGGCTTCATTGAAGGATCCATGTGGAGCTCCGAGGGGGGGGCCGGGGGGACGTTCTACCTCTCATACACTCTCTTGTATGCTTGCATGTCAATCCTGCACGCTTGCATAGCACTCTAGTCTAGGGTAAAGGGGCCAGTAGTGAGACGGTCACCAAAGCCCCCATTCAAAGGCCAAAATTTAGAATATGCTGGAAATTTTGCTGATTTGTCCATTTGTGATTTACTAAAAATTGTCCTATTATTGGGGCTCGTTCGTCTCCAATGTTTAAGAACGGTTTTTTTTATATTGAAATGTGCACTTCTTGGTCGGACGCCACCTGTGAGCCGACGCCCTTCCAAACGGGTATGGCATTTCCTAGGGGAAAACCGTCGGGTTACGAAGGCAGTTTAGTGGGGTGAGCGATAAGTTACCTGGAGGAGGCAACTCCAAAGGGAAGATCCCGCAGTACCTGGGCCTCTGAACAAAGGTACTTGGTCACTATCATGCCCATATCAAGTTAGCGAAATGGGTCTCTCATGGGCATAGGTCATGGCTCTAAGAGTATAGATAAGTTTGGCCTCTCGCAGTCCAGAGGAAACTAGTGACAAAAGCGTCTGCCTTAGGATTCAGGGTGCATAGTCCTCATCGTTCTTCTTGTGCACTTTTCTGGTGTATCAGGAGAGCGGTCGGGAGTGCCCTACCCGACTCCTAAAACAAAACAAAACAAAACAAAACAAAACAAAAACACTTCCTTGTCAGACAAATGCTATGTTGCATTGTTGGCGGCGTCATCGATTTCACTGAGGAGTCACCTCTGTGCACCGTTTGCGCCTCTCTCAGGTATTGAAACGACCCAAGATTGAGCTAGCGCTGCTTTGCACTCCTTAAATGGCCCGCCGATGGCCCCTTTACCCTAGGATGGGAGCATGATCACACTCTTTTGCTCTCACCCTTATGCTTCACTCCACTCCCACCCTCTTCGTTCATAGGCTTCACTCCATAGGAAAACTGAGATGCAAAATAACTTTAATGGTTCTTTGATCTTGAGAAGAAATGGAAGACATACATTTCAAATTTTAATCATATTGAATTTACCTCCATGTAAAGATGGAAACAACATACATTATGCCATTGCAACACAGATTCCATCATAGCTTCCGTCGTTGCTTGCGATGTGGCCATCAATATCGTTGATCATGATGCTACATTCGACTATATGTTCGTTTATACACAAGAAACACTACCTTGATTTTGCAAATTTTGATGCTCATGGGCTCACCCACATGGCACTTCAAATTCATGTCCCCTTGCAAAAGCAACAACCACCTTACGTTGAAAAGCTGATAGCAAGCTAAGAACATGCCACATAACCTATTGTGAGGCGTTAAAAAATTAATAACCTTGTTGCTGCTACTACCTTGTGTGACCATGGTAGCGATTCGATTTGCAGTTTATGCATAATAGAACATAGTTATTCTTTGGAATAACTATGTAGCACGTGGCCACTACCCAAGGCGCTTGCTGCTACTACCTTGTGTGACCATGATATGCGGTTTAGGAATAATAGAACATAGTTATCCTTAGGAATAACTATGTAGCACATGGCCACTACCCAAGACGCTTGGCAATTTCCTTCTTATGCGCGTGCCATCCTTTCTTATGGCCATAGCGTGATTAATATATTTTTTGGTTTTGTCGCAACCGTGAAGTAGAAAACATGAATAGAACATAGTTATCCTTATGAATAACTATATGTAGCACGCCACCACTACCCAAGACGCTTGGCAATCTCCTTCTTATACATGGCAACCTTTTCTCCTGGCCTTAGTGTGATTAATATTTTTTTTGTGGTTCTGTCGCTCGCAACCATGAAATAGAAAACATGTCCAACCAACACAAAGTGCATGAGCTTTGCAACACTCTTGTTGAATGTGGACACTCTCTCTCTCTCTCTCTCTCTCTCTCTCTCTCTCTCTCTCTCTTTGTCTCAGCCACACCATCCAAGAGGAAAATTTTAAGAAACAAAAAATTTCCAATTATTACTGCCAATTTAAAGAATGATCATAGGCTTTACTCCATATAGAAAATAGGAAAAAAGAGATGCAAAATGTATTGCACACTTATTTGACATTGAGAAAAAATGCAAGGCATGCATTTCAAGTTTGAATCAGAGGATGACGTTCAAAATCAACTCCACAAAAAAGATGCAAACAACATATATTATGCCATTGCAACACAGATTCCATCATAGCTTCCATCGTTGCTTGTGGTGTTTTCATCAATATCGTTGATCATGATGCTGTATTTAACTATATGTTCGTTTAATACCCGGGAAGCACTACCTTGATTTTGCAAAGTTTGATCGCTCATGAGCACACCCAAGTGGAACATCAAATTCATGTCCCCTTGCAAAAGCAACAACAAGCTTACGTTGAAAAGTTGATAGCAAGCTAAGAATAGGCCATGTGGACTATTGTGAGACGTTAAAAAATTGGTAACCTTGTTGTTGCTACTACCTTGTGTGACCATGATAGCGATCTGGTTTGCGGTTTGGGCATATAGAACATAGTTATCCTTAGGATTAACTATGTAGCATGTGGCCACTACCCAAGATGCTTGCTGCTACTACCTTCTGTGACCATGATGACGAGCTGGTTTGCGGTTTATGCATAATAGAACATAGTTATCCTTAGGAATAACTATGTAGCATGCGGCCACTACCCAAGACACTTGGCAATCTCCTTCTTATGCGTGGCAACCTTTTCTCATGGCCTTAGTGTGATTAATATTTTTTTGTGGTCCTATCGCAACCATGAAGTAGAAAACATGTCCAACCAACACAAAGTGCATGAGCTTTGTGACACTCTCAGTGAATGTGGACACGATCTCTCTCTCTCTCTCTCTCTCTCTCTCTCTCTCTCTCTCTCTCTCTCTCTCTCTCTCTCTCTCTCTCTCAGCCACACCATCCAAGACAAAATTTTAAGAAAACAAATTTTTCCAATTATTATTGCCTATCCAAGGAATGATCATAGGCTTTACTCCATATAGAAACTAGGAATAATGAGATGCAAAATTTGACATTGAGAAAAAATGGAAGACATGCATTTAGGATGGCGTTCAAAACTCCACGAAAAGATGAAAACAACATACATATGCCATTGTAACACAGATTCTATCATAGCTTTCGTCGTTGCTTGCGATGTTGACATCAATATCGTTGATCATGATGCGACATTCAACTATATGTTCCTTTAATACACAGGAAGCACTACCTTGGTTTTGCAATTTCTGACTGCTAATGAGCACACCCATGTGGCACTATAAATTCATGTCCCCTTGCAAAAGCAACAACAATGTTACGTTGAAAAGCTGATAGTAAGCTAAGAACATTCCACATGGACTATTGTGAGACGTTCAAAAAATGAAAATCTCGTTGTTGCTATTACCTTGTCTGAATTGGATAACAATCTGGTTTGTGGTTTAGGCATAATAGAACATAGTTATCCTTAGGAATAACTATGTAAGCACGTGGCCATTACCCAGACGCTTGACATATACCTTGTTATGTGTTGGCAACCGTTTTCATGCCTTAGTGTGATTATTATAATTTTGTGGTTTTGTTGCCAATCATGAAGTAGAATACATGTCTAACCAACACAAAGTGCAGGAGATTTGCAACACTCTAGCTGAATGTGGACACGATCTCTCTCTCACTCTCTCTCTCTCTCCCTCTCTCTCTCTCTCTCTCTCTCTCTCCCCCCCCCCGAAAGAGAAAAATTTTAAGAAACAAAATTTTCCAATTATTATTGCATATTCAAAGAATGATCATAGGCTTCACTCCATATAAAAAATAGGAAAAAATGAGATGCAAAATATGTCTTGACATTGAGAAAAAATGCAAGACATGCACTTCAAGTTTGAATTAGAGGATAACATTCAAAATTAACTCCATAAAAAGATGAAAACAACATACATTGTGGCATTGCAACATAGATTCCATCATAGCTTTTGTCGTTGCTTGTGATGTTGTTATCAATATTGTTGATCATGATGCTACATTCAACTATATCTTCCTTTAATACACATCACTACATTGTTTTTTGCAATTTCTGATTTGCTGATGAGCACACCCATGTGGCACTTTAAATTCATGTCCCCTTGCAAAAGCAACAACAACCTTACGTTGAAAAGCTGATAGCAAGCTAAGAACAAGCCACATGGACTATTGTGAGACGTTCAACACCTGATAATCTCGTTGCTGCTAATACCTTGTGTGACCATGATAGCAATGTGGTTTGGAGTTTAGGCATATTAGAACATAGTTATCCTTAGGAATAACTATGTAGCATGCGACCACTACCCAAGACGCTTGGCAATCTCCTTCTTATGCATGGCAATCTTTCCTCGTGGCCTAATTAGTGTGATTAATATTTTCTTGTGGTTTGGTCGCAACCATGAAGTAGAAAGCATGTCCAACCAAGTCATGCCATTCTTGAGAAAAAAAATGATAAATTTAAAGAAACAAAAATGTTCTAAATATCATTTCCTATTCAAATAATGTTCATACGATTCACTCTATATAAAAAAAAGGAAAAATGAGATGCAAAATAAGTTGAAGGCTTCTTTCATGTTGAGAAAAAAAATACAAGACATACATTTCAAGTTTTAATCATAGGATGACCATCAAAATTAACTCCATGAAAAGATGGTGTAATGGAAATGGCCTATGAACTTTGAGAATGGCGGAATTAAGCGAATTGGTGTGAGCATTTTTGTGAGGCTACTTTGAGAACATAGAGGGTGAACTTAATTGATGGTGGCAACATGAATATAGTACTTAATTAACTTGGCATGAACAATACTTTTGCAAGAGAAAGAGTATTAGAGAATGTGACAGTAGTTGAGGACGGATTTACTTGGAGCCGGTCCCCCCCGTATGTTGATTCATCCCATCAAGAGAGACTTGGTAAAATACAATCTTTGTGTTTCTTGTGACCTTGGTGATGCTATGAAGATGGAAAGATTCATGCATCACGGGCATAACATAAAATTTGCAAAAAGCATTAACTATCCCAAGCCTCATTCCAAGGCCTCAAACACCTTCGAAGGTGGAGAGAGCAGGGTAGGGAAGAGGAAGAAGAATCATTCATAGGAGAAAGAAATAGTTCCTCACTTATCATCACTCTTCTTGCTTAGCATAACATAATAGCATAGTAATGAAGATGAAGAAGATGGCAAGCTTAAGCATTGAAACATGGCTCTTGGTTGGATTTGCATTCCATGGCCAAGATTGTTGGTGTAGGCTCTCCACTTCTTAACAAGCTTGGAGAAGGATATGGAGCTCTTGCACTTTGCACTCCACACAATGAGAGAATGTGTGTGTGTGTGTGTGTGTGTGTGTGTGTGTGTGTGTGTGGGAGAGTATACCCCCCTCTCGTGCTTGGTCCACCTCTCTCTCTCTCTCTCTCTCTCTCTCTCTATAGTAATATTTAATTATATCATTTGGGACATGTGTCCTCTTTTTTCTCTTTGAGATAAAGAACTTAATTATTTATTTTTATGCATCTAAATTCTCATTGGACCCCTTTAAAGCCTATCCTATAGAATTCAAGCACATTATGAGGGCCACATGTGGAGAATTTTTTGAATATGTGTCTTTTGTGCTTCTTAAGTCAGTTGGTTTGAATTGAATACTAAAGCACTTAGTCAATCAAGCATGGAAACTTTGATGCCTCTTGAGAGTTTATCTTTGAATTGAACACTTCAAGAACCTTAGTCATTTTAAGCATAAAAATCACCTCAAGCTTTGGGCAAGGTTCCCACAACCACTTTAAGCATCTTAGCACCTCATGCTTGGGTAGGATTCCCACCTCGAGTTTAGCCCTAGCTTGCATAACGTCAAAGGACTTTTAAACACTAACTTTTGGAGGTCTTTAATAAAGCTAATCCTAAGGTCTTTTTAAACTCCATTAGATGCACATTTCTCTTTGATAGACTAACTCCTTTTGGACCCCTATTGAGATGTAACCATCTCTCCTCTTGGTCCCTTGTTGAGGTAAATCTAGAAGAACTTATTGCACATTGCTCTTTGGTAGACCGTCTCCTTTTGAACCCGTATTAAGATGCAACCATTTCTTCTTTTTGGTCCCCTATTGAGATAGGTCTACAAGCACATATCTATATCATAACTCTTGTTCCCCTTTTATCTTCCCATATTAAATGATCAGTTTAATATGAGAAAATCATTTGGTAAAGCTAGATATTATATTTTATGACATTATATCTCTATTGAAATCATAGTTGTCCTCAACTATGAGGTAGAGAAGATAAAGCCTAGTCATTATTCCATGTTTCTTAGCGGGTAGAGGATCCCTTTTTACCCTACGACATCATTCTAGAATGGATGACTAATCCATTTGGTGCTCGAGAGACTTAGCTGCCGCAAGCATGTTTGCTCTTTAGTCCATATCATACTTATAAAGTAGAGTGACAAGTTCTACTTGGTGTTTGGGAGACCTCGTCACCATAAACATGATTCTAAGCATGCATACTTTTTAAATTTTGTGCACAATAAAAGAAAGAGAATGAGTCTTATAAGACAAAAATATTTTTCATTTAAAATGCATTTTCATTGGCTTACTCTAGTGTAGCATTGTAAGCATTGACAAGGTTCATATTATCCTTAAGCTAGATTCCTTGCATCCATCTAGCATCTTTAAAATAATTCTTAAACATAACAAAATATAATTGGATAATGTTATCATTTCTTAGTACCTTGTCTTCATGTCAAAGAATCAATTCCGGTTGCAACACCTCTTCTTGATCTTTGATCTTTGGCGGGTCCTCCATTATTGGTTCTTTTGGTGGCTCTCCTTTGTAAGGCTTGAGAAGGCTCACATGGTTAGCATTGTGAATGAGCCAATGGTTGGTCAAACTTTAACTAATAAGCCATCTCATTGATTGCCTTAAGAATTTTAAAAGAAAGGACCATAGTATCTTTTTGCTAGTTTAGCATAGTACTCTTGGTGGCTCATAGGATTCTTGCCCATAGTATGCCTTAGATGAGCCTTGAGAAACTTCAGTAAGACCCAATCATTTTTCTTAAAGGCTAAGGCTCTTCTATGATTATTAGCAACAACCCTTTTTGCCTTTGCTTTGAGATGGATAATATAACCTCTTTAATCTTTGGAAAAGATTCTTGTGAGTCTCGGCTATATTCATCAGTAGCGAAGATCTTCCCATATACTTTAAGTAATAAGGGACTTTTGGATCTTCCCTCTTTAACCTATTTTCCCATGGAAGTATGTACAATGTCATTATATGCATACTCTATAAGAGGTAGGTACTTCTCTCATTTAGAACGTTGATCTACGTCCATGACATAGGATTTTAGTATATTCAAGAATTGTTAGATTAGTTATTTCACTTTGGTCATCCATTTGTATGTTTAATTTTCACGGTGACCAACATAAATACATTTCTACTCCTCAAAGAGTAGATTATGGAATCCTTGTTTGCCCCGCATAAGGAGAAGCATGGGATTCATACATGAATTTCTTATTGTATTGGTGAGTAACACATAGCCTATTGCCGTTTGGAAGATAACCATCCTTCAAAGTAAATGGTTCTTTTTTTCCCCCCTAATGAAAAGGTTGTAGTTACGTACTTAAAGTCTCGAAAAATAGCACACCCAACTATCATAAAAGATAGATCATGGTGAGTTGCTATAGACACCACATTTACCCTTGGCCATCGTGAAACTGCATTGACCACTTGATTGTGCTTGCCAGCAATGTGAGCAATATGAAATTTAAATTGCAAAAGAAAAATTTTCCACCTCATTTGTTTGTCAAAGAGCTTGGTTTACATTATGATGTTGTTGAGGCTTTGTGATCCATTCGTAGGATGAATGCAGCCCCCAAGAGATAGTGCTTCCATGTATCTAGGGCATGTAGAAGAGCTAAAATCTCTTTTGCGCATATGCCCAATACCCATTCATTGGCATTGAGCCTTCGGCTCTCATATGCTATAGCATGCCCTTCTTGAAACAAAACTGCTCCAAGGCAATCACCACATGCATCACATTGGACCTCAAATGGCTTTGAGAGACTCGAAAGCATAAGGATTGGTTGGGAGGTAAGATTCTTTTTGAGCTTGTCAAAAGCATTTTGTTCTTTAGCAGTCCATGAGTACTTAAGGTTCTTCCTTGTTAAGTCATGCAATGGTCTTGCTATTTGAGATAATTTTTCTATGAAGCGTCTATAGTATGCACACATACCAATAAAGCTTCTTAGCTCATGTAGATTCCTTGGATTAGGCCATGATTTTATTACCTCCAACTTTACTGGATTCATACATATACCATCTTGAGAGATAATGTGATCTAAATACTGAATCTCTTGTAGGAAAAATTCACTTTTCTTTTGATTAATGAAAAGCTTATTCTCTCTCACAACTTGAAAGGTTACTTGGAGGTGTCACTTGTACTCCTCAAGAGAATTTGAGTGGCCTGAAGATTTTTGTCCATTGTGAGTTTGAATGCGGCTGGATCATTTTCCAAGCCAAAACTTGTAACTTATCAAATAGATCTTCTACCCGCGGCACGGGAATTTTTTTTTATAATAGCGATCCTATTTAGTGCTCTATAGTCGACACACATGTGATATGTACCATCTTTTTACTTAAAGTATTGGTGAACAGAATGGAGTGGAACTAGGCCTGACCATTCCTTTTTCCACCAATTCATGCACTTGCCTCATGTTCTCCTCTTGTTGAGCTTGTGAAACTCAATAAGGAGGTTTATTAGGTGGTGAGCTTCCTAGTAGAAGCTCTATTGCATGGTCATCATCCCCTCATTTTGGAGTTAGCTCACTAGGGATGTCACCAATGAAAACATCTAGGAATCCATTTAGGAAATTAGACAACTCTGATTCCTCTTGATTCCCTTTCTTGCTACTTGTGAAAACATTAGGATCATTTACAAATTCTCTAACAAAAATCATACACGCAAAAATAGAGCTTTTCATTGACTTATTAAAAGAAAGCATATTTACCAGGGAAAAGGTGTTCCCCGAATCATTAGCATCTAGTACATGCTTTTTTCCCTATAGGTGAAATAGATTCTTCTTTCAAGGAACTTCATGTTGGCATCCATGCAGCTGAACCATGGTGCCCTTAGGATAACATCCTCATGTTGGAGAGGAGAGATAAAAAAAAGTCTTCTTTATCGACGTAGATTTGGACATGAAGCCTCAACTTCCCAATCAAGGGAGTAACAGAGGCTTGCTATCCCTTGAAAGCTCCATCGGCAGTTATAGTATCTCCCATCTCGAAAGCTCGAATACCCAACTTGGTGGCCAACTCCGTTGATATGAAGTTGTGAGTAGAGACAAGGTCAAAGAGAATAAGGGCACATGCTCCTTACTTTTGCCCAAGCATAGGAGAGGTATGAGCCTTTGCAATGAGTATCCTCTTTTGAAGCTTATACCATGGAAGCTCTAGGAGTGTCATTGAGTACATTTCTTTTGGGCTCCCCACACTTAAAGCATTTATGGTCTTTATGAAAGGCCTCTAATTCTTCGGGAGAGAGATTATTTTTACCTTTGTAAGCTCCTTTCTTCTTGGTCTTGTTGTTGTTGGTATTGGTGTTGCCTTGGGAAGAGTTTTGAGCATTGCTCTTCCCTTTAGCTTCATTTTGATCCTTGTTTTCCATGGGCTTGAAATTTCTTCTTACCCCTTATTGGAAATTGATCCTTGAAGGAACCACAGTGTGGTGGATGGCTTTGGCGATAGTGCTAGGCTGTTGTAAGTTGACATACTCGGCCATTTATTTAGGTAATCCTGCACAAAATTGTTGCTTTTGTTCGGCGAAGTCTATCCTTTGAAAGACTGTAGCTTTGAGATGTAAATCCCAAAACTTGTCTACATATTTGTAGATACTCGTTGAAGAGCAACTTCAAGCTCCGCCATTCGATAAGCACTTTGTCCTTTGCATCGCTTGCAAGGAAATTGCTTCATGATGGAAACTCGTAGAGTTTTCCATGTCTTTGGAGCCTCGTTGTTTCCATGAAGGCTAGCCCACCGTTGACGAGCATATTTTTGGAAGTGTATAGCTACATGGTGTAGCTTGGAGGACTCCGTGAAGCCCTCGTCTCCAAAGGCCACATCAAATTGTTGGATGAAGGCCTATACTTTGTCGGTGGCACCAAAGGTGCCATCATAGGTGAGAAAAGAGATACTCCTTCCTCTCTCTTTGAATTTCTTGAGCTTTTGGGACCTTCCCCATGCAAGGTAAGTTTTGCAATGTCCTCCCCTCTTGCATTCTCTAGGAGAATAGCCGTGGCTTTCATTGAAAGAGGAGGAAGGTGAAGAAGAAGGAGAAGAGGCTAACCTCTTCTTGGCTTTTTCTTCCTTTGTTTCCTTTCTTCCCTTTTGGAATGACAAGGAGAATGACTATGGGTTGACCGTTTCCTCTTGGGAGGAGTTGGCGATAGTCTAGACTACCATCTTCGTGGAGCCACATCTTCAGAGGAACTTAGGGATTTGCTTCTTTCTCATTCTTTGGAGTCCTCCTCTCTTATGGGAGAGAGTCTTCTTTCGGGGGTCTCACCAAGAGGCCTCCTAAGTTCTCTCTCCTCTTGGAGAGGAAGAGAAATCCCATAAGCACAAAGTTGTTGAGTAACTTCGGCTTACAAAGTAGGGTTGCCCATAACTTGATGCAACCTATTAACAAGATAATTGCTAAACATGGGGGCATCATCATTGGCACCTTCATGTGTAAAATCAAAGTTATCAATGTTCATTCTACTCTCTTGGTTATTGTTAGCCATGCTAATTATACTTATGTGTTTACTTAGTGTATCCTTTGTCAATTCAAAACCTTAGTTGCTACTCCTCTTAGCCTTTGAAAATAAGCACTTAAGTATCTACACCCACAACTCGAATTAGTCAATTATAGAGAGTAGTAGGGTGGGTTTAACATAGCAGAATTGCCAAGGGACAGCTCCTTTCGGACTTCTTATGGCTTAATAATGGTAGAGCCGTACGCAAGTCTAAAAAGACCCCATTATTAAGACCAAAGCTCTCGAGGTGTACACCATATCCCACATAGTGGGCTCAACAAAATCGATAATAGATCCCAGACCCACTTACCCTAATATAATTAACAAAATCAACCATCAATAGGCTATTTAAGGACCTCTCTTCTTAAGCAAGAAAAGAGAAACCTAATGCTCTGATACCAATGTAATGGAAATGGCCTATGAACTTTGAGAATAGAGGAATTCAGCGAATTAGAGTGAGCGTTTTTGTGAGACTACTTTGAGAACATAGTGGGTGAACTTAATTGATGGTAGCAACATGAACATAGTACTTAATTGATGGTAGCAACATGTACATAGTACTTAATTAACTTGGCATGAACAATGCTTTTGTAAGAGAGAGAGTATTAGAGAACATGACAATAGTTGAGGACCGGGTTCACTTGGAGCCGGTCCCCCCTCCAAAAAAAGTTTTTATTATAGATTCTCCCATCAAGAGAGACTTGATACAATACAATATTTGTGTTCCTTGTGACCTTGGTGATGCTATGAAGATAGAAAGCTTCATGCATCACGAGCATAACATAAACTTTGCAAAAAGTATTAACTATCCCAAGCCTCAGTTTGAAGGCCTCAAACACCTTCGAAGGTGGAGAGAGCTAGTGGGGAATGAGCGTAGAGAAGAGGAAGAATAATCATTCATAGGAGAAAGAAATAGTTCCTCACTTATCATCACTCTTCTTGCTTAGCATAACATAATAGCATAGTAATGAAGATGAAAAAGATGGCAAGCTTAAGCATTGAAGCATGGCTCTTGGTTGGATTTGAATTCCATGGCCAAGATTGTTGGAGTAGGCTCTCCAGTTCTCAACAAGCTTGGAGAAGGAGATGGATCTCTTGCACTTTGCACTCCACACAATGAGATAATGTGTGTGTGTGTGTGTGTGGGAGAGTATACCTCCCTCTCATGCTTGGTCCGCACCTCTCTCTCTCTCTCTCTAGTAATATTTAATTATATCACTTGGAACATGTGTCCTCTTTTTCCTCTTTGAGAGAAAGAACTTAATTATTCACTTTTATGCATCTAAATTCTGATTGGACCCTTTTAAAGTCTATCCAATAGGATTCAAGCACATCATTAGGGCCATATGTGGAGAATTTTTTGAACATGTGTCTTTTATGCTTCTTAAGTCAATTGGTTTGAATTGAATACTTCAAGCATTCAGTCAATCAAGCATGGAAACGTTGATGCCTCTTGAGAGTTGATCTTTGAATTGAACACTTCAAGAGCCTTAGTCATTTTAAGCATAAAAATTACCTTAAGCTTTGGGCAAGGTTCCCACAACCACTGTAAGTATCTTAGCAGCTCATGCTTGAGTAGGATTCCCACTTCGAGGTTAGCCCTAGCTTGCATAAGGTCAATGGACTTTTTAACACTAACTTTTGGAGGTCTTTAATGCAGCTAACCCTAAGGTCTTTTAAATTCCATTAGATACACATTGCTCTTTGATAGACTACCTCTTTTTGGACCCCTATTGAGTTGTAACCATCTCTCCTCTTGGTTCCTTGCTGAGATAAATCTAGAAGCACTTATTGCACATTGTTCTTTGGTAGACCGTCTCCTTTTGGACCCCTATTAAGATGCAACCATTTTTCCTTTTTGGTCTCCTGTTGAGATAGGTCTAGAAGCACATATCTATATACTAACTCTTATTCCCCTTTTATCTTCCCATATTAAATGATTAGTTTAATATGAAAAATTCATTTGGTAAAGTTAGATATTATATTTTATGACATTACCTCTCTCTTGAAATCATAGTTGTCCTCAACCATGAGGTAGAGAAGATAAAGCCTAGTCATTAGTCCATGTTTCATAGCGGGTAGAGGATCCCTTTTTACCCTGCTACATCATTCCAGAATGGATGGCTAATCCATTTGGTGCTTGGGAGACTTAGTTGCCCGCAAGCATGTATGCTCTTTAGTCCATATCATAATACTAAAGTAGAGTGATAAGTTCTACTTGGTGTTTGGGAGACGTCGTCACCACAAACATGATCCTAAGCATGCACACTTTTTAAATTTTGTATACAATAAAAGAAAGAGAATGAGTCTTATAAGACAAAAATTTTTTTCATTTAAAATGCATTTTCATTTGCTTAGTATAGCATTGTAAGCATTGACAAGGTTCATATTATCCTTAAGCTAGGTTCCTTGCATCCATCTAGCATCTTTAAAATGATAATTCTTAAACATAACAAGATATAATTGGATAATGTTACCGTTTCTTAGTACCTTGTCTTCATGTGTCGAAGAATTGATTCAGGCTGCAACATCTCTTCTTGATCTTTGATCTCTGGTGGTCCTCGATTATTGGTTCTTTTGGTGGCTCTCCTTTATAAGGCTTGAGTAGACTCACATGGTTAGCATTGTGAATGAGCCAATGGTTGGGCAACTTTAACTAATAAGCCATATCATTGATTGGCTTAAGAATATTAAAAGAAAGGACCATAGTATCGTTTTGCTAGTTTAGCATTATACTCTTGGTGGCTCATAGGATTCTTGCCCGTAGTATGCCTTAGATGAGCCTAGAGAAACTTTAGCAAGACCCAATCATTTTTCTTAAAGGCTAAGGCTCTTCTATGCTTATTAGTAGCATCGCTTTTTGCCTTTGCTTTGAGATGGATAATACAACCTTTTTAATCTTTGGAAAAGATTCTTGTGAGTCTCGGCTATATTCATCAGTAGAGAAGATATTCCCATACACTTTAAGTAGTAAGGGAATTTTGGATCTTCCCTCTTTTCTGCTTTTCCCATAGAAGTATATGCATAGTCATTGTACGCATACTCTATAAGAGGTAGGGACTTCTCTCATTGAGAATGTGATCTACTTCTATGACATAGGCTTTTAGGAGATTCAAGAATCGTTAGATTAATTATTTCACTTTGGTCATCCCTTTGTATACTTTTCATGGTAGACCAACAGAAATACATTTCTACTCCTTAAAGAGTAGATTATGGAATCCCTCTTTGCCCCGCATAAGGAGAAGCATGGGATTCATACATGACTTTCTTATTGTATTGGTGAGTAACACATAGCCTTTTGTAAGATAACCATCCTTCAAGGTGAATGGGTCCCCCCCCCCCCCCCCCCCCCCCCTCTTATGCAAAGGATGTAGTTATGTGCTTAAACTCTCTAACAATACTACACTCATTTATCATAAAAGATAGATCATGGTGAGTTGCTATAGACACCACATTTACCCTTGGCCATCGTGAAAGTGCATTGACATCTTGATTGTGTTTGCCAACAACGTGAGCAATATGAAATTTAAATTGAGAAAGAAAACTTTCCTACCTCATTTGTTTGTTAGAGATCTTGGTTTACGTTATGATGTCGTTGAGGCTTTGTGATCCATTTGTAGGATGAATGCAGCCCCCAAGAGATAGTGCTTCCATGTGTCTAGGGCATGTAGAAGAGCTAAAAGCTCTTTTGTGTATATGCCCAAGACCCGTTCATTGGCATTGAGACTTAGGCTCTTGTATGCTATGGCATGCCCTTCTTGAAGCAAAATTGCTCCAAGGAAATCACCACAAGCATCACATTGGACCTCAAATGGCTTTGAGAGATTCAGAAGCATAAGGACTGGTTGGGAGGTAAGATTCTCTTTGACCTTGTCAAAAGCATTTTGTTCTTTAGCAGTCCATGAGTACTTAAGGTTCTTCCTTGTTGAGTCATGCAATGGTCTTGCTATTTGAGATCTATGAAGCGTCTATAGTATGCCCACATACCAATAAAGCTTCTTAGCTCCTGTAGATTCCTTGGATTAGGTCATGCTTTTATTACCTCCAACTTTACTGGATTCATACATATACCATCTTGAGAGATAATGTGACCTAAAAATTAAATCTCTTCACTTTTCTTTTGATTAATGCAAAGCTTATTCTCTCTCACAACTTGAAAGGTTGTACTCCTCAAGAGAATTTGAGTGGCCTAAAGATTTTTGTCCATCGTGAGTTTGAATGCGGCTGGAGCATTGCCAAGCCAAAACTTGTAACTTATCAAATAGATCTTCTACCTGCGGCATGAGAATTTTTTTTATAATAGCGATCCTATTTAGTCTCTATAGTCGACACACATGTGATATGTGCCATCTTTATTTTGCACTAAAAGTATTGGTGAACAGAATGGAGCGGAGCTAGGCCTGGCCATTCTTTTTCCCACCAATTCATGCACTTGCCTCATGATCTCCTCTTGTTGAGCTTGTGAAACTCAATAAGGAGGTTTTTCAGGCGGTAAGCTTCCTAGAAGAACCTCTATTTCGTGATTATCATCCCCTCATTTTGGAGGTAGTTCACTAGGATGTCATCAATGAGAGCATCTAGGAATCCATTTAGGACATGTATTGTTTCCATCAACATCGTTGATCATGATGCTCCATTTAACTACGTGTTCCTTGAGTACACGTGAAGCACTACAGTGATTTTCCAATTTTAGATCGTTGAACACACTGTGTGGCACTTCAAACTCATGTCCCATTGCAAAAGCAACAACAACCTTATGTTGAAAAGGTGATGGCAAGCTAAGAACAAGCCACACGGGCTATAGTGAGACGTTTAAAAAGTGATAATCTCGTTGTTGCTTTGCTACTACCTTGCGTAGCCATGACATCGATTTGGTTTGCAGTTTAGTTATAATAGAACATAGTTATCCTTACAGATAACTATGTTGCATGCAACCACAACCAAAAAACTTGTCAATTTTCTTTTTATGCATGGCAAGATTTTCTCATGGCCTTTGCTTGATTAATATTTTTTTGTGTGTGGTCCTGTCACAACCATGAATTAGAAAACATGTTCAACCAGCACAACGTGTAGGAGTTTTGCAACACTCTTGCTGAATGTGGACATGCTTCCCTCTCTCTCTCTCTCACACATATTTTTTTATATTTTTTCAGTCTCTTCAGTGATATTTTCCTTGAGTTTCTTTTTTGTTTCAACATTCGATGGCCCCCACCTTTGACTTCAAAGGGTGTGATCTATGGTAGTGATATTGATGCATCCAAGGGCTCCTCCAAACAATGCAAAAATTGTAGGGCTTCTGAGTTCCCTGTGAGGGCCATACCCAGACTCGATCCCACTCACCTCCCTCAGTCCTCCAAACCGTTCCAGGGAATGACGTAGATCTATCTGCAGGTATCCCTTCCACTTGGGACCGACACTCAGGCAGGACTCCAACCTATCTCAAATGCCAACCCAAGGGGGTACATCCCTTCATTCAATGCTTCTCATAATCAATCTATCTTTGACAGCTTTCCGCACCCAAAATCGTGGTCCTTAGTCTTGATTCTCTTGATCTTTAACTTGACGATCTGTTCTTGCTTTCTTGTTCTCCCTTGGTTCATGGTGATAACCCTTTTTCCTGACAAGCAGGTACGACAGTTATCACTTTCCCCTAAGAAAAGGGATCTTGCAATCCTACCTAGTCTCGCTCGTCCCCGATTACCCATTTTTATCCCATGTAGTCCTAGCATTTAACATAAAATTTTTGAATCAACATCTGGCCATCTAACCCTCCGGATCTGCCCACCCACTGAACCATTTCATGAAAATCCCTTCCCGAGGTAGTACTTAACTACTACAAAATCAGGAAGACAGTACTCTATCAGACATCATCAAACAACAAGCAGCATGCAATCTGTTGCATACCCTCGTTCAGGGAAATTCATCTGGTTGTTCCCACCAGATCTTTATTTAGAAAATTTTAATTCATTTCCTTTCCTTTATTTGCTATAGTTAGCTTGTAACTAGTTTTCTAACTAATCATGCAACACATTTAGTTTCAACCAATTCATCTTACCTCCGCCAAGAGAATCCTCTCAATGGGCCGGCCTTTCAATCAAATTGACCCCAAGAAGATCCATCTTGGTTCCCAATTATTTCCAGACAATCTTCAAAACTCCTAATTAAATCTATGTTTTGCAATGGGCTATCCCTATCACGTCTCGAGATTCCTTTTTAACTCCTAGTTGATAATTTCCAGGTTCATTTATCAATTTTAATTCCTACTATCATTAATTATCTACCAACCAAGTTTATTTAGAAAATACAAGCGAGTTTTTGCCATAGACATTTGATGGTTAAAGTCTCTTCAGAAATGCCAACTGTTTAAGTTCAATCCCTGTTTTGTCGATTCCCAGGTTTTTTACAATCCTTTGCCCTCCATGGGGCATCTCCATGGAAGCTTGTAGAGTTTTCGGTTCAAACAACACGAAGATCAATTCCGCAAAGTTATCCCCTATCTCCCCCATCCCGTATTTGCAAACAAACTTGAAATTGAAAACTTTAGAAATACTCTTCAACACCAAAACCATGAACTACTTCTAGCGAGCTTAGACAACTACTATTTACTTATGGTACCTAGCTTTCCATTTTAGGAAGCTAGAACATCATCCTATAATTTATGAGTTTTCGAGCTTTCCATTAAAGCTTAAACCTAAAATACAAGGTAGTCACTAAAGCTTACATCTAAGTGCAAAGTTACCATTAAAGCTTAGCTTACAAGTGCAAATCTACCTTTGAAGCTTAACTTTATGATGCGTAGATACTCTTATCACTTAACCCTAATTGCAAGGTTTCCATTAAAGCTTAAAACCTAAAAATGCAAGGTAATCACTAAAGCTTACATCTAAGTGCAAAGTTATCATTAAATCTTAGCTTACGAGTGCAAATCTGCCTTTGAAGCTTAACTTTATGATGCGTAGATACTCTTATCACTTAACTCTAATTGAAAGGTTTCCATTAAAGCTTAAAACCTAAAAGTGCAAGGTAATCACTAAAGCTTACATGTAAGTGCAAAGTTACCATTAAAGCTTAGCTTACGAGTGCAAATCTACCTTTGAAGCTTAACTTTATGATGCGTAGATACTCTTATCACTTAACCCTAATTGAAAGGTTTCCAGTAAAGCTTAAAACCTAAAAATGCACATAAACCTTCCTAGTATTAAAACACATGGATTAATAATCTTACTAGAAATGAAGATTACCTCCTCTAAGCAAGAGGGAAGTGGGGTTGAAGTCCTTCTTGAAGAGATGTGAGGCTCAAGGAGGAAGGAAAGGGATTTATGGTGAAGAGGAAGGAGAGAGGAGCTTCTTCACAAAACCCTCAAGGGTTTGGCCTTCAAGAGAGGAAGAGAATTGAGGGTTTGGCATTCAAGAGAGGGAGAGAGCAAGAGCAAGGTTTAATGTAAACCTTGAGTTACTTAAGCATAATCTTGAGCATGGCAAGTATGCAAGTAGCTTAGCAATATGTGTGTAAAAATACAAAGGAGAGGGGGTGTTTATATAGGAAATGGTGGGTGGAATTATCTTCTCAATTCCTATTGGATCCCAATTCTCTTCTCAATCCCTATTGGACCCCAAATTCTCTTCTCAAATGCTATTGGACCGTAATTTCTTTTCTAAAATATCCTTGTCTTTTCAGTTTGGGGTAAAGTTCTGTTGTCCATATAACTTCTTTCTTTTTCTAAATTATTTTCTAAGCCGAAAAAATTTCTGATCGGCTCTAGGGTTTAGGGAGGGACCTTACATTCCCCTTGGGTTTCTCTACCTTCTCTTCATCTTGTTCTACTTGCTTTCCATGGCTACCTTGTGTTTTTTATAGCTCTACCTTCAGTTTCTTGATCTCTTGCTAGTAGGTCTCTTCTTTTTACATGAAGCTTATTGATAGTTCCCTTCACTACATTTTCTCCAACTTTAACTCCAGTTCTAGATCTTTGCTCTTTTTCTCCAAACCCTTGTATGCTTCATCTATACCTTGTAGAGTAAGCACTATTGGGTTTGTTTGGAACTAGTTTAATATAACTGAGCATGTTCTTGGTATCTTGACTCAACATGTGCTAATTGTGTGTTGGAAACATCAAGCTTCACTTGGAGAATTTGAGAATGTGCAAGGTATTAGTCATTTCCTTGAGCCGTTGTTTCTCTTGATCACATTCCATACACAATTGGTCTAGGATTTCAATCAAACTTGGAAATCTCCTTTAATTCCTGAATCTCTTTTTGAGCTCTTTCATTGACCTCATTATACTCTGCATTGAAAGCATTGGCCACTTCTATCCTTGCTGTAGTGAGCTTGAGTGTTTGTTGGATTATGTGGATCCAACTATGCTTAGCATATACCTCTTTTGAGTGGTCCCCTTTTTTACAATAACGGAAAAAACAAACTCAAGCAAGATGATGAACCAATCTAACAATCCTAGTTGTGTAACAAGACTTGTTTACCAAGTAAAGGAGGGCCTGGTGATGTCAACACTTCTTTATAGCATTTATCATTCCCAATACTTCTCTCTCCATGATCATGTAGGATTTCTTGACAATATTAAGTTGCCTACTCCCATAAGAGATTGGAAAATCCATGGTACCCTCACTTGGATGAGCTACCAAAGAAAAATTAGATGCATCCACATGAACATGGAATGTTTTGGTCCAATCTGGTGCTTTCAAAATAGGCACAAAAAGTATCTTTCAATTTTTGAAAAGATATTTCACACTCATCTACCTAGCTAAAATATGTAATCAAGACATAAAGTGATTACATATAATACCATATAGACACATTTTTTTAGAGTTTAAACAATTGTTATATATGCGGTGTATTTTGAAGAATTTCCTAAGGTGATTAAAATGATCCTGTCACAAGGAAGATGAATTCAGAGATCATCCATATACACTTCCAACAATATCAATAAATATTTTTTAAAGGCATGGATCATCAATCTTTGGAAAGTGGTTGGGTCATTGGTCAATCTAAATGGCATTACAAAATAGGAAAGAATCCCTCATTCTGTAGCAAAGGAAGTTTTGTGTTGATCTTTAGGCCATGCAATTTTTGGGAGCATGTTGTTTTGAATTTTTTTCACTTTGCTTGTCTTTTGTTCTAGTGTATATGACAGAGATCTCCGATTCATTAAGGAGGAGACAAATGCTTTCACTTGGGAAGATGCTCGAGAAGATGGAGAGCAATCCATTAATAGGTTAGGGAAGGTGAAGACAAATGAAGCTAAAGTTGAGGTCTTGGGGGACTTTAAAAGTCAAGTCTTGGACCCAGATACTTATGATGTAGGAGATGTAGAAGAAGGACTGCAAGCACTTGGATAGTCAAGCTTATCGTGCTAGAAAAATGGAAGGGAATTGCAATACAACAAAATCCTAGCCCTGTAGTTCTCCTGTGAAGGTTGGGAAAATGCATGCTTGCAAGTACCTCTGACTTTCCCATGCTAGTTCTTTTATTCATACAAGTAACATGCATGCCTTACGATGATGTCTTGCTATGAGGGTCTTGATTGTATCAATTGGGAACTTTTTAGTTTCCTTCCATGAAGAATTTTCTTTTGTATTAGTGTTTTTTTTTTCCTAGGCGTTACATTAGTGTGTGTAGGTTGGTAATTTCTAGTGATGTGGGTGCCCTCATGTTTGTATGTTGCATTTGATTGCACCTTAAAGGATGGAGTGAATGTTGTTTGGGTGCCACAATTGTTGTGTTTGTGTGTTTCTTCCACGCTATTTTTGGTGTGTTATACACATTACTTAGGTTTGGGTGCCACAAATGTTGTGTTTGTGTGTTCCTTCCACACAGTTTTTGGTGTGTTATACACATTACTCATATAGTTGGAAATTTGGAAGAAAAGGAAAAGGGTGAGGTAAACGCCACTGGTCCTCCTAGTATAAGAATTTTTTATTGATTGTGTGCCTCCATCAATGCCCATTGTCTTCTTGGTGCACACATGGAGTAGCTACATCCCTCTAGGTTGCATTGAGTAATTGTTCATCAAGAATTTGAGCTATTGAGCATTGCACAAGTCAGAAAAGAGTAACCATTGAGTTCTAAGTAAGTCAACAAGTAGGAATGGTAGAGCTTGGAATGCACACGTTGTACATCGCTTGAGACCACCAATGTAATGGTGTGTGTAGATAACTTTTGCACTAGTCCAACATTAAATTCTTCTTCTTTCCAGATTGATATATTTAGTTGGTCAATGCAACCACTATGCATGCATTACGTATTATTTGGGTTAAAATTTCATTCACTCAAGCATATGATATTAGGCATTAGTTAAGAATCTTTCCATTGAGTTGGGAAAGGCTTCAAATCCCTTAAGCACCTTTGTGGTTGAGACATTCGAGCATATGATATTAGGCATTAGTTAAGAATCTTTCCATTGAGGTGGGCAAGGCTTTAAAACCCTTAAACACCTTTGTGATTGAGAAATTCTCCCATTGATAAGGTTTAAAGTTAGGAATAGATTAAGTATAGGATAAGGATAAGGTTTATTAGGTGCATAAAAAAGTGTGTAGGAAGTGTCTTTTCAAATTTTCCATTTAGTTAGTACACTGCTTTTTTTCTAGAATAATTGTACAAAGTTCAACTTTTTCTTATTTTTTCACTTTGAACTCTTGATATAGGTGGGTAAGTGTCTACATCAACACTAGAGACTTCCCTAGAGGAGAAAATTTTACCAAAAAGTAAGCTACCAAGACAAAAAACTGCACTCTATTGCTCAAATCATTTATGAGCCATGCTTGGCTTTACCACTCACAAACCTTTTGAAAAAGATCATGGATTTTCCTTGGAATGAGAAACATCAAAATTCTTTTGAGACACTCAAATATGCACTCACACATGTCCCTATTTAACAAATTCTTGATTTCAAAAGACCCTTCTTTTTTGTTACGATTGATGCTAGTGGACATGGTATTGGTATTGTATTAATGCAAGATAATCATCCCATTAAATATGAAAGTTGAAACACTTATAAAAAAGAATTACTACTTGTTGTGCATGCTTTGAAATTGTGGAAACATTACTTGATAGGATTTGAATTCTTGATTAAAACTGATCAACAAAACACTCATCATTTTGTCTCACAACCAACTATCTCTGATCGTCATATTAAGTGGGCATCATTCATTTAAAATTTTCATCCTCTCCTTCAATATCAATCATGGCATGAAAATAAGGTTGCAGATGCACTAGTTGCATGCCATCAATTAGTAACATTTTTGTTCTGTTTGCGGAAACATTTTCAAACAAGGTTGATACTTATGCTCATGACTCTTACTTTTCAAACATGGTTGATATTTATGCTGATGACTTTGACTTTGCTGGCATTTATGCTTACTTTTTAAACCATACATCTTTGTTCATCCACAATACTCTTTTCATGATGGGTACTTGTTCTTTGAAAAGTGATTATGTGTAACCCTTGCATTTCATCAACCTATCCTTAAAGAGTTCCATGAATCACCTTGTATAGGCCATCATGGGATTGCTACAACTATTCACATAGTAGAATCTCAATTCTTATTGGCCCTCCCTTCAAAAAGATGTTGTTACATACAATGTTTTGTTTGTCAATGAATCAAGAATCATCATGGTAAGCAATATGGTTTTTTGATGCCTTTACGTATTCCTAACTCTCTTTGGCAGCACATTTCATAAATTTTATTACTGGATTGCCACTCATTCATGCACAAAACAATATGATTTGGAATAGCATAGATAGATTTAGCAATCAGGCTTACTTTCTACCTTGTAACAAGACACTCTCAGCTAAACAAGCGGCTCTATTATTTTTTAAGCATACTTTTGTTTTGCATGGAATGCCTAAACATATCATATTTGATCAGAATAGACATTTTTGCAATTGGCACAGTCTTGCTTAATAGAAGCGTGGACCACCAAGTGCGAGCATTCCCCTTAAAATAAGAGGCAGGTACATGGGGTGTTAGGATCATCCGTACTATTTTCATTGGAGGTCATGATTCTACCCAATGGGAAATATGGACCTCCCACCAACTTAGCCATGAATCCGTGTATGCAAGTTTTATCCTTGCAATTCTCTAGTCACCACCATTGTCACATCAATCAGGATTTGATTGTAGCTGCCTCCTTGGATTGTGCTTGTCTCCACTTCTCACACATTTCTTTGTGTGTTGCTTGCAAGTGTGTGACTATATACGTGAAAATGTTTGTTGATTCATGCTTTGCTTCAAATCAAAAGGGCATGAATGCTCTTGGATTTCCATCACATTTTCCTTACCACCAATGAACACATGGTGCGTTGAATTCCAATTTGTCTACGCTTCATCTACCATTAACCCAAAACATTTTGCCGGTTCACACCCATGTTTGACCAACGTCTCACATTGAGGTATTTCCAAAAGAGGCAATGTGAATCCATGCCCTCTTCCTTTATTTCACATGCAACTATAGTAACTATCCATCCCACCAAGGAATGAGAATTAGCTTCTTGAAAAACAATGCTCTCTTTAACACATAGTATGTTCGAAAAAAAAACCTTGGATTATCTACATGGCACACCACTATTACACAATCCGTGACATATTTGGGGTGATAAATTGGAGCCAAGTGCAACTAGATCACTTGTTCTACTTTGCCTCACGCAGTTCACTAGGTTGATCCCAATGTGGACATTTTCAAAACAATGCACTTCCTCATCTTTACTGTGCCTTGAAAATTAGCTACTTTGGAAGAAGTCTTAATTGCAATCTTGTTTCAAATAGATAAGTGTGTTGATACCAAATGATTCTTTGGTTGATCCACTATGCATGGGCAAAATAGATTGTCAAAACCTAGTGGATAAATTCAATGAAGGGAGAATTCCAAACATATTACATCTATGTGGAAAAATAAATGCTATAGTAAATGTAATGGATTAGTTACCAATTGTCTTGCAGAAAGGGACCTATTTTCTCTGCCACACTGTATAGTTGTTGCTCACCAATTTTTTTGTCTTGTACCATTGGATCAAAGAATACATGCTAACACTATCTCTTTTTCCACATATAGCTAGAATTTCTTAGCTCCTCCTTGATGATAAACAACAAGTACTTTTTTCACTATTTCTTTGATATTTTCAGTGAGTGACTTTGATGTGCCACTGTGAAAGTTGTGAGAGTGCATGCCTTGATGAATTAACAACTACATGTCTCATCCAATGACATCATAGTATACAAAAAATGTTTACAGGTTGTAATGCAAAGTGCATCTTGGAATAGAAATGATAGACTACTTTGCTTGATGTTTTGTCGTGCACCTCACAGGGTGCTAGTGCCCTCACCAAGCTATTGCAAAAGTGCGCATAGTAATAGTATCCATAGCTCAAAAGTTTAGGACAAATCTTATTGATGCATTTCAAACAACCAACGCATTGGCTTTATCGTGAAACCCTGGAGAAGACTATGTTTGAGGTTTTTGGATTTGTCTAAAGATGAGGATTATATCGATGCTCCATTGAGTCCATTACATGCACTTTCTCCTTGGTCGATGGGAAATTAAAAAATGACCACCGTTTTAACTTTTGCGAATCTCTATCACATTCACGATGAGATCAATATCAGATACGACCTTCGTTAAGGTCTCCTTCCTATTGTAAATGATGAAGCATGCAAAAAATCCTATGTTGACACATTATTCCCATTGGGGGTGCTTAAATCAATAAATCTTGCAGTGTTTTGTTCAAAAACAGATGGCATGCTAGCAATAAAGCACTAAGGAGATGGCGGCTCTATCATGCCAACTTGTAAACACTTGACAAACACTCCTCTAGAATGTATCCACCTTCTCCAAGATGATTGATTGTATGTTCCAAAGGTATACGTATTTTCTCTGTATCAATATTGTTAATAGTATTTAGAGAAATAAACTTTAAGGAAACAACTTGACCAATCAAGAAACTTTCAAGCATTATAAAATTCTTGTTAAAAAAAGGAGTATATTGATTGTGAGCAGGAAAATTGAGAGTACAAGACATAAGAGAGATTATATTTTGAAGAGAAGTAACTCAATAGATAGAGAATACTATAGCATAACTTCCTCTTAAGTATAAAAGAGATTAAGTCTATATAACAAGTACAAATAAGTAGCTGTTAGAATTAATTAAATAGTATTTTTTGAGAAATATTATTTTAGTAATAATGATTTTTTATTTTTTATAAAAATAAAATCATTTTCTCTCACTCTCTCCTTACTCCACATACCTCTCTCTCTACTCCTATCAATCTTTCTCTTGCTCTCCCTAACATCAACTCTATTCAACATCCATCCTCTCCCCCTCCCTTTTCCTTTCTCTCTCTGTCTATCCTCTAACTTCATCTAGCTCCCTTGCCCTCCATCTCTCCTTTCCACTCTTTAAACCATATCACTCAAACTCCTCCTCTCTCTATCTCTTCCTAACACCTCTCTTCTCTCTCTCTCTCTCTCTCTCTCTCTCACACACACACACACACACACACACACACACACACACACACACACACACACACACACACACACACACACACACACACACACACACACACACACACACACACACACACTCTAACCTCCTCCCCCTCCATCTCTATCTCTCCTTGCCCCTCTTGTTTTTCTCTAATCTATCCCCCCCCCTCCTCTCTCTCTCTCTCTCTCTCTCTCTCTCTCTCTCTCTCTCTCTCTCTCTCTCTCTCTCTCTCTCTCTCTCTTTTTTCTTTTGGGCACCAGAGAGGCAGTCCATGTGGACTGCGGGTGATCCGTAGGCCACATTGCAGTCTATGTTGACTACACGGGGTGCGTCAAATGATCTGATTAGACTATTTGTGAGGATGTCCTATAAAAAGGGGAGGAAGCCCTCTCCTTCCTCTTTCCACTTCCTCCCTCCCCCTCTCTTGTGCGTGCTCCCTCCCCTCTCGTGTGCTTTTTCCCACCCTCTCTCACTCACGCCCACCCTCACTCTCGCTCCACCCTCTCTCATCCTCTCCATCCCTTACCCTTTCTCTCATTATTTTTATGGTTGTTGTGTCCATAGTGACAATTTCACACATAGATCTATTGATGGATCTTGACAACCATAGAGCCTGGCAGTGAACTTTTAAATGATCTCTTTGGTTTGGCTATTGATAGCCACATGTTGCTAGATGGATTGATGTGTATATCATACCATACAATCACCTTCTTCAAAGGATTCCTCTTTGTCATCTTTTGGCCAGTTTGGCCACTAGAACAAACAATGATTGTGTTGCAGAGCTCACTGCTTCAATAGTTGAAAGGGGATATCAATCTATGTTGGTAGGTTTTATCGTGTTCGAAGCTTTTTTTGGGAAAGATCTCATATCTTTTGATGAGTGCAATGTTCATTGGAGAGAGTTCGTCATGTTCGCTACCTTTGATGATCAAATTAGGACCACTAAGATCCCAAGCATATGGAAGAAAAAATGTTTGTAGTGTGAAATAGGAACCATCGGCTTCATGCATGGAATGATTGGGCATTATGTGAGCAACTAGATGAATTCACAACCCCAAAGATTGATTGCATGTTCATGAAGTTTGACCCTAAGGAGATCGCATAGTTTTTATTGGTTCTCAACATGATCACCAAGTATGGTTCTCTAAATTTACTTCATTGTACTCTAATTTTAAATGGTTGCTAAAATGTTATGAAAATATTTAGGGTCATGAAATTTTTCTAGCCTTCTAAAAGTATTTTTCATTTAAATTGGCTACTTAAGTCGGGGAAAAAAAAAAGAGGACAAGAGAAATTCATTGAAGTGCTTATAGATTTAGTTTGATTAAAGGCTTGGGACCAAAGGAAAGAAGTCTATAAAATATTAAGGATAATTGCTATTTAATTATTCCAAGCCAAAGGTATAGATCAAGTAAGGATAAATCTATCCTGAAAAACCTTGATCAAAGGTACATGACAAAGGGCTTAATCAAAGCAATTATAGGAGTCTAAAAATATAAACCAAATGTGTAAATTTTATGTAATCAAATTTACTCATACAACTCTAAGTACAAATTTTGGGAAGCCTTAGGGTAAAATTAAAACTTACTAGAGAAAGTCTAAATTTAGTATATCAAAATTTAGCAAGTTTCAAGACCAGGTGCCTCCCAAGGAGTGTGCTAAGGTTTTTACAGGAGATGAATCTCCAAAGCCCGATTGTAAGTGTCATCCTAATCTAATATGTTCTAAATTAGCAGGTAGACTCTAGTCCGTGCCATTTTCATAGAGCCTCCAAAGCATTGTGCAGAGGTCTTGCATATGAGCTAGTTGAATTGAAGGTAAGAGTATCATTTTTAATAAATAAAAGGAAAAAGAAAAAGACTACGGTTAGTTCAACCCTTCCATATTTAGAAAATTGACTCTATTCCTTCTCTTCCAAGTTTGGATAAGCCACATGTCCAAAGTAGCTCACACTTGCCTTATGAAAAGATGGAAAAGTGTGTTTGTGTGTGTGTGTGTGCACGCGCGCATGCACGCATGTGTGTTAGTGTACACTTTCCAATTACAAATCAAAAGGGGATAGGGAAAGTTCTTTCAAGAATCACAAGGGCGAGGAGACATGTATTGGCATATGCATTAAGTTGCAGTTTAACTCATCACTTTTCATTGGTCCATGTAATAACATTCCACTTTGAGAATTTTGGCAAGTGTGGAAAAGAAAAAAGAGGGGGGCTGGGGATTTTTACTCTCTCTCTCTCTCTCTCTCTCTCTCTCTCTCTCTCTCTCTCTCTCTCTCTCTCTCTCTCTCTCTCTCTCTCTCTCTCTCTCTCGATGGTATCCATGCTCAAGCACTCGGTTATGGATGCAAATCTGCGCAAGTTCATCTTCTTCTCCTCTATTATTCTAGCTATGCTAAGAGCTTGCTCATGGAGTGAGAATATATGAAATAAATACTACTTTTCTTGATAAATATTTCTCTTCCCTCTCATCTACCTCCATCCCTGGAGTTCTTTCTCCCCACTGGGGTGTTTGGGGCTTGGGAAGGAGGATTAAACCATGGAATCATGAAGGTCATCATCTTCACTGGTTCAAGGAATCTCCTCAAGAGCACAAGCTTGTATTGTAATCAGAGATTTCATTGAGACAATCATAACACAGAGTCCTTTTAAGGGGCAAGCAGATCCAATCCTCAACAAGTTGTCAATCTTAGTGTGTTGTTGTCTTCAAGTTATGTATGATTTAATGTTTTAATGTGTAAATGATGAAATAAATCATGCCTACACTACCTATGGTTCTTCTCTAAAGAGTCCTCTTAAGGGAAAATCCATCTTTCATAAATTAATTACGTTGTGATTGCATGGCAAATTCTAGATACTTTGATATTGGTATCAGAGCCAAGGTTTCTCTTTTCTTGCCTAAGAAGAGAGGCCCTTGAATAATTTTTGAAAGATTGGAAGTGTTCATTGAAATAGGGTAAGTGGATTAGAATTTATTATCTCAATTGGCATGCCTGGCTATAGTATACGGGGGACACCATTGGGAACTAAGGTCTTAATAATGTAGTCTATTTAGACCTTTCTATGGCTTAACTATTATTGATATATTAGATGCTTGATATGGATTGGTGTCAACTTAGCACGGTTAAACCCACTCCACTACTCTTTGCAATTAACAATGTTTTAAACCACGAGTGTAGTTATTTGAGTGCTTATTTTCAAGGATTAAGAGAAGTAGTAACCAAGGTTTTAAAAGTATCAAGGAAAGATCTAGCATACACATATATGGAACTCTAATCATGATACAATATAATCAAGAGATTAGGATTAATATTGATAGTTTAAATTTAGCACATGATGTAACCACTAATGATGGTCAAAGAATTATCAACTATCTACTGGAAAGCTTCAAGAAGCTATGGGAAACCCTACTTTGCAATTGAAGGTTTAAAGCCACAGGCTCTTCAAGTTCCTTCATGTGCCCAAGAAGAGAGAGTTCCTATGAGGCCTCCTAGTGATACCTCTAAAAGAGGGACCTCTTTGGGTAATGAGGAGGAAATGCAAGAAGGAAATCCAAGGAAAAATATTCAAGAAGAATCTATGTGTCAATAACTTTCAAGGGAGAGATATGGAAGTGAACCCCCCCCCCCCCCCCCCCCCCCAAGAAGGCAACGGGCAAAGCAGTCACCTAGTCTTCCCAAGAAGAAGAGTCAGTCATCAAGCACTCCCTCCCATGATAATTCTAAGAAGGGAGAAAGCAAATCAAGAAAGAGGAAATGGAGAAATCCATCACCATCCTCTCCTTCTTCTTCCTCTTCCTCTTCCTCTTCCTCTTCTTTGTCGTCATCTTCCTACAAGAAGAGTAGTGACTCATCATCCAAGAAAACAAAGAGGAGAGGTAAACAAAGAAGCTATGCAACATGGAAGAGGTTACACAATTTCAAGAAGTTTAAAGAGGGGAGATATTCTATAAATTTCCTTACCTATGATGGAGCCTTTGGAGCAACTGATAAAGTGTTGGCTTTTATCCAACAATTTGATGCGGCTTTTAAAGATGAAGATTTCTCAAAATATTCAAAGATATGAAATGTCTCCGTGCATTTTCAAAAGTCAGTTTGGCAATGGTGGGTGAGCCTACATGCCCAAGGTGAAGCTCCAAAGACTTGTAATGCCTTGAGGATTGCTATGAATTATTTCTCGGAATCTTCAGAGATACAAAATGTCTCCATGCATTGTCAAAAGTCAGTTTGTCAATGGTGGGTGAGCCTACATACCCAAGGTGAAGCTACTCCAAAGACATGGAAGGCCTTGAGGATTGCTATCATGAAGAAATTCCTCTCAAGTGATGCCAAAGAAAAATTCCTTATGGAATGCAAAAGTTTGAAGATGGCACCCCATGACTCTATTCAAAAGTATGTGGATAAGTTTGGGAGTTACATCTCAAAGCCAGTGTCTACAAGAAGATAGACTTTGTGGAATAAAAGTAACAATTTTGTGCTAGCCTATTTGAGGAAACAAGTGAGTATGGTAACTCCAAAAGGCCCAAAACTATCTCAGAGGCCATACATCACATGATGGCTACCTTGAGGATTCACTTCCAAAAAGGGAATAAGAAGGACCCCAAGACTACAAAATATTTGAGCAAACGGGGAAGAACAACGCAACAAAAAAATCTTCCAAGGCTAACAACAACAATAATATTAAAGCAAAGACAAAGGACAAAGGCTACAAAGGTTTTTTAAAAAATTCACCTGAAGAGGTAGAATGTTATCGTAAGAATAACAAGTGCTTCAAGTGCAGGGAACAAGGACATGTTTCACATGTATATCTTAAGAGAAGTGAACATAATGACCCTCCTAGAGCTACCATGGTGGAAGCTCCAAAAGGGGAAGGCCATTGCAAAGTATCACCAATATCTTATCCTTGAGGAAAAGTAAGGGAGCATGATGCTTTCATACTTTTTGATCCTGACTCTTCCCATAATTTTATCTTTGTTGAGCTAGATACTAAGCTAATAATTTATGACTTTGAGATGGGGACTTTTGTGAAAGCAGATGGTGCTTTCAAAGGGCAAGTGGCCTTAGTCTCTCTATTGATTTGATGTTAAGGCTCCATGTGAAAACTTATGTGGACAAAGAAGACTTCTTTATCTACCCACTCAAGCATGAAGATGTTATCCTAGGGGCACCATGGTTTGATTGCATGTCTACCACTATGAAGTTTCCTAAAAGAAAAGTCTTCTTTCCCTATAGGGGCAAGGATGTTGCACTTGATGTAAATAGTGAAGGTAGCACTACCACTCGTACAGACTCAAGCTTTAGACAAAGTAATGAAAAGTTCTCTTTTTGGTTACATGGTTTTGGTCAAAAAGTCTAAGAAGATGCACGTGTTCTTAAAGAGATTAGAAGTGAAACTAAAGAGGATTCAGAATTGTCAAACTTCCTAAATGACTTTCAAGACGTGTTTACGGATGACATCCCTAGGGAGTTACCTTCCAAAAGAGGACAAGATGATCATACCATAGATGGTAGTTCACCTCCTCAAAAGCCTCCTTATCGAGTCTCACTGACTCAACAAGAAGAGACTATGAAGCAAGTGAACGAGCTTATGGAAAAAAGGATGGTAAGGCTGAGTTCATCTCCATTTTGTTCCCGAGTTCTATTAGTAGAAAAGAAAGATGGTACTTATAGAATGTGTGGTGGAATCAAGCACTCAATAGAATAACCGTAAAGAATAGATTTCTTGTTCCAAAGGTAGAGGATCTGTTTGATAAGCTATATGGATCTACCTACTTTAGTAGAATAGATCTCAAAAGTGCTTATCATTAGATAAGGATTGTGCCTAAAGATGAATATTCACATAAGATGACCTTTCGTACAACATTTTTCCTATATGAATTCCTAGTACTCTTTTTTGGGCTTACTAACGCACCAACCACCTTTAATCAAATGATGAAGAGGCTTCTTAGACCTCATCAAAGTTTCCCAGGAGTGTCCTTTGACAACATTATTATCTACTCCAAGTCTATTGAAGAACATAAGTAGCATCTTCAGGTAATATTTCAAGTTTTGAGAGATAATAAGATTTATGTCAATCAGAATAAAAATGAATTTTCCTCAAAAGAGATTTGGTATTTAGGTCATATTATCTCCCAAGAGAGAATTCAAATTGACCCTACAAAGTTGGAGGTGATAAAAAGATGGCCTATACCAACAAATATATACAAATTTAGAATATTTATAGAAATGTGTGCATACTATAGAGGCTTCATAGAAAAACTATCATTCATAGTAGGGATATTGTATGACTTAATTAAAAAGAACGTTAAATATGTATGGATTGTAAAAGAGAATGAATTTTTTGAAAATCTTAAAGCAGAGCTTATCTCTCAACAAGTATCAATATTATTTGACCTCTCAAAACCTTTTGAAGTGAAGCTTATCTCTCAACTAGTATTAATATTATCAAACCTCTGTAAACCTTTTGAAGTACAATATGATGCTTGTGGATATTTCCTTGGGGCTGTGTTGCTTCAAGAACAGCATGCCATAGCATATTAAAGGAGGAGATTAAAATGGACAAGAAAAGAATCTAGGCATATTTGAAAAAGAGCTCAATTTATTTTGCGCACACATTAACAAAGTCTTAATTACTTTTTGATGTCTTTCACATAGACCAAAGGTGAATGTGAAAATCAATAGCTACTCACAATGATCTATCTTCTATGATAGATGAGTATGCTATGGACTCAAACTTGAAAGATGTAATGTCATCTATTGCACTAGGAAAGAAAGAGGAACTATACAATGTACAAGATGGTTATCTTCTCTATGAAAATAGGCTATGCGTTACACATAGATTACATAAAAAAATTATGTATAAATCTCATGATCCTTTTGGAAAAAGGGTTGCAGGGAAATACCCACAACCTAGAAAACATGAAGAGGCTTAAGGCACACAATAGAGAGTCTATTGCTTAGTTCACAATGGAAAGATAAGTTAGCCCTATAATGATGGGTGTATACACAATGCATGGGAGAAAAAACCTCCTAGTGAGGGAAAAATGCCCCGATGGTCCTAAGTGTGCTAACACACATCACTACGACATATGTATAGTAATAAATCCCCCTTGGGAGTGATGCGGTGAAAGAGATATGACACATAGTGTATAGGGAAGTGCCATGTCCTAAGGACATGATTGATCCACGAAGGGGAGTAAGCCCAAAACTTTGCAGAAAGCTTTGAAATTCTCACGAGTTAAGGATTTTGTTAAAAGATCCACAAGGTTGTCATGTGTCCATGCATAATCCAAATTGATCTCTCCCACTGAGAGTTTCTCTCTGATGTAATGATAATGCACCTCAATGCGCTTTGTGTGAGCATGAAAAACTAGGTTTCTTGCAATTGCCAATGCATTATGACAATTAGTATAGATGATGTTGGTAGTGTCCTATCCAACACCCAAATTAGCCATAAGGTTTTTGATCCATACACACTTAATCATAGCTATTAATAATTCCTTGTACTTAGTCTCACAAATGGAAGTGTCCATAATATGCACGAACCATTGAGCATGAAACAAAAACCACCTGTGAACACTCACGTGTCATAATGACCAGCCCAAACTAGGTCCAAAAAAGCATGTATATCGAGTGGCAATGATCCCCCCTTGGGATAAAACAACCTAAGATGTAAAGTGCCACTCAAATGGTGAAAGATCATCTTGATAGCCTGACAATGCTTAGACCCTGGGCTATGCATAAATTTGATGATTTGTGAGACTGCAAAGTGAATATTCAACCTCGTGTTGCATACATAATAAGGCAGCCAACAATAGTTTGGTAAAGAGTGACATCAACAGGATCACCAACATCATGAAGACTCAATTTCAAACCTGTTTGCATAGGAGTGGCAATAGATTTGCAATCCTCAAGTCCAAACTTACATAGCAATGTCTTTATGTAATTTGTATGACACAAGGCATTACCCCCATCACATTTCTTAAACGATATACCAAGTAATGATGCAACAATCCCAGATCTTTCATTTTGAAAGTAGAATTCAAATCAGCCTTAAATTCAGAAATATGTCTCTCATTTGGTTTATTGATCAACAAATCATCCACATAGAGAATGGTGATGAGAAGTACATCACCCTTACGCTTTACATACAATGTGCTTTTTGATGGACTGTTACAAAAGCCTCGTTTGAACAAATGAGTGTCAGCCTTCTCATACCAAGCATAAGAAGATTGCTTCAACCCATACAAAGATTTCTTACATTTTCACACTTTATCTTCCCTCCCTTTAATGACAAAAACACGAGGCTGTGTTACATAAACTTCCTCAAATATGTCACCATTCGATAAAGCAGTAACAATGTTTGACTGCTGTACATCCCAACCAAAATGAGCTACCAATGCAAATAGAAAATGCACAGTAGTCATACGACAAGTGGGAGCAAAAGTATCTTCATAATCTATGCCTTTTTGCTGTGGATAACCCTTTGCAACTAGTTGAGCCTTATAGAGATCAATCTCACCATCCAGCTTGCATTTCAACTTGTAAACCCACTTTGTACCAATGTAATTTTTTCTAGGAGGCAAATCACATAAAGTCCATGTGTCATTTTCTATAAGTGCATCATATTTTGATTGCATGGCAGCCATCCAACCCTTTTTATTTTGTGCTTCATCAAAAGATAGAGGTTCCTCCACATCACATAGACTAGAAACATCCAAAGCATAACAATGTGATGCATAGGATGCATGCCAAGAACTTGAACAAGTACAACTAGACAAAGGTGCATCCAATTTAGTGTCACACAAAGTATGCACCAACTGCCATTTTGACATACCTTTAGCCTACTCATTCTCAATCCTTTCCACATCAAGTACATTTGCATCAGTAATAAGCTAATCCCTAACATTTTCAGAAACCCCCATAGGCTGTATATTTTCCTCATTGGAATTTACATTCAAGTTTCCACCATTAAAAAGAGGCAACAAATTGTCATAAATGCCTTATGAGCTTACATTACTATCTCTAGTACATGACAACAAAGACTAAATAAGAATCTTCAACAAACACAACAACTCGTGAATTCGTTTTGTTTGTGGATGGTGCAACCCATAACCTTTGCTTTCATTACTGTAACCAACAAAAATGCATTTAACAGCCTTATCTCATCCAATTTTTTGCGCTGCATTTGTGGCACCAAAGCATAAGCTAAATGTTAACCCTCACGGCTCACGGACACCCTATCACCTACGAGACGGAAGTTGTAACCTACGACGGACATTGTATTATTTATTTGGTAGAGTCAGGTACTGGGCTTGTCGGTCCAATAGGAAAAGGGTAAGAGTGATCGCTGATGAGAGGCGCACTCTAACTGGAACATTCAAGGGATTAGTTGGCTAAGCATGGGCACCCAAGTGTGAATGGGGCGAGCTCATATAAAAGTCAACTAAACCTAAAATTTACTCATTCTCTCATTTGTGCAATAGAAGAGTGCTCTTGCTCCATCTCCATCTTCTTATTCTTCATCTCTTTGTGTGTGTGAGAGAGAGAGAGAGGGAGAGAGGGAGAGAGAGGGAGTGTGTGGGCGATCGAGCATTACAAAGGCATGACGGCGGTGAAGCGGTTGAGTGCGGCGAAGCGGCGGATCCTTCTTCTTCGCGGCGAGGAATCCTCCACGAAGCACGCGTAGAGCGGTGAGTGACACACCATCGCCTTCTTTGAGCTTACTAGTTTAGGCTTGTTGTGTGCTTGGAGCCATTTGTGGCTCGCACACGGTGTATCGGCAAGTTCCTTGCATTGACACGTGCAACATACGCGCATATTTTTGGCGCCACTGCCGGGGAATGCCATGCATTAAGCTCGAGTAGCACTCTGTGCTTCTCCGTGGTGCAATTTCAATTATAGGAAAGGTAGGGAAGGAGTGTGTGTGTGTTGAGAAGAGGGATTTGGTGTTATACTGTGTGTTTTTTTGTTAATGGATTTTTCAAAGGTTCTGTGTTTATTATCTGTGTATTAAGGTAGTTAGTTTTCTTTGTTAATGGAGATTTCAAAGGTTCTGTGTTTATTCTCTGTGTATTAAGGTAGTTAGTTTTTTGTGTACAGTAAGTAGGAAGTAGATTAGTGAGAGCTAATAGAGTGTGTTAGTGTGTAAGAGTAGGTGTATTAGTTAGAAGTAGGTAGATAGAGTGTGTGTGTGCTCTCGCGCAGGCCGCGGTGACCTTATCCTTAAAAATATAAAATAAAAAAAAATAAAAAAAAAAAATAAAAAAAAAAATTTTAAAGGTAGGACCGAGATCGAGAATATCTCCTAGACCCAAGCCTAGACCCAAGCCCAAGCTCACGCTCAGGCCTAGGCCTCAATCGCCTTTTTCAAAAAACAAATTTTAGCTTCACACGTAGCTAAAAATCAATTTTTTGAGGACCAACGGAACATTAGATGCCCGAAAATTGTGCTGTAAAGCACACAGCGACCCTCTAAGTGATACGCTCGTTTAGAGCTATCACACACTTTAATCAAAAAAATCAAACATTAAAAAAAATTCAAAAAACAAGAAAAAATCAAATAGAAAACGGGGTGCAAGACACCCACAAAACAAAGCAAGTAACCTTTGAGTGTACTTGCCGACACTTGTAGGGCACCCAAAGCACATGTATCTACGCTCTGGTCATGTGCTAGAGTCCGAACAACTAGCTAGTGCTTCGATTTACGGGGGTACTCACTATCCTTCCATGCTAGGGTCTACGCCCTCAGCAGGGACCCAAGGTAGTGCAACCCAAGACCCAAATATAGCGTCTAGCGACTCTTCCTGTGACTACGATATTATGGAAGAGCATCTTACACAAAGCCCCGGAGGAACAAATGAAACCGTGCCTTGCTGGGCCCAACAACCTGGAACTAGTGTTTTTAGCCGTTTGATGGAAACTTTTAGTAGAGCTACGCGCTCTGAACCTACGGCTAGTGAAGTAAACGAAGGGGGTGGGGAAGTAGAATCACCATTCACATCTGTTGTAGACCCCACACTCCCTCAGAGTGTCCATGTGGACATTCTACCTACCTCATTTAATGAGGGCCCTACCGAGCTACCACCTTCTGAAGTCGCCTCTAAGGTAGCGGTGACTAAAAGTCAAAACACGGCAAGCAACATTGCATCCACCTCACGGAAACCCTCTAGTACACCAAGTTTGGACGGGGTATTCCTCAATGACAATTGGGAATATGACCTACACATAGAGACTTTGACCGACCTATACATGGGCTACACATACCATGTGGGTTGGTTAGAAGTTGTACAATCCACATCTAGTGCCACTAGTCTAGAGGAACAACAACACATGATCTGCAATGTCATCCATAGGATTATCCAGTCCGAGAGCCAAAATCGAGGAATAAACATACCTTCGATGGGTCCTATGTGATTTTTAGACACGGGCAAAGGGAAACAACCCACTCTATCACAAATGGAGACTCCCCCAGTGAGTCCCATTGATCCCCCATATGTTGTTTCGCCAGGGGTCTCAGTGCAATCTAAGCCCACAAGTGATAACCTCACCTTTCCAAGTCTAGCTCATCTTTCCCTTGATGACACCACGACTAACATGCCTACCCCAATGATGGGCATGCCAAGAAACACACCATGGACCTCGTTTGTTAGTAAAGCACCGCTACATGGTAGCTCAATGCCTGCAATAGTACGTACAAGTGCGTACCAATCGTATGCACCTATGGGTCCACGTACTCATGTAGTCCCTACCCCTCCCATTGGTTCAACTACCTATGCCCCATAACCACAACACCCAAGTTCTTATTTCCATGAGACTATACCGGCTAGCATTAGCATGTCACATCTGACGTGTGCTATGCCTAGGGCCACACATATGAACTATGGACCACCACATGGCACAACATCGTACCCAATGTGGAACCCAAGGGCTTCCTATGCGCCAATCCCGATGCCAATACCTACTCCACATGTAGTCTCTGGAGCGCCTTCACCCACGGTGCCTGCTCATTTAGGTGACTTGGCAACATTTGCTCAAGCTATTGGTCGATCTATTGCTGAGAATATGCTTAACACGCCTGATAGAGAGCCTAGAAGTAAGGCAGTACAAATAGCCAAGCTCACACAAAAATTTAGTGGAGATGGGGATGTGAGAAAGCATATCGAAGTGTTTGAACAAATATGCGATTCTCTAGGAGAACACAATGACCTACATAAGAGAAATGCTTTAAGCCTAACCTTAAGTGGAAAGGTTGGGGATTGGTATAGAACCCTAAGGGTGGAAGAAAAAACGATTTAATCTACTCTTAGGAGACTGTTCTTAAAAGAATACATATGACAGGGAGTACTTTGGGGTGTAGCCTCTCAGCTCCAGAAAGCCCAACGAGAGGAAGGAGAGTTGGTGACAGACTTTATAAGTCGCTTGAAGCATTTGAATTCTCGTTGTAATCCAAATGAGTGCTTCAACAATAACCAATTGCTTGATAGATTCATTAGGGGATTACGACATGAGGATATCTACAATGGCCTAGTCATTAGAGGTATCACCACTTGGGAAGCAGTCACCACCAATGCGATCCAATTGGAGGATAATCTAATGATTCAAGGAGAAAGAGTGTCTGTTGAGACTAAATCTATTAGCTCGCAAGCATCAGGGCATCAACCAATGACCCTAAAGCCTATTGCTAAGGAGCCAAAGATATCTGAGACGACTTTAGTAGATCTCTCCAAGGCTATTCAAGAGCGTCTTAGAGACAATCGTGCTCCGCAAAATAATCATATGTATCCAAGAAGGGAGCAACAATGGTGCTCAGTATGCTATGGACCGCATAGTACTAGTGAATGCCCTACTTTTAGAGTAAAATTCAATGGGAATTGCAATGCATGTGGAAGGTATGGTCATCAAGCTAAGAATTGCATAGTATTTAAGTGCGCGATGGCCAATAGACCAACCTTAGCATGGACAGACACACCTCGAGTGCCTGCATTGATGCTGGCCCCACCTCTTGAACAAACAACACAACACATGGTCCCTAGGGCCCAAAATGTTGTTCAAACAACACCCTTACCACCTCCAGTGCTAGGACCGCAACCACCACATCCGAGAATCACTTCTGTGAATCAAGTGGGTTGTGAGTCATCTATTTCTTGTTTGGAAGGCTATGAGGAAGATATAGATCCTAATATCGCCTATGGGATGGATGTGCTTGAAGAAAGTCCACAATACTACATGGAGGACTATTGGGGACAAGTCAAACCTGTATATCAAGTAGCTGCTCTTGCAGCAAGAGGCCAAAATATCAACTACACTGCTAAGAGACCACCTCTTCAATGCTATGAGTGTGGAGGTCCACATCGTGTAGCCGAGTGTCCTATTAGGCTACAAAAGAACGGCACACTTATGCAAACCAATCAAGCGAGCACGTCTACAATGCCGATACTCATGTGTAGTTGATGTGGCATAGATCATTTGATTGCCTAATGTCCAAATAATCCAAATGCATCAAAGATCACGCCATTAAACTTGATTGAAGTTACCGAGGAGCCATCACCAAGTACACCCGTGGTACCAGTAAACGTACTCACACGATCGATGCTACAAAAACAAAATTATATTCTTGAGGAAAGAGACACGGCATCAGTTGCCCAATCTCAGAAAAAGAAGAAAACACGAAGAAAGAGATCGCAAAAAGCAGCGAAGTCAGACCCTAGTTCAAAGACCAACATAGGGACTGGTGATGGCCCCGTATATATGAACAACGCTGAAGAAGATTATGATTCAGGTGAAACCATGGAGACCAAAACGACCACTAACATAGAAACCAACAAGGAAGATCTTCATGAGCCACAATGGCCAGGATCCAAAAAGAAGATAGGAACTTACCCAAACCCTACAGAGGAGATTGAGCGAGTCAAGCAATTAAGGAGTTTGGTAGAAGATACCCAAAGGGATCTAGAACCAGCACCTAGGAAGATCCAGATTACAAACACCGTGTTCCCTATGCAACAACAACCTCACCAAGTCCATAGACCCTTGGACATACCTAGTGTCATCCAAGAAGAAAGTGACTTAAAGTCATGGGAAAGTGGGCGTACTCACTTCTTGATGGAAAGAATGTTTACATACCAATCACTACTAAGGGATTAACTGTGAAGGGATCCTTGATGGTGGTGCTGGGGTTAGCATTGTGACTAAAAATTGTTGGGAAACTATGGGAAGACCTCACCTTGCGACCACAACCATAGTAGTGAAGATGGCCAATGGGTCTATTGTTAAACCTATTGGGATGCTAAAAGATCTCAAGATCAAGGTCTTTGGACATAAAATAAGAGTTACCTTCATTGTTATGGATTTCTCCATGCACACTATGGCATCGTAGATGATCTTAGGACGTCCTTTCATGAGGGAAGCAAAAATGGTGCATGACTTGTCTAAAAACCATGTCTACTTGCAGTTCCAAGATTCAGTCATTCGAGTGGATCTTGTTACTGGTCGAGCACATCCTCTAGGAAACAAGTTTATAATTGATCATAGATCTGACACCACAGTTCACTCGGCCCCATTGCAGTATTGTTACACGTGTAAAGCGGACACTAATGTTGGGGAAGATTCTCCTTATATGGATGTACTACCTGGGATGACTGAGTCAGACAATGTGGATTGGGTCCACCTAGCAGCAACCATAGACACTTGGGGAAACAGGGGGACAACCTGGGTAACACCTGAGGGGGATGAAATGCCTGTACCCTTAAATATGCTACAAGCAATGCATATAGCTTCTGGCAAGACTCATCCTAATATAACAAAGAAAACATACAAGTGGGTCCCTAAAGATTCTTTAGCGACCGTAGCTAGTGCTAAAAATCAGAAGCCTTGTAAGAAATGTACCACTCGCTCCAAGAAAAGTAAGAAAACGTGGCGTTAAATTCCTAAACAACTATTGGAAGCCCAAGGCTACTATCAAGGAAATGATCAAATATGGGTACCAAAACGTAGATTGTGTTCTTACCTATCACCTGACCTATGTGAGTCAAACCCTGTGAGGACAAAGCCAATGAAAGATCATGGGAAAGGAAAAATCACAGAACACTATACACCGGATCCGAAGCTAGTATGGGTTCCCAAGCAAGAGAGGCTTGTTTTGCTCAACTCAAACATAGAAAAAACGAATAAAGCTTCTAGCTCCTCATGTAATGCATCCATAGAGGTAAAAGCTTCTTCACAGCCTCCACCTACAATAGTGGACCTCCATGAAGCTACAAAGGAATCCACACCTCCCAGTGTTCAAGAATCACTTGATGAACCACTTCAAGTTCAATCCTAGGAGAGTACCTTACCACCCTTGCAACTCGATGAGGTACCTAAGGTAATGAAAAACTACTGGAAAAAATCCTCACCTATTACCAACTGGAACAATTGGTTTCAAAGGGTGACGAGCTCATTTCAAACTGTATGATCTACCCAAGGAAGGGGGGAGTGTTTGCTGACATCCATCATTCACTTGCTTCCCTCTCAACCTTCCTCCCTGACCTCTCAATCTACCAATCTTAGGGAATGTATATATATAGCCTTATACTCACAAAAAACAAAAAAAAATAAAGAGCAAGAGCAATTAGCAAACGAGTATGCACAATAAAAGTCAAAACATTGACTCAGACCTACACATTCGCATCCGGTACACTGAAACAGAAACTTATGCTATAAAACACCTTTGATCCTCATCACTCAAGTGATGGAGGGTAGGTAGAATTAGTACGATAGGAGTGTTTTTGTTTTAGAGTTGAGTGATTAGCAAAGTTCCTTTTTCCTACTGATGTGCCTCCTAGAGGTATTCTTTGTGTTTCTTAGTGTGTACAGAAACGTGTTGCTGTGGTTAGGATTTGGACCTTCATGGAATCTTTCTCTTGTTCACACTTCAGATCAAGCGCGACCATCAACACAAACAGGTGTTTCTTGTCCATTAGCATTGTCCCTTATCTTTTTGCATCCACGTTTATCTACCTTGATTGTGATTGGTAGCATAATATTTAGCACATTTGCTTAGTACCAAACATTAAATTCCGTGTAATTTTTTGTCATAAGCACTTGTCTAGGTTTAAAAATCAAGCAGTCCGACTAAGCTAGTTTGACCAAGTTAGGTGTTAGAGATCTTCTCTTAATACCATGGGAAATGCCTTCCTAATAATCAATGGCTACTTAGGTTCTTAATCCGATTTAGGCAGCTTTGTGTGACATGTACTAGGGCTTTCTAGTGGGCTTGACCCTATTGACCTTTAGCTTAAGTATTATAAAGGGAGTTTACTTGTGTGATGAGCCTGGGGAGGTGTATCAATATTATATGACCCCCCAAAGTTACAAAATTAAAGTGCTGAAAATGAACAAACAAAAAATCAAAGTGCCACATTGTAAAATCTTAAGCTGGAAGAGAAATCTCAGCTTGATTGGGTACTTCACTCACATGTATCGCCTATGGTACTAGAGCCCTAGAGGCTCCCAGTATGGGCTCTTTTCCTTGAAAAGCAAAAAACCCAAGGCATACAAAATAAGCACACACATCAAAATTGAATCACTGTGAAAAGACTTTGGGGGGTCAAAGGAAAGGTAATTAGTCAGGCGATGATTTCATGAGAAATTCTTTTTATCGTAGCTTAACTACAAGGTCTTCTATGTATAGCCTCCAGTGAGCCCTGGAACATGAAATACTTGGCTCTCGCGATTAAACAACTTAATTGACTAGAGAAAATTAAGAAGCTTACCCATGGTATTAATAGTCGATCTCTAGTGCCTTTCGACCGTTAAATTAGCGACCCCAGACTTGTTTAATTTTTTACCTTTACATCTGTTTATGCATTTGATTATATTGCAATTTAATGTTTATTGCTGATAAATTGTCTAAAATTTTGTTACCAATCAATTTGTTTCCCTAAAACTGCATATGCTTTTTAATTGCTTATGAGAATGCAATTACTGTGCCAATGTTGTTTGATTTTGCAGTGTCTGAAGAAGGCTAAGGACATTCATCTCAAATGCTCTTCCACCTTGACCAACGAGCTTCAACTCAATAGCTTCCGAGGATGGCATCTACATCAGGAAGGGGGGCATGTTAACCTTCACGGCTCACGGACACCCTATCACCTACGAGACGGACGTTGTAACCTACGACGGACATTGTATTATTTATTTGGTAGAGTCAGGTACTGGGCTTGTCGGTCCAATAGGAAAAGGGTAAGAGTGATCGCCGATGAGAGGCGCACTCTAACTCGAACATTCAAGGGATTAGTTGGCTAAGCATGGGCGCCCAAGTGTGAATGGGGCGAGCTCATATAAAAGTCAACTAAACCTAAAATTCACTCATTCTCTCATTTGTGCAATAGAAGAGTGATCTTGCTCCATCTCCATCTTCTTCTTCTTCATCTCTTTGTGTGTGTGAGAGAGAGAGAGAGTGAGAGAGGGAGAGAGAGGGAGTGTGTGGGCGATCCAGCATTACGAAGGCACGACGGCGGTGAAGCGGTTGAGTGCGATGAAGCGGTGGCTCCTTCTTCTTCGCGGCGAGGAATCCTCCACAAAGCAAGCGTAGAGTGGTGAGTGACACACCATCGCCTTCTTTGAACTTACTAGTTTAGGCTTGTTGTGTGCTTGGAGCCATTTGTGGCTCGCACACGGTGTATCGGCAAGTTCCTTGCATTGACACGTGCGACATACGCGCACACTAAACAACTAAAAATTTTCATGTGATCAATGATAACCCCCAATTTCATCATAAAAAAGGCTAAAAGATGCGGGTGTTTATTTGCAAGTCATTATTTTTACCCTATGTTTGATGGCATCTATGCTAAGTACAACCTTGCTACCATATTATTTTTCATCCATTTCACCTTGTATGCTCTTGGCTTATTTGGTGGGTCCGTACTTGTAAATGCCAAAGCATAAAAACTCTCTCTAGTTTTAAAAAGTCAAGCCATAAGCCTTGTATACACAATTGAAAGCCTAAGCCTAAGGTTGTAACTCTTTTCATTTTTGGAATCAAATAAAGAAAAGGGGAAGTTTGAGTGGTCTTGTGATTTGGGAGGTTGAGGGAAGTTGCAACCAACTTTTCCTTTATCTTCCCTCTCACGGTTCATTTCAATCTCTCTTGGATTGGGCACAACTCTCTCTCTCTCTCTCTCTCTCTCTCTACAATTTCTTGCTTCTCTCTCTCTATGCAAATTCGTCCTAGCTATGGAGGGAGAGAGTGAAGATGAAGAAGAGGATGGGAGTCCTGCTTTTCTTTTGTGTGCCATAGAATAGTATAGGCTTTCTTGTGTGTGCATGGCTATGGATGTTCTTGAGAGAAGAGAGAGGTGTATGACTGTGTGTATGTGTTTCCTAAGGGAATTTCTTGTAGTTTTTGTGGCTATGGAGCACTCCAATGTGTAGATTTCACATGCTTTTGCCGGGATCATTGTATTTTGGTGTGCTTGGAAGGTAGTTGTTCGATCAATAGATAACTTCTTATCATGCCATGCATCATAAGGAGTCATAGACTGCAAAGCTTTTGTAAGACACATGTTAAGTACATAAGTAGCATGCATGATGGCCTCAAGCCAAAACAAATGTGGCAAAGCCTGACTCTTGACCATACATTGTGCCATCTCCATAAGCAACCTATTTTCCTTTCAGCAACATCATTTTGTTGAGGTACATTGGTGTTTTATCCCACAACTATCAAGAAATGCATTAAAATCATGAGACGTATACTCCAACCCCTCAATCTGAATACAAGTGCCCATAGTACATTTAGAGACATTTTTACCCATAGCCAAAAATTGCTTGTAGCACATGAATGACTTTAGACTTAGCTGTAAGTGGATATTTCCATGCATGCCTTGAGTAATCATCAATGAGAGTCATGAGGTACAAGTAATTTCCTAAGGATGAAATTTGCATAGGCCCACAAATATCACTATGCACAAGTTGCAACCTACATGTAGCCCTTACTGGACCATTCTTTGGAAACTTTGAATGCTTTATCTTACCCAAAATACAGCCTTCACAAACATGCTTCATAGGTGCTTGAAAAGGCGACGAAGAAGCAACCATATCAGATTTCTGCAAATGTAGAAAATTGGCAAAATGGAGATGCCCAAATATGCATGCCAAAGTTTTGCATCTGAAATAGCCTTTGAACCCACAACTTCATTTTCAAAATTCTACCCACACTTGTCATACAAAGTGAGCTTATATGGCGCACAACACAAAATGCCAGATGCAACAATTTCATCACCAATACTAAACTCATTAATTGTACATCTATCATCCACGAATTTCACAACAAGGCCAAGTCTAGCAAGTACAAATATAGAAAATAGGTTCTTTTTAATCTCAGGTAAATAAAGTGCATCAACAAGTGTGAAAGAACTGCCATTCACAATAGTCAGCACAATCTTTCCAACTCCTTGGATATGATAAGAGGCATTGTTGGCACAAGTGATTGTATACACTCAAGGAGGTAAAGAAGTCACGATGTGAGGTAATGTGCTTTGTAGCACCACTATCAAACCCATGACTAGCCAAAAATGCAGTAAATTCATGAGACATATACTCCCCCCCTTGATCTAAATGGAGGGTGTCCATAGTACATTTTGAGACATTTTCAGCCATAGCCAAAAAAATTTTGAAGCACATAACCACTTTGGACTTTTCTTTGAGTAGATACACCCATGCATGCCTAGAGTAACCATCAATGTAAGTCATGAAGTAAAGGTAATTGCCCATGGATCGAGTTTGCATGGGGCCGGCCCCACAAACATCACTATGCACAAGCTGCAATCTGCATGTGGCCCTAACTTAATCATCCTTTGGAAACTTTGAACGCTGCATCTTACCCAAAATACAACATTCACAAATATGTTTGACAGGTGCTTCAAGAGGCGGCAAAGAAGCAACCATATCAGATTTCTACAAATGCAACAAACTGGCAAAATTCAAATGCCCAAAATGTACATGCCAAAGTTTTGCATCTGAAATAGCGTTTGAATCTACAACAACATTTGCAAAATTATGCCCATAAGATCATGTATTGTACATTTGTCATCCACAAATTTGACTACAAAACCAAGTCTAGCAAGTGCAAGTATAGACAAAAGATTCTTCTTGATCCTAAGTGCATACAATGCATCAACAAGTGTGAAAAAGTGTCATTTGCAGCAGTAAGCACAATCTTTCCAACTCCTTGAACCGGATAAAAGCATTGTTGGCAGGTGACTGTATTCTCATGAGGGATAGACTCAAGAGAGATGAACAAATGACGATGTGAGGTAATGTGCTTTCTAGAACCACTATCAAAATACCACACATATGAATCTGCAACAACTGACATGCATGCATCATGGACAACAAGATCATAAGTACACTCTGCACTAAAAGCCCACTCTGCATCTACATCAACATCACAATCTCCTTTCACAGAAGAGTCTACAATAGCTGCACTTGTATTGGACCCAGAAGTTGATCCAACCTCTTTCTTCTCACTATCTTTTGCCTTTGATTTTGGACACTGCTTGATCAAGTGATCATTAGATTTACAATAGTGGCAACACATTTTCTTTTTTCCCTTATCACCAAATTCCTAGACAAAGTTCTATCAGTAGAAGCATTAGGAACAAAAGATTTTCCACTCACAAAAGAACCATGATATGTGGTTACATTGTTGTTACCACCTTTTCTTTGAGCAACAATAAAAGCATGTTCAACTGCACACTATTTAGCCTTGCTTTTTATGAAAAGTAACTCTCGCAAAATTAACGTGCATAATGCATCAAACTTGAAAACTTTTGGATTTTCTTGGGTCATAAGTCTCCAAGTACTAGAAAAAGTTGGGTAAGAATCCGAGAAAGCATCAAGAACAGTCTAGACAAGGGAACTGTCAGAAATGACTTTGCCTGCATAAGTTTCTCATTGATATCCTTGACACCAACAAGGAAAGTGTCCATCTCATCTTCTTCATGCATAATCTTTGACTCCAAATCTTTATGTAGCAATGCAGTTTTAGCTTCATCCCAAGCTTGTTTTGCAAATTTTGTTGAACGTGAAGTATGGAGCCTGATTTACCCCTTGTAATTTTTTGTGTTAAAAACGCACATTTGTAAGGATCCCATTATGAGGAGAAGCCATCGTGCGTGAAGAAAAATAACTCGTCCAAAAATAAAATCACTCGCCGAAAACCAAAATTTTCATGCCCACCAGAATATTCCTTTTCACCAAAATATTATGGCCGAACGACAGCTGGAAAGTGGTCAAAAAACGACCGGTCGGTTGGTCGGTGGCCGGTAATCAATGGCCGGTAGCCGGTGGTCAGAAGTCAATGGCCGATGGCCAATGGAAAATGGCCGATTTCAAAGGAGGACTTGTCTTCTCAAGGGCGGCCACACATGGGCAGATTAGAGGGTCCGACTTGGACTTATCTACACAAGGGCAGCTACACATGGCTGGCTCTCATGAGAGAGGGAAGCCCTTTTGGCCTATAAAAGAAGGCAAGTTGAGATGGACTCACTACATTGCAACCAAACATGGGAGTTGGTTGAGTTTCCTAAAGGTAAGCGGGCACTTTAAAACAAATGGGTGTACAAGCTAAAGGAAGAAGAAGGTGGGAAAAAAAGGTGTTAGGGTTAAGGAGGATATGTTAGTGTGCCATTCATGGCATAAGCATGTTTGGAAAGGCTAGTATAGAGATTGAGAGAGAAACTATTGGACAATGCAATATAGACTATACTTGCAAATGATAAAAGCTTAATATTATTCAGCAGAACCTGCCTCTATATAGGCCTTTACAAGTAGGCAGCCTTTTGACACATGAGCACTAAAGGTGGTTGCCAATGCACAATACCAGTGGCTTTCTCTTTACAAAGGTTGCAAGAGACTTTTCACATGGATTGACACATAAGGCTTTTCTAGGTGGAAGAGGCTGTTCACATAAGAGTTCACACAAGAGATGCAACAAAACTCGCATCCCAACAATCCTCCCCTATGTGGGTTTTGGTTGCATATTGTTTTGGTTGCATATCACTCACACAATCCTCCCCTCAAAACACACTAGGGTGATGCACACAATTCACAAGCCTCCCCTTGAACAAAAAGTTGCCTCCCATAGACATGAAGGATGTAGGCACACACAACATCAGGGTATAGGCACACAAGCCTCCCCTTGCACAAATAGAGGGTAAGGTACACAAGAGAGATAATGCTCACAACATATGTCGTCTGTTGTTTGTTGGAGGATTTTCTCCCCCGCGCAAATATGTAAAAGTTGTTGAAATTTTCTTTGATACCAGTTGTTAGGGTTAAGGAGGACATGTTAGTGTGCCATTCATGGCATAAGCATGTTTGGAAAGGTTAGTATAGAGCTTGAGAGAGAAACTATTGGACAATACAATATAGACTATACTTGCAAATGATAAAAGCTTAATATTATTCAACAGAACCTGCCTCTATATGGGCTTTTACAAGTAGGCAGCCTTTTGACACATGAGCACAAAAGGTGGTTGCCAATGCACAATACAAGTGGCTTTCTCTTTACAAAGGTTGCAAGAGACTTTTCACATGGATTGACACATAAGGATTTTCTAGGTGGAAGAGGCTGTTCACATAAGAGTTCACACAAGAGATGCAACAAAACTCGCATCCCAACAATCCTCCCCTATGTGGGTTTTGGTTGCATATTGTTTTGGTTGCATATCACTCACACAATCCTCCCCTCAAAACACACTAGGGTGATGCACACAATTCACAAGCCTCCCCTTGAACAAAAAGTTGCCTCCCATAGACATGAAGGATGTAGGCACACACAACATCAGGGTATAGGCACACAAGCCTCCCCTTGCACAAATAGAGGGTAAGGTACACAAGAGAGATAATGCTCACAACATATGTCGTCTGTTGTTTGTTGGAGGATTTTCTCCCCCGTGCAAATATGTAAAAGTTGTTGAAATTTTCTTTGATACCAATTGTTAGGGTTAAGGAGGACATGTTAGTGTGCCATTCATGGCATAAGCATGTTTGGAAAGGTTAGTATAGAGCTTGAGAGAGAAACTATTGGACAATACAATATAGACTATACTTGCAAATGATAAAAGCTTAATATTATTCAACAGAACCTGCCTCTATATAGGCTTTTACAAGTAGGCAGCCTTTTGACACATGAGCACAAAAGGTGGTTGCCAATGCACAATACAAGTGGCTTTCTCTTTACAAAGGTTGCAAGAGACTTTTCACATGGATTGACACATAAGGCTTTTCTAGGTGGAAGAGACTGTTCACATAAGAGTTCACATAAGAGATGCAACAAAACTTGCATCCCAACAAAAGGTACAAGTCTAGGCTTGTGGTAAAAGGGTTTTTACAAAAGAAAGGTATTGACTTCAATGAAATATTTTCTCTTGTTGTAAAGATAAACTCAATTAGGCTTGTCTTAAGCCTTGTGGCTGCTGATGATTTAAATCTTGAGCAAATGGATGTAAATACGACATTCCCTCACGGTCACTTAGAGGAGGAAATGTACATGGTTTAACCAAAGGGGTATGAAGTAAAAGGTTAGGAGAAAATGGTTTGCAGATTAAAGAAGAGCTTGTATGGTTTAAAGCAAGCATAAAGACAATGGTACTTGAAGTTCGATCGATGGATGTTTGATCATGAATTCACAAGATGCAACTCAGATCACTACGTCTACACGAAGAATTTGGGAGATGGGAAGTTCATCATCCTAATGTTGTATGTTGATGACATGCTGATTGCAAGTGCTAACATGTAGGACATCAAAGACCTAAAAGAGGAGCTGTCTCAATCTTTTTCAATGAAATATTTAGGTGCTACAAAGAGTATACTTGGTATGAAGATATCAAGGGACAGAACAAAGAAGACAATAAAGCTATCTCAAGAGGATTACATCAAGAAGGTACTAGAAAGGTTTGCAATGCAAAATGAAAAAACCATTTCTACACCTTTGGATGGTCACTTTAAAATAACCAAGGATATGTGTCCAAAGACACAAGAGGAGATAGCCTATATGTCTAAAGTTCCATATGTTGCAGCGGTAGGTACTCTTATGTATGCCATGGTCTGGACAAGGCCAGACATTGCACATGCAGTGGGAGTTGTAAGTTGGTTCATGGACAACCCAGTTAAAGAGCACGCTGTGAAGTGGATACTTAGGTATCTAAAAGAGACAACAACAATTGCTTTGTATTTTGGAGAAACTGATATTTTTCTAGAAGGGTATGCTGATGTAGATATGATAGGTGACAAAGATACTTGAAGGAGAACTACTAGCTATGTATTCACAGTTGGAGGCACAACAGTAAGTTGGGCTTCAAAGTTGCAAAAAGTGGTCTCACTTTCTACCACGGAAGCAGAGTATGTAGTAATGATGGAGGCAAGCAAAGAAATTATGTGGCTTCACAGATTCTTAGAAGAGCTTGGATTCAAACAAGACAATTGTGTCTTGTACAGTGATAGCCAAAGCGCTATCCATCTTGTGAAGAACTCAACCTTTCATTCACGGACAAAGCACATTGAGGTGAGATATCACTACATACGCACTCTTTTGGAAGAGGGACGGCTAAAGCTAGGAAAGGTGCATACAAGTGAAAATCCTGCAGACATGTTTACAAAGGTGGTCAACAAGGAGAAGTTGAGCTTTTCCTCATCTTCAATCAGCATTCGAGGATAAGAAGCTAGGATGGGTGTGAGGGCCATACCCAGACTCAACCCTACTCACCTTCCTCAGTCCTCCAGACCGTTCCTGGGAATGGTGTAGATCTATCTGCAGGTATCCCTCCCACTTGGGACCAACATTCAGACAGGAATCCCGCCTATCTTGAATGCCAACCCAAGGGGGTACAATCTGCTCTGATACCACTTGAGAGGGCCATACCCAGACTCGACCCTACTCACCTCCCTCAGTCCTCTAGACCATTCCAGGGAATGACGTAGGTCTATCTGCAGGTATCCCTCCCACTTGGGACCAAGATTTGAACAGGACTCCGGACTATCTCGAATGCCAACACAAGGGGGTACAATCTGCTCTGATACAACTTGAGAGGGCCATACCCAGACTCGACCCTACTCACCTCCCTCAGTCCCCCAGACCGTTCCAGGGAATGATGTAGGTCTATCTGCAGGTATCCCTCCCACTTGGGACCGACACTCAGACAGGACTCCAACCTATCTCGAATGCCAACCCAAGGGGGTACATCCCTTCATTAAATGATTCTATCCGCTTCTCATAATCAATCTGTCTGTGATAGCCTTCCGCACCCAAAATCGTGGTCCTTAGTCTTGATTCTCTTGGTCCTTAACTTGAGGATCTTCTCTTGCTTTCTTGTTCTCCCTTGGTTCATGGAGATAACTCCTTTTTCCTGATAAGTAGGCACGACAATTATCACTGTCCCCTAAGAAGAGGGATCTTGCAATCCTACCTGGTCTCGCTCGTCCCCGATTACCCATTTTTATCCCACGCAGTCCTAGCGTTTAAAATAAAAATTTTAAATCAAAATTCGGCCATCTGACCGTCCGGATCCGCCCACCCACCGAACCATTTCATGAAAATCCCTTCCCGAGGTAGTACTTAACTACTACAAAATCAGGAAGACAGCAGTCTATCAGACATCATCAAACAACAAGCAGCATGCAATCTATTGCATACCCTCGTTCAAGGAAATCCATCTGGTTCTTCCCACCAGATCTTTATTTAAAAACTTTTAATTCATTTTCTTTCCTTTATTTGCTATAATTAGCTTGTAACTAGTTTTATTACTGATCATGCAACACATTTAGTTTCAACCAATTCATCTTGCCTCCCCATTCAGGTCAAGATAATCGGTTACAAGCCATGAAAATCGCATCACCTTCACAATATTTCCCAAAATTAAGTGTTTGGGAAAGGCTCATCAAGTAATTTAATCATTCCTTCCTAAGCATTTTAGTTCGAGAGGTATAGCACCATCTGGTGACAGATGCACAGGATAGCCCCTATATTCCTAGCCTTTCCAGTTACTTTTTAAGCAACCAAGTCAAAAAAATTTCCTTAATTAAATTCACATCATCCTCCCTGAGTATAACCTTCTCATCCAACTATTGGCATCAGGCCATACCCGGATTATGGCCGATTTCCAATAAGATACCGCGGGTACTTTACCCGGCTGGGCAAAAATAAAAATAAGCCATTCATCCCTTATCCCTCGGACATGAATGACCTAGGCATAAAAACTTGCAGGTTACACTACCCTAGTCAAAAAGGTCCAATCTCCGACAAGTTCCCCAAGAGAATCCTCTCAATCGGCCGGCCTTTCAATCAAATGGACCCCAAGAAGATCCATCTTGGTTCCCGATCATTTCCAGACAATCTTCAAAACTCCTAGTTAAATCTATGTTTTGCAATGGGCTATCCCTATCACCTATCGAGATTCCTTTTTAACTCCTAGTTGGTAATTCCAAGGTTCATTCATTTATATACCTTAATTCCTACTTTCATTAATTATCTACCAGCCAAGTTTATTAAGAAAATACAAGCGAGTTTTTGCCATATGCAGTTTGATGGTTAATGTCTCTTCGAAAAAGCTAACTTTTTAAGTTCAATCCCGGTTTTGTCGATTCCCAGTTTTTTGCAATCCTTTGCTATCCATGGGGCATCTCCATGGAAGCTTGTAGAGTTTTCGGTTCAAACAACATGGAGATCAATTCTGTGAAGTTATCCCCTATCTCTCCCATCCCGTATTTGCAAACAAACTTGAAATTGAAAAACTTTAAAAATACTCTTCAATACCAAAATTGAACTATTTCTATCGATTTTAGACAAGTACTCTTTTCTTATGGTACCTAGCTTTCCATTTTAAGAAGCTAGAAGGTCATCCTATAATTTATGAGTTTTTCAGCTTTCCATTAAAGCTTAACCCTAAAATACAAGGTAGTCGCTAAAGCTTACATCTAAGTGCAAATTTGCCATTACATCTTAGCTTACGAGTGCAAATCTAACTTTGAAGCTTAACTTTATGATGCATAGATACTCTTATCACTTGACTCTAATTGCAAGGTTTCCATTAAAGCTTAAAACCAAAAAATGCACGGTAGTCACTAAAGCTTACATCTAAGTGCAAAGTTACCATCAAAGCTTAGCTTATGAGAGCATATCTACCTTTGAAGCTTAAATTTATGATGCGTAGATACTCTTATCCTTAACCCTAATTGCAAGGTTTCCATTAAAGCTTGAAACCTAAAAATGCAAGATAATCACTAAAGCTTATATCTAAGTGCAAAGTTACCATTAAAGCTTAGCTTACTAATGTAAATCTACCTTTGAAGCTTAACTTTATGATGCGTAGATAATCTTATCACTTAACCCTAATTGCAAGATTTCCATTAAAGCTTGAAACCTAAAAATGCAAGGTAATCACTAAAGCTTACATCTGAGTGCAAAGTTACCATTAAAACTTAGCTTACTAGTGCAAATCTACCTTTGAAGCTTAACTTTATGATGCGTAGATACTCTTATCACTTAACCCTAATTGCAAGGTTTGCATTAAAGCTTGAAACCTAAAAATGCAAGGTAATCACTAAAGCTTACATCTAAGTGCAAAGCTACCATTAAAGGTTAGCTTATGAGTGCAAATCTAGTTTTGAAGCTTAACTTTATGATGCGTAGATACTCTTATCACTTAACCCTAATTGTAAGGTTTCCATTAAAGCTTAAACCTAAAATGATGCACATAAACCTTCCTAGTATTAAAACACATGGACTAATAATCTTACTAGAAACGAAGATTATCTCCTCTAAGCAAGAGGAAAGTGGGGTTGAAGTCCTTCTTGAAGAGATGTGAGGCTCAAGGAGGAAGGAAGGGATTTGTGGTGAAGAGGAAGGAGAGAAGAGCTTTTTCACAAAACCCTCAAGGGTTTGGCCTTCAAGAGAGGGAGAGAGCAAGAGCAAGGTTTAATGGAAACCTTGAGTTACTTAAGCATAGTCTTAAGCATGACAAGTATGCAAGTAGCTTAGCAATATATGTGTGTGTAAATACAAAGGAGAGGGGGGTGCTTATATAGGAAATGGTGGGTGGAATTCTCTTCTCAATTTCTATTGGACCCCAATTTCTCTTCTCAATTCCTATTGGACCCCGATTCTCTTGTCAATTCCTATTGGACCCCAAATTCTCTTCTCAAATGCTATTGGACCCCATTTCTCTTCTCAAATGCTATTGGACCCCAATTTTTTCTTCTTAGTTCTTATCTCTTAACTTTACCTTTCAATTAAGTTAGTCCCTTTTTCTCCTAGTTCTCGATCTAGATCAGTTCCCATGCGGCTTTTGACAAAGAAGTATAAAATAATCTTAATCTTAAAGAAAAAATATAGGGATGACGTAATTTCTTATCTGAAATATCCTTGTCTTTTCATTCTAGAGTAAAGTCTCGTTGTCCATATAACTTCTTTGTCGGTCTTACTTTTTCTAAATTATTTTCTAGGCCGAATTTTTTTTGAATGTCTCTAGGGTTTAGGGAGGGACCTTACAATGGGAAGCAGTCATCACAGGTTTGGTTTGGAGATCAGTATCCAAGTGGGAGATTGTTAAGTATGGAGCCTGATTTACCCCTTGTAAATTTTTGTGTTAAAAACACACATTTGTAAGGCCTCCATTATGAGGAGAAGCCATCGTCCGTGAAGAAAAATAACTCGTAAAAAAATAAAATCACTCTCCCGAAACCAAAATTTTCATGTCTCGCCGGAATATTCCTTTTTGACGAAATATTATGGCTGGATGGCGGTCGGAAATTGGTCGGAAAACGACCGGTTGGTTGGCCGGTGGCCGGTAGTCAATGGCCGGTGGCCAATGGTAGTATGTCAATGGCCAATGGACGGTGGTCGAATTCAATGGAGGCCTTGTCTTCTCAAGGGCGGCCACACATGGGGGGATTGGAGAGTCCGACTTGTACTTATCTACACAAGGGCGGCTACACATGGCTGCCTCTCATGAGAGAGGGCAGCCCTTTTGGCCTATAAAAGAAGGCCATTTCCACATACATTTCATAGTGTGAAGTTGATGCAACAAGGTGGGTGTGAGGTGGTGAGAGTGAAGCAAGGCGAGAGCTCCAAAATGGTATAATCCCTTTGTAACCTACTTCTTGTTTTGAAGTACTTAAGCCATTGAGTGGCTGCTTTCCCATGGACGTAGCCCACATTGCGTGAACCACATATATCGTGTGTACTCTCTCTCTCTCTCTCTCTCTCTCTCTCTCTCTACTCTATAATCTCTTGTGTGTGAAAATTATATCTCTCCATTAAGTAATCTACTCAATTATCTACTTAGCTATGTCATATTTTCTAACAGAAAGAATATGAGGAGAAATAGTGCACTTTACAGTAAATGCAATCAAAGCATGAGCCTGTGCATCTTTTACATCCCAACGAGCTTTCTCAACACATGCAAAACAACTCTGGCACCAACAATCCTGCCACCAAAACCTGCAACATCCTCAACATCATCTACATACCTAAAACCAGGATGTACATAAATGCCTTGCATAATATTCCAAACATCCTTTGACACAAGGACATGTTGCATGATATAAGGCACATAGGGTAATTGTCCCCATCCAATCTATCCTCAGCAACAAACATCTTGAGCATATTTGTGTTTTTGTCAGCCATGAAAAATGTTACACTTGATGTGAAAATTGCCCAAAAAGAGGAGAAACAAAGCGAGAATAGCACGTTCTATACAGCACAAACTGTAGAAGACATAAAGGACATGTTATGCAAAAAACAACACTGAAATAAATATTACACAAAATGACAAAATAAACTGCATAGTACTACATGTGTATAGCGAGCTCTATAAGCTCTCCCAAAGTATTTTTCGATCTAGTGACGCTTGCCAAAGCTCACAAAAATTGGATAAAGTGAGCAAGCATTTTTTGGAGCCGCTGGGGACTAATCCTAGGAGGATGCAACCTGCTCTAATATCAATTGTTAGAATTAGGGTTGCAAAAGAACACCCACAGTTTGCAAAAAACAAAGTAATCTCAAGGCACACAACAGAGAGTGTATTACTTAGTCTGCAATGGAAAGATCAGATAGCCCTAGAGTGATGGGTGTATATACAATGCATAGGGGAAATAACGTCCTAGTGAGGGAAAAAATGCCCCTGACAGTCCTAAGTGTGTTCACACACATCACTACCACATGTACATAGTAATAGTGCTAACAATAATGCTTGACTTATGTGAAGGACAAAATGCATGCAACAACACAATTTTTTTGAAACCTATGAAACCCAAAAATTCATATTTAACACCATGTATAAGCTAGACGGTGCTGAAAGTCCAACTAAAGAGGATGTTAAGCAATGTTCCACTATTGCCCACAATGTAGCTATGAATTGGATATTATAGTGCAAGTGAGTCTGTAATCATTGAGAGACATGGAGAGACTTGGATACAAGTATGGAGCACATACTTTGCTTCATAGGGATATGCTAATGGAGCCAACAATGGAAATGATGATGACAATGGCACTAGTGTCAACAATGACAACTAGATTTTACCATTGTAAGCCAATGTTATTGAAATAAGGATGTAAACCTTAAGCCTTTTGGAATTATTATAATGGTTGGTTTCACTCAATAAGTCTTTCTTTTAACTTTGTTTAAATAAAGATGTATACTTAAAAGCCTTTTGACATTACTATATGGAGCCAAAAATTCACCCATCTCAATGTTAAGTTAATGTTTATTTACATTCCGCCATATATTGAAGACTGTGAAGTCTTTTTTAACAAGAAGTGCATTTACTATAAGTATTTCTATGTGTTCCAAAGTGGATGGAATTCCCACCCAAATGAAACGAATATTTGTAATTTTCTCGGTGGATTCCAAAAAAGTGCTCGCCATAATATGCTCGCCAAGAAATTACCTCCATCTCCTAATAAGGAAAGAGCCTACACAACACGTTGTGGTCAGAATACTGCAGGGCCATCTCCCTCTCCTACTCCTTTAGGGTCCTTGGTATCCACTCCTTTAAGTTCAGTGTCCTTTCTAGAGCCATCCCCAACTAGGAGAGCTCACAAAATGCTCACAGGCTAAGAAGCAAGGAATACACCCAAGCTCCAATGTCACACCAAGCATCGAGGTGAGCTTGTTTGTGAAGAATTCAAGTTTGACAATGCAAAGACTTTAGCCACCACCCACTTTTGAAGCTTTCACACTCCCTTCCTCCTTCAACATTCTTAAGTCACTTGATGTTAGATTTTTCCCTTTCTCCAAATTCCATGTGATTGGCACTCTCCTCATACTCCCTTCCTCCTTCAACATTCTTAAGTCACTTGATGTCAGATTTTTCCCTTTCTCCACATGCCATGTGTTTGGAACTCTCCTCAATCATTGGGTAATCATATTGTGCATTTTCCACACGTGGTCTTGATATCTATGGAGACGAAGATTGAGGGCCATATTGTTATATAAAAAAAAGTGTGCAAGTACATGATGAGGTGTATGAAGTGCACATTGCAACGAACCGAATGCATACAAGTAGAAACTTTGTCAATTGAGCAACACAAGCATGGCTATATCTTGCATGCAAACACTTAAGATTTGAAGGAATATTAGACCATATGTGCATGCCATTAGTACTATGACTGGTGGTGGTGGTGGTCGATATCCGATGGCCGATGGTTGTGGACATTGGGGTTGGCATAGTCAATAATTCTCATCCCCTCCCCCCCCCCCCCAACACACACACACACACACACACACACACACACACACACACACTTATCTACCACCCACCCATAGCACTATATAAGGAGGCTATCTCCAAGAACCACGACATTCATATTGAGGGATAGCCAGCCCCTTTTATTCCTACCTACTAGCTTTAGTTGTCTATATTTCCATTTAAGGTCTACCTTGAGAATGCATGGGTGGATGATGTCATCACTTTGTAATAGTGCTAATCTAAATTGTAATTTTACACTAATCTACTTTGCATCATATCTCTCTCTACTCTCCTTGCTATAAAATCCTATTTTGTTCTAAGATTCTTACATGGTATCTGAGCATTAGGTGATCATATTTAAGATTGAATGAGAAGTACTTGTTTTAACTTGCAAAATCAATCCCTTATCATGTCAGAATCTTTAAAAGTTGCTATCAGTGCTACTTCGCTATGCATTTGTCCACCAGTCTGCACAAAAGGAAATCTTGAAGGCACCAGCTATACTTTGTGGAAATTCAAAATTTTGCAATTTTGGATTTGTGTGATTTACTGGATACATTGTTGGAACAAAATAGTGCCAACCCAGGGTAATGAAGAGAATGTGGAGGCCCTTATCAAGTAAATTAAGGATCTCCAAGATCCATTGGTTATTGCTGGTGTGGCCATTTCTCTAAAAGATTTAGATCAACATTGCATTCACGTACTTCCAGGAAAATATGACAATTTTGTTACGACACTCAATGCTCAGGCTCATCCAACTCCTCTTACATTTGAACAATTGAGTGCAATGTTTCTTGAAGAGGTGCTATGTCTCAAGACAAGGGATAGTAGGGGTGACGTTTCTTTCAAACTAGCACAAAGGGCAAGGGAACTACATCATCATCAAATATCTCTAAGACAAAGCCGAAGAAGAAGAAATTTACAAGTAGCTGTTTTTATTGTGACAAGAAAGGTCATGCTACTAAAGACTATAGAAAGAAGAAAGCAGATGAGAAGAATGACACCTTGGAAGCTTCTTGGAAGGAAAGAGAATCTGGCAACAATGCCGAGGTAGAGCTAGAACTATGGGCCACCATAGAAGAGATATGCTCATAAGCACAAACCCCGTTTGTTGCTGGTTCTTGGATTCTAGAAAGTGGAGCATCTTGACATTTGACAAGTAAGAAAGATTGATATAGTTCCCAAAAGCCTCTATAGGAACCCATCAGTGTAATTTTTGTGAATAATGCAAAATGTCCACCAGAAGAGCTTGAGAAAATTTCTTTCTTAGCAACTACAATTGAAACTAAGAAACTCTTTGATGTGTTGTACGTGCCACAAATCAAGAAGAATCTACTCTTGATTGCTACAATCACTGATCATGGTCTTGAAGTTTGTTTCAAGCAAGTTGGAGAAAAAATCTTAGATTCTAAAGGAAATACAATGGGAAATGGAGTATTGTGCAAAAAGTATTTATGAGCTTTCTACACTTACGGTGACTACAAAAAAAGGTACAACTTAGTTATGGCATGAAACATTCTGTCACCTATGTGCTAAAAGAGATGTAAAGATATTGGATGGTTGCACACATGCCTCAAATCTCAAATATGAATGAAGTATGTGAGTCTTGCATGATGGGCAAGCAACAAAGGAAGGAATTTCCATGAGAGACTAAAAATTGAGCACAGTCTCCTCCAACAAAAGTATGCAACAAAAATTATAAAACCATTTAAGATGATGGATTGTATACCTATGAGCACTCCAATGGAGGTGAATGTGAAGCACTCCATGAGGATTCTTCTCCATTACTTGACATCAAGAAGTACAAGAATATTGTGGGAAGTCTGATTTCATTGAGTAATACAAGACAAGACATTTGTTTTGCAGTTGGTGTTTTGAGTAGGTTTTCTAACCAGCCTAGGAAATCTTATTGGAAGGCAGGAACACATGTTCTATAGTATATTAAAGGTACAATTTTCCATGGCATTGGCACAAGTTGCCTAAGTAGTTATTATGTCTCTAATTGGGTAGGAGATTGTGATTTAAAAAAGTCAATTTTTGGAATACAAATAGCATGTAGCAGACAATTGGAAATGAAAGATGAAGATCCACTTAGTGCTTGTTACATACAATTGCCTCTACATACAAGTATCACAAGTGAAATTATAGATTTGGTGATCGTCTTTTGGAAATCCAAGACGAGAGTTTCACCTAAGAAAAAGGATATTTGTAAGCATATGATCAAGGAAAATGATATCATCAAACATCCCATACATCTTCAAGATGACTCTTAGGTAATATGTTTTTCCTACAATGCAATCCTTGGTGGCCTTGGTTTTTGTAGGAATAGTACAAAATTTGTAGTCTTTGGGCAACACTCACATTTGGTTGTACATTGCCAAATTGGTAGTTTTTGCCAACAATCACTCTAGGCCAAATAGTACCAATTTGGTACTTTTTGGGTAGCAATTATTGTAGATACCAATTTCTAGGTCCAAATACCACAACACCAATTCCTAGTTCCATAGTACCAATTCTCTCCTCCATAATATCATTGTAGGTACCAATTCCTACCTCCACAACACCAAATTTGGTGCTTCTCTTCATTTTGCATAGTACCAAACATGATGCACATTACAATTTTTTGGTTGCAATGCTTGAAAGTATAGATGCAAAGTCCCAATTTGGTACCTTTGACCACCACTCACACTTAGTAATGTAATACCAAACTGGGTTTTGAAAAGAGATTTGGTGGTTTCAGTGTATCTTGCAAAGTACCAAATTGAATGCATAGTACCAATTTGGTACTATACAATAGACAAAAAAGTACCCAATTTGGTGCTGTGGATCCATTTTGGTACTATGCAGAGTACTTCAGGTGTGTCTACATAGTACTTGAAAGGATCTATAGTAGCAATTTGATACTTTTGGGACGTCTTGTACTTGGAATTATACTATCAAATTGAATTTTGAAAATAGAATTGGTGCTTACAATGTATCATGCAAAGTACCAAAGTAGATGCATAAAATCATTTTGAAGCTTTTTGGTGTATCAAACAACACCCCATCTAGTACTATGGATCCAGTTTGGTACTATACAATATACAAAAAAGTTTCCTGTTTGGTAATATGAATTCATTTTGGTACTATGCAATTTAAAAAAATGTACCCAATTGGGTACTATGGATCCAGTTTGGTACTATGCAAGCTTCTTTGAGTGTGCCTACACAACACCCTAGGGAATCCATAGTACCAAATTTGGGGCTTTTATGCAACATAATACAAAATATTATATGCATAGTTGAGAAATTTAGTTCTTTGGGCACCAGTCGCTCTAGGTAGTATAGTACAACAGAGTTGTTGCTGTTAGGGTAGGTTACATAAAGCGAATTTTGGTGCTTTTCTACACCGGATTTTGTACTGTAGTTTAATTTTGTGCCAATATAGTGCCAAATTTGGTATTTTAGGATGAGTTGGTGGTTTACAATATCGAATTTGGTACTCTAATTTTCTTTTTTTTTAACTCTTTTTTTGGTAATATTCTGAGCTCTGATGTGGATCAATTTTTTTTAATAGGTGGAGCTCTATAGAATATTCAAGAGCACGTATCCTATGGTGAAGTTGTCACTTAGGTCTTTTGAGAAGCTATTCTTTGTCTAAAAAATGAAAGAGCTCTATACTTGCTACTGTATTTACCATATCTAGATGGTATATTTCAAGGATGATTTCAATAAAATGCGCTAGAACAAGTTTGGGCATCACACAAAAAAACATCCATGTACATGCTCCATGGTACACATAGTGACGTAAGTCAATGTTCTACAAACAAAACAATTTTTTAGCACATAAGTAGCATGCTAGATTCCATATTGTGTCCTTCCCTAAGGATCATGAATCACACAAAGAGATGTTGGCTTGGAGAGTGCCCTGCATGTGTTGTAAGAATGTTGTCATTCTGTGTTGACAAGATTGCAACAGATAGCAAGGAGGTGATTGTTAAGATATTTAAGGATGTGGGTATTGGACAGGCTAATGCCAAAGGAAAAGAGAAGAAGAGAAAGGACTTGATCATGGAAAGGATGAAAAGTGAAACTTTCATTCATATTTTTTGAGATTATCTAAAAAACTTTGTCAAGCATAACTTTGTGTTTAGGCGTTAGGCCCTACAATTTGAAAACTAGTTGCTTAAAGAGTCATTGTGGTTTTTGTTGTTGATTTTGCAAAGAATTGTAGCTTTAAAGTGTAGAATGAGATACAATCCATGCATTGGTGGTCAACACATGTAACAATACTGGTGCACATGTCTTATATTAGAAATTTAGTAGGGTCTCTTGAGAAGACTTTGCATTTTCACATATCATATGATAAGCTCTATGATAGGATCTTTGTTTGGCATTTTTTAATGTTGCATGATAATTGGATTAAACAACAAAGACACCATTTTTGTTATCATTGGGTATGGTTAGATGGTGCCACTTCATAGTTCAAGGCGTGATGACCACACTATTTTGTAGCTAGGTATTATCAATTGACATGATTTCATATGATGCATAACTTCTCTATTTTAGGAAATGGAAAGGAGAGCATGATGGTGCAGGTGATGCTATCAAGAGAACCCTAAGGCATGAGGAGCTAAAACCCAATGGCTTGCCTATGAAGTGTATGGATGATGTGGTCAATTTTTTGAGAACGAGGTTTCAACCAACAAGGGAAGGTGGGAGTGTTAGCGCAAAGAGCGAGTTCTGGTTGGTTTTACAGAATGATGTGCTACATTATCCACTATGGGATTGTAAACCAAATACAAGCTCTCGCTCATTCCATTGTGTTTACGACCACAATCCATGCTTTTGTGATCCATGTGTGAATGGGCAGTGAAGGAGATGCAATACTAAACATCACATTGAAAAATGGAAACATGTTACATCAAGCTAATGATAGAGTTAATACAAGGAGATAATGATGTGGATGAGGATGATGAGGATAACTACAATGATCTATTTTCCTCCCAAATGAGTCAAGATTTAAGCATGCATATGTACGAAGGAGATCCTGAGGTGTTTAGCCAATTAATATTCATTGAGGGTAATTTTATAGTAAAAGTAGCCAAGGAGAAAGAGGATTTCTACCTCTCAAATGCACAAAAACCATGTACCAACAACCAAGAGTATTGAAGGACCTTTGGCATAAAAAGATCATAAAATCTAGAATTCTAATCGAGGGTTTATACTATGCATAGGCTGAGGGAAAAGATGATACCTATACCCTATTTAATTAGAAACCATCAATGATGATCTACTCCCATCTTTTTAAAGACATATGGCTCCCCATGGAGGCTATCCTTGGCCTACATAACCACTTTAAACTATCCTCAGAGATATTGAAAATATCTAACAGTATGCCATATGAAGAAGGAAGTGAGCAAGAGGGGAGTCATATAGTGTTTACCCCAACTACAATTCTAATTGCTCACAGTAGTTGTAATTCTCTTGAATAGAATCTTACTTGTGATCAATACTGTCTGGAAATTTTGCCTATGAACTTTGAGAGTAGCGGAATTAGGGAATTAGATAAAGCACTTTTGTGAGATTACTAAGAGAGACTTGGTACAATACAATCTTTGTGTTCCTTGTGACCTAGGTGATGCAATGAATATGGAAAGCTTCATGCATCACAAGCATAACATAAAATTTGGAGAAAGCATTAACTATCCCAAGCCTCAGTCCCAAGTCCTCAAATACCTTCAAAGGTGGAGAGAGCTAGCGGGGAATGAGGGTAGGAAAGACGAAGAAGAAACATTCCATAGGAGAAAGAAATATTTCCTCACTTATCATCACTCTTCTTGCTAGCATACATAATAGCATATTAATGAAGATGGAGAATATGGAAAGCTTAAGCATTGGGGCATGTCTCTTGGTTGGATTTGCATTCCATAGCCAAGAGTGTTGGTGTAGGCTCTCACTTCTCACAAGCTTGGAGAAGGAGGTGGAGTTCCTCTACTTTCACCAAGTGAGAATGAATCCACAAAATGAGTGTGTGAAAGATGTATACCCCCCCAACACACCCCTTGCTTGCTTGGGGCAAGTTATACTTTTTGCACATGCCTCAAGCTCATTGGACCCCTCTCCCCCTAGCCAATCATATGCACCATGCATTTCAAGTACATAGGTAGTCTTTGGACAAGTGTCCTTCTTACCCCTTAGAGAGAGAGAGAGCTTGAAAATATCTAGATATTTGTTCAATGGAACTAGAAGCTCATTGGACCCCTCTTTAGGCCAGCCGATAGAATTCAAGCACACCATGTGAATAAGCATAGGGAGAGTCTGACATGTGTCGCATGTGCCCCTTGAGAAAAGGGTGCCCTTTGGGTGAGTGGGATGTTAATTCAAAGACTCTCCTAATTTTGGTTTCCCCCTCCTTTGTAGGGTCTCGTTTTTACTCAAGCACCTTACCTCCCATGCATAGAAAGCTTCTCAAGAACCTTCCTCATCAAGCATGACAAGCACCTCAAGCACCTTAGTCCTCAAGCATGACAAGAATCTCAAGCACTTTATTCATCAAGTACGACACGACAAGCAACTCAAGCACCTTAGTCATTAAGCACGTCAAGCACCTCAAGAACCTTAGTCAGCAAGCACGACAAGCACCTGAAGTTTAGGTCGGGTTCCTACCTCAATGTGCGCATATGTCGCACGTGTCAATGCAAGGAACTTGCCGATACACCGCGTGCGAGCCACAAATGGCTCCAAGCACACAACAAGCCTAAACTAGTAAGCTCAAAGATGACAATGGTGTGTCACTCACCGCTGTATGCTTGCTTCGTGGAGGATTCCTCGCCATGAAGAAGAAGGAGACGCCGCGCTCAACTGCCTTGCCGTCGTCGTGCCACCACAATGCTCGATCGCACTCTCTCTCTCTCTCACGCATACACACACACACAAGGAGATGAAGAAGAAGAAGATGGAGATGGAGCAAGAGCACTCTTCAATTGCACAAATGAGAGAATGAGTGAATTTTAGGTTTAGTTGACTTTTATATGAGCTCACCTCATTCACACTTGGGCGCCCATGCTTAGCCAACTAATCCCTTGAATGTTCCAATTAGAGTGCACTTCTCATTGATGATCACTCTTACCCTTTTTCTATTGGACCGACAAGCCGGGTACTTGACTCTAACAAGTAAATAATACAACATCCGTTGTAGGTGATAGGGTGTCCGTGAGCCGTGAGGGTTAACATGCCCCCCTTCCTGATGTAGATTCTGTCCTCGGAAGGTATTGAGTTGAAGCTCGTTCGTCGAGGTGGAAGAGCATTTGAGATGAATGTCCTTAGCCTTCTTCAGTCATTGCAAAATCAAACAACATTGGTGCAGTAATTGTTTTCATATAGAATTAAAAATCATATGCAGTTGTAGGCAGACAATGTGATTGGTAACAAAATTTTAAACCATTTGTCAGCAATAAAGATTAAATTGCAATATAATCAAATGCATAAACATATGTAAAGGTAAACAATTAAACAAGTCTGGGGTCGCTAATTTAACAATCGAAAGGCACTAGAGATCGACTATTAATACCATGGGTAAGCTTATTAATTTTCTCTGGTCAATTAAGTTGTTTAATTGCAAGAGCCAAGTATTTCATGTTCGAGGGCTGAATAGAGGCTATACCTAGAAGACCTTGTAGTTAAGCTACAATAAAAGGAATTTCTCATGAAATCATCGCCTGACTGATTATCTTTTCTTTGACCCCCCAAAGTCTTTTCACAGTGATTCAATTTTGATGTGTGTGCTTATTTTGTATGCCTTGGGTTTTTTGCTTTTCAAGGAAAAGCGCCCACACTGGGAACCTCTAGGGCTCTAGTACCATAGGCGATACATGTGAGTGAAGTACCCAATCAAGCTGAGATTTCTCTTTCAGTTTAAGATTTAACATTGTGGCACTTTCAGTTTTTGTTTGTTCGTTTTCAACATTTTAATTTTATAACTTTGGGGAGTCATATTACACTGTTATACCTCCCAAGGCTCATCACACTAGTAAACTCCCTTTATAATACTTAAGCTAAAGGTGAATAGGGACTAAGCCCACTAGAAAGCCCTAGTACATTTCACACAATGCTGCCTAAATGGGATTAAGAACCTAAGTAACCATTGATTATTAGGGGGGCATTCCCCATGGTATTAAGAGAAGATATGTAACACCTAACTTGGTCAAACTAGCTTAGTCAGACTGCTTGATTTTTAATCTAGACAAGTGATTATGACAAAAAAATACATTGAATTTAACATTTGGTGCTAAACAAAGGCACTAAATATTATGCTACCAATCACAATTAAAGCAGACAAACATAGATGCAAAAAGATAAGGGGTAATGCTAATGGACAAGAAACACCTATTTGTGTTGATGGTCGTGCTTGATTTGAAGTGTGAATGAGAGAAAGATCCCATGAAGGGCCAAATCTTAACAACAGCAACACGTTCCTGTACACACTAGGAAACACAGAGAATACCTCTAGGAGGCACATCAGTGGAAAAAGAAACTTTGCTAATCACTCAACTCTAAAACAGAAACACTCATATCACACTAATCCTACCTACCCTCCATCACTCGAGTGATGAGGATCAAAGATGGTTTATGGCATAGGTTTCTGTTTCAGTGTATCGGATGCGAATGTGTAGGTCTGAGTCAATATTTTGACTTTTATTGTGCATACTCGTTTGCTAATTGCTCTTGCTCTTTATTTATTTTTTGTTTTTTGTGAGTATAAGGATTTATATGTACATTCCCTAAGATTGAGAGATTGAGAGGTCAGGGAGGAAGGTTGAGAGGGGAATGAGTGAATGATGACTGTCAGCAAACACTCCCCCCTTCCTTGGGTAGATCATACCGTTTGAAATGAGCTTGTCACCCTTTGAAACCAATTGTTCCACTTGGTAATAGGTGGAGATTTTTGCCAGTAGTTTTCTCTTACCTTAGGTGCCTCATCGAGTTGCAAGGGTGGTAAGGTACTCTCCCACGATCGAACTTGAAGTGGTTCATTAGGTGATTCTTGAAGAGTGGGAGGTGTGGATTTCTTTGTAGCTTCATGGAGGTCCACTATTGTAGGTGGAGGCTGTGGAGAAGCTTTTACCTCTATGGATGCATTACATGAGAAGCTAGAAGCTTCATGGGACTCCCCCCTTCCTGAGCTAGGTGAAACAAATCATTCTTTCTTTGGTACCCAAACTAGCTCTGGAGCGGGTGTGTAGAATTCTGATATTTTTTTCTTTCCACGATCATCGATTTGTTTTGGAGCTACATGATTCGGTGCACATGGGTTAGGTGACAGGTAAGAACACAATCTACGTTTTGGCACCCAGATTTGATCATTTCCTTGATACTAGCCTTGAGCTTCCAATAGTCGTTTAGGAATCCACCGCCACGTTTTCTTACATTTCTTGGGGCGAACAAGACGTCTCTTACCAGGATCCTGTCTTTTAGCACTGGCTATGGTCGCTAAAGAAGCTTTAGGGACCCACTTGTAAGTTTTCTTCTTTATATTAGGATGAGTCTTGTCAAAAGCTATATGCATTGCTTGTAGCATATTTAAGGGTACGAGTGGTGGCATTTCATCCCCCTCAGGTGTTACCCAGGTCATCCCCCTATTTCCCCAAGTGTCTATAGTTGCTACTAGGTGGACCCAATCCACATTGTCCGACTCAGTCATCCCAGGTAGTACATCCATATAAGGAGAATCTTCCCCAACATCAATGTCCGCTTTACACGTGTAACATACTGCAATGGGACCGAGTGAACTGTGGCATCAGATCTATGATCAATTATAAACCTGTTTCCTAGAGGATGTGCTCGACCCATCACAAGATGCACTCTAATGACAGAATCTTGGAACTGCAAGTAGACATGGTTTTTAGACCAGTCATGTGTACCATTTTTGCTTCCCTCATGAAAGGACGTCCTAAGATCATCTCCGATGCCATAGTGTGTTTGGAGAAATCCATAACAATGAAGGTAATCCTTATTTTATGTCCAAAGACCTTGATCTTGAGATCTTCTAGCATCCCAATAGGTTTAACAATAGACCCATTGTCCATCTTCACTACTATGGTTGTGGTCGCAAGGTGAGGTCTTCCCATAGTTTCCCAGCAATTTTTAGTCACAATGCTAACCCCAGCGCCACCATCAAGGATTCCCTTCACAGTTAATCCCTTAGTAGTGATTGGTATGGTCGCATTGGATTCATCACCCTCAAAGTATTGTCCCAACTTGTTAACAGGTATTTCTATAACAAGGTTCTCATCTAGGTTGGGTTGTGGATCTAAGTGTTCCAGCTCTATTGGCATCTCCCCAGCTCCATCCATTTGTGCAAATTGTGGTAGCCCAAACTTTAGTTCTCCATTGAGGAAGGCTCGAAGAGCTGAGACTAGGTCAGGGTCTTTATATAGTTTGGACATGATGGTGGTTCTAACTTCTGAAGACATTGAAATCCATCAATTTGGCAATGTTTAACGGCACCTTTTGGCCTTGAGTCCCTTGACGTGGGGAAGATGGGATCTCCATTTCTTCGATAGGATCAAGTAGTCCCTCTGTAAACATTCTTTCCATCAAGAAGTGAGTACGCCCACTTTCCCATGACTTTAAGTCAATTTCTTCTTGGATGGCACTAGGTATGGCTAAGGGTCTATGGTCTTGGTGAGGTTGTTGTTGCGTAGGGAACACGATGTTTTTAATCTGGATCTGCCTAGGTGCTAGTTCTAGATCCCTTTGGGTATCTTTTACCAAACTCCTTAATTTCTTGACTCACTCAATCTCCTCTGTAGGGTTTGGATAAGTTCCTATCTTCTTCTTGGATCCTAGCCATTGTGGCTCATGAAGGTCTTCCTTGTTGGTTTCTATCTTAGTGGTTGTTTTGGTCTCCATGGTTTCTCCTGAATCAGAATCCTCTTCAGCGTCATTCATATATACGGGGTCGTCACCAGTCCCTATGTTGGTCTTTGAACTGGGGTCTGACTTCGCTGCTTTTTGCGATCTCTTTCTTCTTTTTCTGAGATTGGGCAATTGATGCCGTGTCTCTTCCCTCAAGAATATAATTTTGTTTTTGGAGCATCGATCGTGTGAGTACGTTTATTGGTACCACATGTGTACTTTGTGATGGCTCCTCGGTAACTTCAATCAAGTTTAATGGTGTGATCTTCGATGAATTTGGACATTGGGCAATCAAATGATCTATGCCACATCGATTACACATGAGTATCAGCATTGTAGACGTGATTGCTTGATTGGTTTGCATTAGTGTGGCGTTCTTCTGTAGCCTAATAGGACACTCGGCTACACGATGTGGACCTCCACACTAATAGCATTGAAGAGGTGGTCTCTTAGCAGTGTAATTGATATTTTGGCCTCTTGCCGCAAGAGCAGCTACTTGATAGACAGGTTTGACTTGTCCCCAATAGTCCTCCATGTAGTATTGTGGAATTTATTCAAGCACATCCATCCCATAGGCAATATTAGGATCTATATCTTCCTCACAGCCTTCCAAACAAGAAATAGATGACTCACAATCCACTTGATTCACATAAGTGATTCTCGGATGTGGTGGTTGCGGTCCTAGAACTGGAGGTGATAAAGGTGTTGTTTGAACAATATTTTGGGTCCTAGGGACCATGTTTTGTGCTGTTTGTTCGAGGGGGGCCGGCATCAATGCAGGCACTCGAGGTGTGTATGTCCATGCTAAGGTTGGTCTATTGGCCATCACGCGCTTAAATACTATGCAATCCTTAGCTTGATGACCATACCTTCCACATGCATTGCAATTCCCATTGAATTTTACTCTAAAAGTAGGGCATTCGATGGTACTATGCGGTCCATAGAATACTGAGCACCATTGTTGCTCCCTTCTTAGATACATATGATTGTTCTATGGAGCAAGATTGTCTCTAAGACTCTCTTGAATAGCCTTGGTGAGATCTGCTAAAGTCATCTTAGATATCTTTGGCTCCTTAGCAATAGGATTTAGGGTCATTGGCTGATGCCCTGGTGCTTGTGAGCTAATAGATTTAGACTCAACAGACACTCTTTCTCCTTGAATCATTAAATTATCCTCCAATTGGATCGCATTGGTGGTGACTGCTTCCCAAGTGATGATACTTATAATGACTAAGACATTGTAGATATCCTCATGTCATAATCCCCTAATGAATCTATCAAGCAATTGGTTATTGCTGAAGTGCTCATTTGGATTAGAACAAGAATTCAAATTCTTCAAGCGACTAATAAAGTCTATCACTGACTCTCCTTCCTCTCCTTGGGCTTTCTGGAGCTGAGAGGCTATACCCCAAAGCACTCCCTCTCGTATGTATTCTTTCAAGAATAGTCTCCTAAGAGTAGGGTAAATCGCTTTTTCTTCCACCCTTAGGGTTCTATACCAATCCCCTGCCTTCCCACTTAAGGTTAGGCTTAAAGAATTGCTCTTATGTAGGTCATTGTGTTCTCCTAGAGAATCACATATTTGTTCAAACACTTTGATGTGCTTTCTCACATCCCCATCTCCACTAAATTTTTGTGTGAGCTTGGCTATTTGTACTGCCTTACTTCTAGTCTCTCTATCAGGCGTGTTACACATATTCTCAGCAATAGATCGACCGATAGCTTGAGAAAATGTTGCCAAGTCACCTAAGTGAGCAGGCACCGTGGGTGGAGGTGCTCCAGAGACTACATGTGGAGTAGGTATTGGCATTGGGCTTGGCGCATAGGAAGCCCTTGGGTTCCACGTTGGGTACGATGTTGTGCCATGTGGTAGCCCAAAGTTCATATGTGTGGCCGTAGGCATAGCAGATGTTGGATGTGACATTCTAATGCTAGCCAGTATAGTCCCATGGAAATAAGAACTTGGGTGTTGTGGTTGTGGAGCATAGGTAGTTGAAACAATGGGAGGGGTAGGGACTACATGAGTACGAGGACCCATGGGTGTATACGATTGGTACACACTTGTAGGTACTGTTGCAGGCATTGAGCTACCATGTAGTGGCGCTTTACTAACAAATGAGGTCCATGGCGTATTTCTCGGCATGGTAGCCGTGGTGTCATCAAGGGAAAGATGAGCTAGACTTGGAAATGTAAAGCTATCACTTGTGGGCTCAGATTGCACTGAGACCCCTGGCGAAACAACATATGGAGGATCCATCGGACTTATCCAGGGAGTCTCCATTTGCGATAAGGTCGGTTGTTTAGCCTTTCTTGTATCTAAGAATCTCATGAGACCCATTGAAGGCATGTTGATCCCCTTGTTCTGTCTCTGTAACTCAATGACCCTATGGATTACCTCACAAACTCTTTGTTGTTGATCCTCCACACTAGTAGCACCCATTGTGGATTGTAGGACATCTAACCAACCCACATGATAGGTGTGACCTGTGTATAGGTCGGTCAGAGTTTCCATTTGTATTTCGTACTCCCACTTCTCATTTAAGAACACTCCATTTAGGATTGAGGTGCTAGGGGTGTCCTTTGAACCAGATGCAATGTGGCTTTCTAGGGGTTGGCCCTTAGCGGTTGCTAAGTCAAGAGCACTTGATTGCTCTCTTAGCAAGGATATTGACAAAAGGGCTTTCTCTTTTAACTCTCTTCATTGCTCCGCCTTGCATAAGCTCTCAATTTACTTTTCCCTTGTTGGAAGGATATATCACTCAGCCTCTTGCACTTCGGCAAGGCTTCTACCATCAGGTAATATGACCTCGGAGGGAAATAACTCTGAAGAGTCAGGAGGTGCAGTGAATGAAGTATTCACATGCACATTCTCTAAGGGCATAGGGTCTACGTTGGTCACGAATGAAGAATTTACTTCTCTACCCCCCTTATTTACATCATTAGCTCCATGTTCGGAGCGAGTGTCTCTACTAAAAGTTTCCTTCAAGCGGCTAAGCACGATCGGCCCGGACCGCGGGCCCATGGCATGCATGTCTTGGCTTGAACTATTGGGATTAGGCATTGGGAAACCCTCCATGACGTCATAGTCAGAGGAAGAGTCACTATCCGCTATGTTCGGGTCTTGGTTTATACTACCTTGGGTCCCCCTCGAGGGCCCGAAACCTAAAGTAGGTGGATATTAAGAATTCGCGTAAGTAAAAATTCTCTCTAGTTGCTCCGTCTCTAGCAAACAACTAGAGCGCAGATGCATGTGCCTTTGGCACCCTACAAGAGTTGACGAATAACCTCGAAGGTTAACCGCTTACCTTTTTTAAGAGTCCATTTTCACTCGTGTTTTTTACGTTTTTAATGTTTTATTTTTTTTATTACAGTGTGTGATAGATCGAAATGAGCGTATCACTTAGAGGGTCGCTATGTGCTTTACAGCACAATTTTCAGGCATCTGAAGTTTCGTTGGTCCTCAAAAAATCAACTTTTAGCTACGTGTGAAGCTAAAATTCGTAATTTTAAAAGGCGACTAAGGCCTAGGCCTGAGCGTGAGCTTGGGCTTGGGTCTGGGCTTGGGTCTAGGAGATATTCCCGATCCCGGTCCTACCTTTAATTTTTATATATATTTTTATATGTTTTTTATATTTTATATATATATTATATATATATATATATTTTAGATTTATTTAAAGGATAAGGTCGCCGAGGCCTGTGTGAGAGCACACACACACACTCTATCTACCTACTTCTAACTAATACACCTACTGTTACACACTAACACACTCTATTATCTCTCACAGATCTACTTCCTACTTACTGTACACAGAAAACTAACAACCTTAATACACTAAGAATAAACACAGTACCTTTGAAAACTCCATTAACAAAGAAAACTAGCAACCTTAATACACAGAGAATAAACACAGTACCTTTGAAAAATCCATTAACAAAAAAATACACAGTACAACACCAAATCCTTCTTCTCAACACACACACCCTCCTTCCTTACCTTTCCTACAATTGAAATTGCACCACAAAAGAAGCACAGAGTGCCATTCAAGCTTAGTGTATGGCATTCCCCGGCAACGGCGCCAAAAATGTGCACGAATGTCGCACATGTCAATGCAAGGAACTTGCCGATACACCGCGTGGGAGCCACAAATGGCTCCAAGCACACAACAAGCCTAAACTAGTAAGCTCAAAGATGACGATGGTGTGTCACTCACCACTCTACGCTTGCTTCCTAGAGGATTCCTCGCCGCGAAGAAGAGGGAGACGCCGCTATGCCGCACTCAACCGCCTTGCCGTCATCGTGCCGCCGCAATGCTCGATCGCACACACTCTCTCTCTCTCATGCATACACACACACACAAAGAGATGAAGAAGAAGAAAATGGAGATGGAGCAAGAGCACTCTTCAATTGCACAAATGAGAGAATGAGTGAATTTTAGGTTTAGTTGAATTTTATATGAGCTCGCCTCATTCACACTTGGGTGTCCATGCTTAGCCAACTAATCCCTTGAATGTTCCAGTTAGAGTGCACCTCTCATCGGTGATCACTCTTACCCTTTTCCTATCGGACCGACAAGCCCAGTACCTGACTCTACCAAGTAAATAATACAACATCCTTCGTAGGTGATAGGGTGTTTGTGAGCCGTGAGGGTTAACACTCAAGCTCAGCCCTAGCTTGCCTAAGGTCTAAGGACTTTTAACACTAACTATTGGAGGTCTTTAATGAAGCTAACCCTAAGGTCCTTTAAGATCCATTAGATGCACATTGATTTTTGATAGACTACCTCCTTTTAGAACCTTATTGAGATGTAACCATCCCTCCTCTTGGTCCCCTGTTGAGATAAGTTTAGAAGCACTTATTGAACATTTCTCTTTGGTAGACCGTCTCCTTTTGAACCCCTATTGATATGCAACCATCTCTCCTTTTGGTCCCCTACTGAGATAGGTCTAGAAGCACATGTCTCTATTCTAACTCTTGTTCCCGTTTATTCTCCCACATTAAATGATCAATTTAATATGAGAAAATAATTTGGGTTAGCTAGATATTAGATTTTATGACACAAAGTAGTTGGCAACGTACAAGGAAATTTCATCATTGACATCAAACAAGGGTGTGCGATGGTTTAATGTAGTGGGAAACTTCTCAACAAGCCACCCACAGATCCATGGAAGAATGACCTCCATAAGATACTTCGGCTTTTCAAGGTCATAATACTTTGTCTCATATCACGGAATGCAACAACACAAGTTGTAATCATTATTCAAGGACTTGTATCTCGTGTCATCCACAAGGAGGGTGTTTTCTTCATTGAATTGTGGATGCTTGTGCCACACTCTTCTTTGAAGATTTATAAAAAGAGGTTTATCACCAAACTCCTCCAAAAGGGCTGGCACATCTATGAGTGTGGGAGACCACATCTCACATTGAGACTAGTTAAAAATATTTGTTATAGGTAAACTAGACAGTTATACTAGCTATATAATAAAGAGTACCAAAGTAACAAACAATGCATAGTAGTGACAAAGTACCAAACTTGGTACAGCACAGTAATAAAGTACCAAAGAACCAAAATACAAAACATTACAAATTTGTCTACACAATACCAAAGTACCATAGCATGAAAGTACCTAAGACCCAAACAATACCAAATTCTATACACAATAGTACCAAATTGTGAAAAAAATACGAAAAGTACCAAAGTATCAAATAGTATCAAAGTACCATATAGTACTAAAATGTGTACAATTTAATAGAAAACTGTGAAAGAGTACCAAAATCAGTAAAACTAGTTTGAAAGGATACATACCTTAAAAGAGGTACTTCATCTTCATTATTTAAGGGAAGCAAGAATTCATTATGGCCATCAAATTCTTCCTTTGGCTACATGACAAGAGCATCATGTAGCATTGCTTACTCAAGTTGATCATGATGAATTCCTCTGCATCAGGTCTGACCACACAATATTTGTATAGGGATACTTGTACACATCGGGGCCTACATCAAGATGTTCCACAAACCTTTGGGTTCTTCAACACAATCCTTTAGTAGCACTCCATTGACATCCAAAATAACAAGGCACCTATCACTTGCCATTATGTTTGTCGACACTACCGTATTCAATCGTTGTTTATTTACCCACCAATTGGTCCTTACTACAGTACCACTAAACTATACGTGTAAGATCCCCAATTTTTGGGTCTCTTTTAAAAATTTAAAAAAAAACTTTCATTATCTATTTCGTCAAATTTTGGTTGACAGTATCAGAAAGTGATAATTATGTCGGGATGTTACGGTGTGGCGTAGTTTAGCTATAGTTTTCATTAGTTGGTTAGATACTGTTTGGATGGTCAAATTTAATATAAAAATTGAATGGTAAGTGGAGAGTTGACCACCAAAAAGAAAAGGCTTGTTTTTAGGAAAGAAAGAGTCTTTTTTAAGAAAAGGGAGGAGGAGCTTAGTTTAAGACTCTTTTCTTGGGAGCCAAGCTTCTTTTTAGAGTCTCTAAATCACGCGTCGAAATCCGTGTCCTCAAGATTATTATTTTTTTGAAAAGCTACGAATGTGCGCGAACTTGTCTCTCCTTGCTCATTCTATTCTTAGCTAGTGCTTTTGGCCTTGAGAGCCTATATAAAGACCTCTCTTCTTTCACTTTGAGGAGGATAGATACACTCTCAGACGCGGAAGCTCTCTTGCTTTGACATCAAAATTACTTATCTATTATACGGAGTGGTGCAAGCTCTTCATCACCATCTCCATAAACTCTTCTCTCTCATGAAGAAGAAGAAGAAGGATACTCTCTCTCTCTCTCTCTCTCTCTCTCTCTCTCTCTCTCTCTCTCTCTCTCTCTCTCTCTCTCTATTTGCTTATTATCTTCTCTCTCGTTTCACGGTGTACGCGCTCTCCTAAAGTTTTCGTGACGGATACCTCTATGTAGCTCTCATCACCGCTCTCTTGCAACAAAAAAACAACAAGCCTTTCGACAACCCCAAATTAATCCGAAAGCACGGTGAGAAACCATAAACTTCATAGTCTTCATCTCTCTCTATGTCGTTTTTTTTTGTGTAGTCACCCTCTCGTTGGTTGTTTTTAGTATACGAGTGTATGTATGGATTAACCAATTACATACGAGTGTATGCATGGATTAACCAATTACATACGAGATTGCCTCATGATTATTTCATCATGTTTTACATGTTGATTTATGCACATGATACGTTATAGTCACGCACGTGCATAAAGAAGCGCTTTTCGTTTCACGTCATAGAAGCAGTAGGAATACTGTTTTGGTCATAAATCACAAACTGTTAGAATCAGCCCAAACCCTTTATAGCATAGATAAAACACATCATTTAGAACATTTTCTCTCTTATGTGTTATGCAAAAAACACGCACGAGTTAAAAGATATGGTCAAAAAACAGGTTGCTGCCCACTACACTTAACCAAACTTTTTTGACTCCAGACTCCTTGGAGAACTACTATATATATATATATATTCACCAAATGGGAAAACTCACTTAACCAATTGAACAGCTTGATAAAACTTAATGATAAATAAATTTAGGTCTCCGTTATCACTTCGAAAATGGTAGTTAATAATCATTCCATTATCGGTTTTACATACACGCGTAGGAGTGCTATCAAAGGGGGATACCATATGACGTCGTGAGTTAACCGGGCCGTCTTGATATGTTGTATGGTTTTTTTTGGTGAGTTGATTTCAATTATTAGATGACCCTAAACTTACATGAAAGTCTTTGGAGGTTACCGTTTGTTATGTGAGTATCGTATGGTCAAAGTGACATGATGGGTTAATAGTCTACATTATAGAGCTGAACTTGATGCATTGGTTTGAGGTCAAACAATTTCATTTGCATGTTTTGCATGCTCCCAAAAATGTCAAAAAATTGTTTCTACATATGTGTGAAGTTATGGTTTATGGTTGACCTAAAGGTCAAAGTTGTTTTGCATCATGATTATGGCGTTGTAATGTTATCATATGATGTATGTGAACTCATGGATTGATATGTATGCTTCATATGTATGGTTATGATTGCTTTCCACCTTTCTAGGTTAGAACTAGCTCTATGTGCTAGAGTGGTGAAGTGCGGATGTGATGCATCAACTTTGCATGGTTGGATATTGCCAAAATTGGATTTTTATATCATGATTAGTCGTTGGTCAGACTCTTTTTATGAATAAAAGAATCACATCTTAAGGGTCACATGTGTGTAGACTCCGATTGATTACAGGGGATATGTCAAACTCCAAGTGTGGGAGTTGGTTCAGTGTGATTATGATTTATGGTTAAGGGCTGATGGATTATGGTTGATATTTTATGGTGGAAGCCAGTGTGGCTTATGGTTTTTTTTCTGGATTGAGTTATGCTGCCGAAATTTTTGTAGCCATGTTATGTTCTAAAGTGGTTATGCAGGATTAGTCATGCCTCACCCAAGTAGGGTGGAGAGCTCACCCGTGTGATGCGATTGGATTATGGTTTATGGTTTATGGATTTTGGATTGGATCATGAACTGATCAAGATGGTTTATGGTAGACGTGTAAGGGTAGAGACCCTGTACATTCTAGCTGTTTGGAAAACGGAATTGTTTGTGTATTTGGGAAGTGCTATTGTGATTGGACTCATGTGTTATGTTTCTCATGGAAGCATGGCTACAAGACTAGGATCACTTACATCGCTTAGCCTTAGACTAAAGGGTCACTGACCTAGGGCTTTGCTGGATCGGGGGTGTTGCCTAGGTCTTCTTCTTTTTGTTAGGCTCATCTACACAGTTAGTGCGTCGGGGGTTGAATGACCTATACGGCTAACGCGTCGGGGATCTTGCCTTGTCTTGGACTAAACACCCGATGCTAGGCATCAAAGAGGCGTGGCACCTAAACTGGTATGGTTGGTGTTGATACCCTACCACCTGCTGGTATTTGGGATCCTTTCAGAGCTTGGGTTCATGGAGGGAGGCGAAGCAGCCTCAGCTATGTCTGGCTCAGGTAGGATGGAGGTGTTCTGGCTCGCTCCCGGCGAAGTGAAATTCTCTTTTTCCGTAGTAGAGTGGAAGTGGATGGGTGGACCGGTCAATCCCTACACAGGGTCCGGTGCTCTACTAGTTATTTTGTCTTAAATTTTTTTGATGTTATGGTATACCCAGATTTTGTCATTGCATTAATACATGGTTGCCTGTTCCATTTAGATGGGCATTTAAAGATTCTCTGTTGTCAATTTCTCATGTCTCTGTGCACTCTATTTCACTCTCCACTATATTCTCTCTCTGTCTCTCTCTCTTCCTGCAACGCTGTGTACACATATATTCACCCTCCACAATGTTATATTTCTTCTTGAGTACGCTTTCATTCATAACACCCATTCAGGGGTAGCCCTAGTCGCTAGGTACCTTTGGATGCAGTCCAACTCATGGCCTCAACTCCATGCTTGGTCGGGCGTTGAGAACTCCTCCCCTATACAAATGCTTCCGCAACTCTGATGTATATTGAAAATTGTATAAAGGTGTAAATTGTATAGTCTGTGCATAGACCCCTGGGGAGGGGTAGCAGTGGATTTTTGACCTAGTCCTTTTTTACCCAGAATGCATCTAAATGCTTAGAATGATGCCTCAATACCTCGCCTATACTTAGTTTTTTATTTTGAAGCTTAAATTCCTACTATGATGAGATTAGGCCACGGGTCTCGGCGATGCCAAAAGCTACGAATTATCGTGAAATGCTTACGTCAATGCATAGAGCTCTTACCTGCGGTTGCAATACAATAGACATGACTACAATTTGACAATCAGGGAGGGAGTACGAAGCATGATAAGGAGAGAAGTGAGCACCGTTAGCTCACGCTGTGCTTCTATTATCCAAAAACTTAATAGTAACTTTACAAAATTGGCTTTTATACCTTAGCCAAGTTTTTTGGTGGTCAAAACTTATAATCTGGGAGCTCTAACTCAAGACATGTTGATACAATTTAGAAGCTTGTATCCCCGGCTCATCAATTACAAAGTTTATCCCGAAAGTAGGAGTTACAATATTCCGATTCATCAAAATAATACATGTTTTTACATTGAAAGCTCCAAAAAATGGTATTTGAGTTAGCTTGCTGCTAATAGTGTTACATTAAATCTTAAAGATCTTCAAGAAGTGATTGAATTCATTCATAGTAATTTGCATGACAAAGTAAATGATTACAACACAGCACTGGTGAATCAAGCCATAAATGATTATACACAAAATAATCCTAAAGAAGATTTTGATAGAGAGGAGGAGGAGAAAGATACAGGGGTCAATGCAAATAAATTTAATGACCATGATGATGATACTCCCCCTTTTCAACCATTAGGCTCGAGAGCTGGAGGGTTGGCTCCAGCTGGGAAGAATGGAGCTAATAAAGGCAATACTGCTGCTGTTGAAGACCAAAATCCGAGCAGCATACTAATGGAACCCAATAAAACACTACACCTAGGGACCAACAAGAACTACAGCATCAAAAAGCACCAACCAGCAGAGATAAAGGTAAACCTGTAGTATACCTTCTGAGTCTAAAACCACAAATCGACATTCTCTACAGCTGATTACACTCAATAAAAGATTAAGGCATCAAGAAGTGCCCATCACAAGGAGGTTTTTGGAGGATGAAACTATTTTCTCTGATTTAAAATGCTTCCAGATGCTCTATGTTGGAGCCAGGTAGATGGTGCAAAACTAGAAATCAGCTGTTAGTCCATTTTTGTAAAGATATTGAATAGTTGATTTGAAATATTTGGGTCTGGAGCTTGATCTACTGTTAGGCAACTGGCCTACATACAAATGTATGAAAGAGATAAGAACTCAACTCAAACAACTTTTAATTCAAATGCAGAGTACAAGGGGAATTTTAGACCAAAGAGTGCAAGCTATGATTGAGGATCGGACTACCACTAGAAAAGGACCCCACACTCAAATGTCGGTAGGAGCTCAGACAATTGTTCTCAGAAATGTCTTCCAACTTGTAAGGATTACTAGAAAGATGATGCAACAAGGGAATCAGGTCATTCTCAATTTCCTTGAGTTTGTACCTGACTCTCCAGTCCTTTTATATGCTTTACCTGCTAAGGAATCAGAGTTGCCAAAATTTTTTCCAACACTGTATCCCCAGTATCTAGAACCAGTTAACCAGTTCACATATCTCAAAATTATAGATGAAATTTGTGAATGGTATGACAAAGCCACTATTGACTGGAGATCTTGGCAATCAGTAGTATAGATGGCACTTCAGAAAGACATTGTACCTTATTTACAAGCTGCCATTTGGCACTTCAAGCTTTGCATGGGTCAATGGTGGGTCCAGCTCCGAGGACTGACAAACATAAAAAATCAGCTCCTTCAGTTAATAGTGGAATCTTTCAAAATTCCAATAAAAAACATCACTGCTAAGGAAGCCTTGGGCCTACAATACAGAGAGATGGCTGAAATCCTTTTTGAAGCCAGAGTCAAAACTAATGAGCCGCTCTCACAAGTATGGATACACAGTGCCTCGCATTGGCATAAGCTAGCTAGAGCCCATCTCACTAAAGGAAAACAAAGCTTGTATGATCCTGACACCAAAACATACAACCCTCTCATGCCCTATGAATATGAGATGGCTATAGCAAGGAAGGATCATCTTGAACAAGAGGCCATTCATAGACTCATCCATAAGGAAAATGATGGTACTTGTCCTTCTGAGGCACCAAAGACGAAAGGCAAGAGAAAGTGGGTTTAGTGGAGGGATACTAGGTAGTCCATTTCTTGATATCAAAATCTAGAGGCAGATTTTCTAGATACACACATCAAGAATAACCCTATACTTTTGAAGGAAACATATTCCTTTTGGCTTGTCGATGATAAATTTTGGTTCATACCAAAATTCAAGAAAGAAGGGAAGGATGTAGATGTAGCAGGTGAAAAAAGTTTCTTAGAAATTAACAGTGGTAACTTCTAGAAGTATTTGATGGGCAATAGCTATAGTAGTTACTATAGTAACTCTACACAATCCTATAAATAGAACCCATTACACATTCTATGAGGTTGGTTGGTTGCGGGTTTGTTGTCATGTATTTTTGTTAGCCTCTGTACTTATCTTTGAAGTTCTTGTAATAATCCTGGGAACCTTTTGGACTTTGAGCCATTTTTACTTTAATGTTTAGCTTGTACTTTCTGTATTATGCATACTAATCTAAATATACATTATTGTTGAGCCGAAGGACAACACAACCACACTTTTGCAACTATTCATTGTAATAAATGTCTTGCCGACATTATTTCTCATTGAGCCAATCATTTGTAATTAGCGGGACTCGATTGAGTTTCAAGATTGTATTCCATTCAAGTAGGCAAGATAGCTGTGCCCGCATTTGTAAGTAGAGATGATTTCACACCTCCAAGGCTGAGGTATAAAAGCCAACTTTTGTAAACCTAAGGAAGACTGATCATTAATCAAAAGTTGAGTTTTTGAGCGCCGTGACTGTGTTTGAGAGAGAGTCTTATCCTCTTGCTACACAAGCTACGGAGCAGCCATTCGAGAAGCAACACCGCCATTGTGATAGTGACGGCGAGGGCTACACACCCATACCAAGCGTGCATGCATTCGGCTTCTACGTGAGGTGAGCTCCCACGAGATTCTTTGTGAGTTTTCTCTTGATCTGTGTGTCGGAATTTAGCGTGCTATATATCGATAGAATCGTAGCGAGTAGAACTACACATTAGAACCATCGAAGTCGAGCTTTGGTGACCTGTAATTTTTGGCCTATCTTCATACACGATTACCGCACGGAGTGTTTGTAGGTTGAGATTAGAGTGTAAATTCATAGGGTAGTGTCCTTACGTGGTGTATAGACTCCCCTTTGAGTTTGAGGCTGATTCGATGACATTTGATCATGTTTCGGATAGCGTTTGCTCGTAGGATGGATTGCAGTCATTTGCGTTTTTAGAACTTAGATTTGATTTCCTTGGTAGTGATTGTCTCTAGAAGGTCGAGTAGGTGATTGACACCCATCTATTTGTTTCCATGCGCCTGCGGGTCAAACTCCGTCCTCGTCTGACATTCTTGTTTGTTGGTTGAGTTCTCGCTATTACAACATCCGCTAGCGACGTAACCGCCCAACATTTGGCGCCGCTGCCGGGGACGAGAGCCCTAAGTTGGTGACCTTAGACTAATCCTACGAGGTGATTCGTTCATTTACTTTGTATATCTTAGTTAGGAAGGATCTAGGAGTGGTGGACTCTTATGATCTTAGAGAGGTTCTAGGGAGCGTGTGGCTTGCCTGGGTCTTTCGTGATAGACAGTTTAGTTTAGATTAGATTGGTTTTGTTGGAGTTTGAGTGGTTGTTGACATAAAAAGCATTTGCTCCTCCGTGTGTGGCAGTAAATATCTTTATATTTTCAATTGCAAAAAACCCATTTTATGATTAGAAGTAGCTTAGGTAGGACCTGATTTGATCCTGATCTAGAGCTATCAACTGGTGTTCTATTTGCTTGACGTGTTTGATTGCATGTTAGATCACTAAAAAGAGGATTTGGTAGTGAAATATGAAATAAACAAAGTTCAAAGAAATTTTCTGTGAAACTGAGTGTTGCTGAGCACTTAAGAGAGCTCTTGGCAGAGTTATATGTTGAAAAACTGGAAATCTGCAACTTTAGACATCATACACGTATGATGTCTTAGGGGCTAAACAGAGACCAAAACAAAAAATTTAACATTACCAGAGTGTTCGGAAGGGGGGTTTTACCCTAAGATCAACATAAAACAAGGGCTTTAACACTTCTAGAAACTCAAAATACCAAGTCAGAGTGCAAAAAACGCAAAGAATAGGGAAAATTGATTCAGAGCTCATTTTTGCATTCAGGCTTGATATAAAAACACTTGAAACTCAAAGATAAACACTTGGAGAAGCTTAAAATCGAAAACTGGCAAAATCTGGGACAAAAGACATCATACGCATATAATGTCTTTTGGCACTTGCTGAAGTGATTTTCCAAATTTGACTTGACAACATTGTTACAAACACTGTGAAAAGCTTAAATATTGAATCTTGACCAAAATTGAGTAAAAAGACATCATACGCATATGATGTCTCTAACCTAATTCTAGGCATATTTTGATATTTTGCTAACACAGATCCTTTGTACTAGTTGTCTAGAGCTTGTATTTCAAGTTTCATGTCATTTGGATCACATTTGACCTCAAGTAAGTCAAAAATCGGGAAATTGCCAAGAAAAGCCTAATCTGGCCATAACTTGCACAAATAGAGTTCAAATTGAGTTTTGTGAGTGGACAAAGTATAAGGGTGATACTGAGAGTAAGCAAAGCAAAAATATCTAATTTCTGTGAAAAAAGACATTGTACGCGTATGATGTCTTGAGGACTAAACAGAGACCCAAACTGAAAATCTGACATTACCAGAGTGTTCGGAAGGGGGGTTTTACCCTAAGTATGACTTGAGGTAAGGGCTATAACACACCTTGAAACCTAAAAGACCAAGTCAAAGAGGAGAAAAAATGCTAAGAATACGCGTATGATGACCACTTGAGTATTTGTGAGCAAATTTTGACTTTTGACCTTGCAGGCTGATACAACATGATGTTTCAATCACCAATAGCAGGATTGGAAGAGTTTGGACGATTAACTTGAGAGAAAACGAGTGATTTGAACCTAGGAGACTGAAAACCAAAAACCTGAGTTTTAAAGCAAAACAGAGTTTCAAATTTTGTTTTAACCACATATATTTGATACTCTAGACAATGTGAACACTTGACAGAAACAGATCTGAAATCTGGACCAGTAGACATCATACGCATATGATGTCTTTTTGCACTTCTGGAGGTGATTTTTAGTTTCTGACTTGACCAGTAGCTTGTAAACATAGTCCACATCTCAAATATCAAGTTTGGAGCAAAATTGAGCACTTAGACATCATATGCGTATGATGTCTTTTGGCAACTCTGGGGGTGATTTTCAAATTTTGACTTGACAAGTTTCTTGCAAACACAGTGCACAACTGACATATCAACTTTTGACCAAAATTGGGCAAAGTGACATCATACGCGTATGATGTCTCAACCCTAAATCTGGGGCAAATTTTGAAGTTTTGCTAACACAGATCCTTTTGACTTGTTGTTTAGAGCCTGTGTTTCAAATTTCATATCATTTGGAGCACATTTGACCCAAAAAAAGTCAAAAGTCGAAAATTGACAAGAAAAGCCTAATCTGACCTTAGCTTGCACAAACAGAGTTCAAATTGATTTTTGTGAGTTCGTAGAGGGTTAGAGTGACACAGAGAATCAACAGCACAAAAATCTCCAAAATCTGTGAAAAAAGACATTATATGCATATATAGTCTTTTTTGGCAAATCTGGAACATATTTCTTAGTGAAGTTGACAGAAGTCTTCCATCTGATCAAACAATCCTATTAACCAAGTGTCATTCAGTTTGGATCACGTTTGACTACAAAAATTAGGAATAACAAACTGCCAAGACTGAAAAGTCAAACTCCTCGAGAAGGAGTAATGTATTCGAGATCTGACAAATATCTCCAGAACAACCAACAAAGATTAAGGGAACACGTCTCGTTAGGAGATCATATGGAGATAAATCCATTAGCAACTCTTAGACAAGAAGCTACAAAAGGTCTTGGAGAACAAATGCTACGCTTAGGAGACCACATACATAAGGCTGACTCGTTCTCTCAGTACAGTGATTCATCACAGACAACAGAGTCTACGACTAAGCCAACTCCAGGATTTGATCTAGATCAAGAAAAGCTAATAGAGGAGTTGGTTCAAAGACTTGCTCCTATTGTTAAGCCAGAATTTAGGGAACCCATGTGGTATGAGAAAGATCAGAATTGGACCAATCACACAACAGAGGAGTGCTACTACACAGGGTCCGTGCGAGATAGACCCTATGAACGACCACTAGCACCAATACAAGCACCAAGGTATGCACACGAGAAATTTTCAGTACCCCCAGGTTTTGAGAGAGTAACACCAGTTGTCCAGGGACAACCACAACTTATGTCAGAGGTCAAACCTATAGGACTGAGAAACACAAAAATGGTGGGACAACCGAGGATGCAAGCTCTAGTAATGACCCCAATGTATTACAATGATCCTAGGAGATACTATCCTTTAGGAGCAGAAACGGGATATGGAGCACAGGGAATGGTAAGGCCAAAACAACCATTACCGCCTACGGACCAACCAACAGAGGAAAGGTATAACATGGACGGAAAAACGTTGAGATTCATTGCAGAGAGAGGTATAGCATGGTGGCAACCTGCTTACGGCCACCAAGAAAAGCCAGAAGCCCTACAAACGAGGTTAGGCTGTAATAAATGTGGTGGTAACCATTTGATAAACGATTTTCCACACACAAAATTTGTGCCAATCAATGTTTATTGCCTCAGTTGTGCCACATATCATTTCATTTGTGATTGTCCATAGAACCCAAATAGGGTAGCAAAGGCTGCAAAAAATACTGAGTCTATCGTACAGTTACCAAGAAGCTCCGAACACGATAATGTTATGCCTGTTAAAGCCATGACGAGATTAAAAACGCAAAAAGCTGTTGAAACCCCGTCAAGTGAAGAGCCTAGAACGGATATTCCAAGTGCGACACGAAGACAACGTAATACATGGAAAGCTAGAAAGGCAAGGATGAAAGTGAGAAAAGAACCTGAGGAAGCAATCCTAGCATAAGAGTTAAGACAAACGAGAGAAAGATTAGAGAAATTAGAGAGTCAAAACAGAATTCAAGAAGATGACTCTAAAAAGGAGAAGACAAAAAACGGCAAGGAAACAACAAGTGTGAGCTTGGAAGGGTCGGGGTTAGTTGAAAAGGTACACGAACCATTGGACGCACTGATGAGAGCTTACGAAGCAAGAGTAAAGAACACTCAAACCCAGGAACAACGTTGGTTGACATATCCAAATGAAGAACTGTAAAAGCAGAGACTAGAGATGTGTCAGAAAATGATCGAGACGGCACAAGCTCTATTAGAACTGCCGAGAGAAAAACTAGAGCATGAGACCGGGAACCCAACTCAAACAAATGCTATCCCTTCACCACATGAACAGATAGTTGAAACCATTAAAAGTGCGCCAAAAGCTGAGAGAACTAATAGGGATGAACACATAGTGATGAACTCAACTGATCAGGAGATGGAAAGTTTTCATCCTGTGATACAGAGGTCTTATAAAAGAGATGAAGATTATGATGAGTTTTGGAAACAAGTGAGAGAGGAAAACTTAGCAAATGAGCTAAGTTTTCAAGCTAATCAGACAAATGGGGAAAAGGATATCAGGAACCTACCCATCGAGGAATTTGAGGCAGGATCTTAGATAGACCTAGATCTGCACTCATACTGGGGAGATGGAGGCTCTGTTAGAACAGTAGAGAGTAAACCTCATTCGTTGAATACCTTACCCTCATACTTAGGAGAGTATGAAGCCAAATCCGAGATTCGAGCACTTCCCTCACGAGGAATCTCTTCAGAGAAAGCCATGGACTCGCAAGGATTGATAGAGATTTTGTCAACACCAGTGACATGCACTATCACCCTAGCTGAGCTTCTAAGACTATGACCAAATATGTGGGCAATGGTAGGAAAATTCTTAGAAAAATTTGGCGTAAAAGACCCAACTTCAAAGCTGCAAGAAGGGATACGAGAGCTGAATAAGCCGCAAAAAAACGCAAAACGGGTACCTTTGAACAAGGTCGGAGAGTATTGTGAAGGAGAGGATGGGAATACAACTTTACCAATTGAATTCCAGGGAGTAAAAACGATGGCAATACTTGACAACGATGCAGGGGTGGCCATTGCCACAAAAGAAATAGGGAAAACCGGCAATCAGGAAAACAAGGTTGAAACTCCAACTAGCTGACGGACATATGGAGAAACCTTTTGGACTCTTAGAGAAAGTCATAGTGACTTCTTTTGGGATTGAGTATGAGCATACATTTTCTATTGTTGATTTTGGCAAGGAGAGAAACTATGATCTCATACTAGGAAGACCATTCATGAGACAATTGAAAATAGTCCAGGATTGGGGTTACGACCACATATACCTGAGACACAAGGAAACCACGACACGAGTAAACTTGAAAGACCATAGTTACAAGGACGTGAATTGAACACCTGTTGAGGATTTCGATTCAGCTACATTAGCAGGAACAGAACTTCCAGCTTGGCTAGGTAAACCCAAAGAGCTATGGATGTGTGGAGCTTCAAATTGTGGAAGCCTGAAACGCGAGGAATGTGTCTTAGAAAGGGCGATTGAGGATGAAAATTACATTGGTGAACGCTTTCCAAAGGAAGTTCTTGAACCATTAGAATGGACACACATTCTTGCCACACTAGATGTATGTGGGATTCTAGATGGTGCCACAACAAAGTTTTGCGACAAAGACGGATACGATGTAGTTCCGTACTTCATGATGGGAGTAGTGATTGATAAAGAATCAGATCAGAGTGATACACGAGCAAAAAAGGATGAACGAGAAAAGATAAATGAAGAGGATATGTCTCAAGACATTCCAGATCGTCTAGATTGGGGAAATGACGCAGACAAGGAGTCTTTAGACAACTATAGTGCACAAGAGGAAACAATCAAGGTGTCAGTGACCGGAGCTATCGACGAAGTCAAGGACCAGCGAGAAGTTCAAGAAGTGATTCTTACACAAAGATTTAGCAAGCGCGTAGAATCTACTAAACCCAGTGAAATGGCAGAGAAGCTTAATTTACAAGAAGCTGACGCAAGATTCAAGGCATAAGAATCAAAGATTACTAAATGATGCAAGGAGGACATGAAAGACCTGGTAGTGAACAAGAAGATCAAATTCTTGATAAGTACGCATGAAGGAGTCAAGCTAAATTTCACAGCAAAGATTGATCACATTGCCAGGACGAATGTTATGTCATATGGCATGTGGTTACTTTTAGGTAAACCAGAGATTTTTGAAATTCAAGTAAAGGTTTTTATCTCACCAGGAATAGAAGTCATAAGTTTGGGGATTGTAGAGGCGACCCTTAAACTACAGTTCAAATAAGTAAAAGACAAACTCCTAGTGGTGGACTCTCAAAAAATGAGTACACACTTGATTTTGTCCAAGCAATGGGCGAAAATGTTTGAAGAAGCACCTGAATCTTCAACAATGGTTAAGCCTACGACAAATCAAAGATCTTCGGCCACTATCAACAAAGGAAAAGCTAAAGAAAGTGAACTAGTGTTTTGCAACCAAAATCCTTCACTTCAGTCAAAGTCTTTAGCCCAGCCAATTCACAACACAATGGAAACCAAAGCGCAAAGTCTATCAATCAAAGTTTCCATCGCAACAAAGCCTCCACAAAAGAAAGAAAAAGGTCAACCAAATATAAGTATCCAAGTGGTACATCAAGGACAAAGATCCAATTTGGGTACCAGCATCAAAAGAACCACGACAAGCAAAAGTCACAGGTTGGATAGCATCAAACAGTTCAATCACTGCTCAAGGCTACTATGACGAGAGCATCAAAGTATGGGTCAAAAAACCAAAGGTAACAGCTTGGACATACCCAACATGTGGTATCTCTTCACAACAAGATCAACAAGGTTTCTAGCAGCAAGTTTCATTTATCCAGTGGAGAATTCAGAGTGGGTCTCTCCCGTTGTTGTCACTCCTAAGAAAAACGGAAAGTGGAGGGTGTGTGTGGATTACCGTCCACTCAATGAGGCAACAAAAAGAGATCACTTTTCCCTCCCATTCCAGGATGAGATACTAAATGAGGTAGCTGGTCATGAGAAGTGCGTACACTGTGTGTGATGGCTACTCAGGCTACTTTCAAATAGGTATCGGATTGGAAGATCAATTGAAAACAACGTTTATCACTCCTTGGGGTTGTTATGCTTTTAGAGTCATGCCATTTGGTCTGACAAATGCTCCTGCAACATTCCAACGTTTCATGAACATGGTGTTTCAAGCATTCTTTGGAAAGTCGATTAGGGTGTTCATTGATGATTTTTGCATTTATAGCTCAAAATCATTGCATCTACAAAGGGTAGAAGAAGGTTTAAAGAAGCTCTACGACATGGGAGGTCAACTCAACCCCGACAAGTGCCACATAGGTGAGGATGAAGTGATCTTGCTCGGTCACAAGGTTTCCTTTAAAGGCATTGAGGTGGATCCTTCAAAGGCAAAGGTTCTTATTGAGCTCCCATCACCGAAGAGTCTTAAGGAGGTCATCAGAAGGTGAAGTATATGTCACTCTTCATTCAGAAGGTGAAGTATATGTCACGCTTCATTCACTTAGCCTCGGAGTTGCTTCATCCTTTGCAAAAGTTGACACAACAAATAGAATTTGCATGGTCTGATGAGCTTGAAGAGTATTTTTGTAACATTAAATTCATTTTGTCAGAGCTACCAACATTCATGCCTCCTTGTTGGGAGTACACATTCTTTGTTAGCTCTAGTGTTGGAAGGGAAACAATTGGTGCTGTGTTGCTACAACAAGATCCCCACAGTACAAGGATGCAACCCATCTACTTTGCTAGTAGGGTCATGAATGCTTTGGAGAGAGACTACACAGAAGCAGAACTCATGATGCTTTCTCTCATGTTTGCGGTGAGAAAGTTTAGATCCTACCTGCTACCAAAACCTTTTGTAATTCTCACTGCAGAAAATTTGTTCCCTTGGGTGTCATCTCAAATGAATCTTAGTACTAGGATCTCAAAGTGGATTATGGAGTTGCAAGAGTTTCAATACTCTTTCAAGGTAGAAGATAGTGTGCGTGCACAATTGGCAAGGATTCTCACTTATAGGGTACATGAGAAGGAAATTAAGGTGCCTCAAGTAAAGACCCTACCATTGCCACCACCAAAAAGTATTCCTAATGCTTTTACCTTGTTCTTTGATGGAGCTTTTCGTCGAGCCACAGGGAAAGCAGGGGGAGGGCTAGTGTTGCTCAACCCAAGTGGAGAGGTGGTCATGAAAGAGAAGGTCAATCTACCAGGTTCAACTAGCAACAATGAAGCAGAATACGACACACTACTTCATGGTTTGAAGATGTGCATTGGCCAAGGGATAAAACGTCTCATGGTAAAGGGAGATGCACTTCTCATTGTTAAACAAATTTTAGGCATTTGGGCATGCAAGAATGAAAGCTTAAGGACAAAAGTTCATGCCATTCGTAGGATGTTTAATTAGTTTGAAGAAGTGCAACTATATCATATTCCGAGGAAACAAAATGAAGATGCCGATTTACTTGCACAACAAGCAGTTACATGTGTTGAGAGAGAAGTGCAGGTCATCATGGTGGCAACAGCTGTCAAGCAACCGAGATACCAGGGATTGGAGTCATTGGCTCCCATTATTGGCTACATTTTGGAGGGTGAGTTTCCACAAGACTTCACGAAGGCTCAGAAGAGGAGACTCATGAAGAAGGCAAGTTTCTATCTCTTCCTAGAAGGCTCCCTCAATCAAAAAGGGAAGGATCAAGTGTGCAGACGAGTACCAACTATCGAGGAAATTCCAGCCATTCTAAAAGGTTTCCATGAAGAGGCATGTGGTGGTCATTTTGCCCAAGAATTAACTGTGAAGAAGATTTTGCTTTCGGGGTATGTTTGGCCAAGTTTGCATGTGGATGTTCAACATTGGTGTAAAAGCTGTCACATTTGTCAGATAAATGGAAATAGAAGGTTGGTGCATGGCCCGAGGCAAATAGTGCTTGCAAATGGACCCTTTGAAAAGTGGGGCATTGATGCTATGGGTCCTCTGCCTAGGACAAAAAATGGTAAACTCTACATTCTAGTGGCTGTAGACTATATGACTAGGTGGGTGGAAGCACAAAGTGTGGCAAAGGTAAATGAGAGGACAGTGAGCAAATTCGTCTACACTCACATTTGTTGTAGATTTGGCACACCTTTGGAGATTGTTTCTGATAATGGTCCAGGGTTTAGAAAGGGATTGCTCACAGAAGTCTGTGAAGAACTTCACATTCTACATCGTCACAGTACACCTTACTATCTCCAATCAAATGGTTTGGTAGAAAAAGCTAATGGTGTCATGGCAGGCATCATTAGAAAGATGGTGAAAAACAAGACAAAGTTGTGGGATGACTTCTTGGATGGTGCCTTGTGGGCGTATCGAACCACATATAGGGAAGCCACGGAGTTCACACCATTTCACTTGGTCTATGGTCAAGAGGCTTTACAGCCAATTGAGCTAAACATTCCAACAATGCGACTTCATGGCAAATCAGCACAAGATGATCAAGAAGCATGGATGGATCGACTTCTTACGTTAGTGGAGCTTGAGTGGAAAAGAGAAGCAGTATATGAGTGCTACAAGAGGAAAGCCACACAAGCGAAAGAAACGCACGACAAGAAAATGAAGGACAAAGGCATCAAGGAAGGAGAGCTTGTGCTAAGGTATGACAATCGACTTGACAATTGTTTTGATGCCAAGTTTGAAACTAGATGGCAAGGGCCATACATAGTCAAGAAGGCTTTCAATTCTAGTTACTATCAGCTTATGGACTTGAATGGTAAAGAGCACTCCAGGAAGGTAAACGGGTATCGCTTGAAGCCCTATTTGAGTCGCCTTCTACCAAAGGACCTACCAAAGATCTGTCCAAAGGCCGCTGTCTCATGTAAGTATTGTTACATGAAACATGAGTGTAACTCCAGCCCAAATTCTGAGGGGCCAAACAATGAAGATCTCGTCAAGGACTCTGAAGCACTCTCTTTGGAAAAGATGCTCTATGATGGTACATGAATATACCATCATCCTGGGGGAGGGCTAATGATAGCCGTTTTTCGGCTCTCCATAATTTCCATAGTAAGTTACTCCACCCTACCAAATTCACCCAAACGCTATGGCTATCCCTACCATTTCACTGTACATATGCGTGTGTGAGTTAGGGGGCTTTTCCCATATCTTCTTAAAAACCCTCAGCTAGCTAGTCACTGGGCTAGTTGAGCCAAAAAAATAAAAAAAATAAAAAAATAGAAGTATATTATGTCCTCTTTGTGTGTAAATATTTCATTGTATATATGGCCTAAATATAGGGATTTTTTATAATTATTTTGGTATTTTATTTAAATATTTCTACTTAGGTGTGTGTTTTATTAAACCTATGTACACCTTCTTTCATCCTCTTACACCATAATTATATTTTTAATGTGTACATACTCTAACCTTATATTTTTTATTTTATACAAATCACCCCCACATTTTCACCCTCACCCTTGTGAAAACAAAAAATTGATTTCTACTCATTGGTCACATTTATTATATTATTTACTTGCATACCTTTTCCTCTTTCACCCAAAATAATTCAAAGAGGGACCATATCATATGATTCCAATATCTTTCCATATCCATAAGTCCTCCATATTTTTATTATTATTTTTACTCATTATTCTAACACCATGTGCTCATTGAGCTAAAGTCCATGAATAGTCCATACACTAGTCCCACCATGTATATATTTCTTTATTCACCAATAATCCTCCTCCATGCATGTGTCAAGGGCAACTTGGATGCTTTGTATTATGATATGACAAAGGAGGGGCTCACTCTTGGATGCATTGTACAAATTCAACAAAGGAGGGGGCCACTAAAAGACTTTTGCAGGCATAAAAAAAGGCTTTTTGGTGATAATTTTGGCCCCTATCTCCACTCTGAATTTGGAGCAGTGGTCAAAAGAGAAAATGTAGCCCACACTCTGAATAATCACCTCAAATTTTTTCATGATTTTTGGAGCTACCAGCGGCGAGCTATGATTTTTTGAGTGGACCCCAGTCTGCCCATTTTTCTCACAAATAGCCCTTAGTCTTCTCTCACCCTTCCACACACCTACTCACTCTTACACATCCCTCCCTCTCCTTCCCTCACTCAAACCTGCAATTTCCATGGCTTCTCCCACCCTCTTCACCATTACCCTTCTCTCTCATCCCTATAGTTCTTTTATGAACCTCTACATACATACACCCTCTCCATGTCTCTCTCTATTGCTTCTATGTTACAATTTCATTTACCTCTCCTAAAAATATCTAAAATTCAGCATCTTAACCATGATAACTTCTGCAAATTGAGGATTTTTCATCAACAAATCCTCTTTTCATCGTGGTGGTCAACCGTGGCGGCGGCGTAAAGAAGCGAAGAAGAAGAAGACCAACGGTCATTTTTTCCACAATCTACACAAGGGTGAGTTCAAGCTTCTTCAAAGCTTCACCATCTCAATGATTCTCTTTTAATTCACCCCTCTTCCTTCATCAAATCAACTCATCCTAACCATTGTAAATGTATCACTAACAATTCTAGTGATTATTACCACTAACAAACTAACTTCTCTTGTAAAAATGCACCCACACTATCAACATATGGAGTAGGCAACCGCACAAGTAAACCAAATTCACTCACTCCCATGGAAGCTTCTCTCCTTTCACCACATCAATAATTCTCTTACTTGAGCCCACATCCATGTGACTCAAGAGATAAGAGAGACCCCACTCTTATTTGAAATTCATAATCCTTGATCTTTCCTAATAAAATTGATTAGGCTTAATCCTAATCAAGGCTTCTAAAACCTATAAATAGAACCCATTCCTCCTTGTAAAAGACATCACCATACCATTGCACACTAGATTGAGCGTACCACACGCCAGTTCTATCTTGGTTGTAAAGAGAGAGTAAGCTTTCTATACACCATCACCTTGGTGCATAGAAAAGCTTGAGCTAGTTTGAGTGAGTGCGAGTAGAAGATATTCTTCCTACCATTGTTGTATCTACCCCAACATCAATGAATTGGTAGTTTTGGGTGCAATTCATGTCCAAAGGCTCATGCTTCTCCTCCAATTTGGCTTGGCAAACTCATTCAGCTTCATAAGGTGACTTGTTTCATTGAAGGTTGTTGCTTTGTTGCTTGTGATTCATTGGCTATTGTTTGGCTACCATTGTAAGAGGGTGGATGGTGAGAGGGCTCCCATAACCCTAAGACAATGTGCTAGTGATGCTATAACCAAATCTTGTCACTTGATTCCGCAAGCTCTAAGTTCCTTTTTGTGCAAAATATAAAGTTGAAGCTAAGTTGTACACCATCTCTCTCTCTCTCTCTCTCTCTCTCTCTCTCTCTCTCTCTCTCTCTCTCTCTCTCTCTCTCTCTCTCTCTCGTGTTTTAGTGTGTGAGAGTGTCGTGTTTTAGTGTGTGAGAGTGTTCCATTGGTGTTAGAGTTAGTGTAAATTCCTTGCTTGTTTGTGGGTTGCTCTAACGATTCTCCTCTTTTGCGTCCTAGTTCGCTCTTAAACTAGGTGGTGCCCCTTGTGTAGTTGGAATTTGGCTGTGGGTTTGTTGTTTTGGTTTGTGTTGTGTTTTTCCCCAGCCCCATTGAGCAGCACGGGAGCCTTGAAGGGTGTCTAGAGGTTTCTCTTCTTGTTGCCCGCCCCAGACCGCCTCACTAGCTACAAGGGCTTAGGGCACAAGCATAGCACAAGCCTTGCATGAAAAAAGCATTTTTGACAAATCAGACATCATACCCATATGATGTCTCACAACATTTTGGCACATAACACTCCACTTCTGAGTTCATATTCACTATATACATGCTAAGACCATCCAAAATACAAAGTTACAGGAGATTTGGAGCTAGTTAATCGATTGCAAATCCAAAAAACGCAAAGAAGGGCATAAAACAGACATATGACCCTAGACTTGAAAAAATAGCTCCAAATCAAGTGAAACTTTGTAGGAGTGGTGTAAATAACATGCACAAGCCATCTGGATATCAAAAGTGCAATTTGGCCAAAAAAGACATCATACCCATATGATGTCTATTCACTCATTTTGGGCCAGAACTTAATGTTTTTCATCATATTCTCGTTACACACATAGAATATAAGCCACACAACAAGTTTGGTACCATTTGGACAAGTATATGGCCACATTAGTCCACTTAGCGGAAAAATACCGACCTAAAGCCTATTTTTATCCAAATTCAGCCATATTCAACTTCAGATGATGATTTGAGTACAAATGGTACTTTACCACCATGTAAGGAGCTCACAGAACCAAAATCATGCAAAAAATCCACAAAAGACATTATACCCATATGATGTCTCATGGAGCAATTTTGACCCAAATTCTTTTCAAATTCCATAAGATCATTGCAGAAGCCATTATAAAGCCAAATCCAAGCCAAAAAACCAAAATGAGCCAAATTGGGCCATATGGACATCATATTGGCATGATGTCTCCAAGGCACTTTGGCACATTTCAGAGCTATTTTGACCATATAGAATTGTTCAACATGTGATATGAGAGCCATCTACAAAGGTTTATCCCATTTGGATTCCAAAATCCAATCCTCACTCAATATCTCAACAAAAGCCTGATTAGGACTAAAGTGGCCATAACTTCACCAAATGAGATCCAAATTGCAAAATCAGGCATATATCTATGATGTACATGCTATCAGCTATATGCATATCAAATATCAAGTGATTTTGAGCACTTTGACATCATACCCATATGATGTCTCTAGCATGAAAATGCACCCAAAATTCATATTTTTCCATATGCATTGCATTCTTAGGCCCTGAATAGCTTATGTTTCAATTTTGAAGTCATTTGGATAGTTAAAAGCTTAGTTTTGGCAATCAGTACGAAAAAGACGCTAACTTTTGAAATTGGAGTTACAGAAGCTATGGATACAGGAAACTCGCCTACAAAGCGAAAAAGAACCACACTCAAGGAAAAAATAGCAGAAGCAGAACCCAACAATGAAGCCTACACAGACATGGATGGAAGAGGCAATCCTTGAAGAGCAAGGAATCAAGGTTTATCGAGGGACATTCAGAGACCCTAACCATCGGCAACCAAAGAGCCATCGGGATTCCACTGAAGCAAAGCTCAAAGACGTCATGTCAGGGACGACATGAACGCGGAGGGGGGGAGTGTTGAGCCGAAGGACAACACAGCCACACTTTTGCAACTATTCATTGTAATAAATGTCTTGCCGACATTATTTCTCATTGAGCCAATCATTTGTAATTAGCGGGACTCGATTGAGTTTCCAGATTGTATTTCATTCAAGTAGGCAAGATAGTTGTGCCCGCATTTGTAAGTAGAGATGATTTCACACCTCCAAGGCTGAGGTATAAAAGCCAACTTTTGTAAACCTAAAGAAGACTGATCATTAATCAAAAGTTGAGTTTTTGAGCACCGTGACTGTGTCTGAGAGAGTGTGTGTGAGAGAGTCTTATCCTCTTTCTACACGAGCTACGGAGCAGCCATTCGAGAAGCGACACCGCCATTGCGATAGCGACAGCGAGGGCTACGCACCCATACCAAGCGTGCGTGCATTCAGCTTCGATCTATGTGTCGGAATTCAGTGTGCTATATATCGATAGAACCGTAGTGAGTAGAACTACACATTAGAACCATCGAAGTCTAGATTCAGTGACCTGTAATTTTTGGCCTGTCTTCATACGCGATTACCGCACGGAGTGTTTGCAGGTTGAGATTAGAGTTTAAATTCATAGAGTACTGTCCTTACGTGGTGTATAGACTCCCCTTTGAGTTTGAGGCTGATTCGATGACTTTTGATCATGTTTCGGATAGCGTTTGCTCGTAGGATGGATTGCAGTCATTTGCGTTTTTAGAACTTAGATTTGATTTCCTTGGTAGTGATTGTCTCTAGAAGGTCGAGTAGGTGATTGACACCCATCTATTTGTTTCCATGCGCCTGCGGGTCAAGCTTCGTCCTCGTCTGACATTCTTGTTTGTTGGTTGAGTTCTCGCTATTACATCATCTTCTAGGGGCGTAACCGCCCAACAATTATCAATTCTAGTGTTCCATTCTTCATTCTTTCCAGTTTAGTACTCTATATTAGTTCAATTCTCTATTCTAGTTTAGTACTTCAATTCCAGTTGTCTGATCTAATAAGCTCCATCTGAATCCATTAAACTCACAACTAGCTCTGAACTCCAACACTAGAATAGCTACCTAAAGAGACCAGCTCATTCCACTCATCCAAGGAGCCTCCCTCCTTGGGAATAAGGTAGATCAAGACCTCACTCATGCTATCAAGCATCTCTCCTGTGTGAAAGATGTATTGAAAAAGTGTTGCAAAGATCTGAGCCAAGCACATCCCAATACTCAAAGCAAAAAGTGGGAGTCAAACCATCATCACTAGGACAACTACCTCAAGGAAGTGCTCCAAGGGCCTCATGAAGCTTGTCTAGCTATAGAGGTATCTCAAGCCTCTAGTGCATCTCCTCAGTCACAAGACAAGGAATCTATGCCCAAACCTGCTCTCTGTATGCATCCCAATGCTCTGACTGAGGCTCTTTTGACAAGAGGTCACGATAAAGGCTAGTAGCAGCTGCATGCATATCCGCTGGCTCTGAAGCAACTGACCCGTTGGGTCTCTTTAATTGGCTGACATTGGTGTGCACATGACAAGGTCCCACTGCCTCACAGAATGCCCTAGTCACTCTGTCATCCACTTGGGTCCATTGAGACACTTGTCAATGGAAAGAAAACTCATGGCACCGCTCCCCTATTCTGGCTAGCTCCTGACAAGATTATTGCAATTTCTCCTCCAACCAAGGACTTTTTGGGTGCTCCTCCAACATCCTCTGCAAGGAGACAACACCCCATCAAAGACACTTCTCCTCCTCCCTTGTTGTAGCCAAGAAAAATGTAGACTCTAGAGGAAGAAGTGACTAAGCTCATCAAGTCCAACCACTCTATCAGCAGGGGAGTCCTACGTATCCAAGCCCTCTGTCCAAAGAGACACAACTTTCTCTCTAAGCTCGAAGTCCAACAAGATCCTGTCAAGGATGTGTAGCATTGTGTTCCCCCTCATCTGTCACAGTGAGGATCACTGGTGCATGGTCCAAAAAAGATGTTCCCAAAAAAATGCAAACAGATCCACCCATGTCACAGCTATGGTCACCAACGTAGAAGTGATCTATCCGAGATGGATTCACTCCTCCTACTTTGCGGTCCAAGCAAGACAAGACCAAGCTGTATGGGGGCCTCACAAAGCTAGAGTGTTGACAAACATCGAAAACCCGCAAGGTCATACACAGCCTCTCCTAAGTTGCCAACTCAACCTCATGCACAGTAGCATGGCTACCTTCAATCCTGTCAGAGGGGTCCTCTAGCATGTTGAAGTCACCCCCAATGCACCATTTCTCTACGTGCAACAGAAACTCTACAATGTGAGACCAAAACTCTGCACGTGCACTTGCCACATTGGGTGCATATATGTTTAGGAAGCCCATGAGGCAACCCTAAACCTTCATAGTAATGCATTGAGCCCTTCTAGGCACAATAATACATCGGCTTATAAACATGTCCTAGAAGTTTCAATACGTTTGGATGTCGTTTGATGTTGTAACGGGTGTGATTTGTTTGCCAATGAGTGATTGGCTTTTGGTGATTTGAGTCATTTGAGTGTAGCCTGAGTTAGATGCAAGTTGTTTGTTGTTTTCCAAGAGATTGACAACCTCTTGTAGCCTCTATACACTAGTTGAGTCAGCTTCATTCCATGGATTGACAATTATATTCATGGGTCTCGCTATGTCTTCAATAAGATAGGAGTGAGGTTAGACACCCATCCAACATTTGGCGCTGCTGTCGGGGATCGAAGAGACCTAAACTAGGAGAAAACACAAGCTTCTTGTGAAGTTATCCTTTAACTTCCTCTAGGATCTCCTAGAGTAAAAACTTCCTTTCAAAACCGCATAGCTTAAGATTGTCGTCTTTTGTTGTGTAGAGGTAGCTTGGAAGTAAGCGTGCCTGCTGAGTGCCTTTAGGATTGTAGGATTGTAGAATTAGGTTAGGATTTTGAGAATGATTGACGGACAAAACAAGTTTTAAGATCAAGGCTCAAAAAACAATAAAAAAGCCAAGAAAATGAGTGTTTGTGGACACTTTTCACAACCCCATTGCAGTAGGGCCTAGGACTAGGGTAAGTAGAATCCGAGGTGGATTTCATAACATTGCTCTCTCCAAAAGAATCAATTGTGAGTTGTTATGTGAAGTTGCAAAAGTTCAGGTCTACGGCTAGAAATAGCACCAGAAGACTATCAACCACTCAATCCGACTGGAGAGTATGCTTTAAAAGTTGTATGAACCAGTGGGTAAGCTCAAGGACACATTGAGGTAAAAATTTCAAGAGTTTGCAAAAACTCAATTTATTTACATTTTCTTGACATTCTAGGAAAATTAAGTTTTGACTTGACTCAGAGGCTTAAAATAGCTCATGAAAAGACTCTCCAAGGAAAAATTTCAAAAAAGTATTCATTATGGGCCTACAGTAAATAATCGTGATTATTTATTTTTAGCTCAAAAGTGACCAAGGTTGATACGAGAGACTCTATGCATGTGTACAAACAACTTTTGTAAAGGCCCATAGACTTTGGATCACTAAACTGACCAAAAACTGGGTAAAAAATAAATTTTGTACTGACTTTCAAAAACTTGAGTGTAAATTAAGAAAATTTTGTTCAAACCTGACTTATAGGCTTATATTGATGTGATAAACAAGCGTACATGCTTAGTTGACCAAAAAGATGTAAAAATTTACAAGAAGTAAATAGTCGTGGCTATTTACATCTACCCCATTTTCCAAATTTTTTGACCAAGTCAGCATACCACTAGTTTTAGCATGTTGTATTAAGCCCACAAACCAAATTTGATAGATTTGGATCATTGGATTGAAAATTATGGCCAAATTTGCAAAGTCATTTTGCAGATATAATACTGATGACCATTTGAATAAAAATTATCCAAACTTGATGAAACCGGTGCTTCAGTAAGCTGCTTAACAGATCTGTGCCAAGATTGTTGCAAGAAAGAGTACAAAAATAGCAGAAGTAAATAATCATGATTATTTACATCTGCTACGAAATTTCATATTCTTACACATTTGAGTGTACCACAAGGCTAAGCATATCAAGTAAACCTCACAAATCAATTTTGATGAAATTTGGATTACAAAAGTGAGACTTAAGCTAGATTCTTAAAAACCGAGTCTGCAAACAGGAAACCGATGATAACTTGGACAAATTTTGTTCAAACTTAGTGAAACTTGTCCAAAGACCTTAACAACTTGTATACTTGGCAAATCAATCCAAAAAGTACAAAAAACTAAGAAAAGTAAATAATCGCGATTATTTACTACTGCTACACAGAAACACCAGTTTTGACTTTTGAACTTGTACAGTGTTAGACCAACATAATACAAGGCCACCAACAAATTTTGGGTTCAATCATATCCAAATTGGTACATGTTCACTCAATTTCTAGGTTGCAGATTAGTCCTTTGACTTTATGCAAAAGTGGAATCTGAAAGTCTCAATTGCTAACTCACTTAGCTCGATTTGAAGTGATACACATAGACCAGTCACAATAGTTAGCAAGAATTGTACAGTCTTTGCAAAAGAATAGCTAGCTTGATTAAAATTGATACAAGAGTCAGGTTGCAGACAAGGAATTTAAAGCTTGACAAAAGTTGCAATCAAGTCAAGTGGTAGAAATTGACAACAAGTCAATCCGACAGTAAGTACTCTATCTAGGGCTTCACAAGTCTATGAACCTTAGATCTAGTCGTATACTAGCAAATCATGGCATACTTGGGAAGACTACTAGTACAGTATCCACCGAAGAAAGTGTGAATCAAGGCGAGCACTTGCACACTATCTTGAAAGAAGTCTCAGACACTTTTTCAGATTCAACATCTGAAATGTCTTCCTATTCGACTCATTCGGAAACCGGAACGTGAGTGTGCTATAAGCATATACTCTCTTTCTATAAGACTAATCTCCATGAAGCTCAAGTTTACCTGGATCCTAATGAAGAGTATGCTATTTGCATTGATGACCATGACATAGAGTTTAAAGAGGAAATCAAGGCAAACAAACAAAGAAAAATGTACACGGATAGAAACAAAAATCAGTATTTACAAGTCAAAAACCATGATGTGATAGACAAATGGGGGTTAGAAGTAAATACCATAATTCCAGATATGGCAGCAAAAGAAAGACCACCGACTTTAGAATTTGAGGGATACGATCAAGTTGATTTGAAGCCTTTGAAAACGGCTTAGCACGAATAATCCTAGGATCGGAGTCTATTGTTGGGAGGATAGAAACATCAAAGACCTTCTATGGACTTCTCATGAAAAATCAGGACAACTAACACCCATGAAGATCATCTATATCTTCAAAATCAAAGATAAGGGTTCAACAGATCTACCAACCTACCTATTTAGGGATTTTTATAACAATAAATTTGCTATGATGACCAGTGAGGAGGTGGAACAAACCAAATACCAAGGATACTCCATAAGGATTGGATATTGGGCCAAGGACCAGAAACTATACCACGAGAAGAACTCCACAAGAGATCTTTTGAGAGTAATGCTAAAAAACCAGAAACCACCTCATCACAAAGAAAACCGTGTGATACTAAAGCCAGTCATGGCTATATGAGTCCTTATTTCCAATAGACTGGTTTGAAGGACTCAAAACTGGACCAACTGCGAGGAGATCGGGAGTTGAACCAAATAGACGTGTCATCCCAGCTGATTTTGAGAAATGGGTCAAAAAATACAGTGGATCTAGGGATCCATATGACCACTGAGCAAGCTTTAAGCAAGTGCTAAGAGCAAAACGCATATTTGATATTCATACTCAATTCCAGGAATTTGGAATGACATTAGAAGGAAAAGCACTGACATGGTTCCAAAACGTTTCGCCAAGGTCAATCATGGACTTGAATACATTAGCTCAAGTATTTGTAGATGCTTGTTCCAAAACAGGGATCAAACACAATACTATAGCTCAAATATATAGCTTCAAATAGAAACAAGGTGATTCTGTTAGGGATTGTGCAACTCGAATGAAGCAATACATTGCAAGATGCCCATAGCTAGAGATACCTGCAGAGGAAAGACTAGTATCATTTTTTCTAGAGGGACTGCTAAACAAGGAACTTCATGGTATATTGTATGGCAAGAAGCATACGACCCTAGAAGAGTGTGTGTTAGATGCTATTGACTTAGGGGACAATTGTGATATTTTCAACGAAGAAGATGTCCCTAAGGATAACCAAAGTGAGAAAACAACATCCACCAAACCAACACAAGGGGGAACGGCTGTCGCAACACCACTTTCAGCCATAGAAGACATGCTCAAAAGGACGGATGACATGCTGATAACATGCAAAAAGCACATATGAGGGGACCAGGGCAAGGAATTCCTCAGTAGGGACAATTAAGCCACAAAAATGGTGTGCAATCAAGGATAAATGGACCAACCATGAGACCAATAAGTGCTATTATCGATTGAAGTATGATGGGAATGTTGAATACGTGCCTATGAGACCACAGGGACAACCCATGTACATATATAAGCTTAATATGGGCCCATCTCAAAGACCACCGATGGGTATGGATAGACCTCAACCTGTCTTGGGTCAACAACCTCCATATCCTAGATATGATGCAGTGCCTGTGAAGTACATGCATGTAGAGGGAGTCATAGATGAACAAGCTCTAGTGCTTGTTACACCCTATGTTGAGTCTAGTCCATCTATAATAATGGTAGAAGGAGATTGGTATAATTCACATACACCACCAATGGAAGAACATGTGACTTTTACTATACAAGATCTTGAATCAATGTACTATGTAGCTAATCAAGGTGTTAGACCTAAATGGTAAGACCCATGATTAAGCCAAGAACTAGAAACTGTCATAACTGTGGTGCAGATGATCATTGGAAAAATGAATACCCAGAGCCGGACAAAAACCTCAAGCTAGTTGAAGCTTATTGCATACAATGCTACAAAAAGGGAGGACACTTCTCGAAATATTGTCCAAAAAATCCTTTAAACAAGGGTAAAGCAGTAGTGAACATAGTCCAAGTGATAGCTAGTAGCTCATTTGAGAGTGAACCGATTGTTCCAATCAAGGTAATCACCAGAGACCAAGCTAAGAAAAAGAAACATAACTCCTCCGCTGATGATTCAGAGAATACAAAAATTTCCTCTCAAAAGACCAAGAGAAGCAGAAGCAAAAGGTATGAGACGAGGAAACAAAAACAACGGGCTGAAATCGAGGAGAAAGGAAATAAGCTATTTTAAAAAAGGTGAAAGAAACCGGAAGTGAAATCAAGGAAACCACCATGAAATCTAGAGGATCAATTTTAGTTGATAAAATTTTTGAGCCAATTAATGCAGCCTTGGAAGCTTACCAAGCGGGACTTAAAGCAGGCCAAACATGGAAAACAAATGGAAAAACTATTCTTCTCTAGACATGGAAGCAGCTAAGATTGAAACTTATCAAAATTTGGTAAGAATTACTTAAAAGATACTGGAAAAACAAAAACCCAAGCGCATGAGTATGGCAAAACATGAGGAGCTTGTGGTAGGAACCATTAAAGAAAAATCCGAAGTGGTGGTAGAATCCCACCTTGAAACAAAAGAGCCAGAACTTATAGAGCCGAACAATGAAGATGCCTTAGATGAAATTCCATTCATAGAAGAAGACTGGCCAGGACACTTATGAGAAAAAGTTAGAGAGATTAAAGATGGGAGTCTAACTTTGAAGTCAGCTCTTATAGAGGAAGTTTGGTTAGACAATCTACCTCCTGATATGGACATGGATGTACAATCCTTGTATGGCGATTACGGTTCTGAAGCTTCAGGAATTTCTAAACCATTGAATTTGAAAACATTACCCTCTTACTTGGGAGATAATGAAGATGAATCCATAGTGTGTAAAACCACTCAGATAAAGAGAGCAGAACAGACCCTAGAAGTAGACAACATCCATTCAATCATGTGTACACCCATCCAATAGACTCTTAGTTTAGGAGAACGGTTAAAAATCAGACCATATTTATGGAATAATCTACAAAAAACTCTAGAGAAGGTGGTGATAACAGGGCTAACAGCAAAAAAATTGAGAAAATTGAAACACGAAATGGATAACAAAGAGATTAAATCTGTTTCAATCAACAAAGTCGAAGAATACTACAAAGGGGATGAAGGAAACACAAGCCTTCTAGTGAGATATAATGGTATAGAAAGCATGGAAATACTGGATAGTGAGACAGGGATAGCCATAGCCACGAAAGAAGTATGGAAATCATGGGGAAAACCAGCCATTAGACAAACTCGAATGAAATTGCAATTGGCTGATAGACACCTGGAAAGGCCCTTAGGACTGCTAAAAAAAGTGATAATTAATTCCTGGGGGATTGAATATCAACACACTTTTGCCATAGTGGACTTTGGAAAGAAACTCAATTATGAAATCATCTTGGGAATACCTTTCATGCGACAAGTACAACTCATCCAAGATTGGGAAAACAGTTATCTGTACTTGAAGCAAGTGGGATCAATAACAAGGGTTAATCTAAAAGATCACACTTATAGAGATTTCATGAAAACTCCCATACAAGAATTCGATTCAGTCTCTTTGGCTGAAACTAAGCTTCCATCATGGTTGAACAAAGAAACACCTATTTAGATGTGCGGAGCCTAAAAAACCGGAAGCTTAAAACAAGAAGAATGTATCTTAAGAAAGGGATTTCATAGACGAATCTTACATACCACAACCCTTTCCAGAGCATTTGTTTGAGCCATTTGAGTGGACTCAAATTTTATCAACAATGGATGTATGTGTATATACGTCTATGCCTACTCAATTTTTCAATGAGGATGGCTATGACATAGTTCTCATCGAAATGATCTCAACCCTTCACATTGAAGACAAAATTCAAGAATCCAAGGACTTGATGAAAGCTCAACAAGTATTTTCAGACGAGTTAGAAGAACATTCAACTACCTCAGATGATTCGGGCTCAGAAAAAGAACATGTGAGAGCTAAACTACTCATGAAAGGAGGGGAGGAATTTTTTTTGACTTTCCAAACCAAAAACCGAGAAGACAAAAATGATGTAGAAGAAAAAGAGACACGATAAATTTGAAACCTGGACCTATGCCATCAGTCTCCAATAGAACACAGTTTTTGATGCAGATAGATGCTCATGATTGTGTCAAGGACAAAATCACTGGTAGATATCCTTTAAACAAAAAGCAGGACAAAGAAAGAAGTATCAAGAGTTGAAAAAAGCTCTAAAAGAGATACATACAATTGAAATGGAAACCATTGAGGAGGAAGGTAATGATGTAATGAGTGTTCCATACCATTACAAAAAATATACTCTCCAAGACCGAAAAATCATAGTTGAACAACCTGTCAGTGAGCTACAAAAACATGGCGAGTCATATGAAGGACCTAAAAACGCAAAAAAAGATAGATCTGGCCAAACTAGGAGAAGAGCCTAGACCTGCCTACATTGCAAACGACCCAACAAAAGCAGAAGAAGAGCTTTTGTTAAGCTTACTAAAAGAATATTGAGATATCTTTCCTTGTTCATATACGAATCTCAAGGGTGTTGATCCAGAAATGTGTCAACATACCATACCCATGAGAGATGATGTGAAACCAAGTAGACAAAGACCATACATATTTAATGAAACATTTTTCAAAAAAATCAAAGAAGAGATTGAAAAGCTAAAGGAAGCTGAGCATTTATGAAATTGAACACACAGATTGAGTGTCTCCAATTGTGGTAGTACCCAAGAAGAATGGAAAATTATGAGTGTATGTCAACCTCAAGAAAGTGAATACAGCTACCATTAGAGACAACTTTACTCTTCCAATCACTGAGCATGTGTTAGAACGAGTTGCAGGAAAAGAAGCTTATAGATTCTTAGATGGATTTTTGGGATATAATCAACTTTTGGTTGACCCAAAAGATCAGTATAAAACTGCTTTTGCAACAGAATGGGGTATTTTTGCCTATCGGGTTATGCCTTTGGGTTAACTAATGCTCCTTCAACATTTCAAAGATTGATGAGTCATGCTTTTAAAGAATATCTTAGGAAATTCTTGGAAGTATATATGGATGATCTATGCATACATTCATCAATCCGGGCTGATCATTTTGAACATCTCAAAAAGGAATTCAAAAAATGTAGACTTTATAGGATTTGCTTAAATCCTGAGAAGTGCACATTCATGGGTAGACAAGGAAAACTTCTTGGACATATAGTGTCTAAAAATGGCATAGCTACTGATATGGATAAAATTCTTGTTATTGTTGATTTTCGTAGACCAACAAGAGCCAAGGAGGTTCAAGGCTTCATCGGACATTGTGGATATTATAGACGGTTCATTTACATGTATGATATAATTGCAAAACCCATGTATAGCTTGATTACACACTTTTAATGGACCGAGGCATGTGAAGAATCCTTAATGAAGCTTAAGCAAGCTCTCACCTCAACTCCAATATTGAAAGCACCAGATTGGAATGAGATATTCCACATACATGTAGATGCTTCCAACTTTGCCATAGGGTGTATACTAGCTCAACCAGGAGACGAGAAAATTGATTTTCCTATTTCTTATGCTAGCCGACAATTGAACATGGTGGAAAAGAATTATACAACCACAGAAAGGGAAGGATTAGGAATGATCTATGCTGTAAAAAAGTATAGACATTACCTATTAGAAAACAAATTTGTGTTCTTTGTGGATCACCAAGCCTTATTGTACTTGGTCAACAAGCCATGCATCGCAGGAAAAATAGTTAGATGGTTCATCATTCTTCTGGAATTTGATTTCAACGTAGTTGTAAAAAAGGGCACTACTCATCAAGGAGTAGATCATTTGTCTAGGATTGTTTCAGGAGAACCTCCTAAAGGAGTAGATGATGATCTACCAGATGCATATCTGTTCTTTGTGGGAATGACACCTCAATGGTTGGAAAATATGGTATCATTGATGACCATAGCTCAAGTGGATTCACAAATACCACTTCCTATTACAATTGGATTAATTGAGCAATTGGCTATGTATCAATTACTAGCTGGTAGACTATACAAAAGAAATCGAGATGGAATATTGATTTTATGCATTAATCCTGAGGAGAAAACCCAATACCTAAGTCGAGCACATGCTACCATAGTGGGACTTCACTTTGCGGAAGACCAAACTATGCAAATGATCTTGAGACTTAGGGTATTTTAGCCAACTATGAGGAGTGATGTTCGTTCTTTTGTGAAGGATTGTTCTCAATGTCAAAAACAAACACCCATACCTCATGTAACACTGTTTCAAGTGTCACATGTTCCTAAGTGGAGTAACTATCTAGTTACTTACTTATCGAGCCGAACATTTTTTGAGGATATGAGTAAACCTCGTCAAAGAGAAATTGAAACTGAAGCAAGAGACTATGCTCTCATTGGAAACCAGTTATATCGAAGAGGTAAGGATCAACATTTGTATCTTTGTGCAAATGAATACAAATACATTCCCATTATAGAACAAGCACATGTTGGATTAGCTGTAGGTCAGTTTTCTAGTGAGACCACCGCAAGAGCAATCTTAATGGTAGGCATATGTTGACCAACACTTTTTGCAAATGCCAAGGAATATGTTCAAAGGTGTGATGCATGTTAACAAGCTAAAATGCCAACCCGTGTAGATAGCATGCCCTTAAGACCAATGATGGGGGCTATAGCTTTTGCAAAATGGGGTATCGACTTTGTTGGGCCAATACATCCACCTGCTTATAGAACCCAAGCTCAATATATCATTGTAGTAGCAACGGGCTATTTGACCAAGTGGGGTGAGGCTAAAGCAACTAAAAAAAATGATGCCAGAACCACAATCGCATTCTTATATGAGCATGTATTCACAAGATATGAACTACCAATAGAAATCGTCAGTGATAGGGAACTCATTTCCTCAATGAGGTAATTTATTGTTTGCTTAATGAATTTATGGTCATACATAACAAATTGGCTCCCTATCACCCACAAGAAAATGGACAAGCTGAGCATATGAATAAAATTCTTAGCTCGATATTGACTAAAGTAGTTAGTTTAGGAAGGACAGATTGGGAAATGAATCTCCATGTTTCTCTATGGGCTTATCGAGTTTCATTCAAAACAGCTTTAAATGATACACTCTTTAACATTGTTTATGGTCTTGATGCCATATTGCCAATAGAATTTCTATTGTCGACACTAAGGGTAGCTAAGGATCTTGAGTGGACTTGACACAAATTGTCAGAGAGACTTGAAGATTTAAAAAACCTTGATGAGCAAAGGCTAACTGCTGTAGCTCACATCTATGCACAAAAGCATAAACAAAAACAGTTTTTTGATTCCCATCTAATTACAAAACTCTTCAAAAAAGGGGACTTAGTTTTAGTTACTTCCTTAAGCAACACATTCCTAAGTTTAAGAAAAAGGGAAACGGACAGTTTATCATTGAAGATGTATCTCCTACTGGAGCAATTAATTTGTCCACCCTAGATGGTGAACCATTGGCTAATTGGATTAGTGGATGTTGTTTAAAGAAGTACAATTTACCACTAACTAATGAATTGCTAGAAAATATGCATGCAGCAAAGCAAAGAAAAATAAAATGACAGCAGGTAATTGATGAAGCCCAAGAAGAAGCTCAACTTTGAGTACTCAAAAGGAAAGCAGCTCTCAAAAATCAACAGATACCTATTCGCATCAACACTCTGAAACCAGATCACCGACTATGGGAACTACAGAAAGATGTAGTGTCAACGGATGATGAATGGTTAGATGGAATAGACCATTGCATCAAAGTACAGTTGAACAATCATATCACAGATGCATTGTTTGACATAGGAACTCGAGTAAATGCAGTCAGTTATTTCACATATAAGAAAGCAACAAGTCAGTCTTTGTTGACAACTGGAATAGTGACTATTAAAGGATGCAACAAGAACCCAACACCAACATTGGGAGTAGTCAACTTAAACGTGATAGTACATGGATGTTCATGCCCTCATCAATTTATATGCTTACCAGATGAATACATGAATGAAACAATGATTCTTGGAATCTGTAATGAAATTGGCCTATTTAACTTGAGAGTAGTAGAAATTGATGTGAGTACTTTCGAGAAATGACTTTGTGAGCATAGTGGGTGAACATAATTGAAGATAGCAACATAATCATAGAAATTAGTTAACTTGGCATGAACAATACTTTTGCAAGAGAGAGAATTTAGAGAACATGACAATAGTTGAGGACCGGATTTATGTGGAGCCGGTTCCCCCTCCAATAGGCATTTGTATTATGATTTCTCCCATTAAGAGAGACTTGTTATAATACAATCTTTGTGTTCCTTGTAATCTAGGTGCTGCAATGAAGATGGAAAGCTTCATGCATCACAAACATAACATAAACTTGAAGAAAGCTTTAACTATCCCAAGACCTCAAACACCTTCGAAGGTGGAGAGAGCTAGCAGGGAATGAGGGTAGAGAAGTGGAGGAAGAAACATTTCATAGGAGAAAGAATTAGTTCCTCACTTATCATAACTCTTGTTGCTAGCATACATAATAGCATAGTAATGAAGAAGAAGGAGATGGAAATCTTAAGCATTGAAGCATGGATCTTGGTTGGATTTGCACTCCATAGCCAAGAGTGTTGGTGTAGGCTCTCAACCTCGACTTGCTTGGAGAAGGAGAGGGAGATCTTGCACTTTGAATAGCACACAATGAGAGTGTTTGTGAGTGTGTGTGGGTGAGTATAAACCCTAAGAAACCCCCTAGCTTGCTTGGGCTGACCCCCCTTGTAGCTCATGCTTGAAGCTCATTGGACCCGTCTAGGCCTAGCCAATCATAAGCAGGAGGTATTACAAGCAACAAGGGTAGCCTTGGGACAAGTGTGCCCCTTTCCTGTTTGAGAGAGAGGACTTGATAAATGCAAAATCAATTAATTAAATATCCTAGATTATCATTGGACCCCTTGGGTAGCCAACCAATAGGCTTCAGGCACACCATGAGGGCAACATGAGGAGGAACTTGACAAGTGTCCCTTTTGATTTCTTTGTACCATGCATGCCTTGTGTGAGTGTGTGGGTGTTCTCTCTCATCCCACCTCATGTAGGGATCGACCCCTACTTGTAGGGATTGAATATTTGACTTTTTGACACCTCAAGCCCCTCATGCATAGGCCTAGTTCTCACCACAAGCTTGGCCCTTAAGCACTTTAAGCTTGGGTTGGGTTCTCACCTCAAGTGCAACCCTAGCATCTCAAGCATGTCAAGCACCTCAATCATCTCAATCATCAAGCACATCAAGAATATCAAGCACCTCAATCATCAAGCACCTCAAGCACCTCAGTCATCAAGCATGACAAGTAGGACTAGCACCTCGAGCTGGGTCGGGTTCCCGCCTCAAGCTCAGCCCTAGCTTACCTAAGGTCAAAGGACTTTTACACACATTAATGGAGGTCTTAAATGAAGCTAACCCTAAGGTCTTATGTTCCATCGGTTAGCCTTGATCTTTGATAGACCATCTCTCATTTGGGCCCCTTTACCATTGGCCCCGTGTTGAGATAAATCTACAAGCACATGTCTATATCGTAACCCTTGTTCCCGTTTATTCTCCCACATTAAGTGATCAATTAATATGAGAAAATAATTTGGGTTGGTTAGATATTAGATATTAGATTTTATGACATTACCTCTATCTTGAAATCATAGTCGTCCTCGACTATGAGATAGAAGAGATAAAGCCTTAGTCATTAGTCAATTTTACTTAGCGGGTAGAGGATCCCTTTTACCCTACGATATCTTTCCAAGATGGATGACTAATCCATTTGGTGATTGGGAGACATAGCTGCCTCAAGCATGTCTGCTCTTTAGTCCATTTCATTCTCCCAAAGTAGAGTGACAAATTCTACTTGGTGTTTGAGAGACGTCGTCATCATAAACATGATTCTAAGCATGCATACTAGTTAAATTTGTGCACAATTAAAAAGAGGACTAGTCTTATAAGACAAAAACATGAGTCATTTAAAAGAAATTTGTACATTTTCTTACTCTAATGTAGCATTGTAAGCATTGACAAGGTTCATACTATCCTTAAGCTGTATTCCTTGCATCCATCTAGCATCTTCAAAAGGATAATTTTTGAACTTAATAAGATACCGTCGGATAATCTTACCATGTCGTAGTAACTTGTGTTCATGCCGAAGGATAGCTTCGGGTTGTAGCACCTCTTCTTGGTCTTCAACTTCGGGAAGGTCTTCAATAATTGGTTCACTTGGTGGCTCGCCTTTGTAGGGCTTAAGTAGGCTTATATGAAAGGCATTGTGTATGAGCCAATGGTTGGGAAACTTGAGATACTATGGTCTCATTGATGGGCTTCAAGATTTGGAAAGGACCATAGTATCTTTTTGCTAGTTTAGCATAATACTGTTGATGGCCCGTAGGGATTTTGCCCATCGTTTGCCTTAACTGAGCCTTAGGAAACTTGAGTAAGACCCAATAATTTTATTTGAACATTAAGGCCCTTCTGTGCTTATCAGCAACAACTTTTTTCCTTTGTTGAGAGATGGATATAGCCTCCTTAATCTTTTGAAAAGATTCTTGTAGGTCAGGGCTATACTCATCGGCGGCGAAGATCTTCCCATGTACTTTGAGTAGCAAGGGACTTTTAGGTCTTCCTTCAATGATATCAAAAGGTGCTTTTCTCGTAGAAGTATGTACAACATTATTGTAGGCATACTCTACAAGAGGTAAGTACTTTTCCCATTGTGATCGTTGATCTACTTCAGTAACATAAGTCTTGAGTAGGTCAAGTATCGTAAGATTGGCTATCTCACTTTGGCCATCCGTTTGTGGGTGATAGGCCGAAGAGAAATTTAATCTTGTTCCTAGATTTTGAAAGAGAACTTTCCAAAAATTACTAATCATTCTAGGATCTCTATCTGACACGATGGATGTGGGTAATCCATAGTGCTTGAAAATTTGAGATATGAAGAGAGTTTCCATTTGATGTGCCTTAATAGTCTTTTTGATAGGAATAAAATGTGCTTGCTTGCTAAACCTGTCGACTATTGTCCATATTCTTGTATTCCCATGGATAGACTTGGGTAATCCAAAGATGAAATCCATGGATATACTCTCCCATGGTGAATTTGGGGTAGGCAATGGCTGGAGTAATCCAGGTTGCTTCCCTCTATCGTACTTGGTATTTTGTCATACTACACATTTTGAAACATTCTCTTGTATGTCCACTTTCATGGTAGGCCAATAGAAGTACGTCTCTACTCCTCGGAGATTAGGTTGAATACCTCTATGCACCGCATATGGAGGAGCATGGGATTCATACATAAATTTTTCACAAAGGGAATGGGTAACACATAGCCTATTTCCGTGGAGAAGATAACCATCCTACAAGGTGAATGGTTCCTCTTTCTTCCTCAAAGCAAGGGCTGATATTATGTCTCTAAAGTCAGAGTCAATAGCGTACTTATCTATCATAGAGGATAGATCATTGTGAGTAGCTATAGACACCACATTAACTTTTGATTGTCATGAAAGTGCATCGGCCACTTGATTGTGCTTACCAGCTATGTGAGCAATATGGAAATTAAATTGCTTGGTTTGCCTCATGAAATACTTAAGATTTTGGTGTTCGGTTCGTAGGATAAAAGAAGTCCCCAATAGGTAGTGCTTCCATGTGTCTAGGGCATGTAGAATAGCTAAAAGCTCTTTCTCATAAATGCCCAAGAATCGTTCATCAATATTGAGTCTTCGGCTCTCATATGCTATGGAATGCCCTTCTTGAAGCAAAACTGCTCCAAGGCAATCACCACAAGCATCACATTGGACCTCAAATGGCTTTGAGAGATCCGGAAGCACGAGGACTGGTCGGGAAGTAAGATTGTCTTTGAGATTTTCAAAAGCATTTTGCTCCTTAGCAGTCCATACATACTTAACGTTCTTCTTACTTAAGTCGTGTAGTGGTCCTGCTACTTGAGAGAATTTTTCTATGAAGCGTCTATAGTATGCGCACATACCAATAAAGCTTCTTAGCTCATGTAGATTTCTTGGGTTAGGCCATGATTTTATTACCTCTAACTTTGATGGATCCATACGGATACCATTGTGAGAGATAATATGGCCTAGGTATTGAATCTCTTGAAGGAAGAATTCGCTTTTCTTTTGGTTGAGAAAAAGCTTTTTCTCCCTCAATGCTTGAAAAATCACTTGGAGATGTTGCTTATGTTCCTCCAAAGACTTGGAGTAGATGATGATATCATCAAAGAAAACTCCAGTGAATTTGCAATAAGGTCTAAAATTTTTCTCCATCAAACATTGAACGTAGCTGATGCATTAGTCAAGCCAAAAGGCATGACTAGATATTCATAAAGACCAAATGTTGTGTGAAACATGGTTTTTAGGATATCTTCATGCACTATCCTTATTTGATGATAGCCAATTTTAAGGTCAATCCTACTGAAGTAGGTAGAGCCTTGTAGCTTATCAAACAGATCTTCTACCCGAGGCACAGGAAATCTGTTTTTGATAGTGATATGGTTTAGTGCTCGATAGTCCACACACATACGGTATGTACCATCTTTCTTTTGCACTAAAAGGATTGGAGAATAAAAGGGAGAGGAACTAGGCCTCACCATCCCTTTGTCTACCAATTCCTATACTTGCCTCATGATCTCCTCTTGTTGAGCTTGTGAGACTCGATAAGGAGGTTTGTTAGGTGGTGAGCTTTCTGGAAGGAGCTCAATGCGATGGTAATCATCCCCTCGTGTTGGAGGTAAGTCCATAGGGATATCATCGATGAACACATCTTGGAATCCTTTTAGAAAATTAGACAAGTCTAACTCTTCTTGATTCCTACCATAATTTACATTTGATGAAACATTAGTATCTTTTAGAGACTCTTTGACAAAAATCATGTACGCAAAAACTGAGCTCTTCATTGACTTATCAAAAGCAAGAGGATTTACAAGTGGAATAGTGCAACCACGCTCACTAGCATCTATATACATGTTCTTTCCCCTGTAGATGAAGTAGATTCTCCTTTCCGGGAACTTCATGTTCGTATCCATGCGATCAAACCATGGAGCCCCTAGGATAACATCCTCATGTTGGAGAGGAGAGATGAAGAAGTATTCTTTGTCGACATAGCTTTGGACATGAAGCCTCAACTTCCCAATCGAGGGAGTAATAGAGGCTTTTTGTCCCTTGAAAGCTGCATCAGCCATTACTATATCTCCCATCTCAAAGCTTGAATGCCCAACTTGGTGGCCAACTCTGTTGATATGAAGTTGAGAGTAGAGCCAGGGTCAAACAAGATGAAGTCATCATGCTCTCTTACCTTTCCCCAAGCATAGGAAAGTGATAATACTTTTCAATGAGCATCCTCTTTTGGAGCTTCAATGGTGGAAACCCTAGGAGTCTCATTGCAACTATTCTTCTTGGGGCAAGAACGATAGCGATGTCCTTGCTCTCCACACTTGAAACACTAATGGTCCTTGCGAAAAACTTCAAGCTCTTCAGGAGAGATTTTGTTTTTACCTTTGTAAACTCCCTTCTCCTTGGACCAATTGTCATTAGAAGTGACTTGGGAAGAATTTTGAACATTGGTTTTTCCCTTTGCATCATTTTTGTCTTTGTTTTCCATGGGCTTGATATTATGTCTAGCCCCTTGATGGAAATTGATGCGTGAAGCAACCATGGTGTGATGGATTACTTTGCTAATAGTACCAGGCCATTGAGAGTTGATGTATTCGGCCATCTCTTCAGGTAATCCTGCATAGAATTGATGCCTTTGCTGGGCAAAGTCTATCTTTTGAAAGACAGTAGCCTTGAGATGTAAATCCCAAAACTTGTCTACTTGTGGATATACTCATGAGAGAGAAGCTTCAAGATGTTCCATTTGGTAAGCACTTTGTCCTTTGCATCACTTGCAAGTATTTGCTTCATGATGGAAACTTGTAGAGTTTTCCATGTCTTTGGGGCTTCACCATTGCAACGAAGGCTAGCCCACCATTGACGAGCTGATTTTTGGAAGTGCATAGCTACATGGCATAGCTTGGAGGACTTTGTGAAGCCCTTGTCTCCAAAGGCCGCATCAAACTGTTGGATAAAGGCCAACACTTTGTCAGTAGCACCAAAGGTGCCATCATAGGTGAGAAAAGAGATACTCTTTCCTCCCTCCTTGAAATTCTTTAGCTTTTGTGACCTTCGCCATGCAGGAAATGATTTGCGATGTCCTCCCCTCTTGTATTCTCTAGGAGAATAGCCATAGCTTTCGTCGGAAGAGGAGGAAGGTGAAGAAGAAGGAGAAGAGGGTGACCTCTTCCTAGCCCTTTTCTTCCTTTGTTTCCTCTCTTGCTTTCAGAGTGATGAGGAGAAGGATTATGTGTTGATCTTTTCCTCTTGGGAGGAGTGGGAGATCGTCTAGCCCGTCGTCTTCGTGGAGCCACATCTTCAGAGGAACTTAAACTTTCATTGCTTTCTTGCTCTTTGGATTCCTCCTCTCAAATGGGAGACAGTTTTCTTTTGGGGGTCTCTTCAAGAGGCCTCCTAAGCTCTCTCTCCTCTTGGAGAGGAAGGGAAATTCCATAAGCACAAAGTTGTTGAGTAACTTTGTCTTGCAAAGCAGGGTTGCCCATAGCTTGCTGCAACCTAGTGACAAGATAATTCACAAACATGGGAGCATCATCATTAGCACCTTCATGTGCAAAATCAAAGTTATCAATGTTCATTCTACTCTGTTGATTATTGTCAACCATGTTAACAAAATTTATGTATGTACTTAGTGTATGCTTTGGCAATTCAAAACCTTAGTTGCCACTCCTCTTAGCCTTTGAAAATCGGCTCTTAAGTATCTAAACCCATGGGTCAAAGTGGTTAATTATAGAGAGTAGAGGAGTAGGTATAACATAGCAGAGTTGTCGAGGGCTAGCTTCTTTCGGACTTGTTATGGCTCAATAATGGTAAAGCTGTAGGCAAGTCTAAAAAGACTCCATTATTAAGTCCAAATCTCCCAAGGTGTGCACCATCCCCCACATAGTGGGCTCAACAAAATTGATAATAGATCCCAGTTACACTTACCCTAATATAATTAACAACATCAACCATTTATAGGCTACTTAAGGACCTCTCTTCTTAAGCAAGAAAAGAGAAACCAAATTCTCTGATACCAATGTAATGGAATTGGCCTATTTAACTTGAGAGTAGCAGAAATTAATGAGAGTACTTTTGAGAAATGACTTTGTGAGCATAGCAGGTGAACATAATTGAAGATAGCAACATAATCATAGAAATTAGTTAACTTGGCATGAACAATACTTTTGCAAGAGAGAGAATTTAGAGAACATGACAACAGCTGAGGACCGGATTTATGTGGAGTCGGTCCCCCCTCCAATAGGCATTTGTATTATGATTTCTCCCATTTAGAGAGACTTGTTACAATACAATCTTTGTGTTCCTTGTAACCTAGGTGACGCAATGAAGATGGAAAGCTTCATGCATCACAAACATAACATAAAATTGAAGAAATATTTAACTATCCCAAGCCTCAGTCCCAAGACCTCAAACACCTTCGAAGGTGGAGAGAGCTAGCAGGGAATGAGGGTAGGGAAGAGGAAGAAGAAACATTGTAACCTAGGTAATGAAATGAAGATGGAAAGCTTCATGCATCACAAACATAACATAAACTTGAAGAAATATTTAACTATCCCAAGCCTCAGTCCCAAGACCTCAAACACCTTCGAAGGTGGAGAGATCTAGCAGGGAATGAGGGTAGGGAAGAGGAAGAAGAAACATTTCATAGGAGAAAGAATTAGTTCCTCCGTTATCATAACTCTTGTTGCTAGCATACATAGTAATGAAGAAGAAGCAGATGGCAAGCTTAAGCATTGAAACATGGCTCTTGGTTGGATTTGCACTCCATAGCCAAGAGTGTTGGTGAAGGCTCTCAACCTCTACTTGCTTGGATAAGGAGAGGGAGCTCTTGCACTTTGCATAGCACACAATGAGAGTGTTTGTGAGTCTGTGTGTGTGAGTATACCCCCTAAGAAACCCCCTATCTTGCTTGGGTCAACCCCCCCTTGTAGATCATGCTTGAAGCTCATTGGACCCCTCTAGGCCTAGCCAATCACAAGCAAGAGGCATTACAAGCAACAAGGGTAGCCTTCGGACAAGTGTCCCCTTTTCCCCTTTGAGAGAGAGGACTTGATAAATGCAAAATCAATTAATTAAATATCCTAGATTATCATTGGACCCATTGGGTGGCCAACCAATAGGCTTCAGGCACACCATGAGGGCAACATCAGGAGGAACTTAACAAGTGTCCCTTTTGATTTCTTTGTACCATGCATGCCTTGTGTGAATGTGTGGGTGTTCTCTCTCATCCCACCTCATGTAGGGCTTGCCCCCTCCTTGTAGGGATTGAATATTTGACTTTTTGACACCTCAAGCCCCTCATGCATAGGCCCAGTTCCCACCACAAGCTTGGCCCTTAAGCACTTTAAGCTTGGGCTGGGTTCTCACCTCAAGTGAAACCCTAGCATCTCAAGCATGTCAAGCACCTCAAGCATCTCAATCATCAAGCATCTCAAGCATCTCAATCATCAAGCACCTCAATAATATCAAGCACCTCAATCATCAATCATCTCAAGCAACTCAAGCACCTCAGTCATCAAGCATGACAAGCAGGACTAGCACCTCGAGCTGGGTTGGGTTCCCGCCTCAAGCTCAGCCCTAGCTTACCTAAGGTCAAAGGACATGTACACACATTATTGGAGGTCTTCAATGAGGCTAACCCTAAGTTCTTATGCTCCATTGGTTAGCCTTGCTCTTTGATAGACCATCTCTCATTTGGGCCCCTTTACCATTGGCCCCGTGTTGAGATAGATCTATAAGCACATGTCTATATCTTAACCCTTGTTCCCGTTTATTCTCCCACATTAAGTGATCAGTTTAATATGAGAAAATCATTTGGGTTGGTTAGATATTAGATATTAGATTTTATGAAGGAATTGCATGGATGCAAACGTACAAGGCAGTACGAGATTGGGATACCAATTAGCTCACGCTATCACCTAAAGGCGGACAGCTCATTGTTCCAATTGCACCAAGTAGGGAGGATTAGAAAGGAGGTTACTAGCAGAGAAAACCACAAAGCAATCAATCTTCTCCATTCTATCAACAAGCAAATGCTACAAGTAGCATGCAAGGAGTCAGGCAAATTTGGGTGCCCAAAATATCATCTATAGTACCAAAGACGGTTCCAAAGTTTCAAAGCACAAAAAGGAGCATCTTTGAGCGGAGAACTTAAAACAAAATGGATACGGAAGAAAAAGGAGCACTTATCTTCTCCGCAAACTGCAAAATCGATAAAGCAATGGAGAGTTAAGTCTCAAAAGACTCAACCACACCATTTTTCTCAAAGCAAACCAAGATACCAATGACGGGTAAAATCTCAACAACCATCATTATTAATACCCACAGCTTAAGAAATCAGTGTACAAAAGCATCCTAGGGTACAATCAAGCAAAGAGCACACGAGCTACAAGATTTGCTCTTTGGAAGACAGCAAAAGAAAACCTCAACATCAGAAACCCTTGAGTTAATTACTCAAGACCCAACTCTTGCACATCATAATGGTTTTAACCGCATTGATCTTTAAATCATGGTAGAGCCAACCAAGGCTATGCATCAACACGATTGTTCAACCCAGGAACACAGTCGTCTCGGAGTACGCCATCTAGGAGGGGTGGAAGGGAACTAAGTAATTACGGGCAATGTTTGAAGAGGGAGGAAAAAGTTGATGTTAACGTGTGATTTTTGACAAAATTACCTAATAATGTCCTTAAAAATCATCAACAGGGAAATATTAACTGATAACATCTCCCCAATGAGTATAAATAGTGTATATACTATGAGAAAATAATCAAAAAACAATCTTTTTTGGTTATTTTTCTTGATATTAGGACTAAAAAATAGAAAAATCCAACAAAAAAAAAGCTGTATTTTTTCACTAAATTTTCTTAATTATTGGATTTTCACTTTGCTTTTTTAGCACATTTTGTTATTTTCTTTGATTTTTTCAATAAACATGTCAAAAATTAATAATGAATAGCAAAAGAGCTCAGATGAAAAAATTGAAGATACACTGATGATCAGAAGGACAAGGCGGATAGGCACAAAAAATTTCAATCAAATCGGCAGATGGAAACGGGAAGCCTAAATGAGGTGGCCAAGGCCTACTTTTGCAGAATTCATGCAGAATGAGCTATAAGAATCCGGTTGAGGAAATTTTTGAGTCTAGCATAGATTTCATGGCCCAGTAGGACTAAAAGGGAAATTTGGGGAAAATGGTTCGGGAAGTCCGAGTATAGATATCCAAGGTAGCCTAAAATCACCTCATTTCCACTTGTCACCCTTGGAGAGAGAGCTTTCGACCTTCTTCCCGCGAGATTTCCGGAGTCCACAGTCGTCCTTTTACAGCGTCGTCTTACACAAGACATGAGGGGTAAGTTCTATACTTATCAATTGATCCATCATGTATGGCCGGTAGCTAGTCTAATAAACCCATGGAAAAACCCCTAGAAATTGAGCAGTGCACGATGTCCTACGACCAGAGATTGACCATAGCGGCCTGCCAGCTCAACCAAATTGGACAAGACTTGAACTGTAGCATGCACCTATATAATAGAACACTTCTATATCACCAGTTGACCATTCATCAAGGGTTGAGGGGGGTCCCAAGTAGAAAATCTAGGTTTTTTGCAGATGCTAGAATTGAATTCTGACTCCACAGACAGCTTGTAGACTGGGTCTATGTACAATGTACATGGTTGGTTTCATAACATCAATCAAGGCAAGCTCTCAAAAAGCAAAAATCAGCTCAAAGGGTACAAAGCGTCAAATTTGACCTGCGAAGTCAAACTGACTCCATATGGGCCAAAACTGGATGAGTAGCTTCAGGACTATGTAGCAAACAAGTCCATAGCCTCAAAAGTGACTAACCAACTCCACATGCCATGTAGTCACAAAGTAGGTGAATTCAGAGTCGACAAAGCATGAAGTGATGCCGACAAGACAAAACTTTACCAAATTCAATTTAGGACTTGTTTTAAGTGTATTGAATATGTTTAGGTCAAAATTTGTCAAGTTTAGCAAGAAAAAGTTGAATGTTGTAAATAATTGCAATTATTTACTTTTCTAATCTTTTGGCTTGAAAATGGTAACATCACCTCTCCTATCACTTGTACACACCTATTACATGCCACATTTCAAGTAGGAGCCAAATTGATCAATGATAACTTGAAAATTTGTCAAGAAATGCAAAGAAGTCTTTCCAAACCAAACTCTGAGTTATCTGTCACATTTTTTGATCCAAATCACCCCATATCTCATACACAAAGTCTACATCATGCTTAGAATCAAGCTGCACCAAAAAATGTTCATTTTGATGAAAAAGCTAATAATTGCGATTATTTACGTTTTTTGCCAAGATGGGGGGAAATTGCAACTTTGACTTCATGAGATCAAAGCACATGATGTCCCGAGCCTACTAACCAAGTTTGAATAAATTTGGAGCTCAAAATCTCAAAATTCCTTTATATCTACTATTTCAGAGACGGAAAGCCTAAATCTGGCACCATTTCCACCCTGTGCACTCAAACGAGACCACACTTCATTCAGAGTATCCGATTGATACATATTTCAAGCCTATGATGCCAAAAATGTAAACAGTTGGAAAACTACTCAGGTGTAAATAATCGTGATGGTTATTTACTTTTGTTGCTAAATTTTGCTTGAACTTTATGATTTTGATCTTTACATGTTTATATGCATCTACGCATGTTCAAAAATTGATTTGAAGCAAATTGGACTCAATTTGTCAGCAGTTCAAACTGAAGGGCATTTCAAAGCAAAAATTACAGATATTTTATAACTTTGGCACTCTATTCACTTAACAGGAGCAATGCAAGCTGCGGAGAAGGCCAAGAAGAGGGTCTCTCAAAAAGAGAAGTTGCAAGAGCTGCCAAAGCAACATATCTATCCAGAGAATAGCTTGAAGAGAACAACACCACAATTTTCACAGGCAGGTTTAAAAGTGAAGAAGGACATCAAGTAGAGCTGCAACTACTACCAAAAGAAATCTATGATGTCACAGCAAAGCCAAACACAAAGGAGGCCAACAGAAGGCTTGGCCTCAGAGAATTCTACGACCAAGAACCGTGTGGCATAGATTTCTAGAAAGATTATGAGCTGCTGTCTACAATTAAAGAGGATGGATTAGCCCAAATTACTGACCAACAAGGGTAGAAAGTAGAAGTGGTGATCACAAAAGAAATTGTAGCCGAGGCTTTGAAGTTGCCAACAGAGGGAATGACAATGAGGCTCGAGGCAGAAAGACAACATGGATTTTCACCAAGAAGACTGTTGCGGCAACCTTTGTCGACCTCATCCAGAAGCAAGTGGAAGAACAAGCACGGTTATATCATCAACACTTTTATTTTCTAGCAAAGAGACCACCAAGGTACAAAACACCTAATCATGCAATTGCGACTACATTCACACAAGTGTTGACGTCGACAACCAGGCAACCGATTGATCCCGCTCAGTATGTGCTATCATCACTGAAGGGCACCAAGAAAGAGGGTAAGATCACGTATCTGGGTGCACCTAAAGTATTAACAAGAATAGTGTATCATGCTATTGGAATGGTAGACAATTTTCCACCTATCCCAGATCAAAATACATGGATTGTGTCTGCACAGCCATCTCCAAGAACCATCTTCTCGACAAAGAGAGTTTACAAATCTGATGAAGAGTTGGCAAAAAGCTCTCATGAAGAACATAGCAGCAAAAGCTCAGGCAACAAGGAAAGGCGAGCCAGAATAGAAGAGATGAAGAGAAAAGCAGTGGTTGCACACTAAAAGGAACCTCATTAGAAGAACGTGAGGTTTGAAAGAGAGAAACACACTTATTAAAGAAGCCGCCAAATTGTAGGAGAGGATCTAGAAAAGTGGATTCCTAAAGAAATAAAGGGTCCCCAAACTAAGAACCCTGCAAGGAAAGAAGCAGAGGACCCCACATATTTTCTTGAAAGAATGTATGCAGAGGCAAAAGCACTCAAGTTGAAAGAAGCTCAAGAATCTAAGAGAAAAGCACGAGAAGAGGCAGCAAAGCAACAAACTCAAGCAAAAACTACTGCACAAAGCGAAGGACAATAGTATTAGGAGGAATTGTCTCTAAAGCCGACTTCGCCTACTACGGAACAGGCGGATCACCCAATGCCAAGCCCTCCCCCTTCACCAATAGTTAGACCCACTGAGGGCGAGCAAGCAAAAGAGAAGGAGCCTGAACCACAGGAGGCAGCAAGTTTTGAGAAACCCAAGGCAACAGAGGCCCAGGCCACCCCATCAACAACCATCCAACAGGAAACCACAGACGCAACCACAAAGCCTCAAGAAACAAAAGTAGAAGATGCAACCACATAGCCTCAAGGAAAGGTAGAACCCACATCACAACCACAAGAAACTGCTACAAAACAACCCAAGGAGCCACACACAAAAATGACTGAAACATCTAGACAGCCTACATAGCCTGAAGATTGGTATAAAAATGATGAAGTCATCATACAGGTGAATGAACATGCCAAGCAGATGTAGGAGATGACTGAGAAATTGCGAACAGTAGCACTTCGCCGTAGTGCTAAGGCTAGAGAGCTGGAGATGGTCATCGACACTCTCTAAGGAGAGCTAGAGGACAGAATGAATGTCATCTCAGATCTACAGAGACAAATCCAAGAGCTGAGAGCTAAAGGTGAACAACATCAGCTAGCCAAAGAGAGGCAGCAAAAGGAAATGGAGGAGCTGGGCGAGCTTCTCAACAAGTTAACAGATGCCTGCAAGATCAAAGACCAACAACTAACAGAGGTAACATATGAACTCTTAACCACAACTCTATCAGTACAAAAGATCCAAGTGCAGCTCGATGTAGCGAATGCTTCACTGCAGTATTCAGAGCAAAGGATCAGTGATCATGCAGATTTCTTGAGACAAATAAGGGAAACTCCCGCAGTTTCCTTAATCAAAGGTACCGATGAAGTATAGAAGGCTTTGTAAAAGAAGAATAAAGATCTTGAACTTGAGCTAAAGCTAGAGCAGTCACAACGAAGAGACCTTGCATTGATGTGGGTACAACGAGAAGAACAGTTGCTCAAGGAGATAGTAGAGCTCAAGACAGTCAATTAGCTGCTGTGAGAGGGACCGCCAGAGATGCAACAAGAAGCTGGTACCTCAGAGCAACCAAGCATTGAAATTCCCTCAGTCTCTTTTGTGGAGATGGAAACACAGCCGACAGAAGGCTAGGGGGAGAGGAAGATTTACAGGTACCACTAACAGATGCTGAGCAAGCACTAATGGTCCAGATGTCTAAAGCTGAAGAAGATGCACTTAAGGAACAGGTTGCTCAGGAGACAAATGAACAATGGAATGCAGTGATGGATTGGGAGTTGAGGGTTCTCCATTCAGTAGATGTCACTCAACTCACTCCCAACCAAATCAATGCACAATGGCATCAACAATCATTGCCATATCCTTTGATCAAGGTAGAGCTTTTATAAGTCAAAGAAAGATTATACAAAGACATGCAGGCTAAAGGCATAGAGCAAGTCCACCCCAAGTGGAGAAAGAGATCGATGAACAAGAATCCTAGATATTTGATTTTGTTCACAAGAGCACATGTCGCCCTTTAGAAAGACCCGACCTTTTGTCCTGTACCACGGGTAAGGACATGGCAAGCACATGAAGAAATGACTAATAAGCGGCCTACATGGATCAACTATCCAAGATTGCTAGATCCACATCAAGGAACACCAATAGAGGAATACATGGTGAAACCCCTAACTGATGCCATGAGATTCTTCCAAAGTCTCCCTGATCTCTCATATGCCATGCTCTACAAAATTTGTCGAATGCTGCTCACATGCATTGAAGCTTTTCATGAACCAGAGCACTGCTCAATCTTCTTTTTAATTTTCCGGCTCTTAGACCGTGCAATAGCAACATCCCCGTTGTAATTATCCGGGCCCTCGAAATCCACTTTTTCACGAACTTTGGGATGCAAACAAACCATAAAATTTTCCAATTTAAAATAATCACCACCATTGGCCAACTGCATGGCCACTGCAAAGTCCCTCTAGCACTCTTCGAAGCAAGCGAGGAAAACACCAAATTCCTCGTTCACATCTAGCTTCAAATTATTCAACCTTGCATCCATATCGACATGAGATACCTCTTCTTGGAAATCATGTAGAAAAGGAGGCCGCAACACCGGCCATATAAGTCTTGGATCTCCTTCCAAAGCATAGAACCATGTCTTTGCTCTTCCCCGCATCAACATCGGAATCGTTTGCATTTCGCTATCTTCATTTGGCATATACAGTGATAGCATATAAAACTCAAAATTTGCCATCCACTCTTTTGAATCTTTTTCTCCGATGAAAACTGGTCCATAACTATGCACTGCCATCTCTCCTTGATGGAAATAACCATCTTTGATCAACACCGGCGAGCAATCAGCTACTCCTCAGTGAGGGCACCAGAAGATGGAGAGGTGGAATACGGAACACACCTAGCACACAAAATATTTGCCTCTCTATAGCCCAAGGATTCCACAACACCCCTAACCTCTCTAATAACACCTTCAAATTGGATAATTTGCACTAACAACTCCACTTTAGCACACAGAACAATTGTCTCATACCTTGCAAAAACACCTTACAACACAAATGCACCCATACTGCTCAACTCACCCTTTCGGACTCACAAGACACTCCAAATCTACCCTCTTGGTAACACCCTTCAAGCTGTAGGAAAACCCTCTGCAAGCACTGGCAAGTACAAAAAGAGTGAGAGAAAAGGAGGAGGATGGGGAGAAGCAACACAAGAAATAGGGGCAAAGGCTGGTAATATTGCATAGGGAGATAGTACAATCAAGTATGCAGCTCCAACGGCAAGCTTGCAATATACAGGCTTGCAAACCTCCAATAACTCTCTCTGGCAAAAAAGCCCTAAAAAAATCACTTATATCCCCTTTTAAAAGTCTTAGATAAGGCTAAAAAGAAAAAACAAGGAGCTATCAAGCTCGTACAATCAAGTGAGGCTTCTTTTAGATTTTTTTTGCATTGCCACCACTTGGCACATTTGATTTGTTTAGTATCTGCATGGTGCATACTTCTTGACTCCTTTTCCGCTCAATTTTCCATTTGAATTCACCCCTTTGGCCCGCCCTTAGAATGGCCTCTCGGTTCTAACCCTTTGGGTTCTCTCTCTTGCTCTCTTGTTCCGAACTGGCTCTTTCTCTCCCCGTCATGGGACTGCCCCTTTGGTCGGCTTTGGGACTCTCTCACCCCTTCTTGATCAACTGTCGCGAGACCCTCCTCCTTGTATGGCTTTGGGTTGCTTCTCCCTCCATCGCAAGAACCCTCCCCTTGGCTAGCAATAGCGACATCACTATTGGGGGGGGGGGGGGGGGGGGGGGGGGGCTCTTGCCCTAGAAAAATTTGGCCTCATGGGCATGGGCACAAGCCCTTACGGGCACCTGCCACATCATCACTGTAGTCACCGATCGCCGGCTGTGCCTATGCCAGCGTGCTCCACCAACGCAGAAAGATGACGCCACCGTGACCTCCCTCGACCAAAATAGGTGCCTGGTGCCGCCTGCACAAGCTCAAACAGCACCAACCGGCACCACCTCCATAGCCACACCATATGGGAGCTCACCTCCCTCTCTTGATGCCATTGAATGGTCACGGGCTAGGCTAAATACACTGACATCCGATTGCAGTCCCTCGCATATGGGTTTATTCTTGCGCCACGTGGCATCCCCTTGGGGGTCACCCTCCAAACTCCCTTTTTTTTATATATAAAAAAAAACCCATTGATGCAAAAAAACCCCTTCACATTCAAAATCCTGCCATCTGTGGCTCGGAACTCCGGTTCCTGATTCGCAAAGCCTGGTTGCAACTCCATGGTATCGACTTGAAAAATCCCCTCTTCTAGCCACACTTGACAATTCTCCGAGCCCCCGAACCGGGGCCGCAAACTTACGCCAAATTTCATCTGCAATCAACTTTGGACAAAAGCACCCAATCTTCCAACTACTATAACCTTTTACTCCGGGCTCCGTTGGACGTGCATTAAATTCTTGCTAGCTTTGTATGATGCATATCCTGCTCTAGAACCTTATCGAGGCTCAAAAGACACCAGATGGCACACCTCCCCATGTGGTCAGGATGGGCACCAACCTAGCCCCCGGTAAAATTCAACAGGCCATAACTTGCAATCCATGGCTCCTATCTACAACCTGAAAAGATGGGTAGGCTCCATAAATTGGGCACTACACATCTATACCTTGACTTCCACTTGGAACACCTGTCCCCGACTGCCTTGGCTGGCAAGACTTTGCAACACATTGAACCTTCAACCTTCAATAACTTGGCCTCTGTAGCTCTGTTTGATGAGCTATCTAGACTTTCTACTTCAGTGCTTCAAGATCTACATTCTTGGACCCAAAGAATGCATCTTGCACATCCTTCACCTGCTACCGAAATTAGCCCCTTATGGAGCCCTTCTTGGCCTATAAACCGCATCATTCATACACCTCTACTGCTATAGCCCATGATCTTTCTAGCTGCTCCAGCCTTTTTCCATGCTTCTGCTAACCTGCACATATCTACCCATGCCACCTTCTAGGGTCGACACACTTTGGCTGTACCAACGTCTACCTCGAACCCCTCATCGAGGAGTTGGAGGAGTTATGGAGAGGCATTCATGTTGTCGATGTCTCACTTGCAAAGGGGGGGGGAGAGGCCATTGTGAGGGAAATCCTTATGTGGATTATGCACGACTATCCTGTGCTTGGAGAGATTTTTCGTAACCCCCTTTCCTCTACCTCTCTCTATCTATATATCTTTCCTTCTCTCCCTTTAGTTCACTTTAGTTCACTCATCTCTCTAACGATATGATATGTATGCATGGTAGTCCACATCGGGGCATAATGCATGTCCTACTTGCGGGCCATCGTTGGTGATGGATCAGAGGCCCGATTCCTTGCACAAGGTAATCTATCCAAACAACCATCGTTTCTTACCCCAAGGGCATTACAAGAAGAAGGCTCCAACAAATGGGAAGACCCCTCTAAGCTCACGATGGTAGATTGGGCAACCATTTGGGAAGAACACCACAACAACACTCCGGTTCCGTGTCCTCCACCAAAAGGTATGTCAAGGTATTCCATATTTTTAAGGCTTCCATATTGGAAGGACTTAAAAATACAACACCTCTTGGATCCCATACACATATTCAAGAATGAGCCCAAACACTCTGGGACCACATTATTGGCAAGAAGGAATCTTTGGATGCGAGGAAGGATTTGAGGCTTTTAAAACATCTCCCCGCCTCTGCTACTCCACGTCGTGCCCCAAATGGAAAGATCGTGCTTCCTAAAGCACCATGGATGCTAGACAAAGAAGAATTAGACAAGGTGAAGCGTACCATTGCCTCTATTCGCACACCAACACGATACATGAGGTTGCTAAAGGGAGCTTTTACAAAAGCAAAGAAGGGTGGAAGCGTTCAATTGTATGGGTTAAAGTCCCATGATTGGCACAAGATGCTTCAGGTAATCTTCTTACTCCCTATAATATCTATAGTTTGTGTGTACGACTATCACTCACTTTCCCTTCTCCTGATTTACATTGTAGTTCATTCTATCGGTGAGTATGTGTATATGTCGGGACAACAAAGTCAGGGATGCTATTTTCAAACTAGGAGAGCTAGTAAGGTACACCACAAGACTCCACTCAACTACACCTTTTTTATGTACACAATAATTTCAAGTAACACTTAGTGTATCCTTGGGTGTTTTCTTGCAGATTCGTGAGCTCCAAGGAAATCAAAATAGATGCTATCCATGCTGCTCAAACACTTGCAACAAAAACTATGTGTGCCATTGAAGATGCATTTTCTCGATCGGTCCTTCTTAGTCAAATTCACCTCTTAGTTCACGTGGTGGAGAAGATCGCTATATGTGAAGTAGTGCACGTACGATGGATGTTCTTCTTAGAGAGGTTTTTAAAGACTCTCAAAGATTTTGTGCGGCTACGGTCTCAACCAGATGCATGTATGGCCGAAGGGTGGATCGTTCAAGAGGCATACGGTTTACATATCAGAGTATTTGGCACAAGTTGACCCTCCAGTGCCTCACATGTGGTCAGGCAAGGAAGATGCAAGGATGAATTCACATTTGCCAAGTGGAAAGGGGAAACTACTTAACATGGATATGAATCTATCCCGTGTGGTCAATAACTTTTGTATTCTCAATGCAAAGATTATGACCAAGTGGGTGGACTTGTGGATAGTGGCAAAAGCAAGGCGTTTGCAAGAGAGGAAAGCATGGAAACAAGCACATGGAGGAAGGAGGGCAACCCCCGTGCTAGACACCTTGCATGCTTCCCATATCTCACTAGTTCAGAGTGGATTCATGAGAGAATGATCGAGGCAAAAGCGCGCGGAGAAGACATCACTAGCAAAGAATGGGAGTATGCATGAGGTTGCGTACCAAAGGTAGAGTACTCATATACCTAAACCATATTGTAAATTTTTTCCTTGAAATTATGTTTAATATGTATTTGATAAATTAAGATATCTTTCTCTTTTGTAGTGCCTTTCCTTTAACTCTATGTGGTCAAAGGATCATCACTTTCGTACGTGCCACATTAACGAGCATAGAACCACCATGGATTGTGTCATCATGGGCAACTTTGACACAGACGGTGATGAAGTCAAGTACTACGGAACTATAGAACCTTTCATACCTTCATCTTTGAGTGCAAGTGGTTTGCAAATGTGTCTAGACGACATGAGAATGGCCTCTACATGGTGGACTCTAGTGTACATCACAGAGGGAGGTATGACAATTTAGTTTTACCGCGCAATTGTGAACATGTGAGTGACATGTACCTTTTTTATTCTTATTTGCTTGTAGCATTAATTATACCAATGTTACTCACTTTGAGCTTCTATTTTATAGGTCATTTAAATTCCAGCAATCCGCCAACCAAAAATTTGGTTTGTAATTCTCGTAACACCTGGGGGGAGAACCATTTTTCCACTAATGAAGTGGAGATCATCTTCGACCCTTTTCCACCTCCAACTTTGGATGAGGTGGAAACAGAGGAGAGGGAGGTCAATGAATCAAGTCCTGCGGCAGCAAGTCTTAGCGAGGATGATTGTCATGATGATGAAAATGATGAGATGGAGGATGACAAACTTGAAGATGATGAAGCCAATGCATCCACAAACGACAATTCCGTTTCTCTCTTTATTGATTTAGAAGCCATGGGCTTAGAATTGGATGATGTCTCATGTAGAGATCTTTTGGAAGATGATTCATAAACATTTTGCAGTCATGAAATTTTTTCGTCGTGTAATCCATTCATCTCTCTCTCTCCTCTCTTCGGCCTCTCTCTAGATTTGGGAATATGCTCAATTATGTTAATCAATTGACAGTGATTATTTTAGTTGTAACCAAGTGTAATTTTATTATCCCCCCCCCCCCTCCCCCCCCCCCCTCTCTCTTTCTCTCTCTCTCTCTCTCTCTCTCTTCTATTCTAAATTTGAAAATTTTATACAATATTTTTTAATTTTTATTGAGAGGAGGGAAACACCAAAATTTGAAGGGGAGGGGGGGGGGGGGGGGGGAGAGGGGAGATGTTTATTTTAAGCCAGAATTTGAAAGTTTAGGCGCTAAATTTTGTAGTCGAAAATAAAAGCGATAGTACACGGGGTAATAACAGCAGTATTAAACGTGATAATAAACGCAAAAAATGTCACATCAATATTTTAAACACAAAAAAAATCCCCCGCCCTTCTCTCTCTTCTTTTCTACCTGAATTTGCACTTTCTCTCTACAAAACGCGTTAAAACAGCGCGATAAACACTTGGAGATTTTCTTAGTCAACACCCCATGATCATGTGTTTGCTTGGCACAACACACAAACGCTACGGGACAGGGCATGGCTTTCATTTCTTATAGTTTTTGGAGAGACCACAGTGCCAGCTTTCCACCATACTTTTGCATGGCACCTCTACATGACGTGCACTGTATACTTTGTAGTTCAGTCTGTTACGTTTCATTGCAAAACGATATGTTTAACTATTCACATTGTTTTTTTGTAGCTTGACTCAAACATTGTACACCGGCTTGCACAATTGAATGACATTCGTACACGATTATCAGTAGTGTAGTTCAATTTTATACTTTGTTTATACTTTTTGTATTTTTGAGTTTGTCAAAGTTTCCTTAAGTTTAATTTACCCATGTGTCTTCCTCACGAATGCATGCTCAATTTTGATCATCGTATCTATATATCAAATAGACATGCATTTTTTTTCTCGGAGTCTGGCAATTCAACCTATATATTGAAATAAAGAAAAATTGACTACGCTTGATTGAGAATAAGATGGGTGTTTCGAAGATGGTTCCACAATTTAGAGACTAAATGGTCGATATTACTAGGTTCAATGGTGCAATCTGCAAACATTTACCAAAGTAGGTTAAGTTGCAACCCTTTTGCTCGATTCGATTACCCTCTTTAGTAGCCCTTTGTCGTATACGGAGCACTATGGGACACAAGCTTGCTTCTTCCCAATGCTCAATATCCTACTCATTTTCGTGTTTCACCACAACAAAACCCAAGGCAACAACAATCACAACCAACTAACCAAGTAGCCAGCTGCGCTCCAAAATCCATCAGATTATGTACGGCAAAGGCTCACCAAGCAAGACCAATTCCCTAGTGGGCAAAAGTCTCTTGCGATATTTACACGGGCATCAAAAGGAGCCGGACAAGAAAAAGGCAGTGCCAACAAAGACAGCAAAACAGGTTTGGAAGTATTTTTCAGTTGTTTAATATTGTCGATCTCGAAAGATAGTTGGGAAAGAGACATGGAATGCTGTACGAGAGCAATTTGGATGGAGCGTGAGACCCATGGAGGGTGGCAATTGACTACACAGAGGGATCATTATCAGCTTATAAAAAAAATTCAATCCCATCAAGGGGGCATGACAGAGTTCATAGCCATCCTATTCTTCCGAGTTGCATCAACGTAAAGCATTATTGGTAGCAGGCTCGACCCTGACCTGCAGTGGTCGAAAAAGCGCTACTGGAGGTTCTTCCTACAAGGATGAATGTCATCCGCTGGCCGAACCGAAAGAGAGCCGTGGCTACGGGTGCATGCTGGTTCAGGTCGGTGCTGCTTTTGTAGGCTGCCAGTCAGGCGACCATCCTCCAGCCTGCAGCACGAGCTTTGCCTCACAAAAGTTGCTCAAGCACGCCTCCTCCTGGCCGGACGTCACCCTCACAAAGGTGTCCACGGAGCCCGTTCGAAGTCGTTGCGTCCCGAGTTGTCCAGATTATAGAACCATATGGATTGAAAGTTTGAGGGCTCACCGAGGATTGTAGGTTTCAATGTGTTTTGCACGTAGAGGTCCACCGTTCCGTCGGTGCCAGCATATCTTTCATCTGCCGTCTTCACTATTATCACGTAGTGGCAACCCTGCATGTAGGCCAAAAAAAGCAGCAAACTGGTATAAAATATCCTTCATTTCTACATTAGAACACCCGATCTTAGTACTTACAATTGCTTTCACACCAATAATAATAAATATTGAGATGACAATCAGCAGGGTTAATATCGAGCTAGACTCTCATGAATCTGTGCATTACAAGTCCTACAACACATCAGATTAATATTGAGAAGAGTACTGCAGAAGTTGACTATGCAAGAAAGCTGTGGACTATATTGCATGTAAAGCTTGACATCCACAGGAGGGGGTAATTGTAAGAAAACATGATAGGATTGATTTGATTGAAATCTACTCTGGGGCACACACGAGGAGGGAGGGGTAATGCTAACTTAACCTAATCTTTGAGGCCTATATTACGTAACCTAGATTAAGACGTAGCCTATCTAATACCTCCGTTAGCATGGTGGTGCACTGCGCGGCCAGCTGCACTAGAAGAAGCAGCGCTAGAAGCAGCTTAGCACTCCCGCCCAATATTATAGTCGTGGTAGCCATCTAATTGCAGGACGGAGGATTAATTTGAGTTGAGAACTGGAGGGAGGAGGATGATCGATCATTGATGATGAGGCTGTTAATATAGCGGCGTGCCAGCTGTGATTATACACAAGCAATGGCTGGCTGCATGCATCACATGTTATTATAAAAACAGGTATCTAAGCAGGCATGGCTGAACTCGAATGATCTGAAAGAGCGCCACTCTCTCTCTCTCTCTCTCTCTCTCTCTCTCTACCTTGCGTACTACTGGGTCTACACGCTCCCATAAAGTGGAATCTGGCCAGATGCCCCCGTCCCTCTCTCTCTCTCTCCTCTCTCTTCCCCCACACGCTTCGTCATCGTTGCCCTCTGCGCCCTACCTGCGCAGCCATGTACAACGCCCCATCGCGAGTGAGGGCAGACCCTCCTCCAACTCCACACATCTGAGGACGCCTGCACTCGCCTTCTCTGCACGTTCGCTTTGCGCCTCTCTCCCTCTTTCTGTCTCTTCAGTCAAAGCGTCAGCATGCAGGTTCACTCAGACGAGCTCGCTCTCTCTCTCTCTCTCTCTCTCTCTCTCTCTCTCTCACACACACACACACACACACACACACACACACACACACACACACAAGACGCCTCTATCTAGCTTCAGCGTAGTCCTCACAAATGGTACCTAAACCTCTTTAGGAGGCCTTGCTTCACCTCATGATTGTGAGATGAGGGCTACCATCACCAGCCCTTGTTGCTCTGCTTTCTCCCTCCCTACTGGCTCTAGTTTTCAACCCGAGAGAGAGAGAAAGAGAGCCGATGCACCTGTGCAGTTGCAAATCGCCTCCCTTTACTAGCATGCCGCTAAGCACCTGACAACTCCTTACGCCCACCCATTCCATTTTCTTTGCTCCATTCCGTTGATACACGATCTCCGTCTGCACTGGTGGCATTCGCAGCCCAAAGCCATCCCTTGTTGCACCTCCGCTGCAAACAAACACACGAGAGAGAGAGAGAGAGAGAGAGAGAGAGAGAGAGAGAGAGAGAGAGCTGCTGGCTGTACTACAGAGGTAGTGTCTGGATGGCAGCATGCCAAGCTTCCCATCTTCCATATCTTCTTGGAACTGACCGTACTGTCCTCGTTCCCCAGCCCCTTTCCTGGTAGGTCACATCACCGCCATTCACCTTTCCTTTTACCACTTGAGACAACTTTGGCTTAAAAATGAAGGATTTTCATAAGGAGATCTCTCTCTCTCTCTCTCTCCACGTGCAGTCTGTCCCTCTTTTTCGCCTCAAAGCCATACAAGAATCTAAGGAGATTCCACTTAATGCGACCCTTTCCAAAATTGGGAGGACCTATGTCATAATAATCAATAGCTAATTCTCCTAAATGATTCTCTCATGTTAAACTGATCATTTAATATGGGGAAGTGCTAGGGGAGAAAAAGCTAGAATATTGGTTAAGCTAGCAGACCGGCCACAGTAGGGATCCAAAGGGGGGGCCATCTGCAAAAGATCCATGTGCAACAATGGGATTAAAAGACCCTAAGGTTCAGCCCAATAAGACTTCCAAAATGCTAAGGTTCCAAAATTCAAAGGTTGTGTCCAAGGTCAAGCATGGGAGGAATTGGATGCTTTGTGTGTGTCCCAAAAGCCTTTATCAATCCCTACATAGGAGGGGGCGAGCCTTGAGAGTACAGGATGAGAGTGAAACTCACACACACACACACAAGATCCCTTTACACAAAGGGAATAAGGGACACATGTCAGCTCCCTAGGCGAGATGCCCACAAGGTGTACCTAATTCCTATTGGATGGCCTTGGAGGTGGACCAATGAGAATTACGCTAGAGTAAATCTAGTTTAATAAATTTAAAAACACATAATAAAAGAACCAATGAGAATTAAGCTCTCTAGAAGACTATTGGACAATCTCCCAAGGGGACCAATGAGCATTCAGCATCCCAATGGCTTGCCTGATTCCTATTCAGAAGGTGGTAGGTGACCAAGGTAGCTTAGTGTCCACCGAAGAGAGTGTAACTCAGGCAAGGCTAGATCCGCTGGCACCGATTATTGAGGAAGGTAGTGATACTGACACTTCGTGAGACAGATATTTCTTCATGATGGGTAGTCAACAACCAGGAGGTTTCACCTATGATGGATCTATGCGAGGAGGAAGCACCTCCCAAAATCCTTTGAGTGATTCCAAGCTCACGGTGATCTTCTTAGAGGGAACAAACTCGAGAGGAGCCCTAGTCTATTCTGTCTATCGAGGCCACAAGTGCATTTGTATCGAAGAGAGGCCAGCTCAAAGATTGGAGATAATCCGAGTGTATGATGATGGAGATAGATTCCGAGACAAAAAGGGGAACCACTATCTAAAAGTTAGTAATCCTGAAGATTACAACAGGTATGGAGATAACTTGGCAAAAGGGAAAATGGTTTCAGAAACTCAAGAACCGCCACCAAACATTGATCGGCCAGGGGCTATTTTTATGTATGATAAGAAAACAACCATGGTTCCAACTTATAACGAGAACGTGGGAATCTACAAACATGAGAGTGAGGGGATAGTCTCTTACTTTCGCAACAAATAACCATACAAAAACGAATTAAGCAAAGGCAAGGTTCTTTACTTATTCTCTTATGAAACTGCTACGGGAAAGAGCATAGTTTTTGTTGATAGATACGGGCGAGAATACCAACGTATTCTCTCAGAGGAGGTAGAGAGGGCAACAGGTCCAGGAGCATCAACATATGCCTCTGAGGAAGTGTCAAGAGCCACCTACACCCCAAGCAAGTCAACGAATCCTTTTTTAGATGAGTATGACGCAACCTCACATTCCACCCGATTGCAAGCATTCAACAACCAAGACCAACCAGCAAACCAGCCATCATTGCAGGCATGGCTTCGACAGCCTAGTGCAACAATGGAATCAGACCAAAACCTAGATGGTTATCAAGCTGCACGAGGGCTCAGGGATTTGCAAGAACCACCACTCTATTCAGGGTATCAGGCAGAGAGTAAGCCAAAGACACAAGGGTCAACAGAGCCTGGAGGACCACCCATAGAACGAGTTCAAAGAGAAGAACCACCTCCAGTGAGAACCATTAGAAATTATGGCTTACGAGCACCATTGTGAGAGGAACCAGCCTATTACAAAAGGCCTGAGGAGTTATATCAACTAGGACGGGGAGATCCAATGATGAGGTTTGTAGACCATCGAAGAATTAGACCTTCTCAAGTGCAAAAATGGGTAAACAAGAGATACACAAGAAGCAGAGACCCAAGAGATCATGTAGCAGCCTTTGTGCGTGTAATTAGAGCCGAAGAGGTGTTAGATTTTCCTACCCAATTTGCAGGGTTTGGACTAACCCTAGAGGATGATGCTGCCACTTGGTTTGACTCTGTAGAGCGTAGAGACTTTGAGTCGATGGAGGAAGTGTTTGACGAGTTTATCGAGGAATTCTCTCAAAGGGGAATAGCTCATGATACCGTCTCAAAGATCCATAAATTCAAACAGAAAGATGGAGAATATGTACGAAAGGCAGCCCTAAGACTAAAAAGGTATGTTAAGTTCTGTCCTATTGAAGAACTGCCAACTCAGTCCAGACTTATGTTGATATTCATCCAAGGACTAAGGAATGCAGATCTCCAGAAAGACTTACATATGAAGAGGAGCATGACGTTGAATGAGTTGACCAAAGAGGCTCTTTACCTTGTGGACAATTGTGCGGTCTACAAAGAAGGGGAGTTCAAGGACCTTGATGACGATTCGTCTTCACAGCAAAGTGGAAGCAAGTCTTCTAAGACAGTACCGAAAGGAGAAGTAGCAGTAAACCAGGAGCAGCTCGTAGATGAAGTGCTAAAAAATATCAAATTGTACGCCAAACCCCAGGCTAAACAACCCAAGTGGTGTGCTATTGAACAAAAATGGACAAACCATGGGACCGAGGAATGTTATTATAACAAGGGATATGTGAGAGAGAGACCTTACGCTCCCCAAGCTCCAGTAGCTTCCCCTCAAGTTCCACCGATGCTTAGATATCAAGCAGGCAATTTACCAGGACCTGTAGGAGTAGAAAGACCACAATCGGTGTTGGGGCAACAACCACCCCTACCAAGATTTTGACCAAATGGTCTAAGATACACACCAATAGTAACTGAATCAGAGGATAAGGCTTTGGTGCCTATGCATGCATATTATGAAGATCCAAATGGATATGCGGCAAATCCTGTCTATTATCCACCGGAAGAACCCTCGACACCAAAACCATGGAGCATGATCGAAAATACAGGCGGACCACCAACTCTTACACAGGCCGCAGGAGAAGGAAGATATAGCCTAGATGAACGAACATTGTTGTTCATAGCCAATGGAGGCATGGGCGGATAGAGACATGCTTACCAACAAAGAGGAGCTCAAGGAGCACCTCAACAACCCAAGAGACCCTGTTACAAGTGTGGAGGAGACCATTGGCTCAGAGACTGTCCTCATGATGAAATCATTACAGTCAATGCATATTGCCCAGAATGTGGAATTACTCATTTGATTTCTGATTGCCCTAAAAACCCGAGCAAAGGAGAAAAAATCACCTTGAACATGTTAGAGATCGTACCTTCCAGTGGAGGATCGAAAAATGAAACAATCATACCTGTTCAGGCGGTAACACAAGCCCAAGCTCAAAGAAGGACGAACGAACCCATAGTTGAAGAACCAAAAACCGATGCCCAAAGTTCAGGAACAAAAAATTAGAGAAGCACTTGGAAAGCTAGAAAGGCGCGTAGGAAAGCCAGGACAGAACGAGAGCAAACAGCCCTATCCGAGGAGTTAAAACATACAAAGGAAAGATTGGAGCAGTTAGAGGATCTGGCTAGCTTAAGCTCACACACCACAGAAACCGTAGCACCCAAGGAAATAGCAGAGTCCAAAAGTGCAGGATTAGGAGGATCTGTACTGGCGGACAAGGTAAATGAGCAGCTGGATGCACTGCTAAAAGCTTATGAAGCTAGCCTTAAAAATAACCAAACCCAGGAGCAAAGGTGGATGACTTATCCATATGCAGAAATAGAAAAACAGAGGTTGGATATGTGTAAAAAGATGATCAAGACGGCTCAATCATTGATGGAAGACCCGCTGGGTAAACCTGCAAATTGGCATGAGGCACCAACTCCAGCCCCTATCCAACCAACTTTAGAGAAACATGTGGAAACAAAGGAAAGACTCACTAATGCCTATGAGTCTAGAGGAGAGCCTATCATAGTACCAAATACCACAGATGGGACAAGTGACGGGTTCCAGCCTAAAATATTGGCAAAAATGGGTAAGGACTGTAACGTTCTAGACGATCTGTGGAAGAAAATCCGTGAGGCCAACGAGGCTAATAGGATGGGTAACCACGTGAATAGCATGAGAAAAGAAAAGAATGTGATCTTACCTCCTATTGAAGAATTTGAGACAAGGTCGCAGATGAACTTTGAGATACATTCACAAGGGGGAGACCAAGGATCTATTAGTTCGGGACACAGCCAACCAGACTCGTTGAGAACTTTACCCTCTTACCTGGGAGAGTACGAAGCCAAGTCGGAAGTGAGATCAATCCCATCTCAAAGACTTTCTTCTAACAAGGTGATGGATTTGCAAGGATTGATTGAGTTGTTATCCACGCCTGTGACATGCACAATCACGTTAGCAGAACTCCTAAGGTTAAGGCCAAACATGTGGACCACAGTAGGAAACTGCCGAGTGAAAGACCCCACCTTGAAGCTACAAGAAGGGATCAGAGAGTTGGACATGCCTCAACTAAACACTAGGCCAGTGCCATTGAATAAGGTTGGAGAATATTGCGAGGGAGAAGATGGAAACACCACGCTACCAGTAGAATTCCAAGGAGTAGTTTCCAAGGCTATTCTTGAAAGTGGAGCGGGGGTTGCTATCGCCACCAAGGAAATCTGGAAAAAATGGGAAAAACCATCTTTGAGGGCTACCAGAATGAAACTGCAATTGGCAGATGGGTTCATGGAGAAGCCATTAGGACTCTTAGAAAAAGTGATTGTCACTTCGTGCGGAATTGAGTATGAGCATACATTTGCAATAGTCGATTTCGACAAAAAGAACAATTATGAGATCATCTTGGGATGACCATTCATGCAACAATTGAAGATGGTCCAAGATTGGGGTTATGACCAAATATACCTCAGACATGGCGAGACAACAACTAAAATACACCTGAAAGACCATAGTTACAAAGATGTGAACCAAAAACCTGTGGAAGAGTTTGATTCAGCTACAGTAGCAGGATCAGAACTACCAGCATGGTTAGGGCAACCAAAAGAGCTATGGATGTTCGGAGCTTCACATTGTGGAAGCTTAAGAAGAGAGGAATGCGTCTTAGAACGAGCAATTGAGGACAAGGAGTATATTCCGGAACCTTTCCCTGAAGATGCCTTCGAACCTCTAGAATGGGAACACATACTAGCAACATTGGATGTCTGTACCATTACTGACAGTCCAACAACAAGATTTTGCGATAAGGATGGCTATGATGTGTTACCCTATTACATGGTAAGTGTTATACCAGAAAAAGAGACGGTAGAACCACCAGAACAAAGAAGAGTTTTACAACTCCTCTGAACATTTGGAAGTAAATGATGATGCAGATAATGAGTGTTCAGACACCTCAAGTGAGCATGGAAATGAAACTGAGAATATCAAATTTTATGATTTTGCTAATCAACACCCTAGACGCCAAGAACGCTATAGTAGGAAACGAGTAGGAAACAAAGTGAGAGAGAACCTGATGCCCAGGATAAAAGATAAAACTCACTATTAAATGCTTGTAAAAGCGGAGGATTGTGTAAAATATCAAATATCAGGAAAATTCTCAAAAATTCGAAAAGAAAGAACGCAAGAGGAAATAAAACAGGTACGAAAAGCTAAAACCGAAACAAAATCACAAAAATCTCAAAAACCAAAAAAAGAAACAACAAAAGACCAAGAGTAGACCAAACTGGAGCGTAAACAGAAATACCAAGAACTGAAACGGTCTTTGACAGAGATATGGACTACTGAAGAAGATAGTGATGGTAAAGGGGAGTCAGAAAAGGGGAACATAAACGTACCATCACACTATCGGAAATTTACTATCCAGGACAGAAAAATCATCATGACACCACCAGTTAGGAAAAGAACCAACCAAGAATCTTATGATGGGCCTGAAAATGCAAAAAAGATAGACCTCGCAGAACCAGGTGAAAAGCCTCATCCGGTCTATATAGCTAACGATTTAGAACCTGAGGAGGAAGAACAACTAACACAACTTCTCAAGAAGTATAAATATGTGTTCGCTTGGTCCTATAAAGACCTCAAAGGAGTTGATCCATTGATATGCCAACATACAATTCCTTTGAAATTGGATGCAAAACCTAGCAATAAAATACTTCCTTATACATATAATGACACATTTGCTAAATGAATCAAAGAAGAGATTGATATGCTGATGGAAGCTGAATTCATCTATGAGATTGAACATACAGATTGGGTATCACCCATTGTGGTAGTTCCAAAAAAGAATGGAAAAATGCGAGTGTGTGTAAACCTCAAGAAGTTGAATGCAGCAACCATAAGGGATAATTATCCCTTGCCAATCACAGAACATGTACTTGAGCGAGTGGCTGGAAAACGGGCTTATTCCTTTCTGGATGGGTTTTCAGGATACAACCAACTGGCAATAGCAAGGGAGGATCAACACAAAGCAGAGTTTGCCACAGAATGGGGGATTTATGCGTATCGAGTTATGCCATTTGGCTTAACTAATGCACCAGCCACTTTCCAAAGGTTAATGACTCACACATTCAAGGAATACCTAAGAATATTCTTAGACATTTACATGGATGACTTGTGTGTACACTCTCTTCTACGAGAGGAACATATTGACCATTTGCAAAAGGTCTTTGAAAAGTGCAAGACATATCGAATATGTCTTAACCCGAAAAAGTGTGTATTCATGGTTAAGCAAGGACAAATCTTAGGACACATTGTCTCAAGAAATGGCATAACAACAGACCTCGACAAAGTCAAAGTCATTGTAGACCTACCTAGGCCTACTAATGCGAAACAAGTGAAATCCTTCATGGGACACAGCGGATATTATCGAAGATTCATATACATGTATGCGGTTATCGCACAACCTCTGTATCGTTTGCTAGTCAATTTCGAGTGGACCAAGGAGTGTGAAACTTCATTCCAAAAGCTGAAGGAAAACCTTATATCAGCACCTGTACTAAAGGCACCAGATTGGGAAAAGATATTCCATGTGCACATTGATGCTTCATCATATGCCATTGGAAGTATTCTAGCTCAACTTGGAGACGGAACAATGGATTTTCCGGTTTGCTATGCGAGCCGATAGTTAAACAGTGCAGAAAAGAACTACACAACAACCGAGCGGGAAGGGTTAGGAATGATTTATGCTGTAAAGAAATTTTGGCATTATTTGCTTGCAAACAAATTTGTGTTCTTCACAGATCATCAAGATCTTTTGTACCCGGTAAATAAACCTTGCAATACAGGGAGAATCGTACGCTGGTTTATTATATTGCTAGAATTTGACTTCACAGTGGTGGTCAAAAAGCGTACAACCCATCTACGAGCGGATCATCTTTCAAGGATACACAACGGGGAAGCTCCTGAAGGGATAGATGATGAAATACTAGATGCTTATCTTTTCAACATTGAAATGGTACCCAAATGGTCTCAAGAAATTGTTAGCGTTTTTTCCTTCGGAAGTGGGTTTGATAATACGGAATGCAGATCCAAACATCAAACAATGGCACATACTCCGAGGCGATACCTTGTCATCCGGGAGGACTCCGGCTAGGAGGGGGGGAGGCATTCTAGAGGCACTCTCAAATGCGGAACCAATAACAGAAACAACAAAAAAAGGGCATGATTTTCGACTATTTTAAGGATTGTTGTTTGATTGTGAAATTTTCTGGAGTAACCCAAGTATAAATGAACTTCTACAGCATGAAGCTACAGGTATATGGGGCCAAACGCCAAATCAAGCCTTTAGGTATGTGTATATAAGTAGAAATAACCATTTTTCAGGCAAAATATTGGTAAAACGGAGAAATCCGGCCATAAAAATTGCATGTGAGTGTATATAATGTGTTGCGGTGATGTTTGCGATTTATTATGATTTTTGAGGATTTTTTGGGTTTGATTTGCTATTTTTCTTTTAATTTTGCTAATTTTCGGCAGAAAAACTTCAAAAATACAAAAAGCAGGTTAAAAACAGTCGTAATGAAAACAAAAAATATGGGGATGACCAGTGACTATAGGAAAACCTACGGTACAGTGGGGGTGCAATTATGAGACTGGAGCGGAAAGCGTGTTTTGGCCAAGTTTTGACCGAAATGCCAAATTTCTGGTAAATAGAGCAAATGGAGTCCAAATCAAGAAATTTTTGAGTCTAAACCGCATCTCACAAGAAGATAGGAGCACATGTCAAATTTCACAAAAAGTGGTTCGGGGACCTCCATTATAATAAATTTTCACCTCATTCTCACTATTGACTTTGTGGAGAGAGCTTCTGCCACCTAGAGCGGATCGACCTTCCAGCAACTTCTACGACACACAAGACTATCCGACGAGCTCAAAACATGAGAGGTAGGCTCACCACCTTGGGCTTTTCGCGCATGTTTGTCATTATGTCGCGAAAACTAGCGTAGGGGTCACACACAAAGCGGGCGGTAGAGACCTACAAGTAGAAACGGCGGCCTAACGGCTAACCCGAAAGCAACAAGACTTCATTGGCAGCTTACCCTAGTTTAGGAGACCAGTCCTAGATAGCCAAAGGTAGTAGGAAACCATCGGGAAAAACCCTAATTCCCAGAAACCCGCAAGAGGCCACCAAATGGAAAATCGGCGAAACGGGGACCAAATGCTACCAAAATTCATGGGTAGGAGCATCTCAACATGCTCGACAAGTCTATATGACCCGCATGACCAAAAAGTGACCCGAAGAGACACTAAAACTTCTGAAACGGCATCAGACACACAAAGTGTCAAATTGCATTTGCAGCCAAACCGCAAGCCCGTTTGCCACCAAACTTCACGAGCGGCTTTCCTAGACCATCAACAACCAAGTCCTATGGTGGTAGACCACCACAAATCATCAAAGGTATGTAAACGCAACCACGGGTGCTTCTAGAGCGACAAATTGCCAAATGGAGCTCCGGTGAAGCCAAAGTCGACAAAAACCATACGGCAAGGATCCCCAAGGGATCGGGAAGCTATGGAGACCAACATCAAGAAATTTCATCGCCAAAAAGCACTCCAAAAGTCAGAAAACGGCTCGGAGGCTCTGAAGTACACACACGGAGTTATTCTCTATCCATTTGACTTTTTTGTTGAAATTAGGCTCAAAAGGGACGTAGGGGAGCAAAGGGCAAGCACTGGGAGCACCAGCAATGAAAAAATCATTAGGAGACATCCTACACGTAGGATGTCTCAAGGGCACTTTTTGGCACAAACTCCAATATTTTTTATCATGCACGTGTTTTGAATGACATTTACAAGCTATCCACCAAGTTTCATCACATTTTGACCAAGTTTGACCTCATATGCATGGAAAAACGCAAAGTTAGGGCATAGAGGCAATAATGGGCCATAGACCTACCAAATCTTGTCCAAATCCCATGAAACTTGCACAGCACATTCACCAACAGATCAACAAGCAATCTATGTGGTCAGAGAGAAAAAATGATGAAATAGACATCCTACGTAGGATGTCTATTTGACCTTTTTGGCATTCAAGGAATGTTTTATCATTCCAGATCCAATCACCTCATCATCAGGAGCCCATATATCAAGTTTGAGCCCATTCTAATCACTTTTGACCCCCAACACCTTCAAGATACACTTTTTGAGCCCAAAAACACCACATAGAGCCTTACAAGCATCAAATTTTGTCCAAATTCAAATCCAAGAACATGGCCATGTTCCATAGGCCAAGCACAACCCACATAACAAGTTTCATGTCATTTTGATGAAAAAGACATCCTACGCGTGGGATGTCTCCAGCATAAATTTAGCCTTTTGTGCAAAGAATGACATCATGGGAGCCAATACCATGGTGCAATGAGCCCATATACCAATTTTCAACCCATTTGGACATCAATTGCTACCTATGATGGACATTCTACCCAAATTGTGATCTAAAGCCTGAATCAGCCCAAAAATCCACTTTTTGATATTCAAATTCAAATCCAAGCATATAGCCATGTTCCATGAGCCTTACACTACCTGCATGTCAAGTATGAACCAATTCTGATGAAAAAGACATCCTACGCGTAGGATGTCTAGATGGAAATTTTTGGCCAGATTTTCACTGTGAGCACATGCACAGCTTCACAAGTTCCTTTTCAGCTTTATTTTCAATTTTCAAGTCATTTGGATAAGTAAAACTCAGTTTCGCAGCTAGGAAAAAAGGCTAACTTCGGACTACTGAGTGCAGCAGGATCTATGGCAGCCTCGAAGTCACCGGCAAAGAGGAAAAGAATGACCATCAAGGATTATCTGGACGAAGTGGAACCCTTTTTCATTCTAGAAGGAACAATAAAGCCCACGAGCACTTGGATACAAGAGGATCTGTTAGAGTCCAACGACCTAAAGATCTACCAGGGAGTGTTCAAAGACATTGAAGGCAATGTTATAGAGCTACCAATGCCGCCGAGAGAACTCAATAAGTTTGTACGAAGCAAGATGGCCGGCTACTTGGAGAAGATTGATCTCCACAATTACTTCGAAGCAATACCGGCGGGGGTGGACATCAAAAGACTATGGGAGTTTGTAACAAGCATCAAAGAGGATGGAGTGGCCAAGGTAACACCAGAAACAAAGATAATTATCACTGAGCGTGTTGTAGCCCATGCACTAGACCTCTCCAATGAGGGGGACAGTGTAACAAAAAGAAGGGATGAGGTCAAGGTATACAAAGAGAAAAAGGAAAATTACACCTTTGAAGACATTGCCAACCCAAAAGTGGCAATCATGAGCCAGTTATACAACCAGTACTTCCACATGTGCATGAGGAGGCCACAGAAGTACAGGATGCCGCCAGGTGCAATTGCCACAACGTTCACTTGGGCAATGACAAAAGGCACCCCAAAGATAATCAACTATGTGGCATATATACATGACAACTTAGTAAAGATGGGCAATAAAAATCCAACCTATATAGCCAGGAGAACTGATCACCAAGGTGGTTTATGGGGCACTACACGCTAAAGGAAGGTGGCCTGACCCCCCATCTCAGAATGATTGGCTGAGAGTAAAAGAAGACAAGGAAGATGAGCCGCAAAGGGCACCAAGGGTGGCTATGAGATTGAAAAGATGGCTAGAGCCAGTTGAAGAGGAGTAACCCGAGGAGAAGAAAGGGAAGAAGGAGTTTGCTCAAGTGCCGGCCAAAGAAACAAGGTCACAGAAGGCGGCAAGACTAGAGAGGCTGATGGAGAGTTTTCGAGCGGAGAGAGCCCTCAAGGGTGATTTATGCGAACTCTGGAAGCCATCTCTAGAGTCTATGTCTGGATAGTCCAGAAGAGTGCAAAGGGACCAATTTGAAGATTATATTAAGAATTTTGAGATTCTTGATGCTGCAGCAGAGAACATTCCTCATGTCCCTTTCATAGAGGAAGAAGTACAGCAAATAAGGCAGAAGCTGCTAGATGAACAAGAGAGCCAAGAAAGAGAAAGAAAAACAAAAGCAAACAGGGACTTGCAGAGCAAACCTGCATGTTTACCAGCCAGCCCTAAACCCAGCCCACAGCCATCACCACCGCCCTCACCACCTCCTAGCAGCCCTCCACAAGAAGATAAGGAGGCTGAGGACAAACAAGAAGAAAGGCAAGCAGAAGATCGAGAGCAAAGACAAGAACCTGAGCCAAAAGAAGAGGCCAAGCCTGAAACTGAGCAAAAAGGACTAGATGATGCTTACTATGCATTTTTGGACCTGCTAGCTGCAGGCTATATGAAGGAAGAAGCCTCCACAGTCGCATTCGACTTGGCGAGGACAGGGCCTAAAGAACAGATGCAAGGCATCAAGCTAGTGGAGCTAAAAGAAATTGCTACAGACACGGTAGACCTGGACCCGCCCTCCAATGACTGGGACGTGGTGATGACAAAGCTAGCCGGATTGAGGGCACAATCCATGGCTTCAGAGACATAGATGACAACTCTCAAAGCCACTGAAGAAAAGATCAAAATGGAAGTACATTCTCTGCAGGCACAAAGCCAAGGGAAAAAGGAGAGAGAAGCCGACCTACAAGCCAGCTTGGCAAGGGCTCTGCAAGACTACCAAGCAATGGAAGAAGCAAATCAGGAAGCATCAAAAAGAATACAAGCAGCTGAAGAAGAGTTTCAGCAGCTCAGCAAGTCATTGCGAGATGCCGAGAAAGAACGAGATAATCTGACACTACAGCTAGCAGAAGAAATGAAAGAAGTGGAAGCCATGAGGAACGCCAAGGAAAGAGCAGAGATAGATCAAGAAGCAAGACTGGATGAAGTCCTTGAGCTCAAGGACCAACTAAAAGTCAAAGATCAAACCATCTAGAGGCTGCAAGCATCACCTGCTAGAGTCAGAGCTACGATCTCGACTCAAATCATTTCTAAGAGTCAACTATATGAAGAGCAAATGCAGGAACTTCAGAAGGAGCTGACTCTCGAGAAAAAGCAGAGATTGATGATGGCAGAAGTCTCTATAGTCATGCAAATGAGAATGGAAGAGGGACAAAAAGCCCTGCAAGAAGAAGTGGAAAGCATGAAGATAAAGCTCGAGGAGGCGAAAAGAATAAACGCCGAACTTAATGACCTCCACGTGAATATGGGCGCAGAAGCTGAAGTGGAAAAGCAAACACTCCTCAGGAAAATTGAGGAGTTGAAAGGCCAGCAAGGAGGAGAGGCAGAGAGCTCAGGGCCAGCCGCCAATGAGGGCATTGACCTAGAAAATGTGGTAGATCCTATGGACACGCCTATGCAAGAGGAAATCATAGCAGGATCCTCTCAAGAGCCACATGATCTAACACAAGAAGAGGAGGAAAAATTGCATAAAGCAATAGAGGTAGAGCTCAGAGAAACCACGAAGGAAGCCTTGGAGTGGGAGCAGAGGGTCTTCAAATCTATGACCATTCAGAAGATCGACGCCAGCAATCTCAGGTGCGAGTGGCTTCAACCCTCTCTCCCATATCCATTGCTGAAATATGAGGTAGAGACAATAAACAAGCGGATCAGAGAAGAGCCAGCTCTACCTCTCTACAATGCAGATACCTCAAAACCAGAAGGGGTCAAGCTTATTGTGGATTCTCAGCCAAAGTGGAGGAAGGCCTGGCTTACAAAGTACCCACAATACCTAATCCACTTGGTAGAGGCAACTAAAAATATCAGAGACAACCACAACTTCTGTCCTCTACCAAGGATTAGGACGTGGAAGGCACAGGAGATTTTGCAAAGAAGCCAACCCACTTGGCTGAACTACCCAAAGCTGCCGGGCTTGAAGGCAGGTGAGAGAATAAGTGTCCAATACATGGTGAAAACCCTAACGGGCACCATAAAGTTATTCACTGGCTCACCTGACCTTACATGCATTATGATGAGGAATATCTGCAGAACCATCTTAGCAGTGTTCGAGACCTTCAAGCCAGGCCAGGTGACCGACAACATATTCTTCTTCCAAGATACATACAAATGCGCTTATGATCTGTCAGGTCAGCCTTCCAAGGAGGTGATACATGCGCTGTATCAAAGGATCATGTTTCTACCATCCTATCACCTCTAGGATTTTGAAGAAGCATTCTATACAGGTTTGTTCACCATAAATACGGACATTTTTGGCCCAACAATGTTGAACCTACATGCCAGGTACGAATCACTGCTAAAGATGCGGGAAACAATACGCTGAAGCAGCAGATCAAGGCCATGTCGGGGACGACATGAGCAAGGAGGGGGGAGTGTTAAAAGCTGAACACACCTTATGGCATCTAACTATTCAGAAGCTTATTCTTTTTGTAATTATTCATTCATTGAGGAAAACCTGATTTTTCACCTTGTAATTATTGGGACTTACAGAAGTTTCCAGATTGTATCCCAGTTTTGATAGTTAGATTGAGTAGATGGTTGATTTTGGAACTTCAGGGTTTGAGAAATTGTAAGGTATATATACCACTTTTTGACTTTAATGAAAAAACCTTTTGTCATTTTAAAAACAAGTTGTGAAGTTTGTGAGTGAGCGTACTGTGTACGAGAGAGAGTGTGTGAGCTTCATCTTGATGCTACGTGTGCTCCAATGGTCGAAATCGAGTGCGAAGAAGTGCAACGTGTTGCCCCCAACGAGAGCTACACGTCGATACCTACATTGCGCGCGTACGGTCCGGCTTTGCGAGCTCCTTCTAGGAGCTTCATCGGGTGTTTGGGTGAGTATACGTTGTCCAATTTTGCATTGCAGATATCCACGCGTTCACATTGAGTAGAACTACACATTAGGCGTGCACTTTAGATTTTGGAAACAAAGACCTGTAGATTTCGGCCAAACATCCTACGTGTTTCTGCACCAGGTGTTTTGGGTCGGGATTTTGGTTCATAGACCTTAGGGAGAGCGACCTATTTGTATTGGTAGGGTCTCCTTCAAGTTCTATGGTGTTTCGAGATTGTTTGATGGGTGTTCGGCTCTAGAAAGCGTTGTAGGAAGTTTCCTCTTATGCACTCTTGAAGGCTGTGACTTAGACAATTGGTAGAGACCTCTGTAGGAATTAGTTACGAGTCGGTTGAGTGTAGGTTGACACCTTATGCTTGCTTCCACGTGCCTGCGGATTGAGCTTTGTCCTTAGCTGACATTACATGTTAGGTGAGTTCTCGCTGTGCTGACGTCCGTCGCGGCGTACCCGTCCAACACTCTCTCTTTTGAAAGTATTGTTCATGCTATCTAACTAGGTGTTATGCTTTTTGTTGCTCTCTCCACCCAAGCACTCTTGTAATTCTCATTAGGAATCTATTCTAATGAAATGCCCACTATCTTCATATTAATTTCCGCTACACACAAGTTACTAGGCCATTAAATGTTACAACCTACTAGACCTGTGATAATATTAAATGTTTATTCACGTTTGTAAAAGACCTAAAGCTGATAGACCTATGATACCAAACAATTACATCTTCATCGGTAGTAGCTGTTTCGAGTGTCCAATACAAAAGATAATAAAACAAATGGTAAAACTTGTATATCAAGTGCATAAGTGAAGGGTGAGTTTAGGAAATGAAAAGAGAGAACAGGGTGAGAAGAGCCGGGAGCTTCTAGGGTTTGGGGGCAGCAGCCTGTGAGGCCTCAAAGCAGGGAGGTTCGCGAAGGTTATGCGACAGGGCTGACTTCAAATCTTGGGCGTTGGGAGGTGCATGCAGGAGGTGGGCGTCCCTGGAGTGGTCGGTGACTCGGGAGCGAGTAGCCAGGCTACTCCAGCCTTTGTGTTCTACAGCTTTCCTTGCCGTGGGTCTTACCTTATTTTTGGACGCATGGAGGAGTTCACCCCTCCCTCCTCGCTTGTAGAGGGAATCCGTTGTCGGAATGTGTGCGTTCTAGTTGGGAAGGTACGAAATCTCTGGCTGTGACAGTTCGTGATGAGATTCACAAACACTTTGTGAAAAGCATTTGTGGAGAATCACCAACCCTCTTTCTAAGGGTGATAGAGAATCTAAGAGCGTTCGTGACAACAAAGTCACAAACCCTCTTTCCTGTTGTGCTTGGAAATTGCTTGTTTTCGTAGTTGAGATTATGATAAGAGGATCATCAAATCACATTCAATTTCACTTTAAAAGACCATTTGAAAACACTAAAGTTTCAGCCATGAAACCTCAATGCTCATACAAGCACAATTCACCAAACCTCTTTCGTGGTATCATGTAGCCTTGCCCCCAATTACATAGTTGTAGCATCAAACAGTTGAAAGGAATGCTTGAGCTTCCACCTTCACAAAGAAAATTTCCTGATTTTGTAGATATTTATGAGCTTCTAAAGTTAAGCCCACACACCATTTTTAAGGGGAAACCCTTATTCACTTCCTCACAAGCTCAGATCTAAGATTGCGAAGAGGTGGGACTGCCCTACACATAGATTGAGCAACCATGGAATCCATTACACAGTAGTCATAAATTGCAGGTTTTTATGTAAAAAGCCCCGTTCTCTCTCTTCCCCACGGGATTATGAGCTGATGTGTCAATTTTTGGGCCATTTTGCCACTTTGGACCAAAACTAGGCCATTTTCATCTCATTTTTGATGCGAAAATCCCAAACGGAGTCAGGAAAATCCCTAAATTTGTGGGATCACTTGCATAAGCATAAAAAGCATAGATAAGCATCATTTTTCATCAATATACCTTTTTGGGTCACTTTCCATGCAATTCTGCAACGGTGTCTGTTAGCTGCTATTTTTGGCAGTTTTTGTCCGCATTAGTCTTTATAGGCGAGATGAGTGTGCCACCATAAAACACTTGGGCTATGTACATTGTCAAATCAAATTAGGAATCTTATCAAGTGAAAAAGCACGCAAATGAGCCACATCCAGGGCCACAACTCCCCGGATAGGTATGTACATGATAGCGATCGTATTAGCCGCTTTAGCATATATCACGATATGTACATTATATGCTTTTATTTCCATGCATCGAGAAGTGTCAAAAGTGAGGTGAATGTTTTTATTTCACACTATGTACGTGCCACATCACGACACCGTGATGAGTTCTATTCCCGGCCTGGTGCAAGGTGTGTTGGAGGGGTGGACTGCGCATCATTAGGGGAATTTTGAGGTCATTTTTGTGCCTTTTAGCGTGTAGAGAGAGAGTGGTCTCAACCAATGGTTGAAGAGCTTTCGTTACGGAACCTCTATTTTTGAAAACTCACAAAAAAAGAAAATATTCTATCTTTACCGCAACTTTGAGCTGGTAAATAGCAATGTAAACAAGTAAAAGTGCAAAGGCATTCAATAGCTGTCGCTTTTAGAAAGACGTACTTCTCATATTATATTGTTTTCATTTTGCACGTCGTCATCATAAAACAACGTTTGGATTCTATCTCATGATCTTTTCCAGATTTGAACCGTTTTTTGCACATTCTACTTATTTTTCTCTTGAACTCAGACTAGACTTCTCTGCTCATTTCTTTTTTCACCATGGAATCTTCGACATCACGATCAAAACGACCAAGAACTTCCATTGAAGCCATTGTCATTTACAACACGACTGATCAAAATGGACAATGGATTCCAATAACTATACACAAAGGAACGTGGATACTGATGCAACAGAACAAGAGAATAAAGTCTCACTACAAGAGGTTATTCATATTAGCGATGCTCACACAGCGACGCTCAAAAACAATTTTTCCCGGCGTCGCTATGAGCGTCGCAAATTTACTTGTAAATTTGCGACGCTCATAGCGACGCCGGCTGGGTTAAAAAAATAACAGAGAGCGCCCAAAAACTTAGATCTGAGATCTGAGTTTTTTGGCGCCCTCAAGCAAGGAGCAGGTAACGCTCTCCCTCTCTCTCTCTCTCTCTCTCTCTCTCTCTCTTTCTTCTCCACACACACACACACACACACACACACACACACGAGGAGAGGAAAGAGAGCCAGGTATGCTCCTTCCCTCTCCTCACTCTCATGTTCCCTTCCCCTCTCTCTCTCTCCCTCTCTCTCTCTCTCTCTCTCTCTCTCACACACACACACACACACACACACACACACACACACACACATAGTGTTTTTGAGAGAGAGAGAGAGAGAGAGAGAGAGAGAGAGAGAGAGAGAGAGAGAGAAAGAGTACAAACATAAACAAAAACGCACACACACATACATAAACAAAGAATGCACACACACATTGAGAGAGGAAAAGAGAGAGAGAGCATGCATAAACAAAAAACGCACACATTGAGAGAGGAAAAGAGAGAGAGAACATGCATAAACAAAAAACTCACACATTGAGAGAGGAAAAGAGAGAGAAAACATGCATAAACAAAAAAACGCACACACATTGAGAGAGAAAGAGAGAGAAACTAATTTAACATCGTAGGAAACTAATTAAAATTAAAAGACCTAAAGATCTAGCAGACGAGGATTTGAACTCAAGACCTATTATTCAAGAGGGAAATGGCATAACCAATCTATCATACTTGGCATGGGTGATAGAAAGGTTATACCATTTATCTCTTTTTATTGGCACACACATCCACACACGCGCACACACACAAGAAGGAGAGAGTTATAACGTCGTAGGAAACTATCCTAAAAGACGTTAAAGATTAGGTTAGATGTAGACTTACGTTAAATTAGATTTAGGTTTATTTAAGTTAAATTAGATTAGATTTAGGTTTATTTTTAGTTAGATTTACGTTTATTTACGCTAGATTTAGATTTACGTTATATTAGATTAGATTTAGGTCTCCATAGACTGTGATGCCTGCATGAAGCGGGTGAAGAAAGCCCTCAATGGAATATAGGGTATTGCTGCCTTCACTCATGGTGGGCTCCGTCGATCCAAAAGTACTGGTGAAATGTCTTCAAAAGATAGGGAAGAAGGTGGATCTTCAGGGCGGCAAGAGTCACTACATCCCCGACAATGACCATCTAGACAACCTCTAGTCATTCAACAGCAACTTCAAAGTTAGTAACAAGAGCAAGAACGGTCCAAAGGGCCAATTGCTGTCGTCAGATGTGGATGGAGATGAGGCAGCGTCACCGCCGGAAGTTAACTCTCACATCTTTAGTGATGAGAATGCCAACTCTTGCCGAGTTATGTGAAAAATTATGTGTTAAATCAGTTTTAAGGTTCTTATAATCCCTGTTAGTTTAGTTCTTTGTTTTTAATATAACATAATTTACGTTAGATTTAGATTTATGTTATATTGGATTAGACTTAGGTTTATTTAGGTTTACCCACACACACACACAAGAAGAAGAGAGTTTTAACGTCGTAGGAAACTATCCCAAAAGACGTTAAAGATTAGGTTAGATGTAGACTTACGTTAAATTAGATTTAGGTTTATTTTTAGTTAGATTTACGTTTATTTAGATTTACGCTTATTTACGTTAGATCGAGTCCACGCAAGAATTACTTACGGTTTAGGGTTTAGAGTTAGACGAACAGTGAAAAGATCTATTGTGAAAAGATGTTAAGATGTTGTGAAGTGCTACAACTAGAAAAAAGGCAAAGGGGTTTTGTCCACTACATGCAGTATCATGTAGACGTGGGTCTGTAGATTTCTTGTACCCACAAATATAGGTATTGACCAATAAAGATGAGATTATAACCCGGTGGTTCTGATCTCCGTGCACCTCTAGACCGAGGTGTGCGGGGATTGGACATGACTAGAGAGAGAGAGAGAGAGAGAGAGAGAGAGAGAGAGAGAGAGAGAGAGAGAGAGAGAGAGAGAGAGAGAGAGAGAGAGAGAGAGAGATAAGACGAAGAATGCCAATAGAATATTAAATTTGTTGTCCAGGTTATAAGATTTTTATCCTCATTATGAGTAGTGACGAGGATGTGGGACCGTCCAACCGAAACATCTATCTCTCAACGAGGGTCTTATGTCCTTGTAATCAATGCAAGCATGCTGTGCGACGGACAAGACGTGTTTCTTTGCAGCAGGTTCGCGAATTTGGCGAGTTCGATCCATCTATTATAGATCGAGTTGTTGCCAATTATAACTCGTCGGACTCTTACGCTGGCCAACAAGAAGCAATCTTGCAACCCAATAGACGTGTTCACAGGCGCTTTGGTCAAGCAGCATATGTGAGGCCACAAGATGTAGCCTCTGACAGCTCGGGGGATGATCATGCAGAGCACATTCCCAACGAGGCAATGTTTGAGCCCGAGATTGATGAAATGATCGAGACGATCATGGATTCAGAAAGGCTTATCTATGATGATATGAAAAGTGAAGCCGATACACCATTGTATAATGGAGCACGTATGTCTAGATTGAAAGCACTCCTGGTTCTTCTCAACATGCAGGCAAAGTTTGGATGGAGTGGCACTAGCGTCACAGCGCTTTTCAGGTGATCTATTACAATTAGTTTACTTTAATAAAACTCTAAATGTATAATGATCTGATAGATTTTTACACGACTGTATCGTATTTTTATGTTGTGTAGATTGCTTAAAGAGAACATACTACCAGCTGACAATGTGATGCCAGATTCCCGAGATGAAGCAAGAAAGATTTTGCGAAACTTGGGGATGGATTACAATTCTATCCAGGCTTGTCCTAATGACTGCATTCTTTTCAGAGGGGAATACATAGACATGGAGAAGTGTCCAAAATGTGATTCCGAAAGATGTTGAGTAGATCTCCACGGGACAAAAATTCCACAAAAGATTTTGCAACATTTTCCTCTGCTTCCTCGCATCAAGCATTTCTTCGAATGTAAGTCCATGGCCGCCCTAGCATCATGGCATGAGGAGAATAAATCTTCGGATGGTGTGCTGCGAATTCCTGCAGATTGCGCAGCCTGGAAACATATAGATGGAACATGGTCGGATTTTGCCAGGGAAGCTCGAAATTTGCGCTTAGGCCTGGCTATGGATGGCGTAAATCCATTTGGTCAAAGATCAACATCTTACAGTGTATGGCCCGTTGTCATCGTCAACTACAACATTCCCCCGTGGTTGACTACGAAGAAGGGGCACCTATGGCTAAGCTTGATTGTGCCAGGGCGATATAAAGTGGAGAATATGGATGTGTATCTTCGTCCACTATTGGAAGAGCTACAACAATTGTGGATTGGCATAGAGGTGGTGGATATGAGCCGACACACAAGACGACGGAATGCTTTGATCAGAGGCATTCTAATGTGGACCATGCATGACTATCTCGGGCTAACAGAATGCTCAGGTGATCTATTGACACTCCTCACTCAGACACTGTAAATCTTGTTTTTTCCCATAGTTGATCTATTATCATGTGTATACATGCAGGGCTTCAAACAAGCGGATACAGAGCATGTGTCACATGTGGACCTAGACTGAATGCACGTAGGGCGCCCTCACTGAAGAAGCAAATCTACGAAGGTCATCAAGCGTATCTTCCAGAGAATCATGTGTTACGCGATGTCTTTTTGGGAAGAGAGCCACCAAGGATGTCTGCACAAGCATGGTTAGAGCAGAAGGAGATGTGCGATGACGGATTGGCTCCAGGGATGAAGAGACTATCTCTATGGTACGAGTTACCATACTGGCCCCGACTCATGATCAATCACTTGCTCGATCCAATGCACATATTCAAGAATGTGGGTAATCTACTATGGGACCATCTGACCGGCAAGAAAGATACTTTGGGAGCCAGAGTTGACCTTAGAAATGTGGATCGTATGGAGCAATATTTGCCGCAAACAGCGTTTGATGGATCGATAAAACTCCCTAAAGCACCATGGATTTTCATAGGAGCCCAAGAACGCAAAGTAAAAGAGACCATTCGATCTTTGCAAACCCCCACTAGCGTAATGCACTCGCTCCGAACGTGTTTTACTAAAGAAGGAAAGCTTACCGGTTTGAAGTCACACGATTGGCATAAAATGTGTCAGGTGCATCTTCTTGTTCACATAGTTGATGAGGTGGAAATAGCTGGAACAGTTCATTCCAGATAGATGTTCTTCTTAGAACGTTTCATGAAAACGCTTAAGGGATATGTGCGTCAAAAGGCACGTCCGGAGGGTAGCATGGTTGGTTGGTATCAGAGTCCCTAGTGTACATTGGAGAGTGGCTAGATGGATTTGATAAAGCCCGGGACACGCTATGGCGAACCATAGATGATGAGCGCATATTTGGGATTGTCATGTGCAATCTCGGTGTTGAGAAGAAGATGACGGAAGATCTAGAGGCTAAAATCAACCGATTTTGCATGCTTCACAATCCAGTGATGCAAAAGTGGATTTCACAATATGAGGATGCAAAGCAAGAGCGACAAAGGGCACGAATCGAGTGGAGACGGGGAAGACGACCACCGATGCACTATCCGACGGTTCTGGAGAGCCTACCAACATTCATGAGCTTAAGATGGTTGCACAACCAATTGAAAAGCTCACAACAATGTGGTGACGAAGTGACTGAGGAAGAGTGGGAGTACTCTCAGGGTTGCGCGACCAAGGTAAGTTTGCAATGTACGACTAGCTAGTGACTTTATTTCTAAACGTTTGAATGGCCACTCATAATCTTTGTTCGTTGTAGTATAAGTCATACACAGCAGCATGGTGTAAAGGTCGACATTTTAGGATGGAACGGATCGACAAAAAGCGTTTTACTCAAGATTGTGGAATCATGGAAAAATTTGAACAGTCTAGTCGACGACGTTCCTCTAATGCAGATCCTGTGGTGGCGGAACTCACTTACTTCGGCACGCTACAAGAGATTTTGAGGATCAATTACAGAGGATTTTTTGTAGACTTGTTCAACGTGCAATGGTTCAAGATAATCATGGAGGGTCGCAACGCTACTGTGCGTAGAGGAGAGTCTGGTTTTCTTGAGGTGGATTCTACTAAGAAATGGACTGACCTAAGAGACACTTTCGTACTACCCGAGCATTGTGAACAAGTAAGTATGTAAATAGTTAACATCCCCCTTTTACAAGTTATGTGCTTGAAAGCTCTCCTGTAAGTTGTGTGGCTCTGGCAGGTAATATTTCATCCTACAAAGTCTACATCAAACTGGTGGTACGTCATAGAGGTAGCCCCTCGTAGTGAAAGGACGTATGAAGGCTACCATGTACCAATCACAACGGCATCAATGGAGGAGATCAGAGAAGATGCTCAATTAGAAGCCGCTGCGGTGGTGCCAGACAAGCATCAAGATGCTACTACTCTATATGGGGTGCATGCAGAGGAGCTACAAAATGAAACAGAGGATATGTGTTTAAACGGAGAGCTCTATATAGATATAGGAAGTTATGCTGAGTTATGCGAGGATGAGAGAGAGATCTCTTAAAGCCACAAATATTGTATTTGAACAATTTTGCTCCGTGTTGTAAAATCTCTGGCTCTCTAAGTACCTTCCATGGTGTATAACGCTCTTTTCTACTCGCGCTCACATCTTTTGATTGAAAATTCTGAGTTTTCGACTTGCCTCTTCTATCACTCAATTCATTGCGTCATTGTATTTATATGCGTCATTACGTCATTGTATTTAATGGTCTTTGCGTCATTGTCTACTCTATTCATTCAATATTAAGTTTAAATATTTGTGTGTTTAATGCAGGTATGGATGATGAGGAGTTTCTTTCTTCTTTGTCACCGCAGCAGAGACAGTGGTACGTGGAGCGTCATCGCTCTGGCGCATCATCCCGCGTTCCTACTCCATCCGCATCTCCCTCTCTTTCGGAGCATTCGGCGTGCTCCGAAGCTTCGGCGTCAACGAGACGATCTTCACACTCGTCTAGACACCGGCGCTCTAGTGGTGGCGGTGGCGGTTATTGTGGGGATTCGGCCGCCGATGCCTCCACACCGCCTCGTGTTCTATGAGGCTCTTTACCCTCCCCTTCTTTGCCCGCCCCCACACCAGCCACAGCATCGCCATCTACGCCAGGTTTTGCGCGACTGACTATTCCTAGCAACTACACACCTCTACCTACTCCGCCAGGAGCCACCCCACTTGACACTCCTCGCTTCGGGGCCCAGACGCCGGTGGAGACACCTGACGTCCGTACCCCCATCGACACGCCGCTAGAGACCCCTGCCGGGACACCCAGGTTCACGCGTCACTGGCCAGAGGGCTTGCCTTACTCCGTCGACTTCAGCGGCGGCATCATCATGGATGATGACGGTAAGAAGGGGATCTCGCGCATGCGTGGTCTTTGCTCTCAGATGTTTAGACACTACATACTAAACAAATGGAGTGAAGTACCAAGTGATTTAAAAAACAGAGTCATCAGCATACTTCATGATGAGTTTCACGTTCCAACATGGGATCAGCGCTTCAATGAAGACCTGATGAAGATTCGAATGCGCGAATACTGCAAACACAAGCGTTCCGAAGTGCAAAAAGCAATCAAGCATGGGTGGAACAGGCCAGATTGGCTGGCCAAAGAAGATTGGAAGAATGCGAAGAAAGCAGCGCGTGAGAATCCCGACAAGTGGAAGCAACAAAAGGATGCAGCCAGAGCACGAGTAGAGGCAGGGAACTCGCACCACTTGGGGAGCGGTGGATGGGCATCATTTGAGGCCGATTTTGTAAGTGTTTTCGCATTGCTCTCTATGTTTGATAGTTTAGGGTTTATGAGTTTTTTAATTCTAACATAATGAAATCTTTGTATGTTTTGACAGTGGTCGATGACAGGACGTGATCCCACACCGTACGAGTGCGAGTACGTAGGCAGGAAGGGCTTAAACGCCCTAATGGACATTCTCAGTTCTCGCGGCGACATGGTTAGTATTAGGGTTTACTCTTTTCTATTTTTTGTATTGTTTTATAAATGTCGTTATATGTTTATACTTACTGAAAGCTGTCTTATTGTCTTTTTTTGCAGAATCCGACAGATACACCGCTTGGACGCGATGAGACGTCTGACTAGACGACGTCAGTTTAGCCGTAGCTAGATAGCATTAGTTTAGGGTTTCTCATAGCTTATGTATCATGAGACGGATTTTATACGTCTTTTTGAACCATGTATATTATTACATTTGTCACCGCAGTTCATTTTGCCAATCAATTCTTTATGTCTATGATGTTGTACAATTGTCATTATTAAATTTTCCAATCAATTCATTTTGCCTATGATGTGTACAATTGTCAATTTTACGCTTGTCAATTTTGCAAACAATGCGTCTTGTGGGTGACTATTTTGGGTCTATTATCTACGCTCTGCACTTTTTTTAAAAAGTGAATCAAGTACAATATGCTTGATGGGTGGCAGGGCATTCAATGCCCTGTCACCAAAAAAAATTTCTCTCAGGTGTCGCTATAACCATCGCTATTTATGGCTCTGTAGCGTCGCTATGAGCGTCGCTATAGACTTCTGTGTAACCGTCGCTATGACCGTCACTATGAGCGTCTCTATATAGCGACGCGTATAAGCGACGCCTATAGCGACACTCTCGTAGCGACGCTATTAGCGACGCCAGGGGTTATAAAAACCCAGTGTATTTCTGTCGCTAACAGCGTCACAAGAGCACACAACCTCTTGTAGTGTCTTCCACCAAAAACTCTTTCTTGGCGGGATGGAAGGGTATTGTTAAATATTTCAGCTTTGGCGACAATAAAAATCAATCAAAGAGGTGTTGGTGTAGCATGTTTACATGCATAAAGATCTTCATATTGACTCAGAGAGTTCTGCTTTTCCATTACATAGACCAAACTGTAAGTCTCTTAACTTAAATCCTTATTTGTAATGCATGTTGTATAAGGTTATTTGTTGTACAGATTTGTATCCTTCAAACATTATGGAATGGCAGCCAGTAGAATGTGTTATAAATATTCTGGATGTGTGTCATGGATCAATTGGTGAAGAAATATACAAGGGAAGGACTAAGGGTTCACTGGCAGAGAATGGAATATTCTTCTTTGACCATTATTATGTTCCACCTAGAAGGACTGGAGAACTTGGAGCCACAACCAAGCTAGACTTGCTTGATTTCAAAAGTGGAGAATGGTCACTCCCTAGCTCAAATACAAGTGAGAGCTACAGGTGAAACTGTTTTGTGAGATTCAAAAGTGTTTGAAAGAAAAAATAGCAAGCAAACAGAGTAGAATTTCTATATTCATGCCCATTACAGTTTTTGTAGACTTCTTCTCTAATGCTGAAGTCAGAAAATCTAGAACAGTGTTTTCAGTGAAGACTTTAGACTCAGCAAATGTACTTGAATTTGTGGATGAGGGTTGGAACACCAAAACAGTGAATGGAATCACTTGTAATGTGCAAGCTGGCTCAATTGCTTGCAAATACATGATAGGGACACAAAACTTCATTATGTCATTTTATTACAGAAGATGGCACTATGTTGGTGGTCAGCTAACTCCACTTGATCAAGACATGGAGGACTTCATTGACAGCCCAATAGAAGACATTGATATATGGGTAAACAATGAGCATCTGTCAATTGTAAAGATAAGAGGCAATTGTAGCTTACATCAATTGAGATTGGACCTGCAAAATGATGAAATTGAACTGCCCACAACATTCTGCTTTCAAATAAATGGTGGAAAGGTAACTGTTATGCCTAAAAGTCTCTTGTTCTCTTATTGGTTCTTTATTTAACTTGGACTGTTTTTGTAGGTATCAAAAAGGAATGAAAAGAGGCTACAGTGCAAGGACATCTTGGATGGCATTGTACATTTGGTGCCTTAAACATCCTTCAAGGCAATTTTGTAATACATGCCCTGCAAGGATCTTGTTTTGTATCACATGACCTGCAAGGATCTTATTGAAATAAAGATCTAAAAGGATCTTTATTTTGTTATTGAAATGCAACTTTTCCAAACATCAATGATTTTACTTCAATGATTTGATTTTGTAACAGAGTCTTAAAACAAGGTGATCAAAATGTATTCAATTTCAAATATTTGCAATTACATACAAGGGTCCATTGGTTACAAGTGGGCTATACAAGAGCCAATTGGATACAAGTGGGCTATAGAATAGACAATTGGATACAAGTGGGAAGCTTGATACAAGTGGGCTACAATAAGAGTGGGCTACAAAAAGCTAGAATAGTTTTCTGCCAAGAGTTTTCCTGTCCCTAGGGGACTTCCTTAATGGGGTTGGTGCCTTTGCAGTGGGCTCTTTGGTAGTGGGCTCTTTTGTCCTGGGAGATTTTCTTGTGGGCTCTTTGGCAGGAGGGCTTGAGGGCTGCTTCCTCTTTCTCTTATCATCCATCTCTTCACTGGCCTTTTCCTGCTCACCACTCTCTTCTTCCTCTTCACTTCCCTTTTCCTCTTCTAGCTTTGCTTTCTCCTTTTCCTTTTCTAGCTTTGCTTTCCCCTTCTCTTCAACATCATCATCTTTAAATACCTCTTGCAATTGTCCATTTGCTTCAATCATATATTTGATAATCCTTGCTCTTGTCAACCATACATGGTTCTCACTATAGCACTCTCTGTTCATCTATACAAGGCAATAGAAAGCAAGTTTTAGGAATAATAAAATGAGAAAAAATACAGCTGGCAAATATGAAAGATGCTATACTTCTATATCCTGATTGTCATTGCAGTATATGAAGTCCAAGAGGAGCTTGGCATTTGTCACTACCCTCCATCCACATGAATGGCTTTCAGGTTGGATTGGAACCTGCAATTCATTACATGTATTTATGGGAAAAAATATTTGAGGATAATCCATTGAAGTGAACAAAGCATAAAGAATTCCAACCTTCACAACTGAAAATTGGATTTCAGTCGGCATCTTTGGCATGCGTGGACAATTCTCTAGTGTCTCTATAAATCTTGTAGCAGCACTGTCCAAAATTCTTTATAAATGAGGTTCTGCTTTATTAAAAGTATGTGTTTGTGGTTTACAAAATGTATCTGCTGCTATACTTACAATTTTGCTTGACCATGTACTCCAGCAAGAGAATTGACAAAGTAGCATCTTCTTTTCTTAATATCAATTGCAATTAAACTCCAATGTGAGCTATAAAAACAAGCCTCAGTTAGCCTTCTAACATGAATTAGTAAATTCTCTTCATGTAGGTAGGAAACTTACCTCTCATGATAAGGAATCAAGAAAATTTCACAGATTTCCAAGTCCACATGAGTCGACCACTTTGTGAGCTCTCTAATATTTGTCTCTGTCCTGAGAAAGTGGGAGATAGAAGGGTCTAAAAATTCCACCTTTTGTTGAAGGTCTGGCTCATATGTATGCATCATTAACCTGGTACAAGATATTGTTATATAAAGAGTTCTTGCTATAAACAAAAATACAGAGGAAAACAAAAACAACCTGAGGCATGTGATAAGGAGTGGAGAATTGATCTCCTTGGTCCAGTCCTTGAGAATTTATAAGGTCTCAGAGTCAAGTGAATTGTAATCCTCCCTAGGATCCTCCTCACTGAATAGAGTGACAACAAAACCAGTAGGATTGACACTCCTCAAGAGGGGCACTAGCTGAGGTTCCAATAGGTCAAGCTCCTTTCTCTCTGCAATTTCCTTGTCTTCCTTGGCTCTCTTTTTCCTTTCCTTTTCCTCTTCTTCAGTAATATCAACTACTCCTACTTCAGGCTCCTTGGGCTTCCTCCATGGAGGAATGTTGAGAATATTGAATGCCTTAATATCATGCATAGGGACAGGCTCCAACATTTTTGAAAACCTGTATCTCAGCCTCCTGAGAGTGATCATGTCTTTGTCCATCAAAGTAACCCTATGGGCATGAGCTGCACAGATATAGGCATCTTGGAAAAGCTCAATCATAAAGTCCTCAGAAGCCTCCTGGATACATGCCAATGCAGTTCTAGTCCACCTTATATCAATCTTGTACTCCTCTGCAACTTGTTTGCATAGTCTCTGGAAGGGCAGTTTGGGAATTGCAAGATTTATGGCCTTTATGGCCTTCCTTATCTCTCTTAGACATTTGACCCCCTGCTTGAACTTTCTCTTTGTAAGGAGAGGCTTAAGCTGCAGAGGCTTGGAAGCTTTCCTCTGATGTGTAGTTTTCCTTTTGCTTGGTTTAGGGTCAGGTGTGCTTGGTTTAGGCTCCTTCTTCTGAGATGTGCTCTTCTTTGTGCCAGCAGAGGTTGGTTTTCTAGGAGCTTTGGAAGTGGATGGTTGGTTTGGTAAAGTACCAGTTGAAGCTTTGCTAGGCTGAGGAACTTCTTCTTCATCTTTGGATAGAGGCTTCTCAACCTTCCTTGCAGTCTTCTTGGTCCTTGCCATCTTCAAAAGGGATAGGAAGGTTGCTACACAACAAACAACAAACATTAGTAAAAAAAATAAACGATGTATATTTAATTTTTAATATTACCTTCACAAAGCACAATAGAAAAGCGTCTGTCTACCGCTTGTCACACCGTGCGCGATAACAATAGCACTGAAAGTTTTCACCATCCAAGCGGCTCGTGCACGGAGTGACAAGCGGAAGACAGAGGTAGACATTGCATGTGACATGGTAAACTCCACCTTGTCGACATAGTGGCACACATTGGATGTGGACATAGTGGCACACATTGCGGTACACATGTTAACCTCCTCCTTGTGGACATAATGGAACATATTGAGGTGACACCCTGTACTCGAAAACCCAAAGGGACAAACTCCCTCACACTTTAGATGATCGCGCACGGGGTGACAGAGTGACAGCGGTTAACATAGGCACACATTGCATGTTACATGGTGGCACACATTGGATGTGGACATAGTGGCACACATTGCGGTACACATGGTAAACTTCTACTTGTGGACATTGTGGAACACATTGTGGTGACACCCCATATGTGAAATGACAAAGTGTCCAATGTCCTCACACTTACGAAGATCGTGCATGGGGTGACGGTCAAAGCGCCCGGAGGATCGGGTTTTGGAAGCGCGAGAATCGGGTAAAACCTCCTTCAAAATGCGCCTAATTTGGGTTTTGAGGATATTTGTGGGCTTATATAGGGCACTAGGCGCAAGTCCCTAGGCGCACCGCTCCTCCCTAGGCGCATACTAGCCGTTGGGCACACACTTCGAGGCGGCAACCGCTTTGCACACCCCCCGAGGCAGTGTTTTTGGCTATAAAAACAACCTATCCAACGCGTTTTTTCACTTATTGTCATTCACAAGGCTTCAAAATAAAGCCTCCAACCTTCCAATTGGCACCCCGTGACACCCTGTGCGCGATTTTAAAAGCTCTCAAACTCATCTTCGCTATAGGAAATCGCGTACCAAGTGTCAGTGAGTGCCGACTTTCTCTTAACACTCAAAGCTCGCATAGCAAGTAACAAACTTAGCATGTGACACAAATTTATGTAATTCTTTTTTGCTTAATAGATTTACAACTTGTATACTTGTTTATTAACCATTATTAGTTTTTTGGATTATGAAAGAAGGGTGGTTTATTTATGTATTTTAGTCATAGAAGAAATTTACACACAATGTCATGTCTATTTTTTAATGTCTTGATGGACTTCTCTTTTTCAGCTGGACATTTGTGGATTGTCATAATGGATACAGAGGATATACAAGAGACCGCTGATGATAGGCTGATGTCTTTTCTTTACAAAGTTAATGAACTTACAAGATTTCAAAGTGTCCTAGAGATTTTTAATGCTGCCTTTGATCTTCAAGCACTTGTGGATGGCTTCTCCACACAAATTAGTGACTTGAAAGAGATATATACAACATTGATTAGAGATCACAAGCTTGAAAATCTTGTTCATTTTGTTGATATATGCAAAGCAGGTAGCTTGTCAAGGACAGGTATTGCAAAGAAGTGGTCAAGCCTTCATCCAGACTGGCAAAAGATCATAAAGCCTTGCAAATTTCATGGTAATATGCATTGCCAGTTGGTAGATTATGACCTTGGACTTATCATTTTCTTCAGTGTACTCCCAACACCAGAGGGCAAAGAGATTCCAAAGCAGATTTCTCAGGCTGAGGAGGACCAAGAGGAAGAGGAGATAGAGATGGAGTTCCATGAAGAGGAAGAGAAACTACAAAGCAGTGAGATGCTGGACATTGCAAAATTTAAAGCAAAAAACATCACTAAAGTGGAGAATGTTGACATTGAGGATGAAGATGTTGATCCTTTGCATTGCACAACAACATTTCCCACATACAAAGTTAACAAAAAGGAATATGTTTTGTTGAATGACATTCAACATCTTTTTTATCTAAGGGAAGATTATGCTTTGGCAGTTTTGGTTGAGTGGGGATCTAATGACATAGGATTTAATGATTACTCACCTTGCCCCTTAGCAGTCTTGGACACAGAGGCAGAAAATTTTATTGACAGCTCAAGTGTTGGAAAGCATGTGCAGGACATTGTTCTAAGATATGAGCAACAGGGTGTACCTTCTGAAGAGGAGTTCCATGAGATCCAGAAAAGGCTTAAAATAGAGCATATGGGAGAGGAAAAGATCAGAGATTATGAAGTAAGGCCAACTAGATCCATTGATATATGGAAACCTGCCTTGTTTGAGGAGGATGAGTCTCCTAAGGTATGTTAATGACCATTTTTCTTTGTCTTATTAATGTGCTGAACAATTAACCAAGACATATTTTTGCAGATTGAAATACTGGACACAGACAAATTCCTTGGCAGGGGGAAGAGTTCCAGACCCTTAAATTTAGGAAGGAACCAGAGCTTGGGACACTTTATTGGGAAGCTCAACAAAGATACTGTCATTATATTCCATAACAAGTTTACAAGAGACCCATTGCTACCAATGCTTGCAATTAAAGCACTTGCAAAGGTTGTTGGTTCATATCAGCTTCCTCCAGGGTTAGACAAGTTAATATTGGTGGAAAAGGAGGAAGCCATCAGAATTTTTGTATTCTTCCCTGGTCTTACTGGTTCTAGAGCTGGTTATTTTGCAACAATGGCATCCTATGTGCTTGCCCACTCCTCAAGAGACAAATGATAGGCTACAATAAGCAGAAGTTTCTGAAGTTTAGGGGTGAAGTTGATGTACCTTCATCAAAAGACTGACTTTGCTCAAACCTGTACTTTGGCCCACTTTTTACCTTGTCTCTCTCTTGTAGCTAGCCATTGTAAGAATTTTTCATTTGCAGATGAACTATTATATGAATTTTGTCTTTTCTGCTTGTTCCTGTGTAAGGCATTTGCTAAATCTGAGTTCAGTAGTTCTTTCTTTGTCATTTTTGATCTAGTTCTATGCCATATTTGTCTATAGAACCATTGAAAAACCTCAAGCAAGCTATTTGCCTTCACTGCACCTCCCCCATGTCTTGTATGCTTGAAAAACTTGGTTCTTGCTTGATAATGGGATTTCTCCATGCCTTGTGTAGACCATATGGACAGGGAGCCCCATCTCTTTACAAACCAGGGAGTGTGATTGTAAATTATGTGCTGGCAAAGTAAAAGTGTGTCAATAATTAGTAAGTATGAGATTAATCATATGTTGCCAAAGTAAAAGTATGTACATATTAAAAAGGTAAGAAAATAAATAAAAAACTTACCATGTAATGTGTGAATTCCTGATCCCAAGAATCTTTCATTGCACTTCTGAAGTTATTGAGCACTTTCTTGAAATTTGGCAGATCATTTTTTCCCCAGGATGTCTTATCACAGTAGGAAAATACTTTGTCTAGTGATTCCCATACCTCTGCTTTTTTATTTCTTGATGTACCTTCAAGACCATGATCTTTGATGGCATTGTGGAGAGCTTTCCACTGGTTATACTTCACATTGGATGAACCCTTCTTGGCATTTACCTTTCCTAGTTTGCCATGAAACCCTAGGAAAGCTCTGGCCTTCACACCACCAACAGATACCTTTCTAGGAACATTGTTTCCATTTGAAGACCTCTTCAGGTCTGTTTCAATCTTAACCTTACCACTATGAAGGCCAATTTCTGATAAAACCCTTTCAATACATTTGATTGTAGCATCTCTAGCTACTTTTGGCTGTAACTTCCAGGCAAACCCCACATATAGATGTACAATTTTCTCCACAATTATGCAAAGAGCATGCAGAGTGCATATGTGGACATTAGCAAGTGGAATATTTAAAACTGCTTTGAAGTTTGGATCTTGAGTATGCCTATTGGGTGCTTTGTTCCAATTTGCAGGATTACATTCTTTTGTTGATGCCATACAATACAGACAAGGGCTCTTTGCCATAGCTCCTTTGGAGACATTGTACATACATTTAAGGGTTTTAAGGTCTCCTCCCATGTGCATTCCACCCTGTAACTTCCAAACCCTTCTACTTCAAGCTCTTCCCCTAATTCTTGTGCATTAATGACTTCGGGTATTGTTGTTTGATGGAAAACCCAATCCAGAACATCAAAGTCTTCACTCTCTACTTCAAAAGCACCTAGCCACCAGACATTCTTCTCCGATTGCACGCTGAAGTACTTGGTATCCTTCGGTTTCAATGCTCTGTTCATTAAAGTTATGGAAATCCTCTCAATTTTTCTGTTCTTAACAATCTCGCATTCATCAAGCTTTATCACAAAACTGACAAAACCATTTGCTTCTGTATGCTCCAGCTCATAGAATCTGATCATTTCCTTCTGAAGTGTCTTCAAGTCAAGGAAAATATTATTGAACTCGTCAAATTGAAGATCCCTCTTTTTACCATGATAGGTACCATGAATGTGGTGAGGCTCACCCAACATCTCCATTATCCTCTCATTGATCTTTTTCCTTGCCTGCTGCACAATGGATGGCTTTGGAAGCAAAGAGGACTTGACTTTACATTGCTTTAACCTCGACTTCATATTTCTCAAAAGCTTGCTATAACCATCTCTGCTAATGCCTACCTTATCCATAGTATATTGCACATCCTCCTTGTCCAAGCAAGAGCTCTGCAAAAAACCCTCAATGTACTGCTCCTTTGCCTTTTTAAACTTCTTCTCTGTGAAAATCTTTTTGGCAACCTTGGGAGGAAAAACATCACAATAATGTTTAGCTGCCATTTCCATGTTTGATGCAGAGTTTGGTTGTAGCAAAGTCCTAAATCAAAAGGTACAAAATTAACTGATTATTGATCTTGTCCAAATGACACCAACAAAATAAACAAACAGTGATCAACTAAATTAAAGTTAACTGAATATTAATCATTTAATAAATAACAATAGCATAATAACAACCTAACATAAGCATAATAATGTGGAGCAAAATCATAATACAACTTAACAAAGAAAAGTAACCTAAGCAACTTAACAATATAAAATAAACATATATACCTTGCTGCTCTGATTCTCCTGCTGCAACCTCCTCCACCACGTCTCAAGGCTTCAATGTTCTTTAACTTCTTTTCTCTTTGTCTTTTGTCTGTTTCCTAACATTGTATTCTTTCTTCTAGCTTGTTTGAGCTGAGTTTGTAGCTTTTTGTTGCTCTCTTTACATTCCTCAAGATGTTGTTTAAGAGTATTTATCATTTGTTTGGTCAAATGATCTTTTAACTTAAGAATATCTCTCTCTGCCGCAAGACTCTGTGTATAACCCAACAACCCTCTTTGACCATCACCCACAAATTTTATCAAAGATGAACAATTTGAGAATGGGGGAGTGCTCTTTGTCATTGGGTCCACTGGATACAATCTTCTATCAGTCCAGAGATCAATGTGTTTTTTTTTATCTTTCCGCATTGCTTCAAATATGGACGAGGACACCTCTGCACATTTGTTTCTCTTGCGCACTGGACAATATTCTTCATTTAGCTCAATGTGTAGATGGTATAAGCTTCTCTTCTCCATGGAAGTCTGTTAACAGTATTTGTCAGAGATAGTACTATAGGGAAAAGCTCTGCAGATACGAGGAAGAAGACGACACAGAAAAGGTTTGTTTCAGCTTTTGGAAATTTTGAATTTTGGGCCAGAACTGACGTTTTCGTTAGTTTTGGAGGGAGTATTTTTTTAGAATACTAAAGATCCTAGAAAGATTTGACAATGACATGTTTCGGTGGAGGTAAAAAGGAAGCAAACTCACCTTTTTACAAACATTTCACTATTTTTTAAATAAAGTATATATTCTCTCTCTACATATTCTTACAGGGCACAAAAGTGACCTCAAAATTCCCCTAATGGTGGCAAGTGCTCGGCACACTGGTGGCACCCTCTTTCGTGTCTTATTCAACGATGGGTGTGGCACCCTTCTTCTCCATGTGGAAGTATATCCTTGCTGGTGGGTTGCGGGCTGGTCCTTGATGCAAGCTATTGACTAGTTCTCTCTATTCGGTGGTGTTGGTGTCAATCTGTCCCTTTTGGATACAATGGTCACCTGTTTCTTCTTTCGGTAATATTTGGAGTGGCTATGTGGACATGGTGGTGTCCAAGAAGTGTTCCTTGGTGATGGGGACATCGGGTCCTGACCTGTTATTGGCATGGTTCTCTAGGTCAGGTATGGTGGTCATTTGAATCTTATGGTTCTGCTTGGGAAGCGACATTTCCTATGGCAAGGGTTTTCCACCAATGGCATCCAAGCATATACTTTGGATATGTAATCTTGAGGGTGGATCCCTGTAAAGCCTGTCGGTTCTCTTATGTCAGGGTGGCTCCCTTGTTAGCCTGATACTGTTGTTTCCTAACACTTTGGGTCTTTATGATTCCCTGGCTCGTCTTTAAGTAGGGCTTGTTTGTAAAGTTTTTGGGATTTCATTTAATTTACTCACATTCGATGAGTTTCAAAAAATAAAATAAAACAAGGAAATGAAAAGAAGAGAGAAAGGTGGTGGGTCAAAAGACATGTGAAGGTGTAAAGTCAAAAGACCTTTTTTGTCCATATATAGAGGTGTTTCTCTTCTTCTTTATTTTTCCTTTAGTATTTTCTTCTCTTTAAAGTGTCCTTGCACTCTCTCTCTCTCTCTCTCTCTCTCTCTCTCTCTCTCTCTCTCTCTCTCTCACACACACACACACACACACACACACACACACACACACACACACACACACACACACATGTTGTATCCGTCATTACTATTGCAAATCTACGTACTTCATCATTGCTCATTGTTTAAGGGTCTAGCGCATCGTTTTTGTTGTTGTTGGGGGAATGTTTGAATTATCTTTTAATTTTTTTGAATCCATTAGGAATACCTTTTAAAATGTGATCAACTAAGTAGGAAGAAAGATCCACTTAGAAGAAAATACCCCGAGTTCGGCTTGTACTCAGAGCCGAACTCAGGTTTGAATTTTGTCTCTCTCAAGCATCTAGATTGAAAGCAAATGAAAGCAAAGTAAGGGAGCCATCACTTACCTCTTGTGGATGGTTCATTGTTGTATAGCTGTGTGGCATGCTTGATCATATTGCACCTAGCTTTGATACCAATGTTGCATGAAGAGGGAAGCCGATGGCTTGGAGAGAGAGAGAGAGAGAGAGAGAGAGAGAGAGAGAGAGGGGGGGGGGGGGGGGGGGGGGGGGGGGGGGGGGGGGGGGGGGGGGGGGGGGGGGAGGGAATGAGAAACTATGAAACTTTAAAAATGTTTACTGTGGTCTTTTATCGCGTTTTGTAGAGAGAGAATCCAAAATGGACTAGCCTACGAAGAAAGAGGTCGGGGGCGGGAGGACTTTAATTGCAGCTCAAATGTTGTTGTAGTTATTACTCCGATAATTACCGCACTTATTTCTCACGTCTCTTATCGCCCTTATTAACGATCCCCAATTTAGTGCTAGAACATTCAAATTTGGATATTTTCCTCTATTTTGCTTGTAATTTTTTTATTAAAAAACCATGATTTTAATTTTTTTAAAAATGGACAAAAAATGACATTATAGCATGAAATGACGGCTGTTCTGATTGATTAGGTTTCTTAAGGCATGTGACTACCAGGGATTTAATATTTACGTAATTACCAAAACATTTGTGTGATCACAAGGTCTTGTTGACATGTTTACATGATCACAATTCACGTGATTACAAACAAGGCGGTTCAGAGCGACCTAGAAACCCACAAAAAGCCCGCTGGGATTTTGCATTTTCACCGTAGCTCACCAGAAAAACCCTAAAGCCCGGTGGGCTGTAGCTGAATATATAGAGGATCACTTCAAAGCAGTCTCTTCCCCCAATTCTTACCACTTGGTCTAACCTTCATAACCACCTAGTAAGCAATTAGGAGCTATGTAAAAATACTTCAAAGTACTTTCAAGGACCCTTTCAGCACTTTCTCACCACTTTTTGACAACCTTTTAAGCCCTTTCAAGCATATTGTAGGCACCATTGAGCTCTTCAGAGCACTTTCAAAGCACTTGGTTACCACTTTCTTGGCACCAAAATGTATTTTAAATCAGTTTCTGACGAGGAAATCCATACACCGAGCGAAAAAAACCGAGCGTGGCTTTTTTTCGAGCAAAAGTAAAGAGAATCGTAGAATAAATGGATTTTTTGTATTAATCCCTTCCATAATGTCAAGTGCAAGTAGTCCAAAAAAAATGCTCAATCAATAAAAAGTGATCATTGCGATAATATAAATTCTTAATTGATTAAGTAACATAAGCTATCAAAATAATGCAAGTATAATAGGCACCCATCTTGTAGTGAAAATTACAGGGAATCCATAGAGGTCCATAAACCTTAGCTCAAAAAGACAATGTTATGTTGAAACTCTGGTGTCCCAAACAATCCTGTAACAACTCTACTTTTGTCAGTGTTGCCTCAAGCACAAAGTGATCGTGAGCTATAGAATCACAAAGTAGATGTGTTTACAATGCATATACGTCAGGCACTTGCTGTCTCTTTTATGGAAATCCTCATAAGTACATCGAGGGAAGTTTGCAAAGGTCATAGCATAAGTAACCCCCTATTGAAGCAAGGCAAGAGTGCTACCATGGAAAACATGCAACGCAGTAGGTACCAATATAACCTCTCTCACTAGTAGTGCTTGCATGCTTCGGCGCAATGCTATCCTCTCATTGAAGTTCTTTGGTTGATTTTAACCTCCAACTAAGATGCTTTCCATCTCTGAATCTGACATAGACCGAACTAGGTTGTGTTTTGCATTACCCAATAGGGCAGAGGTTGTGTTGTGTTGTTGCATTGCTGCCTTGTAGCACAAATCCATTTTTTTGCAGCATCTCAACCTCCCATGAAAGCAGATAGGTTCCTTCTTCCACGACCCACATCCCCGGGACTCGCCGAAGAGATCCAATAATCAGCTCATCAATATTCCATGCATGAGTGTTACTCTCGTTCCAAAACCATACGAACCCCTCCACAATTCCTCCTGGTTTGGCACCCACATCAAAATATTTTCTCTCCCCGCCCCCCCCCCCCCCCCCCCCCCCCCCCCCCCCCAAAAAAAAAGCAAGGGACATGAATATTCACCATTTTTCACATTATCTAAATTGTTGTTTATAGACCTACCACAACGTACTTTCTCGCCGAGAAGAACACGAAAACACTTATTTTTTGTCAGGCTCTGTGCGCCTAATTGCCCAAATTGTATGTGGCACCTTCTTCTCCCATCAAAGACTAGGAGCAGTGGAAGCATTTTGCTTGCTTGTGGTACGGTGTAAAATGGTGTAGTGGTAGTGAAAAAATTTGATCAATGGCAATCTTCTTGAAGAGTTTCATCAGGGTGAAGAAAGACTCACTATGATTTTTGCACACTCTTAAATCTCGTATTGTACCTCTATTCATTTCTAGACTTGGTATTTGCGTTTCTAGAACTGTTGATTGAGATGCATCAACCAGTATATTATTTGATGCCAACACTGACTGATTGCTCATAAATCTAGCTGCCAAGTTACCACATTGGTCCTATGGATGATTACATGCCCTTCAAGTAGGTGTTATAACGCACACTTTGAAGAACTGCTAGTGACATATCTACACAATTGACTTCATAAAGACCAATGAATTTTTTATAACCAACTGAAGCATGCATACTTGCATGTTTAGCCTTAGAAAGATTTGTTCTTGGGACAAAAGCACCTGACTTATCTTGAGCAACAAATATATCTCCTCAGTGTGGCACTCTAACATCCCACCATGACAACCAAGTTTTTGATGTTGGAATCTTATCCAAAATAGCATGTCCCGTTCTCTAGAACTATTTGAGTTCGTCCTTGCACACTTGTACTGCATGTTTTGATGGTGCATGTAACCATTTTCAACACAATATTTATGCTTCTCTTGAAAAGAGGAGTGTAAATAATTTGCAGTGTGCTTAAAAAACACATGATATCTCTTCGTTCAGCATCTTTTTCTTGGCTCCACCAAAGTAGGTAGTATGAACTGCAATCCAATTTTCATTTTCCTTATCTGCTATAAATCCTTGAAATCCACGCTTACCATAACCATTATAGTCATATGGTGACTGATAGCACAAGCTGAACAACTATTGTCCTAGAGCAAAACAAAGACCACTTCTTCCACACCACAATCTCTTGGAGAAGACAAACCAACGGTGTTTTTTTACCCATGCCACATGCTTTCAGATACTAAGTCTGAAAATGCCAAAACCTAGGGAAAATTTTTTAAAGAGGTTAAGTGTTTTTTTTTTCCAGAATGTCAATCGACTACACCTCTCTCAACTTATTCTCGATGTTTCATTTTCCTCCATAACGTTAATGAACTACACCTTTATGCTCCATTTTCCTCTTTATCTGTGTTCGCTCAAGTTTTTATCATTAAAACCTCTTTGATGTCAGCTACATCTATCTTATTTTCATATAGTCTCAAAAGAGCTGCGCTTTTAATGTTTTTCAACCCTAGCCATCATTGCTCCTCGTTGTTCAACTATGCACAGAGCATATAATTTTCCAAAGCATGTCTCAAAAGCAAGGTCCACCCATTAGGTGGACGTTGCTCTTGCTATTTACAAATGTAACAAAAACCACTTGGACACTGCTCTAATTGCTCCCGCGTCGGCGCGGGACAGTTTTGGATAAAGTCCCATTTTAGGGTAGCAAGGGATTGGAGCGCGTTGTTAAGCAAGGTAAGGGGGGCCTGCTTGAGAAACTTGGTTCTTTTTGTTTTCAAAACTGCAAAGATGAGCGAGTCAAAGTGTGAAGAAAGGTTTTTGGTCTGGTAGATAAAGGAGTACATAAAGATGTTCATGCTGATTCCTTCATTTAATTAATGATTTACAGTGAAAGCACTAGCTCATGTTAATTGGGATCATGCCTTAACTTGTTCCACGTAGACACGATATGTTGAAGGTCATGTCCGGGTAGATAGGATTACGAAGATTAACACATGTATGATGATAAGCACATCGCGCTTGGGACCCTACGTGGAATGCTCAACAATCAAGTGCCATCCGAAATCCGATTGAGATGAAATTAAATTAAATGGATTGAGAAAAACTTTTGGGCGACTATATTGGGACTCTATCCTAAATGCTTCCGCGCCGACGCGGAATGGTTAAGGGGTGTGTCCCAATTGAACTCGTTTGCTCGTCCTAACCAGGCAGGCTATATTGGGAATCTATCCTAAATGCTCCCGCGCCAACGCTGAATGGTTCAGATGTGTGTCCCGATCGAACTTGTATGATCGACAGGATGCTCGAGAGTTGAACTTGCTGGTTCTCCTTGCCCGCCCCTTCAACCACAGCTTCTCAGCAGCTACCAACTGTGAGATAGGCCATCGCAGATGACACCCAGTGGCAACATATGTACTCAAAGGTTGGCTAGTCCTCCCACCTCCTCGGTGCCCATGCCTCCTCCCCCTTGACTACTGCGTGTTCTCCACCTCCACAGCTTGACGACCCACCTCATAAACTTCAGAAGATTTTTTGACATGGGATTTTTGGCACTGCCTGAGAGAGAGGGGGAGGGAGAGAGGGAGAGAGAGAGAGAGTGCTATAGCACAATACCTTACACTTTTAGTTGCTCTTGTCTCTTTGCGCTACTGCTTTCGGAAAATATGAGAGAGAGAGAGAGAGAGAGAGAGAGAGAGAGAGAGAGAGAGAGAGAGAGAGAGAGAGAGAGAGAGAGAGAGAGAGAGAGAGAGAGAGAGAGATGATGGCGTCATGAGCAGTGCTAGGTGTGCTGATAATGGTGTGCGAGGGGACAAGGAGTCATTCTCGGAGGCTGATCCCATTGCAGAGCGTGGAAAACGCCCCGAAAAAGCCTGCCACCCCGCGAGCATCAACCCCCTCTCACAAGTCCAAGTAGTCTTCTTCTAGGAGTGGTGGTGGTGGCTTGTTCAGCCTCTTCGGCAAGAAATGAGCTCAATCAGCATCATACAGATCTTTGCCTTCATGGCACTTACGAGAGTCTAGACCCATGCACAAACAATGTGCAAACAACAACTTATCATGAGACTTAATGCACATTTTAGTGGCACTGACTAGTGTTTATTTGTGATTTTAAGGTACTTTTTGCATTTGTATGTGGAGCCATTCACTGCTCCAAAGCTCAACATATTGTTATTTAAACTCAAAACCTGTATTTGTAAAATCTTTGTGATCTTCGGCCGACAAGACCTTTATATAGTATCTCACAATTTGGCCACAAAAAGAAAGAGAGAGAGAGAGAGAGAGAGAGAGAGAGAGAGAGAGAGAGAGAGAGAGAGAGAGAGAGAGAGAGAGAGAGAGAGAGAGAGATGTAGCAGCATATCTTGCATTCCTTGCTCTCTTCTCTTTACGTTCGACAAATTAGCCTTTTTTATGCAAGCGCTATTTTTTATTGAAGGCATGGTTCCAAAGGGACGCTGAAAAGTAGCATCTTAAAATAGCTTCAAAAAGGCTAAAAATTGTGTACAACATTTGATAGGCACCACACTTATATCGCTCCCTGCAAGCAGACAATGCCAATAAATACAAATTGGGACAATCCACCACTTTTATGTGCTTTAGAGCCCCGTCTTGCCCCGTACATCTAGTGGTTACAGCAGCTTGGATCCTCCAAAAGCAACTGTCACACCAATCCGCTCGTAGGACTTACAGGGACATGAAGACCATGCTGCAAGTGCTGCTAAAATTGTGGAAATAGGTAGAACTTAGAACGCATACGCTTAAACCTCACATTGAAAAGTAGGATGCATTTGAACCATAATTGGGAAAAATCATGGCTTCTCTCCATGATTATCAAGAAAAAATTGGAATTTGCAGAGCATAGGATACTTGTCCTGTAGGTCTTGCAATCCCTTCGTGAGACGGGGCTCTAAGTTCCTCAATTGCTTGCCATGGTTATTAACGACCACTTTTAGGGCACAAAGAATTAAATACCCTTGATATTATAATATTCTATTACTATCTTTAGTATCATGTTCATAGAATTACCCTTTTGGGACACTTCCCTTAGCTGTCCTGCATCGACATGGGACAGTTTTGGACAGTGTCCCATTGGTTTGCATAATTGTCCCACAAGCTTTACATGATTTGTCCACACAGAGAGATTGCATGTGCCACGTGTTAAGTCTGGCAAGAATTAAGTGTTTGAGCTCAAATTTTTTATTGAAATGAAAAAAAGTCTTGATTATAATTAGATAAATTTGGTATATGTAATGGAATGCTTGTTGGTTATTACACTTAAAAAAAACACACAAGCATTGTAGAATTTTGTTTATGTTCTTGATGCCACCAAGGTATCAGAGATTGCTTTGTTGAAAAGTTTTCAAAGAATGAACTTGTAAGTGCAATGCTAAACCAAGTGTGTTATTTGGTGAATCTATTTCTGTAGCAAAAACACACATGCTTTGGCCTATTATACTTCTGCAGATGTGGTGGATGGAGGCGAATAAACCTCCCTTTGGGAGCCTATTCAATCATTTGTGAGCATTCCATTTCTTTTGGTCATGGACATGCTATTTTTGAGTACCTCCCCTTACTTATATTTTGCCTTTGCAAGCTATGTATGTTCATTGTAATATTTGCTAGCAGCTAGCCGGCTTTTGATGTGGTTTTGAATGATTTTTAAGAATTTTGAATTGCACTATGTGAGGTCGGTTGATTTACTTTAATTTGTTGATTTTTTTCTTCATGAAATTGCCTTGCCTATGTACATTGAGGCCGGAGGTAAAAGGATGGTGCGGGATCCATAATACACTGTTCAAGCCTGCGACAAAACACGTAAAAGACATGCCTTCATCGATGACGAGTGTGATTCATGCTAAACTATCATGTTTTGTACTTGATGAAGCCAATTGTTATAATTACTTTGTTCTTCATAAATGATGTTAATGTTCACTGAAGTGTTACTCATGGCTTGGAAATGAAAGCAAATAATTCTCTCTCTCTCTCTCTCTCTCTCTCTCTCTCTCTCTCTCTCTCTCTCTCTCTCTCTCTCTCTCTCTCTCTCTCTCTCTCTCTCTCTCTCTCTCTCTCTCTCTCGCTCGTTTTTTGTGTTTGCTCGGTGCTTGGTAAAACTCCTTTCTGACCACCTATTGATCAACAATAAGCACTTCAAAGCACTTTCTTACCACCTAGCCACCATTTTTACTCCTTGTGAGTAGTTAAAGTGCTTTAGATTGCAGATCATTGGTTCCTTGAAATCACTTTGAAATACTTTCTAAGAACCATTTAGTATTGTGGAGCACTTCAAAGCAGTCTCGTCACTCTATTCTTTCCACTTGGTCAAAAATTTATAACCACCTAGAAAATAGTATAGAGCTATGTCAAAGCACTTCAAAGTACATTCAAGGACCCTTTCAACACTTTCAAGCACCTTCTCACCACTTTCTAACCACATGTTAAGAACTTTCAAGCATATTTTAGGCACCATTGAGTATTTCAGAGCAATTTCTAACCACCTAGTTTCCTTTGCACCATAAAGCATTTCAAATCACTTTCCGACCACCTATTAAGCAACATTGAGCACCTCAAAGCACTTTCTTACCACCTAGTCACCACTATATGCTCCTTGTGAGGAGTTTAAGTGCTTCAAAGTGCTGATTGCTTCCTTGAAAGAAATTTCAAGTACTTTCTTAGCACTGATACCGGGTTAGCCGCACCTCCCTCTAGCCCAGCCAAAGAAATTAAAGATTGGCCGGGTTTCAAAACCAAGGCCGCAGAAATCAACCCCATTCGGGGAGTAGGAGGTAAAAAAACAACAAAAAAACATGTTTCTTGTATTATTATTGCCGCCACCAATCTTCCCTACCTTGCTCGTGCGCGTGAAATAGGCCGTCGTGCCTCCTTTTGGCACCACACACTCCCTCTCATCTATTATTTTCATCTCTCTCATTCACACTCCCTCTCTATCTCTCACTCTCTTGTACTCTGTGTAGGCAATCCATAAGGGCACATTAAAATATCTCTCTCTCTTCCCCTAGTTCGTCAACCCAGCGGGCCACCATGCATGGGACAAGAGTCTCCCTCTCTCTCTTTTAGTATTCACACACACACACACACACACACACTCCCACACCTCCCTCCCTCATATCTCCCCTCTCGTCCACACTCTCTCGTCCCCAGCATAAAGTATCTCTCTCTCTCTCCCTCTTGTATGTCAACCAAGGCGGGCCGCCATGCATTCCCCTCCCCTCACTCCCTTATCCACTCCCCCTCTCTCCCTGGCCCGCTACAGCCCTATCTCTCCTCTCGTTCATACTCTCCCTCGTTTCGCCCCCCCCCCCCCCCCCCCCCCCCCAACTCACTCACACCCCCACAATTGACTCTCTCTCCCTCTCACTCTCTCTGTGTCGGCAGCCCATAGGGTGCAGGAAAACAACTCCTCTCTCTCTCTCTCTCATAACCCCCACCACACACACACACACACACACACACACACACACACACACACACACTCAGAGCCCTCACCCCCTCCCTCTCCCTCTCTTCCCCCCCCTCGCTCACTCTCTCACACTCTCTCCGTTGTTCTCGGTGTCGTCATAGGCAGCCCATAGGGTACACAACAGTTTTTTCTCTCTCTCTCTCTCTCTCTCTCTCTCTATATATATATATATATATATATATATATATATATATATGCACAACTACACACACACAGATTCTCCCACACACTCACATCCCTCACCCGAGCCCCTCAGCCTCTCGCCACTCCCGCTCGCTCATGTCCTCTCTCTTCCCCTCGTTCTCTGTATCTTTCCAAGCAACACAAAATAATTATAAAAAAATATAAAATGTCACTCTCTCCCTCGTTTCCACACACACCCAGTCTTGTTACTTATACACACTCTCACACACTACATCTACATACACACACACACACATCCCCTCCCTCACTCCATCTCTCACTCACGCCTACCTCACCCATCTCTCGCTCTCTTTTCGTACACACATGCACACACACATACTCACATAACACGCTTTACACACACATTCAATCAAACAACACAGCACGTTATACGCACACACAAAAAGTAAAAAAAGTAAAGGAAAAAAGCACCACGCCATCAACAAAAGAACAAGACAACCAAAAGCACGCAAAAATGACACCGAATTAAGAAGTGACGCCGAGGGCATAGGATCCAAAAGGAAGTGACGCGTAGCATCTCGCCATCACACAACAAAACACCAATTCTGGCAGCATTAACTCACACCGGCCACCTGAACCATCAACAAAACCCATTGTAAATACCCCAATATACAATCTTCTCTAGTAACCTAGCCAATGGCTATTGGATTGTAAAAAAAAAACTCCCCACCCCACTCTTACCTCCCTTCTCTCCATCTCTATCTCTCTCACTAGAGAGGGATCTAGACTCCCTACAACGACCAATGGATATCCGCAAGGACCATAAGGTAAGGACCACCTCTCCGGCCTATATAAAGATGCCTCCACTAGGCACAAAAGGGGGAGACTCACGTGAAGGAAGAACACACTAGAGGCACCACCCAAGCTCCATGCACTCTACATTCCATGCACCACTAAACACATAATGCACCTCCCAAGCTAGAGAGTTCATGGTATCATGTTTTGTTGTAAGAATGGGCATTTTAGCATTGGCCACATCACCACCACCACTAAATCTCCACCCACACCATGGTTGATCTACTAGGTCATGACCACCCCATTCACATAAGGCACTCACTATCACCCCGCAAGGCAACATGGGCATGCTAGGATTGAATGCAGCGACACCATGCTACCCCGGGCCACTCTCGATTCTAGTGATCAATGTTACTGGCGGCTGCATCATCTTGATGTCTTTCTCAACTAGCCTCCCACTAACATGCTTACCCCGATAACCCCAAATGTTCACCATGCACCATATGGCGCTCGCATTCCATCATGCATCCTCAGTGCCAAGAGCACGGTTTGTAACAGCCAAGACCACTGTTTGTAAGTATCATCATCATCAAATAAAGTGTGAAATGCTATCATGATCTTTGAGTCCATTCTCTCTTCTCCTTAGCTTTGTTTTCCCCATATCCATGGGATGATTCATCTCTTGTACATCACTCTGCTTGTGCTTCATCACGTACACCACCACCAGTCAGTCATGCTCCATTCCGACCTTGTCACATACCTCTCTCGTACCCACACTCCTGACTGTTGACTAGGCATTTTTTCTATATATCCAGATGTTTGCTACATCATCATTTCATGTTGGCTACCTAGATGGCATCTCAGTTTTGCTACCCTAGGTCATCTATGTCTGCGTCCTAGCCGCACTTATGCTAGGTGGTGCCCCCTCTATATTATAGGATAACTCCTACCTCGAGATGATGCTTGGGGATGTTCAGGCTATGTGTGGTTTGGAGGCCACCCCATATGGCATGTCATTTTTGAAAATCATTTTCTTGGTGTCCCCCACTTAGGATCCTTTCATGAAACCCTCCAGTTTACAATTGAAACCCTTAAACTTTTGTGGATGGATGAATAATTAGCAGGTTTACTAACTGGACGACAGAGGAAGAAGAGCTCCAAGCACAACTAGACGAACTTTACATCTCCATCAAAGCTCAAGTGCCAAGTGTAATGGTAATAGATTTGCAGTGGAAAAGTCAACCAACACATCAGACTCAGTGGATATACATAGGCCATGTGCCAAGAATGTTAGGAAATATGACGTAGCTAAATAGATATTTGAGTAGATTACTTAATGGAGAGAGATAGATTTCCCACACAAGATATTATAGATTAGAGAGAGAGAGAGAGTACACAAGGTATACGTGGTTCACCCAATGTGGGCTACGTCCACAAAAAAACAACCACTCAATGGCTTTAGTACTTCAAAACAAGAAGTAGATTACAACGGGATTATACCCTTAATGGAGCTCTCGCCTTGCTTCACTCTCACCACCTCACACTCACCTTGTTGCATCAACTTCACACTATGAAATGTGTGTAGAAATGGCCTCCTTTTATACGCCAAAAGGGCTTCCCTCTCTCATGAGAGGCAGCCATGTGTAGCCGCCCTTGTGTAGATAAGTCCAAATTGGACCCTCCAATCCGCCCATGTGTGGCCGCCCTTGAGAAGACAAGTTCACTTTTGAATTCGGCCACCGGCCACCGGCCATTGACTTCCGATCACCGGCCACGGCCATTGAGTACCAGCCAACTGGCCAACCGATCGGTTGTTTTTTTTCGACCACTTTCCGGCCGCCGGCCGGCCACGAAGGAAAAAAAAGTCTCGGGGGCTTCCGCCCCCGAGGCCCCTAAAGTTGCCCCTGATTTTTGGCCGTGAAAATTTTGGTTTCCAGCGAGTGATTTTCCTTCACGCACGATGGCTCCTCCTCATAATGGGGGCCTTACAAATGTGCGTTTTTACCACAAAAAATTACAAGGGGTGAATCAGGCTCCATACTTAACAATCTCCCACTTGGAGACTGATCTCCAAACCAAACCTGTGATTGATTTCCATCATGGCTTCTTATCCTTGAATGCCGATTGAAGTTGAGCAAAAGCTCAACTTCTCCTTGTTGACCACCTTTGTAAACATGTCTGTAGGATTTTCACTTGTATGCACCTTTCCTATCTTTAGCTGTCCCTCTTCCAAAAGAGTGCGTATGAAGTGATATCTCACCTCAATGTGCTTTGTCCTTGAATGAAAGGCTGAGTTCTTTGCAAGATGGATAGTGCTTTGGATATCACTGTACAATTTACAATTGACTTGTTTGAATCCAAGCTCTTCTAAGAATCTGTGAAGCCACAAAATTTCTTTGCTTGCCTCCGTCATTGCTACATACTCTGCTTCTGTGGTAGAAAGTGAGACCACTTTCTGCAGCTTTGAAGCCCAGCTTACTGCTGTGTCTCCAATCGTGAACACATAGCTAGTAGTTCTCCTTTGAGTATCTTTGTCACCTGCCAGATCTGCATTAGCATACCCTTCTAGCAAAATGCCAGTTCCTCCAAAATACAAAGCATTTGTTGTTGTCCCTTTTAGATACCTAAGTATCCACTTCACATCTTGCCAATGCTCTTTACCTGGGTTGTCCATGAACCTACTCACAACTCCCACTGCATGTGCAATGTCTGGCCTTGTCCAGACCATAGCATACATTAGAGAACCTACCACTGCAGCATATGGAACTTTAGACATATAGGCTATCTCCTCTTGTGTCTTTGGACACATATCCTTTGTTAGTTTAAAGTGACCAGCCAAAGGTGTAGAAACTGGTTTTGCATTTTGCATTGCAAACCTTTCTAGTACCTTCTTGATGTAATCCTCTTGAGATAGCTTTATTGTCTTCTTCGTCATGTCCCTTGATATTTTCATACCAAGTAACCTCTTTGCAGCACCTAAATCTTTCATTGAAAAAGATTTAGACAGCTCATCTTTTAGGTCTTTGATGTCCTGCATGTTAGCACTTGCAATCAACATGTCATCAACATACAACATTAGGATGATGAATTTCCCATCTCCCAAATTCTTCGTGTAGACGCAATGATCCGAGTTACATCTTGTGAATCCATGATCCAACATCCATCGATCAAACTTCAAGTACCATTGTCTTGATGCTTGTTTTAAACCATACAAGCTCTTCTTTAATCTGCAAACCATTTTCTCCTTCCCTTTTACTTCATACCCCTTTGGTTGAAGCATGTAGATTTCCTCCTCTAAGTCGCCATGAGGGAATGTCGTATTTACATCCATTTGCTTGAGATTTAGATCATGAGCAGCCACAAGGCTTCAGACAAGACTAATTGAGTTTATTAAGTTACAACAGGAGAAAATATTTCATTGAAGTCAATACCTAACCCTTTTACCACAAGCCTAAACTTGTACCTTTTCTTCCCACCTTCTTCCTTCACCTTGCACACCCATTTGTTTTGCAGTGCCCGTTTACCTCTAGGCAACTCAACTAACTCCCATGTTTGGTTGTGATGTAGTGAGTCCATCTCCACTTGCATGCTCTTCGTCCATTCTTCTTTGGATTCATGTTGCATAGCTTCTTCGTATGAATCCGGCTCTCCAGAATCTGAGAGCAAGAGATGGTTGAAGGAAGAAACAAAAATTTCTAGAGGTCTACTTGCTCTTGTAGATCTTTGGGGAATAGGTTGAGGCTCCTCAATTGGTTGACGTTGTTGCACATTGTCCCCGTTTGCAGTCCTTGAGTCTTCACCGTCCTCAAACTCCATGTACTCATCACCTGTTTCTTTTGTTTGTTTTCTTTCCAAGTAATCTTCGTACATATTTTTTCGTTAAATATTACATCCCTACTCCTTAAGATTTTACCATCTTCAGTTTTCCATAGGCGATACCCAAAGTCACCTTCTCCATAGCCAATGAAGAAACACTTTTTGGACTTTGCATCTAACTTTGATCTTAGGCTTCTATCTATGTGCATGAAAGCCTCATACCCAAAAACTTTGATAAATGCATAATTCACCGGTTTACCTGTCCATGCCTCTTCTGGAACTCCCCCATCCAATGCCATTGAGGGTGACCTGTTGATTAAGTACATAGACATACTTACAGTTTCCGCCCAAAGCTCAAGCGGTAGGCCTGCATGTAGCTGCATGCTTTGTGCTCACTCCATGATTGTCCTGTTCATCCTTCCCGAACTCTCATTTTGTTGAGGTGTCCTTGGGGTTGTCCTTTGCCTCCGAATGCCATTGCTAGCACAAAAGCTTTCAAAAGCTTGGCTGCAATATTCACCTCCATTGTCGGATCTGAGGCATTTAACCTTCGTACCTGTTTCATTCTCCACAAAGGCTTTCCACCTTTGAAATATGGAAAATACATCGGATTTATTCTTCATGACATAAACCCACGTTTTTCTAGCCGCATTATCTATGAATGCTACATAGTACAATGAGCCACCAAGTGATGGTATACATGCAGGACCCCAAACATTAGAATGAACCAACTCAAGTTTTTCATTTTTTCTTTCATTTCCTGATTTTGAAATTTTACCCTCTTTTGTTTACCATAAACACAATCTTCACAAAATTCTAATTCCACTTCTTTCAAACCTGGTAGAAGCTTCTTTATTTGAAGGATTTGCATTCCTTTGGCACTCATATGCCCAAGCCAGTAGTGCCACACTGCACTGTCAACTTCTGTAGTTGCTGCACAAGCTGAAGCTTACCTGCTAACAATACACAAGTAAAGTGTACCGACCTTTTCTCCCTTGGCAACCACCAAAGATCCCTTTGAGATCTTCCACCATTTGTTTTCGAATGCAATGTTGTGACCTTCATCGTCCAATTGTCCTGTAGAGATCACATTTTTCCGAAGAGAAGGAACATGCCTAACATATTTAAGCTTCCATTCATTTCCGTTAGCACTTTTGACAAAAACTGTACCCATGCCAACAATCTCACAAGCTTCATTATCTCCCAAGTATACATACCCAAAATTACCTTTGGTGTAATCTTGGAAATGTTTCTTGTGTGGTATCGCATGGAATGAAGCCCCAGAATCTACTATCCAGGAATTAGACACATTGTCTAATGAGAGAATTAGAGCATCTTGCTCTACTTTACCTACCACATTGGCCTTCGATGTTCGCTTGTTGTCTTGAGACAGTCTCCTTCTTCTTCTTGGACCAGCAATCCTTCTTGACGTGGCCTTTCTTGCCGCAGTTCCAACATTCAAGGATTGACTTTGTGCGTGCCTTGCTCCGTCTTGAGCGATCATGACCCTTTTGGTTTTTGAACCTCTCCTTAGGCCTTCCTCTTGTTTCCACTCACAATGCAGCACTTGATGATTCTCCTGTGCTTCTCCTTTGTATTTTCTCGCTTAGGAGAACACCCACAACATCATCAAACTTAAGAGTATTTGTGCCAAAAATAGAATTACTTACAGCCATCACAAGGCTGTCCCAACTATCCGGTAGAGATGATAGTATAAGGAGAGCTCGCACTTCGTCATCGAAATTGATTTTCACCGGTCGAAGTTGACTTATGTTTTTGTTAAAGTCATTTAAGTGTTCTGCAACTGAACCATTCTCTACCATCTTTAGATTGAACAAGCACTTCATGAGAAATACCTTATTGGATGCCAATGGTTTCTCGTAGAAGTCATCAAGTGACTTCATCAAGTCTTCCGTGGTCTTCATCTCTGAAACGTTGAAGGCCACCGTTGACGCCAAGCTTAACCGGACTGTTCTCAGTGCCTTTCAATCAAGGACAATCCATGCTTCATCTGCCATCGTTGCGGGCTTCTTTGCAAGACCGCCTAGTGGCAAATAGAGGCCCTTCTGGTAGAGATATTCTTCAATCTGCATCTTCCAATGTTGGTAGTTTTTTTCGTTGAAATTCTCAATCTTGAGCTTCCCTTCTTCCGCCATAACTCCCACTCAATTCAAGGAATCCTTTCCTTGAGATAAATTAGCTACGAGCAAACCTTGCTCTGATACCAGTTGTTAGAAAATATGACATAGCTAAATAGATATTTGAGTAGATTACTTAATGGACAGAGATAGATTTCCCACACAAGAGATTATAGAGTAGAGAGAGAGAGAGAGAGTACACACGGTTTACGTGGTTCACCCAATGTGGGCTACTTCCACGGGAAAGCAGCCACTCAATGGCTTTAGTACTTCAAAACAAGAAGTAGATTACAAAGGGATTATACCCTTAATGGAGCTCCCGCCTTGCTTCACTCTCACCACCTCACACTCACCTTGTTGCATCAACTTCACACTATGAAATGTGTGTAGAAATGGCCTCCTTTTATAGTCCGAAAGGGCTACCCTCTCTCATGAGAGGCAGCCATGTGTAGCTGCCCTTGTGTAGATAAGTCCAAATCGGACCTTCCAATCCGCCCATGTGTGGCTGCCCTTGAGAAGACAAGTTCACTTTTGAATTCGGCCACCGGCCATTGACTTCTGAACAACAGCCACGGCCATTGACTATCGGCCACCGGCCAACCGGCCAACCGATCGGTTGTTTTCCGACCACTTTCCGGCCGCCGGCCGGCCATAATATTCTGGCGAAAAGGAATATTCCGGTGACGGAAAAATATTTTGGCGAAAAGGAATATTTTTGATTTTTGGCTGTGAAAATTTTGGTTTCCGGCGAGTGATTTTCCTTCACGCACGATGTCTTCTCCTCATGATGGGGGCCTTACAAATGTGCGTATTTACCACAGGAAATTACAAGGGGTGAATCAGGCTCCATACTTAACAAAGAAGAAGAAGGAGGAAGTTGAGACCATGTTCGCAACCAACAAGATGGAGGGAGCTCTACACAATAGAGAGTCAACATTATTCTACTTCGAGAAGCGGGTAGCTCAAGTCACCGAGGTAATTATCACAATCAATTTCCAAGTCACACCTGATGTTGCAACATAGATAATGGAAGCACATGCTCACGCTCTCACTAGAGAGACTAGGGATCTACTAAGCCAGGTTTCAGGAAAGGACACCACCCTCTCCCATAAGCTTGGACAATGACTAAGCACCTCTAAGGTTCACATGAATCAGTACAACCTACCTCAAAGCAGATCACAAATTTCGATACGAGTATGTCAATCAAGGAAATACTCGAATGGAAGGCTCACTACCAGCACGTTATTGACACCATGCTTGGCAAGGAGTGCTTCTTTGAGGTTCTAGCGTCAAATTAGCCATTTGTCCTACCTTTGATACAAGTCAATATACCGTTTGAGATTTTAATCTATGTTCTAGTATAAAAAGGGTATACATGCCTCCTTTTGATTGCAAGCTAAGCATTTCTTTCTAGCTCTCTCTCTCAATAATCATGGCAAGTGTAGCATTTCCAACATTTAAAGGAAAAAAAGGGGAGGATTTGGTAATAGATTCCTTAGATGACTTTGAAGTAGCATGTGTAGTAAGCAACAAAGATACATATGAATCCCGGGTTAGAATCTTTAAGCATCTCATGAAGCTAGAAGCTAGGTTGTGGTACAACGCACTCCCACAAGAAACTAAGGATGACTGGGAGCCCTTAAAAACTGCTTTTAAGAGGCGCTTTGGGGGAGGTACCACTTCAAAGAAGCTGTGGGACAATTTGAGAGACTTGAAGCAGGAGGGTATTTTACAGTATGCCACTAGTATGAGTCCAAGTTTGTGGATTCGTGGGAATGGTGGGTTGCGTCACTAGCAAGAGGGGAAGTTGCACTTGATTTCCTAAAAAAGGACCGGTTCGCGCATGGCTTGTGGCTGTTGCTCAAAGATAAGGTGAAGGATAGATTCTCAACTACTTATGAGCTAGCCGTGGAGATTGCTCACCTTAAACAAGAAGCTGCGGATGAAGGCAAAAGAAAGAAAGTCAACAGAAGCAAGAACATCACGTTGACCAACCACCACGACAACCACCATACCTTCACCATCACCGGCCAACAAGATATGTTGGCCCACATTATTGATCAAATATAGAATTGTATGTCCACTTGATACAACAAGGAAGGAATCAGGAGAGAGATCAAGACGTGGGGAGAACACGACAACAAAACAGGGAGTATCACTTCTACAACTATGGAGAAGATGGTCACGGTATGTACTAGTCCCAAACCGCGACAAAACTATAATAAAGGAGGTAGGGAAACCAACTGTCACCCCCTAGAGAGAGAACACCTCCACCCCGATCACCAGCCCCACCAACACAAATTCTATGTCCACCCTAGGCACCACCACAAGCACCCATTCCACCTCTTCCACCTGCACCACCACCTGATCACCCTATAAACATTATAAGGTTAGGGGAGAAAGGAAAGGCTGTAGTAGGAGACCACTTCCACCGATGAAAATGATAGTTCCATCGATGTGATGGGTATCATCATGAAGAATCTACAAAATGTAAGCACATCTAGTGACCCGTCACCAGAAGGGAAAAACAACGAAGACGAAAGTAAATCACCTGGCCTAGGAGAAAGCAGGTCGAAGAGCATGCTATCTATGGAGTTAACAATTGAAGAGAAAGATGATTTTTTGCAAATGTTGATGGGATTTCTTGACCTTTTCATTGATAATTATGAAAGAATCATAGGTATTACAATAGTGGAGCATCATATTAAGTTGAAGGAAGGGGTAAAACTAGTTGTGCAAAATCTACGACGGCTGGGGGTCATACAAGAAAAGGAACTCCTTGCCAAGGTAAGGAAGCTACTAGAAGCAAGGTTCATCTATCATGTGGAAAACTCAGAGTGGGTGTCACCCATAGTAGTGACGCCTAAGAAGAATGGTAAGTGGAGGGTATGCATTGACTACAAACCATTAAATTCATCCACAAAGAGAGACCACTTTCCTCTGCCTTTCTTCGATGAAATTCTGCATGAAGTAGCTGGTTTTGAGTGCTACACCGTGCGTGATGGGTGTTCCGGGTAATTTCAAATACACATAGCCTTGGAAGATCAGCTAAAAACCACTTTCATTACCCCATGGGGTTGCTTTGCATACAGAGTTATGCCATTTGGTCTCACAAATGCACCTGCAAAATTCCAGAGATATGTCACATATGTCTTTTAACTGTTCTTTGGAACATCCATAAGAGTGTTCATTGATGATTTTTGTATATATAGCCCTCCCATCACACACTTAGAAAAGGTGACTGCGGGTTTGGCAAGGCTGCAAAGCATAGGAGGGCAATTAAATGTAGACAAGTGCCACATTGGGGAAAGTAAAGTTATTCTTCTAGGCCATGAAATTTCAGTGAAAGGTATCAATGTTGATCCAAGTAAGGTGTCCATACTCATTGCACTACCTTCACCAACAATTGCACGTCAATTGATCTCTTTTCTACAAAAGGTGAGTTACTTGAGTAGATTCATATATCTACTATCACAACTTGTTCTACCATTGCAACAACTCACACAACGATTGACTTTCACATGGGACAAGGAGAGAGAACATCACTACAACAAGGTAAAGGAGGTCTTAGCCACCCTACCAACTATCTCACCGCCTAAGTGGGATGAGAAGTTCTATGTCACCTCAAGCGTAGGTGATGACTCCTTGGGGGCTGTGCTACTCCAAAAGGATGCAACGACATCTTTCATGAGGCCAATCCACTTCTCCAGTCAAATGATGACAGCAGCAGAGAAAGGTTTCACCCATGTGGAACACCTAGTCCTAGCTCTTAGATTTGCAACTACAAAGTTTTGGTCATATTTGCTGCTAAGGAAATTTGTACCAACCATGGATGAAATGTTTCCCTATGTGGTACAACACATGGATGTTTCTACTAGGATTACTAAATGGCTAGTTCGTCTGCAAGAGTTTGATTATACGGTACAGGTGGAAAGCACGACAAGGGCAAGCTTGGGGGGACTCATGACCTACCAAAACTTTGAGAAGAAGATAAAGAAATCTGAATGGGAATGAATTCAATCACTTCCAGAGCCACTGGTGGTAGAAAAAGCACACTCTCTCTACTTTGATGGAGCCTACAAGCGAGCATTTGACAAAGTAGCTGCAGGCATAGTGGTCTTTGATGACAAAGGTATCAAGGTAATTTTTCTTGGCCATTTGTTAGAATCACATTCTAACAAACAATGAAGATGAGTATGCAGCACTAACCAAGGGGTTACAATGGTGCATTTCACAAGGGGTAAAGTGCCTTAATGTATTTGGGGATGGTCTATTTTTGGTAAGGCAAGTAAATGGAGTATGGACATGTAAGAATCCTAGCTTGAGGGTTCACTTAAGCTGTGTAAAAACTTTGTAGGGTAAGTTTGAAGCAGTTCAGCTACACCACTTCCCAAGGGCTCAAAACCATGAAGCCGATGCCTTAGCAAGAAAAAGACTCCAGGAAGTGGTGGTCGGGGCTATAAAGCTAAATCTCCCTCTATTTCAAGGTAGTGATTCCTTACCTGGCATCATGCATTTTTTTGGAAACAGGGGAATGTCCACCAGATCTAACAAAAGGGCAGAAGCAATGGCTTACCAAGAAGGCCAGAAGGTATCGGCTTATCAATGACGGTTTGTATTGTAAGGTAAAGGACCAAATACTCAGGAAGGTCCCTCTCTCTAATGAAATTATAGGCCTTAATTGCCAGTTGTCATGATGGTGTTTGTGGCGGTCACTTTGCCATAGATATAACAAGTAGTAAAATCTTGCAGGGTGGTTTTGTATGGTCTAGCCTCAATATGATGTACACCACTGGTGTAAGACATCTGCGTTGTGTCAAAAGGCCGGCACCAAGTCACTCATGCTTGAACCCACATACACCTATCCTTTCATATGGTCCATTTGAAAAATGGGGTATTGATGCCATAGGACCATTCCCTAGGGCCAACTTAGGGAAGTTCTATATCATCATGGGAGTCGACTATATGACTAGTTGGGCGGAAGCTACAACCACAACTAGGATCACAACTGTGGAAGTAGCTCAGTTTGTCTATGAGCACATATTTTGTAGGTTTGGCACACCATTAGAAATCATCTCTGATAGAGGGCCAGGTTCTAGAGTAGAATTGGTAGGAGAGTTAATGCAAAAACTAGGCATCACAAGGAGGCACTCCTCACCATATTACCCTCGATGTAGTGGCCTATTTTAAAAAGTGAATGGAATGGGTTGTAAAATTATAACCAAGCAAGTTAACGATCATCTTGGGGATTGGGATAAGTATTACTCCCAGCTTTGTGGGCCTAACGAACCTCATTCCGCACATCTTTGGGATTCACCCCATTTGATATTGGGCAGATGGCAAGCCAGTTTCAACCACCCAATATGCATTTGAGAGATCACATACTTGACTTAGAACAACTAAAACTGGACAGAGAAAAGGCAATCAATTATTATGCGGCATAGGCAGAACACAAACGGCTTAGTTTCAATCAACATCTTCAGTCCAAAGATTTAAAGAAGGGCGTATTGGTGCTCTGCTATGACAATCACTTTGACACATGCAAGGATAAAAAGCTGCTACTCTGATAGGAAGGCCCTTTCATCATCAAAAAGAAGTATGCCAATGGGAGTTACCAGCTCATGGAAGCTAATGGTAAGCTTCATAAGACCAGAGCCAATGACTGGTGGCTTAAACCTTATTTTCTACGTTTTGATCAAACTCGAACTATTGACATTCCTGATGAGGATACATCATCAACCTCAGTCTCTGATGACAATGACCAAACAAATGAGTTAGAGGCATAAATGTCCTAACGTAGGGGGAGGGCTAATGATATCGGGTTAGCCGCATCGCCCTCTAGCCCGGCCAAAGAAACTAAAGATTGGCCGGTTTTCAAAACCAACACCGTGGGAATCAACCCCATTCAGGGAGCAGGAGTTAAAAAAACAATAAAAAAACGTGTTTTTCTATTATTATTGTGGCCACCAACCTTCTCTACCTTGCTCACGCACGTGAAATAGGCCGTCGTGTCTCCTTTGGCACCACACACTCACTCTCATCTATTATTTCCCTCTCTCTCACTCACACTCTCCCTCTCTATCTCTCACTCTCTCGGTCTCTGTGTAGGCAAACCATAAGGGCACATTAAAATACCTCTCTCTCTTCCCCTAGTTCGTCAACCCAGCGGGCTGCCATGCATGGGACAAGAGTCTCCATCTCTCTCTTTCATTATTCACACATATACACACACATACACTCTCTCTCTCTCTCTCTCTCTCTCTCTCTCTCTCTCTCTCTCTCTCTCTCTCTCTCTCTCTCTCTCTCTCTCTCTCTCTCTCTCAGACATCCCTCCCTCATCTCTCTCCCTCTCATCGCTACAAGAGAATCAGGTGCCTTCGACGCAGATTTCGACATCGACCGTCAAAAACTGCGTCGAAAATGCACGTTTCTATTAAACAATTGATATATGTGTCGATATATACATCGATATAGCCATTTTTTGATGCATATTTCGACGCCTATATCCACGACCATAACCATAAATCTTTTTTCTTGGACAGAGGACAGGCAGCCTAGCCTGTGGTTGTGCCCAGTGAAAAGATGGACACAGCCACAGCCAGACTGCCTGTCCTCTGCCCAAGAAAGTGAGCAGCATCATCAAAATCAACCATGCTCCTGTAGAAATTTCGATAGAGTTCCCTTCTTTTTAACATAAACTTTTTTAAAAAACCATATATACACCTCCTACATGATATCCATGTAGGATCTCACATGAAATTTAAGGCACAACTTGATGGAAGAAATGAAAGTAAAACGAATTGAACTTTATAACGAACTTTGTGCATAACCATAACCATAACCATGATCAAAACCATAACGATAACCATAACGTTTAACCATAACCAAAACCATAACCATAAAGTTTGTTAAATTCTTGCATAATTACCATAACCAAAACCATGATCAACACCTGTCCAAAACCATAACCAAAACCATGATCAACACCAATATGTGTATGTCTATACAAGAAAGAAACAGAGAGATGTGTCTGTGTCTCACAAAACATATATAGAAAAACCACTGATGACTCGCGTATCACAACCTAAATATAAAGGGAAAAGTCACAAAATTAGTATGATATTACTTCACATATACTTAATTAATTAAGTCAACTCACACATATTATTTGTCTCGATCAAACGTCTCACCTCAATCGATCAGCGAGACTCTAAGGCCTCCCAGTCTACAGTCTCTCCTGTGACAGCAAGATCATTCAATACATCATAAATGCCTTTCCGATATCCATCTGTCTCCTCCTGGCGTGTCGGGGCTCGATGCATTGCAAGATTCTCCGTTTATTCAAAAACCAAAGTAATCAAGAATACATGATTCATCGCTCTTGAAAAAAAACACCATAGCTAGGATTGGATTGGAAACTCAAAAACTCATAGCGAAAGGTGTCGAAGCCTCCATTGCCAAGATAAGATGTGTCCCTCGTCTCTTGATGGCTCGTCGCGGCCAGACACTGCTGTTTGAACCTCGTGTCCGGTGTCTCCTTCTCCTCCCTGATCTGCTACCACGACTCATGTGAGATGTTCGTAGGCTTCAGCGAGCCCTACCTGAAAGCCCGACAAGCTGCATCTCAATGATGTTTCACAGTGTCCCATGCAACATTCATGATCCACCTCCTAGGAACCTCTACTGAACCCGGAGTAGGCCGATACTCTCTCAGGATGGTCTCCACTATATAATTGATTTTGCCGTGATCCTGATGAGTCGAAGACGTCATGATGGTGCTAGAAAACTGCACCTCTGCGAGCTGGCAAATCCATTGTCTCATCTTAGTCTCGACACTATCCATGTCAACCTGTCCATCTGGCCGTACAGTATAGACCTTGGAGGCACTAGGATCGTGTGTCCCCCAAGGTGTTCGAGGTGTGCTAAGAGGTGTGTCAAGAGGTGTGCATGTGTCGGAGAGGGTCGTTAGCGAGGAAGGGTCAAAGCATTCGTGGACCCTCCTTCACAGCAACCACCACCTCCACCTGACGATCGTCGAGATCGGCGAGTACACCTGTGAAGCGAAGATGTTGATGTACTCGCCTCTGTCGTACCCCTAGGTGTCGAAGCGACCGTGATGGGAGACTTCGCAGGCATCGTACCCATAGGCGTTGCCCCCCATAGGCATCGGACCCTCAAGTGTGAAGCCCGGAGGCGTAGTACATGTACCTCTGGCTATCCAATGCTGAGATGCATGTGCCATCTGAGAGGACGTCATCCGTGTGACGAAGCCCATAAATGCATCCGCACTCATAGAACCGAGATCTGGCGACTGGTCTACCATACTAAAGTGTTGCACAAAGAAAGTAAAAGAAAGCGTCATAACACCTTTGTTTAAATTAAGAAAGAGCTTAATTGTAAATCAACGTCTTCACACAAACACTTACAGGGCTCGACTAGTGAGGCATCATCGATAAGATCTTGCATCGTATCATTGTCTATCTCTAATTGTAGACATAACTCTGTCCCAACTCGTTTTGGTGGATTGTCTTCATCCATTGCATCTTCATCTACAAGTGTCATATTTGACTCGTCTCCATCCCCGGGGGGTCCACTATGTGTAAAACTACCATATCACGTGCGTTCAAGACATGTTTGTAAAACCCCTTATCTATGAATTTTATTAAGAATATAATGTACCCTTTTCTTTTAAAATCTATAAGTTTTTTTCAAATTTTAAAAAATAATACCCTTCTGTAAATTTCCAGAACTTTAAATACCCTTCTGTTGAACTCATGTGATATGTTACATTTTTATTAGGTGACCTCCCTGGGTCTGCGTCATCCCTCGTATATCTGTCAGCTCCCTCTGCCATACCTTTGTCCATCTCATCTAATGTCACAGTAGTATCTGCGTCGTCTGGCCAACTTTCCTTGAGGAGCTCTTGCCCTTCAAATACTTGTTTATTTCTTGGAGCAGCTTGAACCACAAACCACCATTGTGGCTCTCGAGGGTCCGAAGCAAAGGTCACTTACTCGCAACGTTCGGGGAGTGCAAACGTGTCGATCGCATCTGTCCAAACTTTTGTAGAATCTATCTGCACAAGCTTGTTTACATCTTTGTATACCGTTGCATTGGGACCAGAAGTAATCACCTTGAACCACTTCACATCCAACAAAAACATCTCAAACCGTCTGAAGCTGACTTTCAAGATATCTGACACCAGACCACAATAATCCAGGTTGCTAGTGCTCTCGTTCATGTCTCTAGCATTGGCCCTGCTCTTTTGCATGAAACTAACCATTACCCCCCCACTGTCAAACGTGTTTCTTCTGCTGTCAATTGTTGTGTTCTGAAATGCATTCCATGCATGACTCCCAATGCCATGTATCTATGATACCTCCAATCACATCCAATAGCCAGCTCTTCCTCTTCTGGAGATATGGGTTCTCCGATATGTCGAGCTGCTCTCACTGTCTTGTCCAACCATGCCATTGTAGGGAATTTAGGTAGAGGAGCAATATGGTCTGGCAAGGGTAAGCCTCTAGTCATTCGGCTTTGCCTGAAATCGTGTCTTTCCTTATTGCATCTCTCTTTCTCTTCTTTGTACCTTTCAAGCCATTTTTGCATTGGCTCTAAATTGAGTATACAAAACTTCATGATCTTTTCTTGCATGGCGTTGTCCATTTTCTTCGGCACCCCTTGCCCCTACGGCTCCTCTCCCACCAATCTTGCATCCTCCTCATCGCTCCATAAAGGAGGCATTTCAGGGTGAGAAACGGATAGAAATTCAATTGTCAAGACAAGATACTCTTGCACCAGCCATCCTTCTGCCATGCTCCCCTCTAGACGTGCTTTTTGGCGAACAAAACCCTTAAGTGTTTTCATGAACCGCTCTAGAAAGAACATCCAACGGCTATGGACTATACCTGCCACTGCAACCTCATCTACTACATGGACGAGCAAGTGCATTTGGATAGTTAGGCAGCTCATGGGTAGATACTTCTCAATCATGCAAACTGCCTCAACACAGTTAGCCCTTGCGACTGCAATGGATTCCTCTTGTATCTCCTTGGAAGAGATCCACCACACTAGCTCTAAAATCTTGTATATGCAGGACCGTACTTCCTTCGTTAAACACCCCTTGATCGCAATTGGAAGAATAAATTGCAAGAACTTATGCCAGTCATGCGATTTCAGTCCTAACAGTTGATCGTCATGGGTGAATGATGTCTTGAGACACCGCACGCATCCTATTGGCGTCCTGAACTCTTAAATCACCCTTTTGACTTGTCGTTCCTCGCTTTTTAGCAATACCCATGGCGCTCTTGGAAGCTTTGTTTGGCCCGCTGCATTGGTGAAAGGCCACAGCTCTGGCATCTTTCCAATTGACTGCAAATCATCTCGTGAACCTTGATTGTCTTTCATTCCTATGATTGTCTTCCAGAAGAGCTCTCCCACATTCTTGAATATATGCATTGGATCTAGCAAATGGTCAATTAGTAGATCACCCCAGTAAGGCAGCGTATGGAG